>NC_135248.1:12342861-12991383 GCF_947623445.1 Clavelina lepadiformis | reverse complement strand
CTGCGCTTGCAAAACACAGTTGACCGTTATCTGTCAAGTGAGATTTTAGTTTATCTTCGTGCAGTTGCTCACATTTCCCAGTGATTAAATGTCCAAGTGATTATGTGTCGGTGATTAAGCGTCGCGTGATTAAGTGTCACCAAACCGTGCTTTTGGCGAGCTAGGAAGAGTGTGGAAGTGAATTCGAGTTATGGGCGTAGAAGAAGACAGAATTTTTCCTGTGTGCTCTCTCGGTTTGCCCGGGTTATTTTGTTTTAGTGAAGAAATGTCTACTATTCCAAGTAGTTACCTTCTGTTGCGGCTTTTAGTATTGTTGCTACTTTTTCATAACTGCTGAGTTTGGGACTAAACTCAGTAGCATTATTCTAGCGGTTCGAAAAGGATTTGGCATTCTAGGCGGCAGGGAAAGTCTAATTACACCTTTAATGAATACTAACCTCATGCGTAGCTTGTATATGTTTTGTACTTATACATTCAGCATAAGTAAATTCCACATTTCATTTATCGTTTTCCTCACAAATTGTAAAGATTACCCGCAACAATCACAATGCATGGCGATAGAAACGTGTTTAA
Source organism: Clavelina lepadiformis (assembly GCF_947623445.1). Lineage (NCBI taxonomy): Eukaryota > Metazoa > Chordata > Ascidiacea > Aplousobranchia > Clavelinidae > Clavelina > Clavelina lepadiformis. Next base: position 12,990,810 of record NC_135248.1, on the reverse strand, counting down.
ATGGAGTGCATTTTGCATTATTTTTATCCTGCAACTAATGCAGAACTAATCAATAATTTTTAACTGATTTCGCCCAAGCACTTTGCTAGCGCTGATTGCTATGATTTTATGAGCAAAGTTGTAAGTTTGTACCAGAACGAGAACAGACAGGCAGAGATAGTATGATGTTACGAAAGTCGGTCAAGATCTGAGCTAAGTGTGATAATTATCACATTTATCACAAATTATAATTTTAATTTGTGCTCTTCCTTGACCAATTACCAGGCTTGTCCATGGGACATTTTTTTCTGTCCCATCCCATCCTATCCCATAGCAATTCATGCCTGTCCCATCCCATCCCATCAAAATACAATTGAATAAATGTTATTAAATTTATGGAAATTTAAGTCAAAATAAATCAACTTATACCAAGTATATAGCATTTTTCACTTTGCACAGCAAAGAAATGGTGCTAAAATACTGCCATGGCAATTGCAATTCGTGCTGTTCCATCCCATCCCATCCCATGGGACATTTCCCATGGGATTCCCGTGAGAATCCCGTTCCCATGGACAAGCCTGCCAATTACTAATACTACTATACTAATACTAATAAGTAATAATACTACTAACAATAAAAATAACAATAAGAGGCAGGTGGCGCTTTTTTGCTCGGTGCAGGGCTGTCCTATGTGCAGACGGAACCTATAACATACTGCAGTATGCAGTGCATTGCTTGTTGTGGTTGGTCTTTTACTCATGTACTTATTTGCTGCTCTGTCGATTCTTTATTTCTTTTATAAGTGTAGATACTGGCATTGCCAGTTTAATAAAACCTATGATGAGGTTAATATTGATTTGGTTGATCACACTAAGCTAAGCTGTTTTGAACCTCCGTCTTATATCCTGATTAAAATTAGTTAACCATCCGTTAAGAGCAAGAACCTGGTAGAGGCATCAACTCAATTCTGTTAAAGAACCGTTTCTTTGAAATATGCTCTTGCATAAGTCATACTAGGCCTATTTGTGTGGAGTTTTCAAATTCTTTGATAAAACATGATGTGTCGAAAGAAAAAAAATAATATCACAACAAGTTGTGTTACAAGCGCTGTACTGTAATGTACTATAAAAATTTACTAAAAATTCTGGCTATGTAGAACTAAATGAACAAGTCACCTTACAAAAACTTCATGAAATTGGACATACGCATGCTCCCTGTTGTTAAGTGGAATTTCCCACGACATAGAACCAGCTGCGTTGGTACATTGCCCTGCGGTTGAAAAATCCACTCTGCCAGTCGCGTTTCGCAAGATTATCTTGCATTCTGAAATAGCAAGATAGCGTTAGCATGTAACGGATATAACCAAGCTACCATATATTAACAGCCATAGTAGTAGCAACAGCAATATCCAAGTTGAAAACGATAAATTATGTTTTCCCAAAGAAGACACTGGCAGCAAAAAAGCTTTATTTGTTGTTGTTCGCTATTGTTGACATTACAATGGTGGCATTGTCAAGCAGTGACAGACCAAGTCAGCAGTGTTTTACAAAGAGTTAAGAAACTGAGCAAAAGTTTAGAAAAACAAAGTTCAACCGACATGAAGCTTGATAATCTTCAAAACTGTAAGTTCAAGCAACAGAGTTATAAAACTTTCGCCGACTTTACAGAAAACCTAAACCAATTTCATTCTTTCATCGATTATCACAAAGGTAAAAATTTTTATTAGACCAAAACGATTGTAAAGTATTGCGTAGGTTAAATGTGTTGTGTTCAACCGGTCTAGAATCACATATTTTGTCTTCAGAATGCACGAGCATCCACACAAGTGGTTCAACATCAAGTGGTATCTACCCGATATGGCTCAATCGAGGATTCCAGTTCACCTACGTCTACTGTGATATGGAGCTCGTTTCAACTAAGAAGGGCTGGACAACAATACAAAGAAGAATGAACGGAGAAATCAACTTTAACAGGGGTTGGGACGATTACGTCAGAGGATTTGGGAACCCCAATAGTGAATGTTGGCTTGGATTGGAAAATATTATTGGTTTGTCGCGACAAGCGACATCAGCTGATAACGTAAAACTTGGAGTTGACCTTAAAGACTGGGATGGTATTAAGCAGTTTGTTCAATTTCCAACGTTTTACTTATCTCCAAAATCATTTAAATACGAGTTAAATGTGAAAGATTTCCCAAGATTCAGCATTTTAAACTACTGGACGCCTGTTACACGTAGCCGGTTCAGCACACCGGATGTCGATAATGACGAAAACAAAAACGGCAATTGCGCCCGGGACTACAAGTCGGGTTGGTGGTTTTCTTATTGTGGAAAATCGAATCTAAACGGTCCTTATCCCAAGTATAGGCAACCGATGACTTGGGGCAACATATATTGGGGGAATTGGCGAAAAGAGAATGAGAATGAAACCGCATTGCGTTTTGTGTCTATAAATTTGTATCACAGCAAACCGTAGTAAAACGAAGATGTCATACCAGTGCAATGTTAGTTAATGTCATTCTTTTCAGCGTTTGTTAGCTTTCAAAGCATTCTCTTACCATTGTTGTCTGGTACGATACATGCGGCGTTTCATAATGCGGCATTTAAAATTTTTATATGCGTTTATATGCGGCGTTTCAAAATCGATAACCAGCAGCCGGTGAAATGGACGCTACCTTTGAAAAATCCTTTAAATAAAGTGTATTCTGATGTTTGCTGTATACGTATAAAAATCTGGTAGTTTTCAATGTACAAATTTCAAACGCCTTATACAATAAATATTTTATTAATATGCTAAGTAATCGCACACAAGAAAATTCTATGAACGAAAAGGAAAAAATATGTGAAAACACCAATGGCTGCCAAAATGTGTTTACGAAGGGGCATGGCCCAATGCATAAGTGCGAGCGGCATTACGCAGTCTGACGGTCTTTGCTGATCAACTGCGACAGATTTGAACCAAAACAACAGAATGGGAGTTTAGACGTAAACAATAACACAGTTTGAGGAGCTGTATCTTGCCAACATAGACACAAACAGATGCTTAGCTATGGCGCTGTTTGAATATAACCGATAAACGCAAAAAAGTATTCGTTTTTGTATAATACTTTTTAACATTTATATTTCCTTTATCGAAAGGTGAGAAAGATTGTGGTTTGCAAACACTGTAGGCCCCATTAAAAGTGGTGGACCCAGACCAATTTGCCCGCCTCAAATCTTCCCCAAACCTACACTGGCCTGAGCATATAGTTCTTAGCCACCAACACAACTACCATTTTGTAAGGGCATGGAAAGTTTAGGGGTGCAATTCTTGATAATGCAACTATAGCATTGGTTGCTGTGTAGAGAAATGTTGCGGTATATGAGACAAGATTAATTGAAATTTGAAAAAGTCTTTTCAGTAATAGGAGCATTGATCTTCAGCACTTGTGGTGATAAAAAACATATCATATCCACTTCTTCAGTGGCAGACATCAGACGACTAAACGTTAAGGCCTAAGACGTAGGAGCTTTTTACCTACCTTTATAAGGCGACCTTCAATTACTTTCTAAATGATAGGTTACACGTTACAGGACTTGCCAACTTTGACTTACTACCGATTATGCTAAAAATAATGGTTACGACAATTATTCTGTCATCCAATTGTACACGGCTACACGGTGTGGGAAATTGCGCTATTTATGAAACACATATAAATATACACTTCGTATATAGACTATAGAGGTTTACATTTAGGAACAATCTGGTTAAAACTGTGCATAATAACTTTTATAACAAGCAGTTGAACCATAACAAACAATAGCTCGTTTAGAAATTAAACACTTTTGAGTGTCAGCCAAACCGATATAGTCGGATTAGGAGAATTTTTTCTAGAAAAAGTGGCTCAAAGCTCATTTTCGAGAGACTAAGGCAATTAAAAAACGGCCAATCTGACAACTTTGTTTGGCATTTATTGTCTTATTAAGTTATTATATCAATTGTCGTCAGACGACAGTATGGGGAACCCCCTTCGTTTATGTGCAAAAGAATACTCACAATTTACAGTTAAAGGCTGCTCCACTGCTTAAAACGAAACTACCTAGCCCAAAGCTACGGCATATCATCCAACAATATCAATTGTCTATTATATCAATTGTCGTCAGACAGGGAATATGGGGAACTACCTTCGTTTGTGTGCAAACAAATACTCACAATTTACAGTTAAAGGCTGCACCACTGCATAAAACGAAACTACCTAGCCCAAAGCTACGGTATAATTATCCAACAATACCTGCGCACACCAGCACAAAAGTGATGACCAAAGCAACTTTGAAAATCATCATGATTCAGATATTCTCTTCTTGGTGAAGAATACTGCTTATAGCTTGCTTATGTAAAACAACTGTCAACTTGCGTGCACAGCAAAGCTTACCACTTTTGATATGACCAATTGTTACACATTTTAAACCAAACTAACGGGCTTTCACAAGTACATAATTACGTCACAACGAAGATTGTTAGAAAACCATCACAATGCTGGCTCCAAGTATCACAGTACTGTACTAAGAGCAAGGTTTTTGCTATATCTGTTTTAGTTTCAATAAATTAAATAACAAAACAATATCATCCCCGAAATGCGTTTAAAACGGCCTGAATAATTTCATCAAAACAATGAATTCCTGTATTTTTTCCCTACTTGACCATAAGTACGCTGTTGGTCTTACTTCATCCAGTGATGGTCATACTTCAACAAAGTTAACATGGGCACCTCATTTGTGCAGTCACCACAGTTGTACGTCGATGCACATACCATCGACACAGTTAATATCAACTTAGGAAGATTTCTTTGGTACCAAAAACGTATGCGGCAATAAAACAACTTCGGTTTGTTTGACATTGTACGAAATTCTGTATGGAATGACTTTGATTTGTTTGGCAACGTCTTCCGACATCAGCTATCTTGCATGCCTACGACTGAGTCGTCTCATTTTCCTTGCGTAGAAAGCGTCACAGAGGAACTGGCGAACGTTCTTATTCATCATATAGTTTTTAGCAAACAATCCTTGTCCAACTTGCAATTGCCATTAAGTTTAGCTCTGTCATTAACATCGAACGTATGACAACTTCGCTATAAACAGTAGAAAGTCACGTGATGACGTGATCTTAGTTCTATCGAAATCAAAATAGTAAGGTCAGTAAGTGCAGAAGAGGTCAACACCATCATTGACGACAACAACATCAAAGCCCACGCAAGTTACACCGACGTCAAAACTGCACAAACTTTCGATAAAGACAAGCCTGTACTAGCCCCAGCCATTTTACATCCAATGGCTGTTCAAATGAAGAAAATGCATTGTAGGATGCAACGTTGTCGATAAAGAAAAAAACACCACACACAGGTTTTTGTGCAAGTGCTTGAAATTAACAATGCTTTACAGCCCTCTAATGTGCATGGGTTTTCAGTTTAATGTTGTTTATTGCGGTCTTCGTTTTTCCTCTCTTTGGCTTCATCTGGCGGAAAGTTATATCTCGTTTAAACTTACTTTTGCTAATTTGTTGTGGTTGCATTTGCATCCGGACCAGCATTTGAAAAAAAACAACACAGAATAAAGACACGTCATTCGCTGTTCTGTCTCTGCGTGATTGATAGTCGCCTGTGAGACGGCATGGAATGGACACGCTCTTTTACTGAGAGTCAGTTCAACAAAGGTTTAATGTTACGGCGGTTTATGACATAGGCCTATAGTGTCTTTAATAACGTTTAACATGTATGAGGCCTAAGCAGTAACAATGCTCCCACAAAGTAAAATGTATACCAGATAAAGTGTATATATCGCATTTAAAGACTTATTTTTATTCATAGTAGAGTAGTAGACATAAAAACATAAGAAACTTCTGTTCTTCAAAATTGGATATTTTGAATTGTATGAAAAGTTTTGCAAACGCATGACATGCTGTTTTGTTTATATACGTAACCATATCAAGGAGAAACCTGAAACAGTTTTTCCGTTCATATTTCGTTGAATATCCATCAGTTTTCTATTCTACAAATGCATACAAGTACAAGTTACATGTGGACAGTTTCAACGGTTTCGACTATCTGACCCACTGTACGCCTATTTATCGTAGCCGGTTCAGCACACCAGATGCGGAAAATGACAACAGCAACAACCGCCATTGTGCCAGGGAGTAAAATTCAAATAATCGCTTGCCATAAACTCATCAGCAGCACTTGCGAAAGACCAGTTCCCATTGGTGCGGATCGTCTGTAAAGACCGGGAGCGGTCTATGAAAGGAGCTGCCCCGGTTCTAATAAAAGGTGTACCGACACTTAATCACGCGACGCTTAATCACCGACACATAATCACTAGGACATTTAATCACGCGACACATAATCACTAGGACATTTAATCACGCGACACATAATCACTAGGACATTTAATCACGCGACTTGGATACTTATTCACGCGACATTTAATCACGCGACACATAATCACTTGGATGTCGGAAAATCGTGAGGAAAATTCAGTAATTCAAGCTCATGTGCATCTCTCTGTGGGGATGACGATGTGGATTGCTTTTAAGGTTGGCCTAAAGCCAAAGGCTATTACTATTAGTCTTTCTTTTAGAACTCCCCGACAATTGTCTTTGACTCCGTTGCGCCGGCTTTCTCTATAATGTTTCTTTAAAATTAAATCAACACCAGCTTCATACAGTCTAAGACTCTAAGTGTTAGGTGGGCCTTATTCGGTACAGGTACTTAATTGTTATATTGTCCGAAATAAGTTTTATCACATTAGAAACATTTTTATCATCTTTTCACATTTAAACAAAACTATAACTCCAATTCAGTAATGAACAGTCCAGAAGGTAAAACTGATATTATGTGTAGAGACAAGAAGAGGATATTTTTCCAAACCTTAGTTTTGATAGAAACACATTAGCCAATCAGGAAATAACATGTCATTTTGCATTACTACGTATAACCTATGTAATATGTAACTTTATTCTATTGTCACCGAAGCTCGAGTATCAAAGTACCATCAAAACGGTTCTGACGTGAAGAAAAAACTTTTTACCTATTACCTTTCTTAAAACAAAGTTTTGCAAAAGCGAAGTACACCACATATACGCATAGATGGGTATCGCGACAATACTAATGATAATTTAAATTAAACCGTCAAATTCAGAAAACATTGGTTGAAAGTTGACTTCCACCAGCTAGAAACTCTTTGTTATTTAGCCAGAAATATCACCAACACGATGACAGTCATCGTGTTGACACAGTTGACCGTTATCTGTCAAGCGAGATTTTAGTTTATCTTCGTGCAGTTGCTTACATTTCCCATGCATGACATTATTACCTTGTGTGTACGGTAGCCGATACTGTAAATGTGTGATTAAATGTCGCGTGATTAAATGTCCTAGTGATTAGGTGTCGCGTGATTAAATGTCCTAGTGATTATGTGTCGCGTGATTAAGAGTCGCGTGATTAAACGTCCTAGTGATTATGTGTCGGTGATTAAGCGTCGCGTGATTACGTGTCGCGTGAATAAGTGTCACCAAACCTAATAAAAGCTAAATAGCTTAAACGAACTATCGCGGCTTCCTCATTGTAAAGAACTTTTGGAGTTCCTGCTCAGTAGCCTAAACGGAAAAGTCGTAAAGTTGAACGTTAGCCTGACTTTAACTGGACGGACTGGGCCGGACGTTTTTCGGAGACCCGGCCGGACGTCTCTGTCTTTCATAAAGCTGTCTTCGCTTCTGCTTTGGGTCTTAGATGAACCTCATAAGCAATTTGCTGAACAAGCTAAGGAAACAAAAAAACGCAACCAACTGCAAAGTTTGGGCCGAAATTAAAACCCATCATATTTTTTAAAACTGCTCTTCAGTTCCAACAAGGCAGCACAGACCATAATCAGCAACGATTGTAACAACGTTAAATCCACACTTAGCTGACGTCAACGTAAAATGCTGGCCTGGTATTACAGCACTTCTGAGTTACAAGAAGACAGAACAGACAACAACGCGCCTTAAAATGTGCTTAGCCGTTGTCTAAAACAGCGTGGTCCAACTTCTTTTCATCGCGGGCCAAAATCTGAAAATTTTTTATCTTGCGGGCCAATGTTTTTAAATTACAACTGAAGAACAATGTGACATTGATATTAGAACTGAAAAAAGTTCGCTTTTTTATTAAAACTGAAATTAGAATAGTTCAAAATTTAGCTGATAAAATTTAAATGCTGATTAATGTGACATCTGCGGTCGAGGTTCTTACTCGACAATAGCGACTATCAAAGCTGACTATCAGTTCGCGGGCCAAAAGATCGGTGCTCGCGGGCCAACTTTGGCCCGCGGGCCTGCAGTTGGACCACGCTGGTTTAAAACATCAATCGCCAACCATTGATAAGGATTTCATCCAAAAGGTCCAACACAAAGAAGTTATTTTACAATCGATGGCCGCAATGATGGAATTGATTTTCGAAGGACTAAAGCAATTAAAAAATGTCCAATCTGACAACTTTGTTTGGTATTTGTTGTCTATTATATCAATTGCCGTCAAACGACAATATGGGGAACTACCTTCGTTTATGTGTAAACAAATACTGTACTCACAATTTACAGTTAAAGGCTGCACCACTGCATAAAACGAAACTACCTAACCCAAAGCTACGGTATATATCATCCAACAATACCTGCGCACACCAGCACAAAAGTGATGACCAAAGCAACTTTGAAAATCATCACGAATCAGATATTCTCTTCTTGGTGAAAGATACTTTTTATAGTGTGGGGATCATGTAGAAATTGCAATTAGTCATATAAATTGGCATTGCATGAGTTTTTGTATTTTTTCTCCAGTTTAGATAATGTAATGTTTGCAAAAGCTTCGTATTCGTGTTAAGCAGTTATTCAAACAAGGAACTCTAACCGACATGTTTGACGCAGATTGAAGTGTTTCAAATAGCATTGTTTTCACGGCGTAAAGTTTGAGTGTACTTGATGAAGCATTTAATGACGTAGAATGTATGCGATACGTGGTTTTATGGTAGCAGTGTAATAATAGAACATGGCGTTAGCTGATTGGCTGACGTGTATGATATAAAACGTTAAGCTTGGTTCAAATCGGGATGTCTGGAAGCTCTGGCCGGCGAGTCTCTGCAAGGGCTTATCCCTTCAGGACTTGCTAGTACTTCTCTCGGCTCTTGGAAATTCTCTCTTCTCTGAGTTATTTCCCTTGTTCTGCTAAATTGAAGTTATTACTGAATTATTATGAAAGTGGGATCATGGTGTAAATATTGCTAATTCGATACAACTTATTCGGACAATATAACAACTAAACTTTATGAAGTGGGTGTTGATTTAAGAAGCAATATAGAGATAGTAAACGCAACGGAGTCAAAGACAATCATTAGCGGAGTCAAACAGTCAGACTTGGCTTAGGCCAGTCTAAAACCAATCCACCACCCCCATTTCCCATAAATGGTAACCCCGTCTTTCTTCTGCAAACGAAGAAGAACACATGCACTTCTGAAAGATTCGATTATAAAAGGTGAAAATTGGAGTCAGATTAGGATCGAGAGACAAAACTGCATTCAACCGTCTGTTAGCGAGAAAATTGCGGCAGACATTTCAAAAATTCTCGAAGTAACCAGTTGAAAGAAATCTCGCTAACGAACAATGACTATCATGCTACTGGCCTTATGGATTACGATGATGACGACGCTAGCCAACACTAGCCAAATTCAGCAACCAACACCGACCAGCGTCAAGCATCGCTCAAAAGAAAAATGGAAGAAAAATCATCAAGAAGAACGAAGTTATCAATCTGTTGTGGACACTTCTACATTTGATTCTGCACCCGATTAATTCTTAGCCGGTAAAGTACATTACTCATTTCTGAATAAATCGTAGCATGTTATTGGTGTTATTAGATATTAGCTAGCGCACATATATCATGATTATTAATAACAAAAATATTAAATACGTTTCTTTAGCTGATTTTACCTCATAAATTTATGTCCCCAAGGACAACGCGCATATAAATTCATACTGTAGTTACTTCTTATATTTGTTCTGCGTAAACCGCGTATCATAATCGAGAAATTCAATTTGAATTAAAAGTTAATGTATTCCTTATCCCCCTGTCGACTTCTATCTATACTTATTTTTCAATCATGTTTTGTGGTAGATGATTTTTCTTTTCTTTTATTTGCACGGACACAGGCTAACTAAGCCACATACTTATCAACGGTCACTTTCACCCCATTGTCTACCTACAAAGCATTCTTTTAATCTTTTCTTACGCTAAGCACTTTTAGCTACGTTTTATATTAACCCACCTTTATTGCTTTCATAAATGACTTACATTAAGTACAAGCGTTAACCAACGCCGTACGATTATTTTGCCTTGTTTGTCATCATATACCAGGTTGCAAACTGCTATCCTGTATAAGTCAGAATCTGTTGATTTGTGACTATCCCGATATAACTTCGATTCACAAATGGTACCGCATAACTTGCATACGACAAATGCAAGGAGAAAACGAGTTGGGGCGAATCGCGATATTAAGCTTATTACTCAGACTGATCGAACTTTTATTTCTTCTCTTGCATTACGAAAACCCTCTTAACCCTTACCCGCCCTTATACTTACATTATCTTGCTATAGAAATTCGGCAAACCAAACGCGTTGTCCGATATCATTGTGTCAAAATATTGAAATGCATTTAGTTATAATGGCAATCATTTCATTCAAACTGTTTGTGTTAGGTTTTGTGTGCAACTACATTTATGGTACTTTTATGTTACTTCGGTTGTGGTAAAAGCTATATATAAAAAAAAATATCAAAATATTAAAAACCCTTCTATATAACATAGTATTAGTGAAGAATGTTTACTGCTATTTTTTCTATTGCATGTATCAATTCGTGTGACCTGTGATGACTGCACAAATCTGACTGGAGAAAACAAACAAATGCTCCATTCTCAAGGATTGCAAGATGCCAAAACCAACATTCCTACCTCGAAGCTTTTATGAGTGGGGGGAATTATTGTGGGGATCATGTAGAAATTGCAATTAGTCATATAAATTGGCATTGCATGAGTTTTTGTATTTTTTCTCCAGTTTAGATAATGTAATGTTTGCAAAAGCTTCGTATTCGTGTTAAGCAGTTATTCAAACAAGGAACTCTAACCGACATGTTTGACGCAGATTGAAGTGTTTCAAATAGCATTGTTTTCACGGCGTAAAGTTTGAGTGTACTTGATGAAGCATTTAATGACGTAGAATGTATGCGATACGTGGTTTTATGGTAGCAGTGTAATAATAGAACATGGCGTTAGCTGATTGGCTGACGTGTATGATATAAAACGTTAAGCTTGGTTCAAATCGGGATGTCTGGAAGCTCTGGCCGGCGAGTCTCTGCAAGGGCTTATCCCTTCAGGACTTGCTAGTACTTCTCTCGGCTCTTGGAAATTCTCTCTTCTCTGAGTTATTTCCCTTGTTCTGCTAAATTGAAGTTATTACTGAATTATTATGAAAGTGGGATCATGGTGTAAATATTGCTAATTCGATACAACTTATTCGGACAATATAACAACTAAACTTTATGAAGTGGGTGTTGATTTAAGAAGCAATATAGAGACAGTAAACGCAACGGAGTCAAAGACAATCATTAGCGGAGTCAAACAGTCAGACTTGGCTTAGGCCAGTCTAAAACCAATCCACCACCCCCATTTCCCATAATAGCTTGCTTATATAAAACAACTGAGAAATTGCGTGCACAGCAAAGCTTACCACTTTTGATATGACCAATTGTTACAAATTTTACACCAAACTAACGGGCTTTCATAGAAAATTGTTACGTCATAATTACCATGGTTAGATAACAATCACAATGCTAGCTCTAGGTATTGCAGTACCAGCAAAGGTTTCTGCTATTCTGAACCTGATTTAGTTTCTCTAAGTTGAAGAACAGAAATATATCATCCTTGAAATATGTTCAAAAAGACCGTTTATTAACTGAATACGTTGTTGGTCTCATTTCATCTGGTGATGGTAAAATTTCTTCAACCAAAATAATTTCGGACTCCTCTGTACTGCCACCACCACTGTAGGCTACATCACTGCACTACTAACTACAACCACTGCACTACTATATTGCCACTGCTAATATCATTGCGCAAGAAAAAGTTGTCGCACGCCTGGGTAACAGTTTTTGGCAGCAAAATTGTGTACCGCTGTGAAATGACTTGGGTTTGAATGATTTGTTCAGCAAACTAACATCAACTATCGAAATTTTTTCATAAATTTGGTTTTTGGTAAATGTACTTAGCACAGAAAAGCCTGGAGTTGTAAAGGACGCTCTTTCCTTGGCGTAAATCGTTTTCAAGAAATAGTTCAGGGTTCTTACCGGAAGGCAAATGAGTTCCAGTATCCAGCCAATTGATCTTTAGAAACTCATCTAGTTCACCACTTCCAAGATAGCTTTCTTTGGTTTTAAAAGTAACTTGCATAAAACTTTTGGTTTTGCTAGAAACTTTGCCATAAGTTTAATTTTGAGGTTTTCTTAAGTTAACACACAGTTAACCCTTTTGCCGATTTCTTGCGTTATAGACAAAGACAAACAATAATATCGATTTTACTCTCATTTAATTTTAAAATTTAGGTAGTTTCCCTCATGTAATACCAAACGTTTTCAAATTTACATAAAAAAATCCATGTGTGCGTGGAATACGGGTTTCAACTGCGTTTTTGATAACTTTTATATCTCAGGCGGAAACAGGTTTGTAATGGCCATGGTAACAATTGTTTCTGGTAGCCATGGTAACAATAATGAGCGTTGGTGTCGAGCCCAGTAATGTGCAGCATAATTGCGCACCGATGTTGGTCTCTGGATAGATGTGATGTCATTGCTGCTCGCTGCATGATGGAATCTTCTTTATTAGGTGATACATCGACAGTGATGTACAAAACAAAATGTCATTGCTATCCAATACATGATGCTTTTAGAACAAAAATATGACAGGTTTCAACATACACAGATCAAATGGCTACGTCAGAAATGACAACAATAAGTAATTAGTCGTCATTCAATAAGTTACAATAGCGCTGCTTGTGTATTTGGAAATAATTTGCAGAAGAAACAAACTAGTTATACTGTATTTCCATTCCTGTTCGTTGCTTGTTTTAAACATATTATTGCCGCTGTCTTACTTTTATCGCAGTCGCTGTGTAAGAGTAATGAAAGTCGTTATGAAAACGATTTTGAAATCTCGCTTCACAATCATTAAAACAAATCAATCAAATTATTGCAAATTTTTAGATTCAAACAATTTCGTTTTATATTCAGTTAAGAATTCGATCATTGATGTAGACATAACCAAACCCATTCAATAATTCTTTAAATATTGTAATCATAAATTTCAGTGTTTCCAAATCATGTTAGAATTTTCCAAAATTGTAAAATAGTGTTTCCATTGAAAAAGATGTACGCTACACCATTGTGCTTGTCGTTTGCTGATGGTTTAAAGCAGAAAACTGAAATATGATTTAATTTCTTTATGTGTTTAAGCCTGTAACAGCAACTGTCATTGTCATACAACAACGCAATTGAACTAGGAGTGAACGACCACTTCAAAGCTGACTAGTTCTTGAAACTTCAAGCTAAAGTGTTTGCGATAAAATGTTGGCAAGTCTGTAGCTTTCCCCGAATATGGCAGCAGTTGGATTTAGATGTCACCGTCAACCAGCACTGCCAGTGGTTGATCAAATTTCAGAAAAAAATTGTGATTTTTATGTTGTTCTTGATAGTCTTGAATAAACAGTTAGCTACGAAGGCCTTGGGAAAAGACATAATTTAGCGGCTGACGACAACAAAACAAATGTGATGGCTTTTTTATTTACCTTGCGACGAGTAAAAGTTTTTTTGCGTTTCACAACAACGAACTAAATCAATCCGTTGCCAACCACGCAGCATAACGCTATGCTAGCAAGTTGTGTATTTGAATTTTCCTTTGAAAAGCCATTGTAGGCCAAACCCTGTAAAATGAGGATATTGTAAAATTACCTGTTTGTAAGATACCAGCAAACAGCAGCAAGCAAATGTACGAATAAATTTAGAATAGTGTAGAAACGAAAACGAAGAATAAGAATTTTGTACAAGGGGTTGACAACAAATGCGAATTGTATTCACTATAGGTGGAGTATTACAGCAAAAAGATTCACGAATTTACAGAATAGGGAGTAAAAGTTGGTTAGTCATCCATTTCTAATCATAAACGAATTCGTTTATTTTTTATAGGTTTGGATAAAACGACGTAGAAAATACTAGCAGGGTATTTCAGTACCGTTGACATTTGACTTTAAGATTTTATTTTATAGCAGCTCAGCTTTTGTTCATATTTTGTACATTGCTAATCCCGTCTTTTCATTAAGTCATATAAGCTTAAATATTGTCAGAATAAAGGTTTAGGTTTTTGACAACATGACAAAACTGATTCTTGGTTACTGGGATATCAGAGGCCTGGCACAACCAATACGTTACATGCTAGAGTACCTTGGTATTGAATATGAAGATAAAAGATATGTTGAAAAGAATTCTTGGTTTGACGTAAAACTTAACATGAATCTGGATTTTCCAAACATACCTTACATCATCGACGGTGACGTCAGAATGACGCAGACCTGGGCGATTATGAAGTATCTTGCTCGGAAACATGCAACACTTTACCCGAAGACTAAAGAGGACATTCGAAGTTGTGACGTGTACGAAGAAGTGGCACGTGACCTTGCCATGCCCTTCTTCATGCTTTGTTACACTCACGACGATTTTGACGAGGCAAAGAAGAAATACTTCGGCGAAACTCTTCCAAAGTTGCTGGACTTGCTTGAAAAATTCCTTGGCAGTTCTAATTGGATGATCGGAGATAAAATGACCTACGTCGATTTCTACTTTAGCGAAGTGCTTGGCGTCATCCAATTAATGACGTCAGATTGCTTGGACAAGCACCAAGGCATCAAGAAGTACGTGGAGAGATTCTACGCCCTGGACAAGATTGCAGCTTACAGACAGTCGGATCGATTCAAGAAATGGCCTTTTATGTCACCACAGGCGAAATGGGGAGGGAAATGCGAAGACTAAATCTTCCAGAGTCGATTGTGTTACATTCTGGAAAGCTCATAGTTATTCTTGTAATTGTTGGTGCTTGTGGTTTGTGTGCTGATATTATGATCATACATAGGTTATATTTCAATGACAAATCAATAAGAGCAACAAAATCCTGCAAAATTGTCTAACACAGAAACGATTTTCCACTTACGAAAAGTGTTGACAGCTGTAGGATAGGATTAGTCCATGACGATAAAATCAAAGTGATAAAATATATGACGGGGAACTACCTAATGTGGAACCAAATCAATGGCTTGATTTCAAGGGTTGAAAAATTTTACAAAACTTGTCATATCCCATGGGTGGTGACATGAAAATGACGAAACGATGGGCAATTGTGAAGTATCCTGTTAGATAATTTGGTCACATTTTTGAAGAATAAAGTAGAAGTGTAGGAAGGGCAAAATGTCTGTTACTGATTCCCTGATTGATTTCATGCACAACTTGTTATTCATATATTTACATTTTATTTATATATTTACATACTTATTTAGCCTTGGATTCAAAAATAAAAAAGGGAATGTTTTCAACAAAACAGTTCTCTGAGTTCAATTGATACATCACAAGTTATAGTTTGTAAGATTTTCCAAGTAAATTATAGCAGAGAGATTATAGTGTATGATGAAAATTTAATTTTCCATTTCAAAACATACAAGATAACTTCACAAATCTTTATAATTGGTGCGGATTATGAAGACGTTAACGAAAAAATCTTTGTTAAGACCATGAAGATTACACAGATATACCTCGTGAACTTAGTTAAACGTAACTGAGAAGATAAAAAAACGAAGCTACTGACCTAAACAAAACGTAAAACACTATTGCAAAAAGCTCCATGTAACCGGCTTGAAGTTGCAGCAGTTGGATGTTTATAACGGTTAAAACTTTTAATCTACCGTTTGAGTTGATATGTTTCTTTCTATACCATAAATCAGCTTTAATTTGCGTCTTAATAGAAGTTAAAATATGGGATCCCGGTTTCTGTTGAATTTCTTAAAATGTGTACTCTGATCGATACATTTGCAGCGTGATTCCGATTCTGATTCTGACAACGTGATTCCACGCTCTGACTTACAGTACAGTAATAAGTCACAGCGGTTGCGCAAATACCGGATTAGTTCTTTTGTCCTACTTGTTTGTGTCATAGCAAATTTGTCATTGGTACATATTGTAGCGAGTTGTTAATTTTCCTTCTTGTATCCCCAGTTGGTGTATATGTTAAAAATAGAATATTCCTTAAACCTTTCAGAGCGACGATATACTGCTATCTTGTCGAGTGCAAAGAACCTTTCCTTGTATTTCTTCACATTCGGATATTTATCCAGGCAATCTGACTTCATCTCAGTCAACACGTCGAGGCGTTCACAGATCTCGAAATCAACGTAGGTGAGAGTGGCACCGGCCATCCAATCTTTGTCTGAGAGAAAGTTTTCGAACGTGCAGAGATATACGGGCAAATCGTTTGCCAGAAGATTCGTCATTGCTACTTCTCTGCCATCAGAGCTGAAAAGCATGCGCTTGATGGCAAACCACATATCGATATAAGCCTCTTTTACCATATCGCATCTCTGTGTTTCTTCTTCACTCTTTGGAACGAGTTTTCCAAACTTTCTAGCAACGTAGTTCATAATCGCCCACGATTTCGTCATCTTGACGTCACCGTCAATGAGGTATGGCAAATTTGGAAATTCTAATCCAAGCTCAAATTTGACGTCAAACCATTGGCTTTTGTCCACGTTAGGTGGTTCCCCTAGAACTACATAGCTTTTATTGTCGTAATCTGCTCCACAATACTCCAACATCAAACGAATGGGTTCAGCAAGAGCCCTGATATTCCAATAACCAACAGTTATCTTTGACATCTCCTGTCAACTTATTTACTGAATAACCTGAAAAACAAATTGTAATTTTATGAATGAAAACCGGTCGTTCTTGATTTAAATCAGAGGTAAGGAAAGTGCAGGCAACATGCGGGCTTTTTGAGAGGTCTGTGCGATCGTTTAACCATTTGCTTGATTAAATAAAAAAACATTTTAACCTTTGAATTGTTTTGTTTAAGAATTGTTTAACTAACTCTCAAATAACGGAAAAATGGCTTTCAACACTTCAATATCCATCCGACAAATTATCCATTCCCCTCAACATCATTCCCGTCCTTGGTCCTCCATCCTCCTTATTTTTTCGTCCATCTCTCAACCATTCCTGGTCTAGATACGAGCCACGGTTCTCATGCTAATTCTGTATCTTTACTCTGAACGGAACTTTGAAGTACTTTTCTTGCAAATAAAATATCGAATTTATTTCTAATCGCGTTTCAAAATTTAGTGCGTAGATACGTAATTGATTACGTAATCACCAATACACGTTGCGCTTATGTTGATGCTCATTTTCTGCAATCTTTTATTGTAACAGTGTTACTTGTTGTAGTACAACTGCATAGTTAAAGATTGAATTATAACTGTACTCAAATACTTTTTAACGTAAGACATGCGTAAGTTATAACCTACTTGTACTCTCTTGCCAAATTGGTATTCCAGAATAACCAGAACTTATCCTTGACATTTTAAACTGATTTGTGTGAATGTTCTCATTAAACTACCTGTCAAAGTATGTTTTGATTTGAAAACTGAAACTATTGTCTATCTTCCAACAGTCTTTGTTGTGAAAGCAACAACAACGACTTCAACGATTTAAGCCTTGCATTGGCTGAAACATAAACTAACAACAGCTGGCATTTTTGCACAGTTTCTGTGATTTAGCAGCAGATATATGTGCAGATATGTGTTTGCTGGGTCGGGTTTCTGCAAAATTGTGTTCCTGCGCAATCGTTTAAGAAATTATCTCGATAGCCTACTATTCTCGATACCATAGATTAAAAAATTAAGTGATTGTTGATTTAAAAAAGAAATCAATTTGACGATTTAGCAATTACATTTAGCTCATTAACCTTTGTGTTGTATAAAAGTAGATGAAGTATATATCCTTCTAACGCCTGGTTTGGAAAAACCAGGTTTGGTTTGTTCCTGGTTCAATTCCTAATGTCGCTGCCGTCGGAATACAGTACTCTATAGCCAGGTACGAACAAAGCTTGGTCATGAATTCGAGCAAAATAAGAAATCAAATAAACAAATGAAAATTTCTGTGTGACACTAGGAACTTAAGTCGCTCTATAGGAAAAATATTAAGCAGATGAATCAGTTGCAAAAATGTAAGATGTAATGTAGGCTAATCTTTTCAAACAAGGCGTTTTTATGCGAGCGTATAACAATCAGTTTTGTGTCTTGTAAGAATAATACTACAAAGGAAACATCAATATGTGGTGAAGATTTCTAATTTAGAAAATTATAACTTTGGTTGTGACTTTATGGTGCTTAGTTCATGTGTTACTTTACTGCGGATATCAGCAATAATGTTATGCAATGTTAATAATAATAATAGCAATAATAATAATGTTATCAACTAACGAGAAGACGGATTTTTTTAACGTCCACTACAAACTTACCCTGAGTTATATTTTGTAGCGGGAACAAATTTGGCCAGACACCTGTTTGGAAACGAATGCAAATCCCTGCAAATTTTGTGATTTTGATGTAATTTTATTCAAACCAACAATTTCCAAACATTTGAACTACTCTTGCACAGTAATACAAGTATATTTATTCTTTTTTTGTTAGTGTTAGATTGGACTTGGAATATGGCAAAGATTGCAACCGCATGATATACAAGGTTGGGTTTTGTTCTGCGTGAGTGATATAGTTGACTATGCCAGGTAACCTTATTTGGTTATTTTTTGTTTCTGTCTTAGCCATACATTTTACTTTTCTTTAAAATGCTTTTCCTGCAATATAGTCTACTTTGTCCTTGCCGCTGGGTCTGTTTTACCTGCGCTAGGCCTATTTATCGATTTCTAGGCGTCAGGGAAATTTAACTTGGTTGTATGCGAAACAAGTAGTCAAAGAGCGGCAACATTATCAGTAATGCTGCAATGGTTGTTTAACTGCAGTCAAGATATTTGAGGCTTACCAATCGTTTTGGCGACCTCAGCTTTTAATTTGTCCCCTTTATGCGCGACCTGTTTCTTCACGACATGTTTTAATTTTGATATAACAATTTTAGTTCAGCAATTTGAACATGTTTCCCTAACCCTAACCCTAACCCTAACCCTAACCCTAACCCTAACCCTAATAATCGAAAATAATTGTGGTCGCTTTTAAACTTTTGAAGATACAAGAGCTCTTACTGTTCAACTTAAAACGACTTGGCTTAAAGTGATTCACTTAGCTTTAATAACGTTATGACAAAGAAATAATTCGCTTGTGCACTACTTGTGTGAAGTATTACACAAGGAACATATCTGTCATAAAGACCGCGTATGCTGGCGGTAGTTGTTAGAATATGAGCGAGGATGATAGTTGGTTGATAACTTGTTTTACTTCTGCTTCGATGGATGAGTTCTCATTTCTCAAATTTGCGTGACTATGCTGTTAGTTGCTTGATTCTGTCTATACAAATTACTAAATTATAAAGTTCCCATTTTATTTATTATAACACAAAGGTTTTCACCTTCGGGCAAAGCTTACTGAATGTTACATAGCGCTGTAGTAACCAGTGAAATCGATCACACGAAAAGGAACGATTGAAAACATTACATCAGTATTTATATGTGACACACCAGTTCAAGCGAGGAAATTATCTGACGTCATTAAGGAAAACTCAAGTCTGGTAAACACTGAATTACAAGATCCCAGATTAAATTCCAAACATCTCAAAACAACTCGTGAGTCGTGACGTAATCGTCACAACGTTTATTTCTAAAATATGATTTGCGGCCTTGCGCTAATTACGGTATCGTGGATGTTACAGTTTAAAAATGTACGTATTTACAGAGGTGCGCAGTCGGTACCGGTAGTTTTCGTAAAAAAAAATGCTGCAGCAAATGCAATATTTGCCGCGGTAACGTTTAATCCAGGTCAAAACATATGAGACGTTACTCTTTCGCAATTTTACTTGATATTTCAAGATTAAAAACGATCAACAGATTCTACAATTGGTGTTAAGGATTAATTAACATGTTAACATTAACACATTTGATACATAGATTCGGTACTTTTTTGAAAAAGTACTGCGGTACAGTAATTCGGTATTATGTTATCGCGGTACTGCCCGCCTATGCGTATTTAAAAGAGATTATAGGCCCAGGCCAGCGGTTCTTAACCGGGAGGAAATAATTAACACTTTATCTTTTTTACACAAAAAAAGGTTTTGGTGTGAATAAACACAGATTATACGTTACTTATTGTTTGATACCCATTTTGCAATGTAGCCACTGCCCAATCACCCCAAGGGGGGGAAGTTGGGTTTAGTAGTTGTCATAAATTGGAAAGCAGTTGAAAAAAGATTAAGAACTGCTGGCCTAGACTAACCTCGGGCAAGATTTGCAAGATTGCAACCTAACTATGGGCAAGTTTTTGACAAACATACTTTGCACAAAACACAATTTAAAGACATAATTGTAGCAGGGATTAAAACAAATAAAATGTGCAAAAAACGTTTAGTATCATCCAAGCATTACAAATCAGCCGTCTACAGACCACATTGCATTCTACGTGAATCTTGACTGGAAAGTATGAAAGTTTTCATCGAGAAATCGTGTGTGCAAAATCGAAAATTTGGCGTTTATCGAAGCCTCAATTTTGTTTGTTTATCTATTATATGTCAGCGTTCAAACAACCATCTTTTCATTATACCACATTATAAATCGGCGTGAAGAGAAAAATTTGGTGGTGCACATTGATAAACCTCATGTGTGCAGCTGTCACATTTTCCATTATGGACTTGAGTTACGCCGAAGATTTTCAAACCAGACTGCATTTTTTGGCCTTTTTTTGGCAAGATCTTGAGTGCACCCTGCATAATATAAGTTTTAACGTTCGTGATAAACTGATCAACCACCAACATGTTACAGATGTAAAGATATTTGCCAAATGTGTAGTATCTTGGTTGAAGTTCATTTTACGAAAATCCTTGGAATATGAGAGAATGGACCAAGAAGAAGAACAAGGAGATTTTCAACTTACCCGTAATCCTTCTCATGAGAATGTTGACCAATCGCAACCAATAGATGCAGCTCAAGAAGAACAACATCGCCATGGTAATTAGCTACTGGGTAATGTGTTGTATTGTTGCAAGTTTGTTTGCATTGTATAAATGTTCTGTACTCAATGACATCAAATTACAAAGTGAAAAATTTTAATTTGCAGATACGTTTGTTTCCTTGTTGCTTTTAAGTTTTAAAACTTTTAAATCGCTGCTGACCTGTGTTTGTGGGTTTTTATATAATTTGTGCGAAGACTTCATTTTTTTCCCTATTTTTGATTGTCTCATAAAATACTTGTCAAAACAACTTTTAATGGAGGTACATATTCTGCTGATATTTGGCAAGCTTTTTATTCAAGCTTCCCTCTCTTTCATTATACAAAGATATATGAGTTATTGCACGTAATAGCATGTTATATTTTGATATCACACATGAAATAATCTGCTTACCGTATATACTTGAGTAGAGGTCAACGCCTACTTTTTCACTGAAAATCAGAGATTTTTTATTTATTCTCTCATGTATAAGTCGATTTGGTGGTTCATGTAAGTATTGGCATCGACATACTGTAAGAAAATTTCAAGGATAGGTGAGAGTTCACCACTAAGTGAACTTTTCAGCCTAGCTTGCCAGTATTGTGCAGCGACTGCATAATTGTAAACTTCAGCAGCCCTTCTTTAGGACAAGCCTACAAAGAACTCGTGTGACGCTAGCCATATTCGTCTCATGCGTGCAAGCGTCACGTGATATTTATCTCGTGCAAGCTGCAGGCTTGCGAGTTGTTGTAAAGTTATTTATACGAAATGGCCAGTAAGCGCAATAAGTTCACGGTTCAAATTCATGTATGCGTCAGTCACCGTGCTGTCGGCTGGACTTGGAGGTTTTACTTTGGCCTGTTCCTTGCATAGGTCAACCCCTGCTTTTTGAGGTGAAAATCAGTTGCAAAAATCTCGACCTATACTTGAGTATATACGGTAGCTCGCTAAGTTGCCAACAACAGGCAATTACATAAACAACCACCTCCAAACACTGTTACAGAAAGTAGCTGATTAAACAATTAATTCTTTTAAAAAATTAATCAATTAATTAAAAAACTAACTTTCAAAATTAATTTTCTTAAAAACATAAAGTTGAAGGAAGATTGCAAGAGATGGATCTTCAAGATGAAGGAAGTCAACCTGTGGCAATAACTGAGTATGAAGGAAGTCAACAACTTGCTCTTGCTAGGGAAGAAGTTGCTCAGATTGTAAGAGAACTTGCATCATCTGGTGGTGAGTCAAGATGTAACGTCACGGTGTTCTTTTCCATCAATTAAACCGATAGATGTATTTTGATTCTTACGCACACAATAAAAATGCAAAAATAACAAATGTTGAGAGCAAAAAATGGAAATTTCAGTTGGCACTGGAATATAACAAGACAAGTCACTCGTGGGTATTGCATAAGTGTGAACCTAGAGACTTTACCAGACCACTTAAGCATGAAAATATATGTTATCGGACATTCTGTTGCATGTATATATCTTAAGTTCTAAATTTGTCTTTATTCATTGCAGTAGCTGCAGGAACTTTCCACCTAACTTATGCACCACAATTCGTACAGCACACTCAGAATCAAGACAACAGGCGCAACATGAACTTTGAAAATGTTGGTGGTGATGTTCATAATCCTGGTGGAGAAATCTATGGAAATGTTGGTCAACCAGGAGGTGAGCTACATGTAATTTAAGAGTAATCTGGGATTGGTTGCAATAAAATAATATTTTTGCTGGAATGTTAATGGTGGTGCTGGAAAAATCCAGAAAAATATTTGCCAATGTGATGGTGCTTATTATTTCAGAGTAATATAATATATAGCTGGGAGTTTTACAGAACTTGTTTAGCCTTTAGGTAGTTGTCACTAGCTGCTTGCTGATGGTTAGCTCCTAATTTTCAAGTTGTGTTGTTGAATGGAAACAAAAATACTTTTTATGGTCAAAATTTCAGTGTTTTTTTTGCGATCAAAATTACGCTGTTCACTATCATAATTATTATTTTGTTAATTGTTTATTTTCATTAACAACTGACTCTCTTTAGCGTTATATCTTTTTGGTGGTTATGTGGAGACTGCTGACATGGTTATGTTATGCTAATATATGTTTTTCTCTATTCACTCCCAGAACCAACAATACAAAGAACTCCTCAAAATATCGCAGAACAACCAGATCCTAGCAATACTGCTGAGCAAGGTGTGTGTTTTATTTAGTAGTACTTAATCAAACATAGTTATAATGGCATTACTAAATCGTTGGTTATAAGAGTAACAAATTAATTATAGAAGTCAGTCATTTACTTGGCTTGATGTATGTAGCCATTAATTTTATGAAAGTGCACAATCCCAATTAATATCATATTCTTTCACTGAAAATTTGCTATAGCAAGTAACACCCATTAGTCAGAGCTGGGCACAAGAGTGCTCAAAATTGAGAGAGCTTTTTTGTGGAGTAATCTTGAGAGCAAAACTCTTCAAATTAGAAACGAAACCACAGGCCCACTTTTTAAAGATTTATCCGCTCGTCGCTCTTTTCTGTACAAATAATGCTGTGAATGCAAAAAATGGTTGGATTAAAGTAAATTTAAGTTTTTATGCTCCTTTAACAAATGATTCTATGTAGTAAATAAAAATGACTACTTTGAGGCTAAAGATGACAGAGAGACTCACACAGGTGAACCAAGTTGTTAACACTAAAAGGACGGCAATTTTCGTATACCTAGAAGGACGGAGTGCGTCAATTGATGCAAAAGGTCAAAACGGCGCAAATCTAACGTTTTTTGTTGAGAAAACTGTGCTGTTGCTCCGAAAAAACTACTTAAATCGCATTTCCGCTATGTCCATTTTAATTAACAAAAGCAATCGCATTGAAAATACAAGCCGTCGTGCCTAAACACTTCTGTTTCACGTAACTCCTTTTTCTTCTTGCACTCTTTCGGGACTTCTCTCCTGTTCTGGCGCATTGTCCCTACGAGGCTGCACTTCTTTTCCGCAAGTCGCAACGCCAGGTCAATTGAGGTGAAAAAATTATCGCAAGTGACGTTGTAACCTCCTTGAAAAAGCGGAGCCATGAGTTTCAGTACAACGTTGGTGGGCACACTCCCTTGGGGGCTCCTTGCGTCATCTTTTCCAACGTAAGGAAAACCGTTGAATAAATATTTGTTTTCGACGTCAACTGCCAGCCAGAACTTTAGACCAAACTTGTCTGGTTTATTGGCCATATATTGGATGAACTTGCAGCGTGCCTTACACGGCAATAGTTGCTCATCCACAGTTATCTTCCACTGTGGAATGAGTGCTTTTTGGCAGATTGATATAAAACTGTTCCAAAGTTGTGAAGCGAGTGCAAATTTATCATGCAATACATTCCTACGCCTTTCCGTCTTCAGATCGAAGCGAAGGAATCGTATGAGCTCCAGAAACCTGTCTCTTGCCATGGTTTGGGAAAACATCGGACATCCCCACGAATTCCCCCACAAACTCTTCACAGGGAAATTACACCCTCCTGTCACGCCACGAGCAACCACCGACCCGACGAATTTATCTAATTCATCTAATTTATCCAACTAAGAAACTCTTACTACACTTACGCTTCGATAAACTTCAAAAATTCCGATATTAGGCTGCGCTTGTGACGAAACTACTCTGTTTTGCGGAAAATTCCACTTGCATAGTTTGTCAACACGTTTGTTACACCCCTGTGCTGGCAGCTGTGACCTAATTCGATAAACCTGTAATTATTAGCAGAAAGAAAACAATGCTCTCTATTGCGAGAACTGGTTTTTGTAGTGTGAAGTAACAATGCGTCAATTGACGCACCCCGTCCTTCTAGGTAGTGACCACGTTAATTATCTCTACCGGTAAAATAAAAACTTCATATTCATGGGTTAGTTACCTAACACTAATGTAGGAAAAGTCAGGAAATATCACGGTTGTGCGATGCACCACTTAAAAGTTATAGATTCACTTAGGTTGAAAATGCGTCAATTGACGCGCCCCGTCCTTCTAGTGTTAACCATGTGTAATAATTTGATTCACTTATAGAAGAGCAAAACCACAAGCAATGCTTTTCTTTACATCGACGAACAAGAGCATTGTAGCAACGTAGATATATTGACTAACCATTAGTAAAACCTTTTCAGACGGTTGTTATTTATATTTAAATAAGATTTAAAGAATGATCAATTAATTATCATACCGTATTTTATGGACCATAAGGCGCAATTTAAATCCTTTTTTTTCTTCATAAATTGATCGTGCGCCTAATGTATGGATCAAATACTGTAGTGCTTTATTGCCTACACTCAAAACCAGTACCGATACTATTATTATATAAATAAACCACCGTCTTACACAATAAACTACGGTAAAAGCAACTAGCAACTGTGATATTCACTAGGCTCATTTTTTCTTTTGCTCATTGTACTATTGTGACTTGCTTACATTTATTACGTAACAAGTAAACTTTTATCGTGCACCTTATAGCATGATGCGCCTTATGTATGAACAAAAAACTAATCAAAGCAATTTATTTACAGTGCGCCTTATGGTCCGTAAAATACGGTACTAATGTCAGCATGTTAGTATTGCCCTCATGATTAATAGCTAATAACATATCACAACAATAGTATTTGAGTAACATATTATATTCAGCAACATGTTATGCCTTGTAAATGGCACATGACATCACCGAACTTCAGTGAATGACACTCACTAAATAGTAGGGATGTGCCGCGAGGAAGATTATTCGGGTTATTGCGAACACGAATATTATGAAGGTCGAAACGAACAAATCCCGAATCTATTCGTATTAGAACCAAACAATAAAATTTCCTCCAAAAGTTGTCAAGTCTTGCTTCTAAAATGACGTCATCAATAAACAAATTGTTTTCTTTCATAAAATAGTGTTTAAAAAACGATCGAAAAAGCAAAATCGTTAGGAAAACGACCTTCATTGTAAGTACTGCTGACTCTAGTTTAGCATTGTCGGGAAAGTAGATAATCATTTTTTACGAAAGTCAGTAAAGTAATATTGTATTCGGGTTTGCCATTGTTGGTATTCGTGTTCGCCCGAATCTTCCATAAAGGCGATATTCAGCGAATCTCTTCGGGTTGGGGTTCGTATCGGCCCATCCCTGCTAAATAGCATGTCAGAATAGGAATAAAGCAAGCATTAAAAAGATTGAGTATCACTAAACTTGATAATTTATTCTCGAGGAGTTATTGCGTAATTGCGTTAGCCTTTTCTTTTGAATTGATTCTAGAATATTTCGTGGTAGTAGCATGACTTTAACTAAGCTAATGATTGTCTAATATATAATTATTTATCAGCACATCGCACTATAATCTGCAATAATGAGCAATAATGCACAACAAATCACAGTTACGGTGTTGACAAAGCGCATTTAAGATTCCATTGTACACAAGTTGAATCTTTGCCCTTAGGTGTTGTCTATATCTGGTGATTATGTTATGCTTTTATGCTAATAACTGTGTTTGTCTATTAATTTTCAGAACCAACAATACAGAGAACTCCACAAAATATCGCAGAACAACCAGGTCCTAGTCAGGCTCCTGTGCAAGGTGTGTGTGTGTGTGTGTAGTCAAACATAATTAATACTTGAATAAAGTAACTATTTAATTATAGTAACTTTAATACTGCTTTAACACAGTTATTTAAAATAAGTACATGATTCTATGCACACACTAAATAGCATGTCAGAATAGGAATAAAGCAAGCATCAAAAAGCCCTGGTCTCACCAAACTTACTTCAATTTATTCTCGAGGAGTTATTACGTATTTGCATTAGACTTTTCCTCTGAATTGTTTCTAGAATATTTCATGGTAGTTGCATGACTTTAACTAAGCTAATGGTTGGCTAATATTCACGTTTGCAATCAGCACAACACATGGAAATCTAATCTAGCAATATCTAAATCATATCTTAATCTAACAATAATGAGCAGCAAATTACAGTTAACCACCTGGTGTTTGTAAAATGAGATTAAGATTGCGTGGTACACACGGTGAATCAGTGCTCACCACAGCATGAGTGACGCTCTTTTTAAAACAGCTCTTGCCCAGCTCTACATTTGCCCCTTAGTGTTGTATATATGTGGTGATTATGTTGTGCTTTTATGCTAATATTTGTGTTTGTCTATTCATTCTCAGAGCCAACTATACATGGAACTCCTCAAACTATCGCAGAACAACCAGGTCCTATTATTGCTCCTGTGCAAAGTGTGTGTGTGTGGTAGTCAAACATAATTAATACTTGAATAAAGTAACTATTTAATTATGATGTATGAAAGACTGAAATGATTATTTTACAAGTTTTTTTCAAATAGTCAATGATGGTGGTCAACGACATTTTTTAGACAAGTTTGTGAGGTCCAAAAGTTTGACAATTGCTGTTGTAGAACCATTCCTCTAAAGACTGTTTAACTTTTTGTTATAGTGGCTCAACAGTTTAAGCTACAGAATGCAAAGTATGGCAACAAATTTTATATGCATCTTTCTTTGTTTCTTTTTACATAAATTTATATAAACACGTATATTATGTTTTATTTTTAATACTCGGCACATATACAAAGGTGCAGCCCAACCTGAGCCTCCCCGCCAAAGACATCACCAAGATCGGGAAACTGGTGGCTGGCACGAAACTATCAGACAGACTGAAATTAAAGCTTTTGGTTTTACTATCAAAGGCATTTCAGCCATTACTTTAGTCGGTGGAGCTACAATTGCAGTGATGGCCAGTTTGCGTGATCCAGTTGCTCGTGAAAAGCTGGCCAGTGCATTTGTTCCATTTGCTGCCGGCGCTGCTGGTGGTGCTGCTGCCAGCATTTTTGTGACCAAATATGGCCAGGGCAGTCTCTTGGTAGAGGTAGTAACGAAAGGATCTGAAGCAGAAGCCAACTTACTGCAGGCATATTCGTCTGGAAAGATTAAGCAAGATTTGATAGACAATCACTGGCAAAAGGCTGGAGATAATCTCACAGTTGAACTGACTTCCTACAAAGTTATCCGTGCAAGTGAAGAGGAATTTGATGAGATCAGAAAAGAAGTTGAATCTCTGAAAGATCGTCACTTTCAGCAAAATGAAACTGAGGTATGACAAGTTGATTCATGTTTATCCAGTAACAATTTTATTATAAATAAGCAAAGTCATTCAAGCGTAGCATTTTTATCGGCAGAAGCTTTAACCATTCAGCTTAATTCTACGTTGATCGTTGATATTATTTTGTTTTATAAATGATATTTTTGTGCTGTATTACATCCAAAGTTGGACACAAGGGGGCTCCTTTTATTAAGAGCAATCTCGATAGCAACGCTCTTTTTTTAAATTAGAAGCAGTATATAATGAAATAAAACACGATAAATGTGTTGGCACTCTAAAGTTTAACTTCATTTTAGATTTTTTTGCACTGTGCATGCTTTTGGTTGCAAATTTATAAAATATTTTGTATCAGAAATTGTTGCTAAGCAACACATGAACGAAATGTTTGTTTTAAGAAGTTTATCATTAAGTAACAAGTTGTTTTTATGTCAAGTATTTTTTATTTTCATAATGACATTTCAATCATGAAATTTTTAAAATAAAGCATTTTGTTCTTATAAATACAAGTTTTCCTGCTGTAGATCATCTTAAGTTCATCTTCAACCCTAAGAGATGAGTCAAAAGTTGTCACTCATTTGTCTGCTTCAGAAACGAAGAAATTAGTTGTGGAAAAAGGTGAAAAAGTTTGTGGTGGTTTTGTGTTTCATTTTACAAATAAGACAAATTTTAAGAACACTGCTGATTTTACTTTGATCTTAAATAGGTTTATGTTTATGAAATTTAGATCATGTTGCAGCTCAAAAATGAGGCAATCATAACTGTTTGTTTGTTTTAGAACATGGCAAGTTTGTGATTATGTTAAGTAGCCGAGAAACCACTGAGTTAAAGACCAAAGAAATGGTAAGTAAATTTCATGTGGTAAGAATTTTTTGAAATGTTAAATGTGGACGTAATAAACATACCCAATTAAGCAAAGAATGCAGCAGAAGCTTGTTACCTTAAAGTTAAAATTAAATCTTTTCAGCTTATTTTGCCATTTGCTGGGGCAAGTCGAATTATTTTGAGTAACCAAAAATTTCGAGTTAGGGTTCCGGATAACAATATTTACTTAGAGGTTCAATGATTTAATTTGGCTGACCCAAGGGATTTTTAGTTGTTTGTACTGAAATCCTCAGACTCTGAAAAGTATAGTAATATTCCATTCACACTTTCAAAAATGGTTTCATTTAAACAGCAATTATTTCTACAATTACAACAAAGTTTTATTCTTAGTTTACAACAAAATCAACAGCAAAAGATAGCCTAGTTATTATAATAAATAATGCAGTCAAAGCTTGTTATTTTAAAGCTGACTAGACCAGTAAATTTAAACGAATTTTGAATGAATTAATATTGAATTTTGAGCCGGTTTTACTAGTTTGACACTTCTCTGAGGAATTTTGAGCATACGATTGAAAGTTTTAAGTTAATACTCCATTATATGTAGAAGATTCCAGGTAGCATTTTATACTGAGATGGTAAAAGTTATGATTAATATTTATGTTATATTTTTGCTTAGAACTTTGCTGGTTCCTTTTAGATATTATTATATTTTGCAGAAATTATCTCCCCCCAAAGAAGTCGACATCCCATTTTCATCAATTTCAAAAATGGATTCATCTAAACAAAAAAAGTATCAAAAATTATCACGAACACCCCAACAATTTGGTTCAGGTGCTATAGTTTAGTTGAATTATACTTACATCATGTCAAGAGATTATTTATATTAAACACAGTTGATGACTGCATACAGACTGGATGTTCAAATAGATATACAAAGTTTTGAAATAATGTCGTGATATATGACTATACCAGTGCTCTTGAACCTGGGTACAGCGCAACAGCCACCGGGTCCACCAATGGTTTTTCATTGTGTTGTGTACAGCTGGAATACGAATGATTAATGCTTCATAGACACCGGATTATGAACAAATAAGTAGGTAATATCTTGAGATGCAAGAGTTAGTAAGCTTAAAACATGACACCCATCTAGAAGCCTACCGTAGTGAATGAGTGAAAGTTTAGTAGCAATTGGTTATTTGAGCAAACACAGAAAAAGGAATAAAGTAGGCGGTCGAGAGTGTTAGTTTTCTTTGCTTATAATGTATTTGTGCAGATGTGCTACTTTGAATGAATATTTTTGTGTGGTAGGTTCAGGCCCACGTTGCTCAGTTTTAGGCCCTAAACCTGACACTGGGTATCTCATGTGAGGTCGGCATATTTAGGCCCCATGCAATCGTTCGTTTTTACAAGCGTACCTTCCAGTTTGGTTTCTACTTTCATTTTTGGTTTCAGAAAAAGATTGAAAGAGAGCAGAAAAAGAAAAGAGTGATCATGTGCAGATTCATGACGAGGCGAGGCAAAATAGCATATATAACAAGATCAATGGTAATTCGTCCTTTTTAAAAACTTAGATGTATGCATATTGGTATGGAATATGCATATTGTACAGCAGAATGCATGATGTAGGACATTGGTGGTATGAGCAGCATATTTTATTTTACTTATGTGGCAGCTATGTTTTAGACATGTGTGTTACAAACAGCACCAAGTGGTGTCAGCAAACATGCACGAAATCCTCCATGTTGCATGGGGACAGGCAACCTCTCAAGGTAGGTTTCACCATAAACTGATCTCAGCTTGCTATTGCAACGCTGACCTCGTCATACAGGTTTTTTTCTTTCTGCTCTAAAACAAAACAATATTTCTTGTAATTCTATTTTTTTATCAGTTTTGATCATGCTTCTATACATCAACCTAGGACATGACAGAGCTCACTGCTCTGGGCAAATTTATGTCTATTGTGCAAGAGCAGAAAGGGGAAGAAACAGAAAAGAGTAACCGTGTGTAGGTTCATGGTGAGGTCACGGCAAAATGGCAAATATATCAAGATCAGTGACATTCCGTCTTTTTTAAACCTTTGGTATGCATCTATTGGTTATTAGTTTCTAGCCTAAATTTTAAGGAAATTCAAAGTATTATTTGTTTTGATATATGCAACACTTGAGGTATATGTTAGTACATAAACTAGAGCATTTTTACTTGAGTAAAGTTGACTCAAATACCATTTGTGTGGTACTCGAAAGTGCCCGGGTACTAATTTTCCAGTACTCAGGTGTACTTGATTGTTTTTAAAATACTTAAACTGGTATGATACTCGTTTGTCAATCTTTATATTTGATGTGTTATTGCATATTATCATACATTGCATACATTTTTCCTAAATAAATTTGTGAATTTATAAGCTTAAGCTACCGTCCGTTATGACTGGTCATCTATGCAACTATTTTTCGTGGCTACCTTTCGATCATTGTATTCACCTACTGTGTTTAAGACTGTAGGAATTAAAAATCATTCTGTTTGTAAAAATCTTCAACTCCGTCATTAGACCCTTAAAAATCATTTTTATACTGTATTACAATAAAGTACTCAGTTGCTATGCAACGTTGCTATGTTGCCTATGCCACTTGGTCTGATAGTTGTACTCATACGTATTTAAACTAAGTACTTGTACTTGAGGACGAAAATTAGTATGTGCATATAGCTCTGGTGTAAATATGTTTGTTTTGTGATTTTCAGAAGATTTCCAGCATAGAGAAATCATTCCCATATTGGAGAAGTATCAGTACGGATATCATGGAGGTAATACGTTTTTTAGCATGTTTTGTATAAATATATTTGATTTTTTGGCTGAGTAGCTTATTTCAATGTGTCGATATTATTTTTGCAATACATCGTTCCATTACTGACATATCATTTGCCAAGTGATGGATTGTGTTTTGTACAGTGGAGATAATTGTTGTTCTATGTGTGAATGAACCAATGTGTAAAAATGTCACACATATTTAGTTGTGTGACTTATACCTAATTGATAAAACTATACTCAGTACTTGGTTTGAGTTCTATGTTATGTAATGAACTATGTCATTTTAAATATGCTGGTAATGAGTTTACAGCTTAAATCTATAGCTATATGGTATAAAAATCTTTTTTACTGATTTAAACATGGTCATGATTTTTCACTGCTTGAGGTCTGGTTGCCGAGCTTGTCTTTATCCATTTTCATGTTACAGTCATGTTTTATATTTGTTGGTCTTGCTCCAATTTCGAACTGTTTACCTCAACCAATCAACAGCACGCATAATTTGGTCTCTCATTTTAATTTTTTCTGTAAAAAATTTTGATTTTCTTACGATTTTACGAGCCATGGTTAACAGGGCACTTTATCAAGATCCTTAATTTTTTGCCCTAGGCCTAGGCTCTGTGCTATTAGAACTATAGCGTTGCTGCGATCGTAATCGTGTTCAGTTGCAACAATAGATAGCCTATGCCTGTGACGCTAATTTAAATCTACGGTTAACTTTGTGTGTTGGGCGCCACAGTAAGTCATAAAATGTGTTTTTGACATTCGCTTGTAACCAACTTGTAGCCTAGCCTACACCAGGTTCAAGTCACAGATAGGCCTACAGTTATTTAAATGTAAAACAAGTGAAAACGAAAGTTATATATGTTTAGGACATGAGGTACTGGAATTGCTGCGTGTTTATGAACAAATTCTTCAAATCAATGACGAACAGCTCACCACGTATGTAGCGGAACTCACAGAAGAGTTAGCAGCTCACCAAGAATGCAGCACTGACGAGCAGCTCACTACGAATGCAGCGGAACTCTTCCCAGAAAATCTGGATTTATCCAATATCAAGTTGACAGAATCACAAATTGACTCGTTCCTGTTTATTCTCACTAAAGTTGAGAAACGCATCAAGTCGCTTGATCTGATCAGTTGCTTTTCTAAACCAGAAGATGTCGGCCGATTATTTGAGGCAATTCAAGCAATGCCAGGAAAGGTTTGTTTATTTATTTTACTTTCTACTTTTTCGTTCGTCTTCAACTTTGTTTGCGAACTCGATGTGTCGTAACAATGCGCCTGTGTTTTGCTTGTGACGTCATAATAGTTTTTCCCGCTTTTAAGCAAACATGGTTTGCTGAGATTCTGTGCGTTGTTGTTGGTCGAAATATTTTGTTTTAATTTGTTTCAACGGGGCGTAATTTCCCCGCGCAAGTTTTACTGTTTAAATCGCTGATAGATCTGGAATGCGCAGTAAACCTGGCCGCTTAAAATTCGTTCGTTTTATTGAGAAAAATGGCAAAATTTGATCGGTTCAGTTTAGGCTAAAATCAGCAGCATCTGACCAAGGTTTGGCCAGAAGCAAATTTCAAATTTTTACAAAAGTAAAAATATTTTTGCGACTTTAATATCAAGTTTTATTTCTGCAACGAATACTCGATCGTGGTTTAAGTTGGTCGCTTAAAATTCATTCTATTTTTCTCAAAATCGAAGAATTTGTGTTGGTCCAGTAGGCTACTGTAGGCCTAAGCTACCATCATGCTAGTTAGTTATTAATTAGTTAACACTAACCAGTTAACTTGTATGAGTTAAATAATAGGATATTAGTCTTTGTTATAACACCATGTTGTAGTTTAATTTTACAAACATTTTAACTCTAGATCAGAGTGCTTTATATCGGTGACAACATAATCCCGAAGATTCCTCCAAAATCCTTCTTCAACAAAATCGAGGTTAGGCTGCTTATGTTCAATTGCTTCCCTGATGATGACGCAACAGAAGGGAAGCGCGTTGCGAACCAATCAGAAATTGCTGAAATTCAACGAGTCCTTGACCAATTGGATGACTCGGTATTATTTATGTCTTGTTATGTTTGTGTGAAGTTGAACATTGCAGAGGAATTTAATCTCAAACTTTTAATTTATAGTTGGAAGTGTGGGTTGGTCTTGATCTTGGTCGGCGCGATGGTAAATTTGTCGAACTCCGCTCGCGAAAGTAAAGTGACGTCTCCGTGTGACGTAGTCATCTTCAAGCAAGAAATTGGTTGTACTTCGGTAAATACCGTTCTTAAAATCGATTCTTTTACACAAAAGTAAGAGCGACCAACGCGATTATATTTTGTCAATCGCGACCTGGTCGGGAATCGAACTCGAGATTTTTAGACATTCAGTTCTCGTATATCCTGATGCGCCACGCGAAGAACTGTTGAAATGTCGCTTAAAAGTGACTTATATCTGTATTAGTTTGCATAGTTACGTAACAGTTGTATTTGTTTGTCACATACGAGTTAATTGATTTTGTAAACACCGTATATGGTTGTGCTATTTTGTTGTGATAGTTTCGATATTTCTTATCATAGAAACTTGTTCATTGGTTTTTATTGATAATTAATGTTGTTCTATTCTATCACTGGCGACCAGTTTGATCTGTGGCTGTTTGCGTCATGTCACCGCCACGTCATGTTAGTTATAATTTCCTTTGATTTCTTTGTTTTAACGAATTTGTTTACATTCCCAAGTTAATTAACGTTGATTGCTTTGCTTTATATTCTGTTCACCGTTCCAATTTATTCAGCCGTTCATTTGTTAACTTCGTTGCCAGCTGAATACAATTCTATTCTCTCACGTGTTGGCCGATTGATGTCTGCGAATGTGCAGCCGAAAAAGACACGCGGCCTCATGATGAGTCAAGAAGAATTTTTCGTGCTCTCAGACTTGAGTATCAGCGGTCGAGAAAGCTCTGTGAGTCGTCGTCCAAGTCGGCTTTCACAATCGGAGAATATTCGCTGGAGAATGCGCAGAGAGCATCATTGTCAATGGGCAGAGACAGCCACAGATGAACCAGACTAAGAGTTTTTTGCTCTCACTCAATATGGTGATATTTGCAAAGGTTTGATGGTTAGCGACCTGAGAGATTTTGTGGATCAAACAAATATATTTAACCGATAAAACGCTCTTGTTGATAAAACCTTGATTGATTGTAAACCAATTACACTATGAAGTTGTTTTGGGCGCCAAATTTTAGGGTGGTAAAATTTGAACTATTACAATAACAACTAATTAAATATGTTTCCGCAAAAACATTTAGTACTCATTGAATGGAAATCTACGCTTGATCGCTTAATTACCAACGAAAAGATAGACAAAAATATAAAATTTAAGTTTTAAGCCTAAAGTTCTCTGTTTAAGCCGGCGTTACAAGACAAAGGTATGAAAGACTGCAGTAGGTATTCCAGCTTAATTGTTTACGTCACTTTTCGTTATGATTTTGTGATGTTTTCAGTTATTTCATCAGTCGTTTCTTATTTCCATCATTTCGGCTCAGTAACCGAGTAGACCCTTGGCCAAGTCATTAAGGACGCTTGCTCATGTTCAATGGACCTGGTGAACAGTTCTAAATTCGTGCAATACGATATTTCATACTAAAACGAGATGTGTAGAATTCTAGCAATAAGACATCCTTTCTAGCCTATGGGGAGCCGTATTGCCTGACTCGCTGGCGTAATTTATGACGCATTTCATTACTGTCGTTGTGATTTTAGTCGCTCATGCTCGTTTGTCAACTGGCTCGTACTGTTGGTTGTGAAGCAACCATTGATATTGATACGATTTGTGTTATAGAACCGTAATGTGTTTGCTCCCTCGGGCACTTGTGTTTTCTAATAACGTGTACACGCCTCCCTGGTAGTAATTAGCGTTTTTCTGTTTGGCATTTTCCCCATTGCGCAAGCAAACAGTCAATGTGTCTGAGATGTGTGGGTTCGAGTTTAGTTTTCAGTGTTACATGTTGTCGATGATAAAATTTTACAGTCTTCTGTATCACTAAAAATACAACAAATATGAAATTGCTGCTTTTGTGTATCTAGGTTTTCTTGAGGTATTTACACACTGCAGAGTTTGGCATATCCATAGGCGCACTCAATACTGGTTTTAATGAGACTCTCTGCCGCACTTAAGGTGCGTTATATTGCCCTTAATAACTTAGACAGAAGTTCTGTGCACTCAATTTTCAATTGAGTTAAAGATTAAACAAGTGAAACTGTGTACATTAATGTGTAATTTTGCAGTTCCATTGCAGCTGAGCATTTTTCCACACCGCATTTGTCATTTTTCGTTGTTTGGCACATCGAAGATTTTTCAGAAAATGGCCATACTCTGCAGTCCGGCTGTACATCAGGTCAACTGAACAGCAGTAGGTGTCGTTAATGCCTCGCCCAAGTTCATTGCAACCGTATAACGTCTCTTGGTATTGAACATGGAACACGAGCTTCAAATATTGCAAGGCCAGCACTGCAACCACTCGGCTACCTAGCCAACAAGATAAAATGCACCCGGATTTTAACTGAACTGCACCCCCTGGCTTTAGCTATACTGGCATGCTTTTGAGTCTGGCGATTGTTACATAACATATTGTTGTGTTATTACAGTATTAGACTGCATCCGATTGTGGCATCTTGTTTAATGTCCAACTTTATTAAGTTATTAATTGGGCTCCAGAGCTATCCAACCTTAATAAATACTCTTCTCACTTAATAAATTTGTTTTCTTTTTGCAGTATAGGAAATGTTTCTAAATTTTTTTGTAAATTACACGAGATTTACAACCTATCTGACCTCATTCATTACATCTGACACTTCATTTGAGATGTATGATCATCACCGACTTAAAGAAATATCCTCGATAGCAAAGCTGAAAGAAATCTACAAATATAACGTGTCATAAAAAGTGCATGGCGCAAGCTCGAGCATACATAGCGACAAGTTTCGACTCACCATTGGCATCTTCGAGGAATACAACAACAAAGTGTAAGTGCGTGAGTTTGTAGTGGCTTGGGAGCCACAACCAAGACCGATATATCAATTGTGAGAACGTATGCGCCATTTAGTTACTGAAACATTGTTCATTGACAAAACTGCAATCAGCAATTCTGCAAGCTGCAATTTGGCTGCAGATGCAATCTGGTTGCAGCTGCAACTTGCTAAAAACGGCAATCGTTATGCAACATTTGGAAACGAGCTCTAAATAACTTTATGTGAAAACGCCGTTTAGTACGTTACCAGGCGATTTCATAACATCCTAGTTTTAACTGAATGTAATTCCCATTGCCAACGCTTTGTGTTCATCGTTCGCGCGTTTTGAAATGTTCGTGTATTTTGTGTTGAATATTTCCGTTCACAGCGCTCCACGCTGTTATAAGCTTAAACTTTTGTGCGTGTAGACGCTCAGTCAGAGATATTGAATCGTACGAACGTATTACGTCAGTCGCGTTAAAATGTAATTTGCTAAACTTGTCTTAAATGATGAATGTTAAGTTGTGAACGTATTATAATCGGAACCTGTACAGCTCCTACAATAAAGGATTGTTTTCTAATAAACTGTATCTGTTAATCGTAATAGCTTTCGGTTAATAACAGTAGTAACACGTTAAGGTTAGAGATTTCTAACCGCACGCAACCACGGAGTCAGATCATTAATTCGGCAGGTAAATTAAGACCGAATAGCAAGTTAAATCAAGCAGTGTCTCCGCAAGTTTATTGTGCAGCAACCTGATGACAGTGTAGGTAAATGGGAATTGTGTGTTATATTCTGCATATTAATAGATAGTTTGTGATTGTGTGTAAAATGGTGTCATCACAGTACATAATACCTTTTCTACATGGATAAATTAATTATAGTTGTTGTCGTTTTGTCGAATCTGTAGCTTTTGATCAGATATTCAGTATACTCGCTTAATTTGAATTCATTTAATTCAATAGTTTGTGCTTGTTGTGAAAGTAATTGAGCTCAAAGGCCTCATCGACCTGTGTGATTTCTACCTGCTTGAATAATTCGTCATTTCTATGCAATCCTACATAGCTTTCTAAGCTAGCTTCTATGCATTTCTCTTAAATGGTGAAAGTACATTATGTGTTTTGTTTGTTTTACAATTAATGCTGATAAAAATTTCTAGCCCAGGTATAAAAGAATATTGAAAGATGGTCAAAGACTTTGTGCCTATTAAGCTTGCTCTCCTGCACACTACCACAATGTATGGTGGGTTGCCCTTTCTCGAGTTCTTGGTTGGTTTAAAATTTTGTCTTAACAACTTTCATCTGATCTACTTTAAATATTTTCACTTTAAACAAGAAACTTATCTGATCAACACATAAGACTTGGTACAAGATAAGCACATTAATAAATGTCATTGTTTATACCAAGAATGTAATTGCACCATTCTAAGCATAATCAATTTTGTTGTTGGCTCATGGCCAAGTTAAATTTCATCAAATTTTTTAACTTGATGAGCAAAGGGCAGAATTCAAGGCCAAGAGCATGTTTAACCATCCACATCCGTGCAGAAAAACGATGTGGATTCCTGATCCCAAATCGGATTATCGTGACCTCAGCACAAGTGGAGATCACTTGAGATTGTGGAGAGTGGTAAGGCATCAAACACCTTGAAGAGTTTGGTTTCTTCGAGCTCTTGAACGAGTTGTGTCCCATACAGTCATCTACATCTGAACTTCCATCATCAGTTTATGTTCAGTGCAATAATTATTGGTCTTGTTAACATTCCTACATATATAGTTCATGACAAAGTGGTTGCCTTAAACAGAACTGGGTTTAGAATTTTTGAATCTGAAGTAGTTTAATGATTTATTCATTACACTGATGAACAAGTATCCGGTTTCGTCTGTATATGTCCGCTGTGCACTATTGTAGTGTAGTGTTGTTGTTCTGAAACAAGGTTGTTTCGAATTCAAATATGCAATTAGCTAAAGCCACTGGTAGTATTATTTGCTGAACCAAAAAGGTATTGTTGTACTTTGCTGAAGGTTAATATGTTTCAAATCCACCTTCACCAAATGTTTTGTGCTGTTTATTTTGTAATGTCAAACAATTGAAATTATATCCATAGAAATATTAACAATTGATCAATTGTACGTCATAATAAACGGTTGTTATTCCATTGTCCTCCAGGTTTATGACATGGCGTCCAGTCGAGCTGTAACAGGGAGGGACATGTTTGCGTCTGTCTGAGCGGATGGATGGATGGCATAAACGAAGATCATTGTTACGTTTATGTGAAGGAGCAACACAAGCCCACCAGTCATTGTATCAGCGGCACGACATCATGGTTGTGGACGTTCAACAGAACAGGGGCAAGACTGGTCTTTGTGGGGCGCTGTTCTCGATGTGTCGTTGCCGTGGTTAGTGGTGAGGGTGAAGCTTTGTTGTTGACAAGCTTTATGATTATATTAACCATCATGATCATGTACTAGATATTCCTTTTAGGCTAAAACGATTTTCCATTAGCTTCTAAAGAGCTAAAACAATGGGCTGTGTGACCAATTTAAAAGTTCGGTGGGGGTGAAATAGTTAGTTTTGTGTTTTAAAGTTTTTATTTAATCAAATCAAAAATACGTTTTCGGTCATAGAGATGAGCCGGGATGCCGTTCAAATCAGGGGCTTTTCAAGTTGGTTTTAATGCAATTTATCAAGCTCTCGAATCCTTTTTGGCTTGCATCTCGTTGTATGTCTCTGTTGGAGGTTTCCCGCCCATCTTGACAGTTGCTTGGTGTTGCTTGCTATGGTTCCAGCTACAGCTTGGAGGGAACCGACTGTTTTGTTTTAAGACCAATGACTTTTTAAGACTCCGATACAAAACTCATAAATTTCCTGGTTTTCGATTCTTGTTGAATTTCATCACAGTGGTTATTTCAATAATTAAAATTATTTTTGCCCAACAGCGTGACAGTTTTTGCGCATTTCTTCTTGCCGTGCTCACTCATTTGTATTTTCTTCGCCCTTTCGGAACGTCAAGGTGCAGTTACGTTGTGTGCCGGTGTCATATTGGGTTGTGTACCGCGCCAGTCGATGTTGTACAGTAACATCCGTCTCTGTCACGTGCCGGCGTTGCGGCTTCTGCCATTTCGGAAGTTGAACAATGAAGTTTGTTGACTTTTACAGCAATACCTACGAATCTCATCTCATGGCGTGATTATTGCTAATGAGTAACTGTCTTAGGAATGACTTGCATATGATCAGATAAATACGTACTAATTTTTCTGCTCATTTCGAGCACTGCATCTTGAGTTGAATGATAACAAAACAAAGATGGATGCCTGTGTTGCAGAGATACGTTCCTTACACGATCGTTTTAGGGCGCGACTTGCTCAAACGGTAAATGTTCAACTTTTGTAATGATCAATTTCCAATTCAATCATTTCATTTTTAGTAATAACACGGTGGGGACGAAAAGATCAAGCCGGTTGTTGACAAGTATGCGCTAATGAAGGGGAAAAAATTACAGCCGAGAAGGCTTAAAACATGTTCAAAAATAAAGGTAGCAATTGCTTGTAACTACCAGCACGGCCATTAAAAACCATAAAAGTTAACCTACAAAAAAAGAATTTAAAAAACCGAAGCAGTCGAACGGGTGATGTGTTCAAGCAAAATGCTTAAAACAGTAGATGGGGGAAAAACATTGTTTCGGTACACCATACACTCGCCTTTGATGGCAGGTTGGAAGTTCCAACTTGGAACGTATTTAAGTTTTCTCTGAACCAATTATTTTCTGCGGCTTTACGCAGTCAAAAATCGGGCTGTGAGGGTTTGGAACATACAGCTACATGGTAGATTTAAGAGTAGCGACAACGTTGTTAGTCGAGATATGTGAGAAAAACAGGCGAGCTTTATTTAAGCCGACTCCGCATGGATTAGGTTCGGGGCTACACAACTACAAATTAGCACCAACCACAGTAGGCAAAATTTATCCAATCGAGCCAAACGCAGAAAAAATTCAAATATATATGTCAAAAAATTCAAATATATATCTTAATCATTAACCTACCGAAATAAAAAATTGTTATAATCGTCAGTGCTCACCACGAATCCCTTCCCCGGTTCCGGCCGGACCCCTTGTCCTACCTCATACTCTGTGTTTGAGGCTACTGACTTTCACGCTGGTCATTTCATGCTGCTGCCGATACCCAGGCCGGGTATCGAACCTAAGACCTGCAGCACCGAATGCAGTGTCGAAGCACACGAGCTACGAAGTGGCACATACATACCATGTGGTGCAACGTATATAACCAACGATGATGCATCAGTTGTTAAATTTTGAAACGAAAAAGATTCAATCACATAGCTGTACGGGGAGCTGAACCCAAGACCTTTTCCTCCGTTTTCTGTGAGATATATCGCGAGCTACAACGTTTCTTGGGAGTAACCATCTTTAATCAACTTAGTTACCAACATTAGGTAAAAAAAATTTGGAAAAATTAATTAAGTTGAAGTTTGCGAGGACTCGAAACCTCATCCTTTGCACCGATGTCAATGACAAAGGGCGCGATCATTTCCGTGACCGCGCTGCGTGCAATGATCATGTAAGCAACGCCTTCCACCTGCTACGCATTGTCCTCTGTTCGTCAGGGTGTCAATTTAACCCACGATCGCTTCAACTCTGGACAATTCAACCAACGTGCTATGAAACCAAGAATGATTGAACGCAAGGATTATTCAACCCACAGATGTTGATTGGGTCATCCTGAGTTTTAGTTATCTTGAGTCGAATTCTCCGGGAATTGAATTGACCTGAAGCCGTTCGTCAGAATCATGACTTTGAGATAAAAAGTTTAAATGACACCGACATGATTTGAACACACAACCTTCTGATCTGGAGTCAGATGCGCTACCGTTGCGCCACGGGGTCGTCGCGTAGTACAATGTTGTACCAGAATAACATCATGACAATGAACGGTATACATGCAATAGTCACACCTGCTATGTAGTAATGCTAAGAGGCAGAATTTATACGAGCAATCTTGCTCGATCCATTTCTTTGCTTTGCTCTGAGTTTCAAATATATATGTTTCGGAAAAGACGATCCAAATAAAAATGCTCACTACTGTGCCGCTCCATAAACTGTGCCTTCATCCGGGCAGGCACCGTAGTTTTAAGAACTGATAAGTGGCTTACAGCCGAACACCAGATAACTACCTCTCCAAATTGTGTTTTATTCACTCATGACTCGGCTGTATGGCTGGAAATCGAACCTGGAACTTGCGGCGTCGAAGCAAACGAGCTACAAAGTGGTAAATGAGAAGAGCATGAATAGTATTGGGTTTATTACCGTAAATAACCACGCGTCAAATGCCTGGGTAGGGAACCGAACATGGGAGCTATAGTACGAAGTTGATGTGTGAAACGCCAGAACTATACAGCGGCATATTATGAAGGCATTAACTACAGGTTATTACAATCAGATGTAAATGTCTATAAAAAAGTCATCCTGGAAGGGAATCGAACCCGAAACCTACTGCTAGGGTTGCCATACGTCCGGATTTCCCCGGACAATACGTGACAAGGGCCTGTATTTTACAATAAATTTCTCGTTTTTAAACATTCGAAATTATAAACTTTATTGGTTTGGGAGTAAAACACACAATTTAAACCATAACGCTGTTTACAATAAATACAATTAATACCCAGTACACAGAAATCAACACTGTAGGCCTATATGTAAGACTGGATACAATTGAACACAATAGGTGTAATAATACTAAAAAATAGGTGTAAATTGGAAATAATACGACCGAAGAATTTAAATATAATTTTAGTAAACTGCGCCATTTCCAAAACTTTGTAGGCGGGGTTTGCATTGTTTTAATAACAAACATTTTGCTTTCATATTTCCAGGATTTAAAAATCAACAAGCATCGTTTTGTATGTTTTGAACATGAATTGCGTTCCTTTACGTTTTCTTTTATGTCAGAATCTCGTGTAGAAAGTCGTTTTCGTATTAAACATGCGTTACTGACCGTGCACGAATAGTGGTAATATCTTGCTGACAACAAGGAGTAAGTTAAGAACACAAGATAAGATGAGGTAGTTTTCCAACATCAGTTGCCGAATTTTTGGAAACAAAACACGTCGATAAATACACTTCTTGTTTTCGTAAGCATTGGACTTGTAGACCTTGTGCATAAATGTCGTGGACCGCAAAGCTATGTAAGGTCGACAACTGAATTTACACAGACGTTTAATCTGTTTCGCTGCGAAACTGTGCGCTGAAAGAAGCTGACGACTATTATTTATCAAATCAGGCTGCCACTTATCTACTCGATACAATTGTATCACAAAGAAACAATGAATATTCTTACGAGTTAGACCATTTCAACATAGTGCTGCCTATTACAACTTTGAGCCATCAACCATAACCATATCACTGGGAATGATTTGGAAGAAACCTGTAACCTTAGAAAAGTGCATATGTGATGTGCAATGCGGTGACGTGATGTGAACTAACACACAAACCATGTAAAAAATTTCAAACAAAAAAATATCAGAAGTGCTTTCGTTTTCAAAACTTGTTGTTGTTACGTCTTAAGTACAGGATGAAAAGACGTTTCCTTGACTGAAGAAATCCAAAATATCTTGAATTATAAAGTTAGCATAAGATTAAAGATGATGTAGAATTGCTATAACGCCTATACGTATAAATATGAGATTTCATTTCATTTCCATTCATTTCAATACTGATGCATAGAGAAGCGGGATAAAGACATTTGGAACAAACCAAATACTATAGGTACAGGATTTGGTAGGTTTCAGCTAGACCTACAGTATGCAACCGCCTTCTCTTAAAGCCAGGGGAAGTCGGCCTACCTGTTTATCGATGTTTCATTTCATATGATTACCTGTAACCTGTAAATAACCACCGCAAATGCGTTAAATTGAAACAACAAGGTTGGGCGAACTCATAGCATATGGGGACAAAAAAAGAAAACTTAAGATTTTAATGTAGAACAGATGACAGAGACAACTCATGACGC
The DNA here is from genome assembly GCF_947623445.1 of Clavelina lepadiformis. Taxonomy (NCBI): domain Eukaryota; kingdom Metazoa; phylum Chordata; class Ascidiacea; order Aplousobranchia; family Clavelinidae; genus Clavelina; species Clavelina lepadiformis. Next base: position 12,946,790 of record NC_135248.1, on the reverse strand, counting down.
TACCTCACCTATGAAATGTTAGGGTGCTAGCCGGTATGTCACAATGTAATGTGTGAATTTTATAGAAGGCAATAAGTAACGGACGATGGTCGCGTTATGGCCTGTTGTTGTTTCAATTAAGACTAAGACAAAGTCAAAACCGATGTGCGGCACACCTGTAGCCTAAGTTTGTTTCATTCTGTAATAGTTTACCTGGAAACTTGAAAAACAAAACAGACAAATCCGCTGGCAAGGACCAAATAACTAGTAATAATACTAGTAATAAATAAATTTTAAAATATTAAATAATTAATAAATTTAATAAATAATAAAATAGATAATAAAGCGATTTAATAAATAATAAAATAGTGCTGGATAATCTAAACGAAATAAGGTCTCTAACATTTTGGATCTCTGACATTTTGCGCTTCCCATAGATGGCGGCACTCATACAGAATGTCGGAAATCTTTATCCTATTCTATTCCACACTTTGATCCCACCTAAGCTAGGTTTGTGAGGGTACAGGCTAGTTTAAGGGCGCGAAGGTAAATAAAATAATTGGACGGGGTCGCTTTGGGCTCGGCGAAATCATCGGGTTCTGCACCCTCGATTTTGTAACATGCAATATATACCAACAAACAATAAGCAAACAAGAATAAAATATTCCTTTCGCAAACCACATGAAAACAAACAAACGAAACATTAAAAACAGAAAGTCAAGAAATATCAAAAGACATAAAGAAAGTCTTCCGACTCCAGCACGTTTACTAAATTATTGTTTGTATTTAATGTAATGCCAGCAAAGTTTCTTTAGTTTAGACGACAAAAAACGCAAGTGGAAAGGAAGAAAGTATAAAAATTGCACAATAATACAAAACTTAACAGTACTGTAAAGCTGGAAGTGCAGGCATTGATTGACTTGGATTGCATTTTGACGGGAGTCTGCAAAAAAGAGTTGTCAAATGTCAACAGAAAGCATAACGCGAAATTTATACGATTTATGGTAGATACGAGTATTCAACTTTATTTGCTAACCACAGTATACTAACCACTGTAGCAATAGTTGCGATAGGTGTTGTCAGTATTCAGTGGAATATGTAGAGATGACAAATTTAGAATCTGAAAATTATAGAAAAGTACAGTAAATGAAAGCACCTTAAACACCCAACTGTGTGATGCAAACTTATGCTAACAAATGCAGATGATAATTTAAAACAGGCTGACTTCACAATTTAAGGCTTTCGGAAACTGAAGGATCTCAAGCATTACGCTAACTTTACTCAAGTGTTACGCTAAATATTCTAAGATTAAAAAAATGGATCGCAATAAAACACATTTCAAATTGCAACTTACCAGAAGTGAAGCACGTGACTGGGAGAGATGAAAATGAAAACTGGAAGCATGGCTGACGTCATCCGGAAAACAGAATCTCGAAAAATTCACTGAAAAAAAGGAATTTAATTAAATAAAGTAATATTTTCATGTCTCTGTTTTTATTCTGTTCAACCTAGCCATCTAAACTTAAAATCTCAACCCATCCTTTGACACTTGTTTTCTCATTCTGACATTGACATCTAAATAAACAGTCCGCTGCTCCCCATCCACGTATCGCCACACGAGGAAATTATACTGGAAAAAATTTAGGTATTTAAACTACACTTGGACTGAAGAAACCGGGAGGAGATTTCTGTGTCAACACTATCTGCTGCTTACAGCTGTCCTGTGCACATCTTGCAGTATTCTGTTCTAGCGGGAAGTTTTAGATTGGCAGATATCAGATCAGCTTTACGGATGCTTTTGGAAACCAGACTTGTCAGATGAATACTGGTATCGGTATGTCATGCGCAAATTCTGCAAATAGCAAGCAGATAAAACTGACTGCAACAGATTTAAACGCCACCAATTTGCATTAAAATGAAACTCACTGCATGGCAAGCACTGAATAAGGCAACGAGATGACATCCTTAAAAAACCAAGCTTAAAAACCAGCACTTAACGGCTCCAACAACGCAACAAACGCCAAAGCGCAGAAAAGCATCAACGACAGACAATCAACGCGAAAGCGCGCGCAAAGGGCTCAGCAGCAATAAAGCAGGAACAAACTTGAACCACAAAAAGCCAAACATTCAAAGACATAGAAAGGTGCAAAAGATGCCAACCCCAACCATACAACAATTATTAAGCCCAAGTCTAATGCATTGAACAGACGAGTGAACGATATTTCAACATTTAATAAATCATCACTTGCATACCTGACAACACCTTCATCATAATTTAATGAATTAGTGAACTCTAGCCCAGACTGTGTTAGATCATTCTGTTTTCTGCAGAGTGCAACTACCTGTTACTCGACAATCTATACCATAAGATTAAGCCACACACCTTCAGGAAATCTTAAATTAAATACTGAAACTTCTTTGCTTATTATTTAATGAATTCTCCAATAAATCTCCACTTGACAGTATGAAGTATATTGCATCAATGCACCTGGTAAATACATCACTAAACTGAAGTTAACTCTGCTTTGTAATTTGTAAGTCACCTACATTATTCTTCAGTTACTGTTAACTGCCAAGTAATCACTTTGACATCACAAGTCAAATGAATGAACGAAGGACGAACACTGGCAACGAAGGTTCGAGAATCGCGCGTAAATTCCAGAGCTTCAACAAAATTTGCTCCAAGGTGAATTTCAAGCGAAAAGCGTGTAAGTGCCGGCGTTTTGCTCGAAAATGTAATTAACAATGCCACGGGTTAATTCCATGATAATGTTGCAAAGTAGCAAAAATTGAATCAACAAAAATTACAAATAATTTTATGTTTATATTAAAGTAAACACCTATGCCTTTCTGAAAAAGACACTTTGAATTATTATACTTTTTGTATTATACTTATAAAAGCATTTATGTATCTGGTATGAAGTCTGCAAATAAAAATGTATATTTCACCTCTTCTTATAACATAAATTATTTTCTAGTGCTTAGTACATAGGACAATTATTACTCTTTTTGCACATATTATGGAAGTAAGTGTTTGCAAAAAAACATCCGCCAAGTTCTACTCACCTTTCCCTGGATACAAATTTAAGCTTAAAAAAAGATAACAGCATTTGTCCCGTCAGTCACAAAAATAGTACATATAGTTTGATAAAAAATGCATTACTGTTATTATTGTTTTTCTTTCCACATGGCTATCTTCTACATTAAGCAGGACATTCTCACAACTTTAAGATTTTGGCATTTGTACCTTAATTTTAAATTTGTAGGTGAACTAAAACTGTCCCGTCAGTCACGTGACTGACGGGACAATTTTTGGTCTGAACAAACATGACTAAATTTACTTTTCTGTGTTTGTACAAAACCATTTGTTACATGACAATGGTAATTCTTAATTTTAAATTGTCAGTCAAACAAAGGATATGTATTTAAATGTAACACCTGAACAATTTCTTTCAGTCACTGTAGTCTTGTTAATCTGGAGTTATAGAGCAGCCTGCAGCTTGAAAGTTATTTGTAATGGCAAAAAGTTGTGCAGAAAGACAGCGTCAAAGAAGAGAAAGGTTGAAGCAAAAAGGTAAATATGAAGCTTTTAAAGAATATCAAAAGCAGGTTAAAAGACATTCCAGAGAGAGAAAGAAGCATTTATTAAGTGACAGTGAAAAGCTAAGTGAAAAAGTGTACGAAAGAAAAAGAAAACAAGAATACAGAGCCAGAAAAAAGAACTTGGTGGTAGATACAAGTTTCCTGTATATGAAAAGGTCAGCTCTTAATCGTTCTTTGAAGAAGGTGCAGAAAAGCTTGCCACAAATCCCACATAAAAGAAAATTAGTTGTTAGAAAATTGGCTTTGAAATTTACTCCAGAATCCACAAAATCAGAAGCAAAAACTAAAAGGATTGACAAATTATCAGAAGATTTTAAAAACGCTGTTGAAAAATTCTATGATCGTGATGAAATATCTAGCCAAGCACCAGGGATGAGAGACTTTAAAATAATTCGTCAAAATAAAAAGAAAATCAAAGTTCACAAAAGATATTTACAACTCACATTGAGAGAAGTATATCAAGCTTTTAAAGCTGAATATAGTAATGTTAACATTGGGTTGTCCAAATTTTGTGAGATGAGACCACAGCACATTTGTCTTCGGGCTGATACACCAGAAAACATTTGCTTGTGCATTTACCATGAAAATATTCATCTCTTCTTACGAGCTATCCCACATCTCCCAAATGTTGTGAGTGAATTTCTTGCATTGGTGGTCTGTAACCAAGAAGAATCTTGCATGCTACAAAATTGCCAAGAATGTGGAAATCTCAAACTCTTTGAAAGGTTGGTGGTGTCCACTTTTGGTGAGGTCGAGAACTTAAAGATGCTCATTGATTACAAGCAGTGGGTTAAAAATGAAAATAACCGTTTATTGAGAACCAGTTTTAATGAAAGCCTAGAAAACGTGCTTGCAAAGTTTAAATCCAAGCTACCAGAATTTCTTAAGCATCATTACATTAAAAAGATGCAATCTAAGAATTTGAAAGAACGCAAAGAGAATTTACCTTTGGGATCTCTCTTAATTCAAACGGACTTCAGTGAGAACTATACTCACAAACGGCAAAATGAAATTCAGTCTGTTTACTGGGATTCCAAATCATCAACACTGTATACTTCAATGGTATATTTCAATGCAGCTACGTCACATGAAGCAGCCAACGCTGATGCTGTTGATTCTACTACGTATGTGGTTATTTCCAATTACATGCGTCATGATAAATATTCAGTGGCAGTGTTTAATAGTTGCATTTTAAACGATTTCAAAAAAGCTCATCCTGCAGTACAGATCAGTGCATTGGAATACCAGTCAGATGGGGCAGCACAGCATTTTAAACAGAAGTATAGTTTGTGTAACATAACTTTGCAGGATGTACCAGTTAAATGGCATTTTTCGGCAACATCACACGGTAAAGGCTGCATTGATGGAATTGGTGGATGTTTAAAAAGGAGAGTGACGGAAAAGGTACTTGCAGGAAATATTGACATGAATAGTTCAGAAGAGTTTGCTCAAGTTGCCCAGGAGGTGTGTCCAAATATAAATGTATTATTTGTTTCAGAGAAAGAAATAAAATCCCAAATCCCAAAACTGGACAAAATGTGGCACCCAAATGATATTGAAATTGAAAGAATCCCCAATACCAGGGATGCACACTTTTTTGAATCAATTAAGCATTATGAAATTAGGTATTCCATACATTCGCTTGTGAATAATGAACAAATGGACTGTTTTTCATTTATTGGGTCAAATGAAGTGTTAGTTCAGCCAAAAGGAGGAAATGATAAAGATTTTGCTATTGGATCTTGGGTTAAAGTGAAATACTTAGCAGAAGACTTTTATGGGCTTGTAATAAATAAAATAGCTGATAAATATAAAATACAATGCCTAAAAAAATCAGATAGATCATCTTTAAGTTATAAACTAGAACCGGATCATGACACTGTTTGACCAAAGATAACATTCTTGGTCAGATGAAAGATGTACCAATTCTTATAAATAGTCGAGGGATGTATAAAATAGTTTAGAACATATAAAAATCAGATGCTAAAATACATTGTTACTTTAGTTTTAAAGTTTTTTAGATTTGAGTTCTTAACGGTTGTTGTTTGTGTTTTTTTTTATGTTTACTAGTTCAGATTCATTTCTTCAAAAGTTGCAGGGCATATTTAATTTATTTTTAAGTCAATTTTCAAGTTAAAATGATTGTATAGACGACAATGTTATTTTTATACAGTGCTATAGAAGTTTGTTGTCATGTTTTTACAGCTTGCTATTGTGTTAATTGTTTAAATTGTGAATTAGTATTTTCAATATTTTACTGTATTTCAAGCAAAAAATTTGTTCTTTAGATTAAAAACCTGATTAAATTTTATTTATTTTCAGTTGTTAAATTGAGTAGATGATTTTATTTAATACTTGATCCAAAAACTACGAGTGTTCTTTAATTAATTCAGATGTTGTCCCGTCGGTCACATAGAAAATGTCCTGTCTGTCATGTACACAATACACTATAATTTTATACTTAGTAATTGCAGCCAAAGTTTGAAATTAGTTTTAAGCACAGTTCGGGTCAACAATGAAATCTACAAGGAAACACCTTGATTCATCAAATAATGAGATAGAAATTTGTCATCAGTTACACTGTACCAAAAATGCATGTTAATTTCTGTCCCGTCAATCACGCTAACAAAAAGTGGTTTTCAAAACTTTTACTATATTATTTTACAAAAATTTATGATGCCATTTCATAACATGCAACTACCATTAACTGAATACACATTTCTTTTTTTCCAATCTTATATAAAACTAATATTAATGCATTTTAAATTTTAAAAATCCTATCTTTTGTCCCGTCAGTCACGCTGGAATTGACCCACGGCAAGATATAAAAAAGGGTTGTTCTTCAAACAGGCCCTAATAGGGGTTTGAATTTGTTATTTGTTTACCGTATTATTTAATTATTATGTTTGCACCAGACCGTGCGGTGGCGCCCCCCAACACGTTAAAGATCGGGATCTTGACGGCACCAAAGGGCTAAAGAGATTTTTGCAAAACGTAAACAAAATAGATTTCTTCTAAGAAATGTTAGAATTTTTATGAGATGCTTTAAGTTAACGTACCGTGTTTAGGCTACATTTCGGATTGATTAAATATGTTACGTTTATACTGTCCTCAGTCTTAGATACACAGTAGGCACATCTTTTATTAAAAGCAGCTCAGTTAAATTGTCATTTTCAGCAGCTCATTCCAGTAGCTTAAATCAGGACTGACCCTACGAATACTTGGCTGGAATACGTCAATGAAAAGACACGTGTGCTTAATCAAACACGGAAAACGCAGTAGGCCTCAAGAGAGAACGCGGCAGGGCAGACACAACGCAAAACAAATGCAACACTCTCCCCCCACCCACAAAATTGCAAACACTAAACAAATGCTTGCCCAGAAATACAACGCATGTCCTACAAAAACAAACGAAGTGAAAACCAGGAAGTGAACAATACAAAAATGACGTGCAAAAAAACGATCACCCAAATAGACACCCAAACAACTAATACATAAATCGCCTGTAAAATCGTAGTATAAACAAAATAATATAACAATATAAAAATATATAATCTCAATATAAAACACGTATAAAAGCACGAAAACAAAACACAAAAATTTACTATTCATAACTCTATGTAAACGTGCGTGAGTGATGAGAAAAGATGCGTCGATTATCGTATTCTACCTTCGACATCTGGGTAAAAACAAGGTCTCCGTTTAATGCGTTGTGGACGGGTTGGAGAATGTAAAACATCATCGGTTACTAAACTGTTATTCTGAACTGCGTTCGGAATATTTTCCGGCACTATGTACACCCCTGGTCGCAGCTGGTTATAATTAGTAGACGTTATTTCTGGTTCCGGGCTGCAGCATGCACGAAAGTGATGGCTGTTGTTTGTCGGATATGTTGAGCGAGAATTTTGCCCTTCACTCTCGCTCACACCTTCTGAAACAGGATTGTCCACCGATCTGTAAAAATTGCCAAAACTTCTTTTCAGTCGATTAAAATGTACCGTACAGGTTTTACCTTCGCGATTTTCTATCATATAGTTTACAGGAGGAATAACTTTTTTTAACCACGTAAGGGCCTTTATAAGGAAAGTGAAACTTTCTTGTTTCATGTTTTTGAAGAGCCTCGTCTCGCAACAGGACCGCATCACCCTCTTCATACCGATCGTCAGACGCCTTTTCGTCGTATCGTTTCTTCATTTGCAACCTACGTTTTCCCAACCTTGATTGAACTGTTTGGTGAACCAATTTCATTCTGTCTTGCAGATGAAGGATGTCTTCACACTTTGGGGTAAAAATTGGTGCTTTACTAATAAGATCTGCAGGCAACCTCAGATTCCTTCCGGTGAGTAAGTAATGAGGAGAAACTCCAGTTTCTTCGTGAACACTTGCATTGTAAGTAGCGCTAACCGATGAGAGCGCATCATCCCAAGAAGTTGGGTCAACCTGAACGTAATTTTTTAAAATCGCAATTATGGTCTGATTGTTTCTTTCCACACCACCGTTTCCCATTGCGTGATACGGGCTGGTTCTTGTCTTGTTGCAGCCCATTAAGCATGAGAGCTCTTGAAAAAGAATACTTTCGAAATTCCGGCCCTGGTCGGAGTGAATTGTTTCTGGGACGCCATGTATCGTCACCCAACGGTGGTAAAGCAAATAAGCAGTATCTTTGGAATTTTGAAATTTCATTGGCCAACACTGCATGTATTTCGTGTAGGTGTCACAAACGACAAGAATATAACGGTTGCCGTTTCGTGTTTCGGGTAGACCGCTTAATACGTCGATTTCAACTTTCTGCATAGGTGTATTCTCTTCTGACGGAACTAATGGGGCACGAACAATTCGCCTTGGTACTTTTCTTAAATCGCACAAGCAACACTCTTTGCAGTATGTTTCGACATCTTTGTGGCAAAATGGCCAGAAAAAACGCTCCTTTAACCTGGCAAACGTCCTTTTGACGCCCATGTGTCCACCTCCGTGAATCAAATCGTGAACAGACTTCAACACATCATTCTTCATTGTTGAGGGCACCAGTAACTGAGCATAAATTTCTTCCACAGAATTCTCGATTCTTCGATATAGCATACCATTATGTAGAAAAATCTCACCAAATATATTCCAATAGTGACGCAGGGCTTTGCTGTCATTTTTCACTTTTTTGAATGATGGTCGGCTTTCCTGGCTCATCCACTGAAACAGTCTTTTCAACACTGGATTTTTTTGCTGCGCCTTAATAGTGTTTTCGGTTGACCATCCAGATGCTTCTGAAAAATCCATCAAGCACACTTGGTAGATGTCCCGTGGTGGATTGCTGTTAGTTCCATGTACGTCAGAAGCACGTCGAAGGTTTCTTGCACGTTGCCTGCGACAGCGCCGAGCAATGTGACCATACCCCCCACAGTAAAAACACTGAAGTCTTCTTCTCTCTTGCCGAGGTTCTCTTGCTGTCTTCATTTCGTTTCGCAGCTGGGAAATTTCGACCTGAAGTTTTTCGACAGTTCTTTTTAATTGGGATACGTCCTGGTGATCTCCTGTCACCGCTGCTACTTCTGACGTCATTATACGTGGTTCATGATGCGTCAGTTCTACGTTTTCAATAATGTTCTTTGCTGTTGCGTAAAAATCCGGTTGCACATTTTTAGAGTTGTCGCGTAAGATTTGAGAGGCTTGTTGACGATCTCTCAGTCCTCGAACAAGTAGGTTGTACAGCACACTGTTGCGCATTTCATGCTGTTCGTCGTTTGGATAAGCCATTTTTCCCAATTGAGCTATAGCTTCAAGAAAGTTTCTTACGGATTCGTCAAAACCCTGAGTGCGCTGAAAGAGTTGTTGCATGGCATGCTTTTGTGAAGATAGACCTGAAGCCGTGTCTTTTGCTTGTTGAATGAGTTCGTCATAACTGAGATCGTAGATTTTTTTACGACCATCGGTCATGGAGAATTTCATATCTTCCGGCAAGCTTTGTAGAAATGCATGTTTCTTTGCCGCATCCGACGCTCTGACGCTGTCGCAGAAGGATTCAAATTCTTGTAGGAAAGATAAAAAACTATTGCCACGTTGGTAACGAGGCGGAGAATAAAAAAAATTCATGCTTCTTCAGTAAAACTTCATAAAATCTTCTGTGTATCTAAGAGGTCCTGTCGTGCTCGTCAGTGTTACGTTTTTACTGTCCTCAGTCTTAGATACACAGTAGGCACATCTTTTATTAAAAGCAGCTCAGTTAAATTGTCATTTTCAGCAGCTCATTCCAGTAGCTTAAATCAGGACTGACCCTACGAATACTTGGCTGGAATACGTCAATGAAAAGACACGTGTGCTTAATCAAACACGGAAAACGCAGTAGGCCTCAAGAGAGAACGCGGCAGGGCAGACACAACGCAAAACAAATGCAACAAATATTACAAATTATAATTATACGGTGAAAATTCATTAAATTCAATTATTAAAAATAAATAATAATAAATAACAATAACAAATTATTAAAATGACAATTTGCAAGGTAAATCGTAACGAACGGACAACAACAAACAACAACCACAAAATGTTCAACAAAACACAAAATGTTTATGCTCGTTACAACACTTTTTATTTGTATTTTTACAACACCTTAATGTGGATAACACATTAAGTTATATTTAAACGTCATGTGAATAACGACCCTTAAAATCGGCATCAAACCTTGATCCTTAAATATTTTTATGCAAATACTCGGCTTGAAACTTGGGCACCATCGCATCTTTGTCACCATGTACAAAGAGGGTTTGGGTTTATATGTGTTTTATAGTTCCTTGCAAATAAAAATTGAAAAAAATTAAAAACATGATATTAACAAACTATATATGACACGATTTACAAGGACAGTATTGCAGCAGCTTACTGACCATGTCAACTAGCTGACACATAAGACCTGCAAGTTAAGCTTTCACAGATTTAACGTATAACAGAAATACATTATTTCTCTTTGGAAAGAGTGGGTAATTTTTACAAAGGTAAAAAAAGTATAATTTATGCCTGATATGTTTCACATCGTTGCTAACCTGGTTATATTCACAACTGCAAACCCCCGTATGGAAAGCTTGCATTTTACTGAACATTATACGTTGCACTCAGAAAGATCTACGGCAAAAAAATAGTGGAAAGCATGGCAACTGCACCCTGGTGCTATTGTTAGGCACGACTATGTTCGGTGCACCCAAATGTTATTTTATTTCGGTATTTACACGTTAATCATGCCTTCATTCTTTTTATTATTCGTCTTCAATGTGGGGATGTGGTAAAACTTGTGCTGATGCAGGCAAAAACGTGCATTACGGACCAATATAAGACAGCTTTAACCTTCGCCATAAATGTAAAAAGTTATTATCGTCAGCACCGCCGCCAAACCCAAGCTATTTTAGAGATAACTGTTTTTGAGAGAACAACTGTTTTGTGTCGACTGCAGAATGTACCATTTTGCACCCAGTGCAACCCGATTTTAGCAGGCCTGCAACCGGTCATAGCGATTTTGGTTGTTTTGCACCGCAGACAACTCGTGAAAAAGTGTCTAGCTTTCTAGTCTGGAAAACAATTAGGCTTAATGTTTTAAGCCTACACGAAAACAACTCTAATTAATTGTTTTCCACCACAATTAGACCTAGCCTACAACTTAGTTTAAATAATGGAACCGATTGCAGCGGTCGAAAAGCCGTTAGCTTGAACTCGCAATTTTTGTATGCCTGTTTGTTGTTACAAGATTTTGTGACGCCAAGTTAGAAAGATTGAGGCTGCTATTTACGCTAGTGGCGTAACCATATTTGCTTCTTTGCCAATCTGGCTTTACATACAAACTTTTCGTGCTGGCAAAGGCCAAAAGCGCGAATTTTGGCGTGATGGCGGGCTCTGAAACCTATATTATTGTTTATTTATTACTATTTGGCGTTCAATCAACCAGCTTTTATTTATTTACTTATTATAGATCTAAATTGTATTTTTTATTTTTCGCCATTAACTGTGCAGAGTGAAAGTTAGGACGGTAGACGTTGTAGTTATGGCACAATAAAACACATGCTCACGAACAACTAAAAAGCTGAAAAAAGTGGCAAAGCCCAAGAAATTAAAACATGTAGAATAGCAATCATAGAACTGCGTTATAAAATAGTAGGTTAGCATGGCCACTAAACGTACAAAATAATTTGCAAGTTTATTAACAAATTTAAAACCAAAATATCACAAACAACTACACAATATAAAAATGTGGAGAACATGGTCCTATAATTAATTATATGAAGTGACTTGGTTTGATTAAAGTGACAATGAGTATCATAGGTACACAAGAAATGGATGGTTAAAGGGGTTGAAGATAAAAATGTTCGGCGCAAAAGTTTACAAATCTCGTGCGTGCTGCTGCCACGTTTTCTTTTACTGCACTAGGTTATAAATCTTTTACAGCATAAAAAATCAAAAATTTAATCACAAACAATTAATGAATGAGGTAAAAGTAGTAAAGTTTTGAAGGCTTAATCGAGCAAGATGATACCTATGCTGTTAACTATGTTGTTAACAGCAACAACTTTTTAGACTTAGAAAGTGACTTTAAATTCGATCAGTCTTATACCAAACACTTAAGAAAGCATAGGGGTAAAAAATGAAATTTCTCAGATTTCGTTGGACGTCTTAAGTAGGCTTTTAAATCCTGTTGGTTTATTAAACCAATTTCAGTGCAGCATGGTTGGTGTTGTTTTCTAGTCCGGGTATTCCCTGAGCGTTTCAAAGTTTCAGGTTGCGACTAAAATCTTGGTGGTGGTAGCGTCAGGTAGCCTAAGCCTAGTTACCGTGCAAAATTTCAAGGATCCCCATGGAGTGATTTTCGAGCAATTGCATTTTTAATAATTTTACTATACAAAGAAATCGATTCTATTTTGAAACCCATACGCCTTCTACAAGAGTCAGAATATTTCCTCGGTCTAGTTTTTATATTGCTGTTGGCCGGAGTTTCAGGCTATGTGCATAAGTGCATTCAGTTTTGTTATTAATTATTACACATAAAAGGATTTTGATTGTTTTTTCAGTATTTTAAACACTGTCAATGGCCATAAATGACTAACTGATTGCTTACACTTGACGACTTGAATACAATTTATTTCTAGATTTGCACTTGAATTGGGTTGATATGACCGCTTGATGCAAGAGTTGATCATCAAAAGGTTAGTTAGTATGATTTTAATTAATACAGGTTGCAGAAAATTGGCCTTAATCAATTCTGAAATTATCACCTAGTCATGTTTTTACCTGCCAGCAAACTTTCTCGGAGCAAATATTTTGATAGAAACTCATGTTAGTTGTCCTCAAAAGTTTATTTATTAATTATTTGTGCAGAACAAGATTTTTGTGGGCCAAGACCTGATCCTGAACAAGATATATCAAGCAATTGTCTCACCTGATCCAGTTCATGACGGGCAAGTTTTGCTTAGTTTTTATGGTTTTCAGTTGTTGACAATGTTTTTCTGTTGTCAACTTCTGGTTTGATATAAATGCATACAATTGCAGTGTTTTGTTTATATCTATTGATCAGTGATTTTTTTTCAAGACATAGACATTTTACATGAATGTGGTGTGGCATGAGATTATGTCATTGTGAATCAAGATTTGTGAATGGGAAATTGATTGTAAGTTTGTAAATTAAATTTGGGAGTCATAAAGGACCTACACCTGCCTGCAACAGGAGGACTGCAGACTGCATTATATTGATGGTGAGAAAGTTAGAGAACTCGTAGAACTTCTTTGTGCATTAAATACCGGTTACAACTGTGTGTTTGACCACTTGATTAGGTTAAGTAAAAAAATGTCATCTAACGGATTCTTTACAATGGGAGTAAACATTTTTTCCTTTTTGTGTTTTTTCCCATCCCCCAAAACAGTTTTCGGTAAACAGAACTTAGACGTACACATCAAGCCTGCTGCAAATGGCACCATTTTTAACAAACCTATATTGAGTGACTCAATAAAACACTTGTCATGCCTGAAAGCTAAAGATGTTAATTATGCCATTGGCCAAACAATATTTGCATCTTATTGCCACGCCAGAAGTCACTAACTGCAATGTGTCATACAAGCATTTTATACTGGGTCGCAACTCAGTTGGGACTTGTGTTTGGTTTTTGTACAAGAACATTTTTGCATCACAACTGAACGATCAATCAATCATTTTATTTTTCGTCATAGGCGTGGTGGGGACGAAACAGAGTGCTAGTTGCCATGTCCAAGAACAAGGAAAAAAGGACAAGCTTTAAAAAGCTTAAAACATGTGCAAGTATAATGATAGCATCACTTGATGATGACAACTAGCATGGCCACTAAACCAGAAAAACATAAGTAGGTGGTGTATTCAAGCAAGAGACTGTTGATGTTGACTGTAGATCCAATGCTGTACATCAGTGGATGGGGAAAAAAACCCACCATAAAAGAAACCCCATCCCAGGCAGAAACCCGGTTTCTCGTGACCATGGTAACAATGCTAAGCGTTGATGTTGAGCCCAGTAATGTGCAGCACAATTGCACAACGATGTTAGTCTGTGGATGAATGTGATGAAATTGCTGCTCGCTGCTTGGTGGAATCTTCTTTGTTAGGTACCTTAACAGCCATGTACAGAACATGATGTCATTGCAGTCCAATAGAAGGTGGTGCAATGAGAAATACTCTTTTACTTGGGACCGATACTTGAAAGATGTTGATGAGTCGTTTTTTAATCGAATAACCAGACCCAGAAATGGTGCAAAGACATCGATCTGGAAAAATATGGTAAAAGCCGCCAGTAGTAACAGCATTAAAATTATTTTATAAAATTTAGTTGTAATTTCAGTTTTGTAAGGTTGTCATCATAACAATGTGATCAGAACAATCAATCCCCAAATGCTTGTCAGGCAAAGCAATTATGCGCATGCTGGATGCTTAGGATTATGATTTACTTACTGTATTATTATGATTTAGCAGTACATGGAGAAATGACAGAAATACAGACAAACTGTTTACATGAAATCGTTTAAAAACACAGTTAATATAATTAGTATAATTACGTTATCACTGCTAACTTGCATACATTTGATTTGTTGTGAAAAGATGGCCGAAGTTGGTTCCTGATGGTGCTCCAGCATCAGAAGATTGGAATGCTGTCTTCGATTCCACTGCAACCACAATCTGCTGACTTCAACCATCAGACAGAATTCAGCCTATTCAGGTCTGTGCAGACTGGTCATTTTCATTTTCACTCGTCATGTCCACCTCTCGTGCGAAGTTTTGGAAACTTTTCTGAGAATTCAACCGAAGCCAATTTAGTAAGAGTCGACACATGGTTTAGGTTTAGGGGTGTACAATTTTGAAGAACGAATGCTCAAAAACCAAATTTCATTGCGATCAAATTCACTTTTGTTGTCGATTCATAAATATCAGCTTTCATTAAATATTTCTTGTCATGCGCAGATTCCATTAGACTTTGTGGAACTTGACTTGAGTTGTAAAACGTGTAGCGCTGCAATTAGCGTCGCCATAAATTAAACCGCATCAAAACTTATTTGAAAAGTGTCATAAAACTTTAACCGATAATTACATTATAGTCTTATTGTAAAGGCGAAAAAAGCACTGCATGGGCTTCAATTTGGTGAACTCGACATTATTGCAGAACAAGATTCGAAATTTTCGGTTCAGAATAAACTGTTCTAGATTATTCTAGAATAGTAAAGCATTCTGTATTGTACACCCCTAAAATAATAGTTAGTATGCAACTATGCTTGCCAAGTAGCAACAAAGTAACTATGATTGATAGCTATAGTTAAGGCATATGCCGTTTGATTGACGCCTAATTTTGATTTTATAGAAGAACGGTTAGAGCACCAGACTGCAATGATGCGACACCCAGCGGCTCTACCGATGTAATGACCTTCGGCAAGGCTTTAACGACACTTGCTTGTATTCACTGGCCCTCGTGAACAATTTCAAATCGTGTAAAATGAAATGAAAAAGAAAATGTTGCGACAAAACGATAATTCGACAACCGGCAACGAGGAATCATCGCCGATTGTAGGTCGTGCAAAGAATTTCCTTAATCTATGGATGTACAGTTGGAAACGATACCATACCATACTATACCATTGCAATAAGATATTTCTTCGCTTAAAAATAGTAAACTACACAGTCTACTGTAAAAGGCACTGTGACTCAGCAAACACTTCCAAGTCAGCTTTATGGAGAAACACGTTTTTTGATGATTTGCATTTCTATGTCCTCCTGCGTGTTTCTCTTGCGGTTGGTTCTTTCCCGCGTTGGGGCCCGATAAATCGGATTGGTCAGTTTTTCTTTCTTCTGTTTCTTCGCTGTTGCGCCACGATTAACGTAAGACCTGGGCCTCACTTCATCAAGAAATAAAAATGATCAAAAATGTGTTCAAAGCGATCAATAAATCATAGTTTTGCCAATAACCTGATGGTGGCAAAGGAGGAATCCAATCGCGAAGATCGTGTATCGGATTGTTTATCACTGAGAAGTAAGCGATCAAGACCACTTTCAAAGATTCCAGAATTATGACCGTTTCAATGAAAGCGCTCACGAAAGAAACCAACCTGAAATATTATCGAGTTTTAACGCATGTGACGAAATCTTAACTGTTCATTATTTGGTAACAATTGCTCACCAATCCCTGCAGGTTTCTAGCCCATACGTCATTCCGTACATGACGCAAATCACCGTCGACGTTGCCATAACTGCAAAAATATAAAACCAGGCCACGTAGATAGAAAAGTGAACAATAGCGAGTGGATCCAGCGTGTTGGGATCAATTTCCGCGATTGTCAATTCTTGCTGTGCTTCCGTAGCAGTCAATGGCGGCCTGTATATGAAAAATTTTACTTCACAAACAAACTTACTTCAACAACCATATTCATTACCTTGCTGATGGTCTCATTTCTAATGATGTCATCTTTGTTGCTGGCGATGACGTATTAGCCACATCACGTTTAACCTGCAATCGTTTGTGCTTTTTCACTTTTGACGTCACAGGTTTTATTGGCGATGCCGTAGAGTCCACTTTTCGTTCAACGCGCGACGGGATGTGCTTTTTTATTTTTGATGACGTCACATGTTTTGCTGTCGATGATTTACTGGCCCCATCTCGATCGACGCGCGACGGGATGTTTTTTTTCACTTTTGTCGACGTCACAGGTTTTACTCGTGATGACGTGTTGACCCTGTTTCGTTCAACGCGCGACGAGATGTGTTTCTTCATTTTTGAGGACGTCATAGGTTTTACCGGGTATGACGTTGTGGCCACTTCTCGTTCCCCGCGTGACGTGGTGAACTTTTTGTTCATCGTCGAATCTCTCAAGTTTCGGCGCTTGTTTTGTTGTTTTGTTTCGTTTTCAATTTTAACTTTTCCTGGGAAAGTTTGCCGTTGCCTATGGACGAGACTTGAGATGTCTTTTGAGGTCGATGGACGATCTTTATCGTCAGAAATATGTTGACCATTCTTTTTTATGTTTTGGTCAACTTTTATGCTTTTCTTTTCTGGACTTTTTCTCATGTTTGTGACGTCATGGCTACGTGCAAGTGATGTGGTTGGTTCTTGCTGCCCTCTGATGGTTTGTGTGGATTGCGGATTATTATCAGGATTTGAATTTTTGTTCATTTTCCGTCGTTTGGCGTGACGAAACATTAGGCTAATGAAGTAGGGTCCAGGAAAGCACATTAAAGCGCTTTCAATGCCTTTTTGACAGAAGTAGAAAGTTAGTACGAGTTTACCAACCTAATTATCACAACCACATAAACCACATTTTGGCTTTTGCTGACTTTTGACCGAACTTACCGACAACAATGTGAGACCACTTGAAGTAGTAGTGACCCACTGTTAACACATTCCCGTCTAGTGCGAAACTGTGACCATGAAACATCATAGATGTTAACATCACCATAAATATAAAGAGAGAGCAAGTTGAAACTCTCTCCACTCGAGTCATGACGTCATGCTACCATGGCCTCATGCCAAAAACGGAATACCACACGTGTCTGAAAATGATAAATTAGGAGATAATCAACTGGCACAGCGTGGTGGAATCTTTTACCAACAAACCTGTCTTTAAAATGGTTTTCGAGTTTTATCAGGAACAAGTTTGTGGAAATTTGTAGTTGGTCGATCGTTGCGACCGGGAATGTATATTCCACGTCGACCTCGCTAAACCATTTGCCGCACATAAAAAACCAACACTCACTGGTTTCCAAATCCCTTACCACCATCCGCTCAAGGTACCTGAAGTATAGCTCGCAATAAATCAATAATTCATACAACTCCTGTTAACTTGTCACTAATTCATACCACTTAGGGCTGCTTCCTCCGTCATTGCGCCACATTTTTACCGCTCTGACGTCACCCAAACTTTGTGGTGTCGTAACGAGGAAGGACTGGACGCTTCCCGTGGTTAAAATGTTTCCGTTTTCGCGCTAAACAAATATTAAAAGATTATATGACGTCAAAACAAACAACATTGACACACGATGGCAGACGTCATCATTTACTTGTATGACGTGAGCGTTACTAGTTTTCCTTTTGCCCAGCAGTCTCATGCAGACAGCCGCGGTAGTGCCGGCGTGTAGACGACTACCCGTGTAAATTGTGACGTAATACCGGTGCTGGTCGTCCGGTGAGTTGTCGTCAACTTCAATGAAGAGTCCCTTCAAAATTGTTATGATTAAGTTTTATACAGTAGAAGAATCTTGATAATTTTTTACCTTTTTCTCTGCATCTTTGTCTTTATTTCTCGCCCATACAAGGAGAAGAGCGTAGATTGAGTACAGGACAAATAAAAAGCTGATGATCACTGGATTATCTTGAAAATGCTCCCAGAGATTCCAGGAAAGCTAAACACGATTTGACAATTTATTAAAAGTGATAACTTCAGATGCGTCGTAAACTTTCTTACTTGGCTCTGATCGATCTTGTTGGGAAGAACAACAAGAGTGGAGGCGTAGAGAGTGGGAGCAATTTTTTTCTCTCTTTCCTCCTCTTGTTGTCGTTTGTGTCTTGAGTTAAGTCACATTCACAATCCACCAGCCCGGGTTCAATGTTTTGATGGACCTGATCATTATGAGGTCACTTTCTTTAGTTTGTTTGGGAATAACAGACGCTATGAGTAAACTTGATTTGACATTTACTGAAAAACCCCTATTTAGAGCAACATTGACATCAAATATCTCACCTTGCAAGAGCTCTCGCTCCAGTCTTTGGCATCGACGTCCCAATGCAAGCACTCGAGCATAAAGGACGAATACGTCAAGTCAATCAAACTTCCCTTGCGGTAATAACCTTCTCCGAGGTCAACTTGGATGGTCAAGTTAAATTCGTTTTCCGCAACCGGAAGTGACTTCACAGGCACCAACCAGGAGTATGATGATTCTGGAAATAATTTTTTTTCAAAAGGAACTTGATGAAAGGTAAAAATTGTACTAAATTTACGAAAGCACTGACTTCTACCGACATAAAAATTGCCTCACTGCAATATTTCACTCAAACAAACCTTTCTCGTGAAACGTTTTGTTTAATTTGAAAGGGCTGTTGTTGGTGGTTTCCAAGCTTAATTTACAATTTTGTATTTTCAGGTCCATGTTTACAACATGAATTCTGATGATTGAATGACTTGTGCGTCGCCTTTGTGTTGCCAAATCCAACAAAGCTGAACCTGTCGCTTTACTGTGACAATGTGTGACGTCACAATTGCTTTGGACCCTCGTTACGATATTTTCTTTGCTAGGCTGTGCTGGTAAATCGAAGCCGACAGTTTGGTTTTCAGCTTCTTCGTAACTGATAGGAATCTGGTTTTCCCATCCCGTTGCCAAGGTAACAGAGGTCACGAGATCGACTTTGTGTTTGTTCGTGCTAAAGTCGACGAACGAAGTGTTGTAGGTGAAGATCTAGAAATCATGATATCATTTTGTTATCGCGGTATATCGCGCAAAATAAAGCAAATTAGAATTCATACCTCTACATTGATCACTTCATCGCTTAGTGCCTGTATGTTTGGAAGCCGAACTAGGGAAGAGTTACCACCGAGAGGATCTGAGAGAAAAAAGTTTTTGAATGAACTCGTGGAAGTAGAAACACGTCGCAGCACTCGAGCTTAAAACGGGTACGAGTTGAACATGGACTTGGTCACTTACTGATGACATCATTGTTTAGTTTGAGGAATCTTCCTTTGATAAACTTTGTTTCAAACGTAACCGCTTCTTCCCCAGGTACCAATGACGTCATAAGCGCCCTTCCAAGCCTAGTCATTCTTGATGTTTCTTTAATCTTTTATAATAATTATTTATTGTTTAGATTACTGATTTGTGATGTCAGCAAAATTAATTCGCTTTGTTACCTTAAAACTAGTTTCTTTAGAAGCTTCAATCAAATTTGACGTCACAGTCAAGCTTGAAGCCGCAATTGACCTTATGATGTCATCATCCCCCTCGCGTTTCAATTTCAAAGCAAAGCCTTCTGTTTGATCCATTATTCTCACCACTTTTTGCTAAAAAATATAAAAAACAAACAAACGCATCATCTATTGTTATGCTTTAAGTTATTTTTTATTTCTCTGATAAATTTTTAAATCGTAGAATTTACCAATTTCAAGGACGTGACATCAAAATCTTTGGTCAGGTGACTTAAGACGTCAGCGACTTGTTTCACTGAGTCAAGGGTGACAAGCGGGTATTTCCCGACTTCTTCAAATATTTTACGTTTCTGTTAAATGAAAAAAGTGAAAGAGTATTCCGATAAGACCGCAGGTTGATTAATAACCTACATATTATTACGTTATAAACCGACCTCTGATTCGGTGAGAATTTTTGTTGGCGATATTGGCACTGGCAGCGTACATTTCGCGATCTTCTGCAAATCATTGCTCCAAAAAGCGTTGAAAAATCCCGCTTTTAACTTATTACCGGCCTGATGGTTTTCCGTTAAAAAAACAGAGAAATTCCTCTCATAGCAAGATAGTCGAGAGCCGCATATTTGCACCACAATCGTGACGAAACTAGGCAACTGCTCAGATGTCAGAATGACGTCATTAACACTTGAGTCGTAGCCATGTTGTAAAAGAAATTTTTGGTCTAAAAATATTTTTTATTTTAGACTTAAACATAACCAAATCGCTCCTGCAAATACCACATAATTGCAATCAATTTAAAAAGCGCTGTAACAGAGAAGTGACCGGGGCTCGAACGATGAGGAATCATCGCCGGGTTTAAGTCGTGCTAAAACCTTCCTCAGTTTGAGGATAAAATTTATGACACCACGTTCTGGAAATCAACTAAGAACATTTCTTTACATGCCACAGCATGCGATTCTACCTCTTTCTTTCACAAAGAAGCTGTATTTGAGTGACGCTTGATCTTTTCCGAAACTAGTACACGTCATATTAAACTTTGTGATTTCGGCAGTTCCAATTTCGGGTGTCGCCCGGCAACCAACGCCACTAGGTGATGATGGTGGGGTAAGGAACAGGGTTACCGAAGCTTTTTCCCCGTCGATATTGTAACCTGAATGTCAAGTTCAAAATTTAATTTGATGTTGGTCAAAGGTAGACATACCTATAATTTCGGACAAATTATATTTACCTGTTCCTGTGACGTTTGATGACGTATCTATTACGTTGAGAAGTGATCTACCGAGTTTGCAAAATCGCCGGTTCTGGCACAAATGCAATTGTCGTCCGGATTTCAGCGACAATACCCAACTATGACGTGAGCAATTGTCACATACTATTTGCAGAATGATTGGCAGGTGAGGAGAAAATAACTTCCCACAGTTTGACCAACATCTAAAGTTAAAGTAGAAAATGTTAAGTTTAAGCCAATTTAGAGTTAAATGAACTGAATAAACGTTTTAAGTTTTTTAAAACTTGCCTCAAACTAACGACCGGGACCGGATTTGATGTAAATATAATTTTTTGATCAGCAAATGCTGCGTCATAATGCTCGCCGGATACAATCAACCTAACGTAATAATTTTCGCTTCGTATCAGTTTGCTCATGGAAATTTCCATTACGTCATCGCCAGTAACCCAGAGGGTGTGCCAATCAAAGCAGGAACCTTGAACGTGAAAAGTAAAAATTTATTTTTCGATCAGAAAAGTCGAAATTGAGGAATTATTTTTAAACCTTTTCTTTGTATTTTTCCTATTTTCGCTTTCATCGGGAGATCTTTCTCTGTGACGGCACAAAACCAATCGCGATTGATATTTTTGTCATATTTGTTGAAATCAATGGAAGCCTCAAATCTCAAAACGGTTGTGTTCGTTCCTGTGTAAAAAGGTTGAACATTTCAAGATTATATTTCTTGTAACGGGAAACCGCAAACTTTAATCATAGAAATCTAATATTATCGACTCACCAGCCTGAACCACATCTCCTTCCTTGATAATAAAATTCAATTTTCTTTTAGGAATTTCTACCAACGCATAACCGTTGACTTTTGTTATTACGCTGAATGTATGGTAACTAGTGAGGTTGACTGCGATATTTATGACGTATAAACCCGGCAACAATGCATCGGGTTTTACCACAAGTTCTGGTTGAACTGAGTTCGTCTGAAGTTGAACTTCATCGCCAGTTTTTGGGATGTCTATCTTTGACGTCACCCGATACACTCTCCACTTGTAATCGAGGAAAAACGCGTTCCTAACGCAGTTGAATATAAGGTCTGCATTTAAGACGAACTCTTCAACGAATTTTAAAGGTTCGTCGAGTCCACCGCCAACTTTCCCGTCGCGAATTCTCACGCTATGCAAGCATGATGACGTGAAAGACATTGGAACGGATCCAACGAAACGAAATGATTGTTTCGTATTTGCGATAACCACGGTGACTGGCTTACTCCCAGCCTCGAAGAAAAGACTTCTCTGTTTGACGAGCTTGTAAGGTTTGACGTCGAACGGTAAATTCGGCAAACCTTTGTGCTCGTATTCCGACTTTGAAATCTTTAAATTGACGATCTGTGAGCTATCCTCGATCGTTAGATTCATTACGAAGTCCCCCAAGTCACCTCTGACGAATACGTAGACGTCTCTGTAGTAATCGCTAAACTTACATCTTCGCGACGTAATATACACGTCATAGATCTGAGGTAAAGCTTCAAAAGATCTTGATGACGTCAATGAAGAGTTGTTGTTTTTGGCCGTTGCCACAACTTCATAAATTCCTGGTTGAGATACGGTTACCTCTATCGCCATCAAGTGGCAATCGCATTGGCAGAATTTTGAAGTTTTCCAAACTGGCAGGTTGGTTCGGGTCGATTTGATCTCGACTGAAAGATCGACCGGCGCACCTTGACTAACCGTCGCGCTTATGACGAAATAATTGGGTAAAATACCAACATATTGTTTCGTCATTATATTAAAGCTTTTGATTTCTTCGTCGAAAGTGATTGGTGTGGCATACGTCACAGAAGAAACGTTGTTTTGCAACAATAATGTGACGTTGTGTATCCCGGGTCCAACCAATTTTTGCGTCGTTGTGTTGAGTTCAAATTTTACTTTTTCGGTTCCATTCGATAAAAACTTTGTTTTGTTAAAAGTTGCCAAGGTCTGGTTTGGCGAAATGATGACGTCATCCACCATAAACGTGTATGAGACGGGGAAGTAGTATTTGTGATAAAATACAAACTTATCAGGACTTGGATATGTGCTGCTCCATTGCTTATGGAACATTTTTAATTTCCCAGTTGACAAAGCAGATTCCACGTAAAGATCGACAAATTGTGTATCGAAGTTCTCTCGCGTTCCAACAATGACACACTTGGCATGAACCGTATATTTTCCGGGATATTGAAATGAACGATCTGCTGTCAAAGTTGTTGTTGAAAGATTTGTTTCACCACTGGAACCGAACAATATCCTGCATTCAAGGTTCAAGCTGTTTGTGCCTGCTGATAACTTTGCCACAAATTTGACTTTTTCTTTTGTTGGGACGTGCGTAGCTGCAGTTTCTAAGCTGAATCCTGTAATAATTGTCAAGTGAAATATCAAATTCGAAGTAACATAATAAGATATTTCGCATATTTTTCGTTTTTAACTCTTCGTTGTTAATTTACCGATGCGAGAATATACGAAGGAAATTTTTGCCCTTATGCACTTTCTCGTCAATTTTTTCAGAGAAATCACGACATTTTTGTTGAATACGTAGGTTCCGGGGTTTTTAGTACCACAAAATAAATCTTCAGATCTTCCTCTGGATATTCCCAGGTTTGCTTCTGAACAACTGCGTTACAAAAATGATGTTTTTAAACGACTGTTTTGTCATGAATCATGGTCCCATGCTGTAGAGATTATTTTATTCTCATAAAATCAAACAAGAATTTTGTAAATTATGAAGAGCTTAAAAGAAAAGGTTATAACCAACATTTTAATAATTTTTAGTTAATGTAAAATTAACCTTAAGATTAATTATCCTACTTTCCCATTTTATCCAGTTTTAAATGTTGTCACAAATATTTAGTATACCGTTTTTATTTCACTAATGTTATGCTTTTGTGACTAGAAATTTGTCAGTATTACCATCACAATAACTTTTTATACTTATTTGAAGGATTGTTATGTAGTTGTGCAATGTTTTCACTGAATTCATATCTGCTTGTTGTTTGTTTGTTTCATGTTTTAGTAATGACTTCTATCTTAGGCTGTAATGGCATTGTGTGCACGTGTGTTAATTACGCGCTGATGATGTGTGCTTTTGGGTGTACCGACACTTATTCACGCGGCACTTAATCACCGACGCATAATCACTTGGACACTTAACACGCGACACATAATCACTTGGACACTTAATCACGCGACACATAATCACTTGGACGCGACAGCACTTGGACAGCGCCTTTGTCTATAGCCTGCCGCTGTCTGTCGAAGGTTGGCATTTTGGTCTCCAAGCGCTTTTTCAATGTCACCACCCGACATTGTGGACTTTCACACAGGGAATTGAAAAAAAAATTCAAATGCAACATTTCTGCAAAGGAATTGCTGGTACTCAACCTTCTATTCCAATGCGGTACAAGGCACTGAAACTGCGCTTGCAAAACACAGTTGACCGTTATCTGTCAAGTGAGATTTTAGTTTATCTTCGTGCAGTTGCTCACATTTCCCAGTGATTAAATGTCCAAGTGATTATGTGTCGGTGATTAAGCGTCGCGTGATTAAGTGTCACCAAACCGTGCTTTTGGCGAGCTAGGAAGAATGTGGAAGTGAATTCGAGTTATGGGCGTAGAAGAAGACAGAATTTTTCCTGTGTGCTCTCTCGGTTTGCCCGGGTTATTTTGTTTTAGTGAAGAAATGTCTACTATTCCAAGTAGTTACCTTCTGTTGCGGCTTTTAGTATTGTTGCTACTTTTTCATAACTGCTGAGTTTGGGACTAAACTCAGTAGCATTATTCTAGCGGTTCGAAAAGGATTTGGCATTCTAGGCGGCAGGGAAAGTCTAATTACACCTTTAATGAATACTAACCTCATGCGTAGCTTGTATATGTTTTGTACTTATACATTCAGCATAAGTAAATTCCACATTTCATTTATCGTTTTCCTCACAAATTGTAAAGATTACCCGCAACAATCACAATGCATGGCGATAGAAACGTGTTTAAATGGAGTGCATTTTGCATTATTTTTATCCTGCAACTAATGCAGAACTAATCAATAATTTTTAACTGATTTCGCCCAAGCACTTTGCTAGCGCTGATTGCTATGATTTTATGAGCAAAGTTGTAAGTTTGTACCAGAACGAGAACAGACAGGCAGAGATAGTATGATGTTACGAAAGTCGGTCAAGATCTGAGCTAAGTGTGATAATTATCACATTTATCACAAATTATAATTTTAATTTGTGCTCTTCCTTGACCAATTACCAGGCTTGTCCATGGGACATTTTTTTCTGTCCCATCCCATCCTATCCCATAGCAATTCATGCCTGTCCCATCCCATCCCATCAAAATACAATTGAATAAATGTTATTAAATTTATGGAAATTTAAGTCAAAATAAATCAACTTATACCAAGTATATAGCATTTTTCACTTTGCACAGCAAAGAAATGGTGCTAAAATACTGCCATGGCAATTGCAATTCGTGCTGTTCCATCCCATCCCATCCCATGGGACATTTCCCATGGGATTCCCGTGAGAATCCCGTTCCCATGGACAAGCCTGCCAATTACTAATACTACTATACTAATACTAATAAGTAATAATACTACTAACAATAAAAATAACAATAAGAGGCAGGTGGCGCTTTTTTGCTCGGTGCAGGGCTGTCCTATGTGCAGACGGAACCTATAACATACTGCAGTATGCAGTGCATTGCTTGTTGTGGTTGGTCTTTTACTCATGTACTTATTTGCTGCTCTGTCGATTCTTTATTTCTTTTATAAGTGTAGATACTGGCATTGCCAGTTTAATAAAACCTATGATGAGGTTAATATTGATTTGGTTGATCACACTAAGCTAAGCTGTTTTGAACCTCCGTCTTATATCCTGATTAAAATTAGTTAACCATCCGTTAAGAGCAAGAACCTGGTAGAGGCATCAACTCAATTCTGTTAAAGAACCGTTTCTTTGAAATATGCTCTTGCATAAGTCATACTAGGCCTATTTGTGTGGAGTTTTCAAATTCTTTGATAAAACATGATGTGTCGAAAGAAAAAAAATAATATCACAACAAGTTGTGTTACAAGCGCTGTACTGTAATGTACTATAAAAATTTACTAAAAATTCTGGCTATGTAGAACTAAATGAACAAGTCACCTTACAAAAACTTCATGAAATTGGACATACGCATGCTCCCTGTTGTTAAGTGGAATTTCCCACGACATAGAACCAGCTGCGTTGGTACATTGCCCTGCGGTTGAAAAATCCACTCTGCCAGTCGCGTTTCGCAAGATTATCTTGCATTCTGAAATAGCAAGATAGCGTTAGCATGTAACGGATATAACCAAGCTACCATATATTAACAGCCATAGTAGTAGCAACAGCAATATCCAAGTTGAAAACGATAAATTATGTTTTCCCAAAGAAGACACTGGCAGCAAAAAAGCTTTATTTGTTGTTGTTCGCTATTGTTGACATTACAATGGTGGCATTGTCAAGCAGTGACAGACCAAGTCAGCAGTGTTTTACAAAGAGTTAAGAAACTGAGCAAAAGTTTAGAAAAACAAAGTTCAACCGACATGAAGCTTGATAATCTTCAAAACTGTAAGTTCAAGCAACAGAGTTATAAAACTTTCGCCGACTTTACAGAAAACCTAAACCAATTTCATTCTTTCATCGATTATCACAAAGGTAAAAATTTTTATTAGACCAAAACGATTGTAAAGTATTGCGTAGGTTAAATGTGTTGTGTTCAACCGGTCTAGAATCACATATTTTGTCTTCAGAATGCACGAGCATCCACACAAGTGGTTCAACATCAAGTGGTATCTACCCGATATGGCTCAATCGAGGATTCCAGTTCACCTACGTCTACTGTGATATGGAGCTCGTTTCAACTAAGAAGGGCTGGACAACAATACAAAGAAGAATGAACGGAGAAATCAACTTTAACAGGGGTTGGGACGATTACGTCAGAGGATTTGGGAACCCCAATAGTGAATGTTGGCTTGGATTGGAAAATATTATTGGTTTGTCGCGACAAGCGACATCAGCTGATAACGTAAAACTTGGAGTTGACCTTAAAGACTGGGATGGTATTAAGCAGTTTGTTCAATTTCCAACGTTTTACTTATCTCCAAAATCATTTAAATACGAGTTAAATGTGAAAGATTTCCCAAGATTCAGCATTTTAAACTACTGGACGCCTGTTACACGTAGCCGGTTCAGCACACCGGATGTCGATAATGACGAAAACAAAAACGGCAATTGCGCCCGGGACTACAAGTCGGGTTGGTGGTTTTCTTATTGTGGAAAATCGAATCTAAACGGTCCTTATCCCAAGTATAGGCAACCGATGACTTGGGGCAACATATATTGGGGGAATTGGCGAAAAGAGAATGAGAATGAAACCGCATTGCGTTTTGTGTCTATAAATTTGTATCACAGCAAACCGTAGTAAAACGAAGATGTCATACCAGTGCAATGTTAGTTAATGTCATTCTTTTCAGCGTTTGTTAGCTTTCAAAGCATTCTCTTACCATTGTTGTCTGGTACGATACATGCGGCGTTTCATAATGCGGCATTTAAAATTTTTATATGCGTTTATATGCGGCGTTTCAAAATCGATAACCAGCAGCCGGTGAAATGGACGCTACCTTTGAAAAATCCTTTAAATAAAGTGTATTCTGATGTTTGCTGTATACGTATAAAAATCTGGTAGTTTTCAATGTACAAATTTCAAACGCCTTATACAATAAATATTTTATTAATATGCTAAGTAATCGCACACAAGAAAATTCTATGAACGAAAAGGAAAAAATATGTGAAAACACCAATGGCTGCCAAAATGTGTTTACGAAGGGGCATGGCCCAATGCATAAGTGCGAGCGGCATTACGCAGTCTGACGGTCTTTGCTGATCAACTGCGACAGATTTGAACCAAAACAACAGAATGGGAGTTTAGACGTAAACAATAACACAGTTTGAGGAGCTGTATCTTGCCAACATAGACACAAACAGATGCTTAGCTATGGCGCTGTTTGAATATAACCGATAAACGCAAAAAAGTATTCGTTTTTGTATAATACTTTTTAACATTTATATTTCCTTTATCGAAAGGTGAGAAAGATTGTGGTTTGCAAACACTGTAGGCCCCATTAAAAGTGGTGGACCCAGACCAATTTGCCCGCCTCAAATCTTCCCCAAACCTACACTGGCCTGAGCATATAGTTCTTAGCCACCAACACAACTACCATTTTGTAAGGGCATGGAAAGTTTAGGGGTGCAATTCTTGATAATGCAACTATAGCATTGGTTGCTGTGTAGAGAAATGTTGCGGTATATGAGACAAGATTAATTGAAATTTGAAAAAGTCTTTTCAGTAATAGGAGCATTGATCTTCAGCACTTGTGGTGATAAAAAACATATCATATCCACTTCTTCAGTGGCAGACATCAGACGACTAAACGTTAAGGCCTAAGACGTAGGAGCTTTTTACCTACCTTTATAAGGCGACCTTCAATTACTTTCTAAATGATAGGTTACACGTTACAGGACTTGCCAACTTTGACTTACTACCGATTATGCTAAAAATAATGGTTACGACAATTATTCTGTCATCCAATTGTACACGGCTACACGGTGTGGGAAATTGCGCTATTTATGAAACACATATAAATATACACTTCGTATATAGACTATAGAGGTTTACATTTAGGAACAATCTGGTTAAAACTGTGCATAATAACTTTTATAACAAGCAGTTGAACCATAACAAACAATAGCTCGTTTAGAAATTAAACACTTTTGAGTGTCAGCCAAACCGATATAGTCGGATTAGGAGAATTTTTTCTAGAAAAAGTGGCTCAAAGCTCATTTTCGAGAGACTAAGGCAATTAAAAAACGGCCAATCTGACAACTTTGTTTGGCATTTATTGTCTTATTAAGTTATTATATCAATTGTCGTCAGACGACAGTATGGGGAACCCCCTTCGTTTATGTGCAAAAGAATACTCACAATTTACAGTTAAAGGCTGCTCCACTGCTTAAAACGAAACTACCTAGCCCAAAGCTACGGCATATCATCCAACAATATCAATTGTCTATTATATCAATTGTCGTCAGACAGGGAATATGGGGAACTACCTTCGTTTGTGTGCAAACAAATACTCACAATTTACAGTTAAAGGCTGCACCACTGCATAAAACGAAACTACCTAGCCCAAAGCTACGGTATAATTATCCAACAATACCTGCGCACACCAGCACAAAAGTGATGACCAAAGCAACTTTGAAAATCATCATGATTCAGATATTCTCTTCTTGGTGAAGAATACTGCTTATAGCTTGCTTATGTAAAACAACTGTCAACTTGCGTGCACAGCAAAGCTTACCACTTTTGATATGACCAATTGTTACACATTTTAAACCAAACTAACGGGCTTTCACAAGTACATAATTACGTCACAACGAAGATTGTTAGAAAACCATCACAATGCTGGCTCCAAGTATCACAGTACTGTACTAAGAGCAAGGTTTTTGCTATATCTGTTTTAGTTTCAATAAATTAAATAACAAAACAATATCATCCCCGAAATGCGTTTAAAACGGCCTGAATAATTTCATCAAAACAATGAATTCCTGTATTTTTTCCCTACTTGACCATAAGTACGCTGTTGGTCTTACTTCATCCAGTGATGGTCATACTTCAACAAAGTTAACATGGGCACCTCATTTGTGCAGTCACCACAGTTGTACGTCGATGCACATACCATCGACACAGTTAATATCAACTTAGGAAGATTTCTTTGGTACCAAAAACGTATGCGGCAATAAAACAACTTCGGTTTGTTTGACATTGTACGAAATTCTGTATGGAATGACTTTGATTTGTTTGGCAACGTCTTCCGACATCAGCTATCTTGCATGCCTACGACTGAGTCGTCTCATTTTCCTTGCGTAGAAAGCGTCACAGAGGAACTGGCGAACGTTCTTATTCATCATATAGTTTTTAGCAAACAATCCTTGTCCAACTTGCAATTGCCATTAAGTTTAGCTCTGTCATTAACATCGAACGTATGACAACTTCGCTATAAACAGTAGAAAGTCACGTGATGACGTGATCTTAGTTCTATCGAAATCAAAATAGTAAGGTCAGTAAGTGCAGAAGAGGTCAACACCATCATTGACGACAACAACATCAAAGCCCACGCAAGTTACACCGACGTCAAAACTGCACAAACTTTCGATAAAGACAAGCCTGTACTAGCCCCAGCCATTTTACATCCAATGGCTGTTCAAATGAAGAAAATGCATTGTAGGATGCAACGTTGTCGATAAAGAAAAAAACACCACACACAGGTTTTTGTGCAAGTGCTTGAAATTAACAATGCTTTACAGCCCTCTAATGTGCATGGGTTTTCAGTTTAATGTTGTTTATTGCGGTCTTCGTTTTTCCTCTCTTTGGCTTCATCTGGCGGAAAGTTATATCTCGTTTAAACTTACTTTTGCTAATTTGTTGTGGTTGCATTTGCATCCGGACCAGCATTTGAAAAAAAACAACACAGAATAAAGACACGTCATTCGCTGTTCTGTCTCTGCGTGATTGATAGTCGCCTGTGAGACGGCATGGAATGGACACGCTCTTTTACTGAGAGTCAGTTCAACAAAGGTTTAATGTTACGGCGGTTTATGACATAGGCCTATAGTGTCTTTAATAACGTTTAACATGTATGAGGCCTAAGCAGTAACAATGCTCCCACAAAGTAAAATGTATACCAGATAAAGTGTATATATCGCATTTAAAGACTTATTTTTATTCATAGTAGAGTAGTAGACATAAAAACATAAGAAACTTCTGTTCTTCAAAATTGGATATTTTGAATTGTATGAAAAGTTTTGCAAACGCATGACATGCTGTTTTGTTTATATACGTAACCATATCAAGGAGAAACCTGAAACAGTTTTTCCGTTCATATTTCGTTGAATATCCATCAGTTTTCTATTCTACAAATGCATACAAGTACAAGTTACATGTGGACAGTTTCAACGGTTTCGACTATCTGACCCACTGTACGCCTATTTATCGTAGCCGGTTCAGCACACCAGATGCGGAAAATGACAACAGCAACAACCGCCATTGTGCCAGGGAGTAAAATTCAAATAATCGCTTGCCATAAACTCATCAGCAGCACTTGCGAAAGACCAGTTCCCATTGGTGCGGATCGTCTGTAAAGACCGGGAGCGGTCTATGAAAGGAGCTGCCCCGGTTCTAATAAAAGGTGTACCGACACTTAATCACGCGACGCTTAATCACCGACACATAATCACTAGGACATTTAATCACGCGACACATAATCACTAGGACATTTAATCACGCGACACATAATCACTAGGACATTTAATCACGCGACTTGGATACTTATTCACGCGACATTTAATCACGCGACACATAATCACTTGGATGTCGGAAAATCGTGAGGAAAATTCAGTAATTCAAGCTCATGTGCATCTCTCTGTGGGGATGACGATGTGGATTGCTTTTAAGGTTGGCCTAAAGCCAAAGGCTATTACTATTAGTCTTTCTTTTAGAACTCCCCGACAATTGTCTTTGACTCCGTTGCGCCGGCTTTCTCTATAATGTTTCTTTAAAATTAAATCAACACCAGCTTCATACAGTCTAAGACTCTAAGTGTTAGGTGGGCCTTATTCGGTACAGGTACTTAATTGTTATATTGTCCGAAATAAGTTTTATCACATTAGAAACATTTTTATCATCTTTTCACATTTAAACAAAACTATAACTCCTATTCAGTAATGAACAGTCCAGAAGGTAAAACTGATATTATGTGTAGAGACAAGAAGAGGATATTTTTCCAAACCTTAGTTTTGATAGAAACACATTAGCCAATCAGGAAATAACATGTCATTTTGCATTACTACGTATAACCTATGTAATATGTAACTTTATTCTATTGTCACCGAAGCTCGAGTATCAAAGTACCATCAAAACGGTTCTGACGTGAAGAAAAAACTTTTTACCTATTACCTTTCTTAAAACAAAGTTTTGCAAAAGCGAAGTACACCACATATACGCATAGATGGGTATCGCGACAATACTAATGATAATTTAAATTAAACCGTCAAATTCAGAAAACATTGGTTGAAAGTTGACTTCCACCAGCTAGAAACTCTTTGTTATTTAGCCAGAAATATCACCAACACGATGACAGTCATCGTGTTGACACAGTTGACCGTTATCTGTCAAGCGAGATTTTAGTTTATCTTCGTGCAGTTGCTTACATTTCCCATGCATGACATTATTACCTTGTGTGTACGGTAGCCGATACTGTAAATGTGTGATTAAATGTCGCGTGATTAAATGTCCTAGTGATTAGGTGTCGCGTGATTAAATGTCCTAGTGATTATGTGTCGCGTGATTAAGAGTCGCGTGATTAAACGTCCTAGTGATTATGTGTCGGTGATTAAGCGTCGCGTGATTACGTGTCGCGTGAATAAGTGTCACCAAACCTAATAAAAGCTAAATAGCTTAAACGAACTATCGCGGCTTCCTCATTGTAAAGAACTTTTGGAGTTCCTGCTCAGTAGCCTAAACGGAAAAGTCGTAAAGTTGAACGTTAGCCTGACTTTAACTGGACGGACTGGGCCGGACGTTTTTCGGAGACCCGGCCGGACGTCTCTGTCTTTCATAAAGCTGTCTTCGCTTCTGCTTTGGGTCTTAGATGAACCTCATAAGCAATTTGCTGAACAAGCTAAGGAAACAAAAAAACGCAACCAACTGCAAAGTTTGGGCCGAAATTAAAACCCATCATATTTTTTAAAACTGCTCTTCAGTTCCAACAAGGCAGCACAGACCATAATCAGCAACGATTGTAACAACGTTAAATCCACACTTAGCTGACGTCAACGTAAAATGCTGGCCTGGTATTACAGCACTTCTGAGTTACAAGAAGACAGAACAGACAACAACGCGCCTTAAAATGTGCTTAGCCGTTGTCTAAAACAGCGTGGTCCAACTTCTTTTCATCGCGGGCCAAAATCTGAAAATTTTTTATCTTGCGGGCCAATGTTTTTAAATTACAACTGAAGAACAATGTGACATTGATATTAGAACTGAAAAAAGTTCGCTTTTTTATTAAAACTGAAATTAGAATAGTTCAAAATTTAGCTGATAAAATTTAAATGCTGATTAATGTGACATCTGCGGTCGAGGTTCTTACTCGACAATAGCGACTATCAAAGCTGACTATCAGTTCGCGGGCCAAAAGATCGGTGCTCGCGGGCCAACTTTGGCCCGCGGGCCTGCAGTTGGACCACGCTGGTTTAAAACATCAATCGCCAACCATTGATAAGGATTTCATCCAAAAGGTCCAACACAAAGAAGTTATTTTACAATCGATGGCCGCAATGATGGAATTGATTTTCGAAGGACTAAAGCAATTAAAAAATGTCCAATCTGACAACTTTGTTTGGTATTTGTTGTCTATTATATCAATTGCCGTCAAACGACAATATGGGGAACTACCTTCGTTTATGTGTAAACAAATACTGTACTCACAATTTACAGTTAAAGGCTGCACCACTGCATAAAACGAAACTACCTAACCCAAAGCTACGGTATATATCATCCAACAATACCTGCGCACACCAGCACAAAAGTGATGACCAAAGCAACTTTGAAAATCATCACGAATCAGATATTCTCTTCTTGGTGAAAGATACTTTTTATAGTGTGGGGATCATGTAGAAATTGCAATTAGTCATATAAATTGGCATTGCATGAGTTTTTGTATTTTTTCTCCAGTTTAGATAATGTAATGTTTGCAAAAGCTTCGTATTCGTGTTAAGCAGTTATTCAAACAAGGAACTCTAACCGACATGTTTGACGCAGATTGAAGTGTTTCAAATAGCATTGTTTTCACGGCGTAAAGTTTGAGTGTACTTGATGAAGCATTTAATGACGTAGAATGTATGCGATACGTGGTTTTATGGTAGCAGTGTAATAATAGAACATGGCGTTAGCTGATTGGCTGACGTGTATGATATAAAACGTTAAGCTTGGTTCAAATCGGGATGTCTGGAAGCTCTGGCCGGCGAGTCTCTGCAAGGGCTTATCCCTTCAGGACTTGCTAGTACTTCTCTCGGCTCTTGGAAATTCTCTCTTCTCTGAGTTATTTCCCTTGTTCTGCTAAATTGAAGTTATTACTGAATTATTATGAAAGTGGGATCATGGTGTAAATATTGCTAATTCGATACAACTTATTCGGACAATATAACAACTAAACTTTATGAAGTGGGTGTTGATTTAAGAAGCAATATAGAGATAGTAAACGCAACGGAGTCAAAGACAATCATTAGCGGAGTCAAACAGTCAGACTTGGCTTAGGCCAGTCTAAAACCAATCCACCACCCCCATTTCCCATAAATGGTAACCCCGTCTTTCTTCTGCAAACGAAGAAGAACACATGCACTTCTGAAAGATTCGATTATAAAAGGTGAAAATTGGAGTCAGATTAGGATCGAGAGACAAAACTGCATTCAACCGTCTGTTAGCGAGAAAATTGCGGCAGACATTTCAAAAATTCTCGAAGTAACCAGTTGAAAGAAATCTCGCTAACGAACAATGACTATCATGCTACTGGCCTTATGGATTACGATGATGACGACGCTAGCCAACACTAGCCAAATTCAGCAACCAACACCGACCAGCGTCAAGCATCGCTCAAAAGAAAAATGGAAGAAAAATCATCAAGAAGAACGAAGTTATCAATCTGTTGTGGACACTTCTACATTTGATTCTGCACCCGATTAATTCTTAGCCGGTAAAGTACATTACTCATTTCTGAATAAATCGTAGCATGTTATTGGTGTTATTAGATATTAGCTAGCGCACATATATCATGATTATTAATAACAAAAATATTAAATACGTTTCTTTAGCTGATTTTACCTCATAAATTTATGTCCCCAAGGACAACGCGCATATAAATTCATACTGTAGTTACTTCTTATATTTGTTCTGCGTAAACCGCGTATCATAATCGAGAAATTCAATTTGAATTAAAAGTTAATGTATTCCTTATCCCCCTGTCGACTTCTATCTATACTTATTTTTCAATCATGTTTTGTGGTAGATGATTTTTCTTTTCTTTTATTTGCACGGACACAGGCTAACTAAGCCACATACTTATCAACGGTCACTTTCACCCCATTGTCTACCTACAAAGCATTCTTTTAATCTTTTCTTACGCTAAGCACTTTTAGCTACGTTTTATATTAACCCACCTTTATTGCTTTCATAAATGACTTACATTAAGTACAAGCGTTAACCAACGCCGTACGATTATTTTGCCTTGTTTGTCATCATATACCAGGTTGCAAACTGCTATCCTGTATAAGTCAGAATCTGTTGATTTGTGACTATCCCGATATAACTTCGATTCACAAATGGTACCGCATAACTTGCATACGACAAATGCAAGGAGAAAACGAGTTGGGGCGAATCGCGATATTAAGCTTATTACTCAGACTGATCGAACTTTTATTTCTTCTCTTGCATTACGAAAACCCTCTTAACCCTTACCCGCCCTTATACTTACATTATCTTGCTATAGAAATTCGGCAAACCAAACGCGTTGTCCGATATCATTGTGTCAAAATATTGAAATGCATTTAGTTATAATGGCAATCATTTCATTCAAACTGTTTGTGTTAGGTTTTGTGTGCAACTACATTTATGGTACTTTTATGTTACTTCGGTTGTGGTAAAAGCTATATATAAAAAAAAATATCAAAATATTAAAAACCCTTCTATATAACATAGTATTAGTGAAGAATGTTTACTGCTATTTTTTCTATTGCATGTATCAATTCGTGTGACCTGTGATGACTGCACAAATCTGACTGGAGAAAACAAACAAATGCTCCATTCTCAAGGATTGCAAGATGCCAAAACCAACATTCCTACCTCGAAGCTTTTATGAGTGGGGGGAATTATTGTGGGGATCATGTAGAAATTGCAATTAGTCATATAAATTGGCATTGCATGAGTTTTTGTATTTTTTCTCCAGTTTAGATAATGTAATGTTTGCAAAAGCTTCGTATTCGTGTTAAGCAGTTATTCAAACAAGGAACTCTAACCGACATGTTTGACGCAGATTGAAGTGTTTCAAATAGCATTGTTTTCACGGCGTAAAGTTTGAGTGTACTTGATGAAGCATTTAATGACGTAGAATGTATGCGATACGTGGTTTTATGGTAGCAGTGTAATAATAGAACATGGCGTTAGCTGATTGGCTGACGTGTATGATATAAAACGTTAAGCTTGGTTCAAATCGGGATGTCTGGAAGCTCTGGCCGGCGAGTCTCTGCAAGGGCTTATCCCTTCAGGACTTGCTAGTACTTCTCTCGGCTCTTGGAAATTCTCTCTTCTCTGAGTTATTTCCCTTGTTCTGCTAAATTGAAGTTATTACTGAATTATTATGAAAGTGGGATCATGGTGTAAATATTGCTAATTCGATACAACTTATTCGGACAATATAACAACTAAAGTTTATGAAGTGGGTGTTGATTTAAGAAGCAATATAGAGACAGTAAACGCAACGGAGTCAAAGACAATCATTAGCGGAGTCAAACAGTCAGACTTGGCTTAGGCCAGTCTAAAACCAATCCACCACCCCCATTTCCCATAATAGCTTGCTTATATAAAACAACTGAGAAATTGCGTGCACAGCAAAGCTTACCACTTTTGATATGACCAATTGTTACAAATTTTACACCAAACTAACGGGCTTTCATAGAAAATTGTTACGTCATAATTACCATGGTTAGATAACAATCACAATGCTAGCTCTAGGTATTGCAGTACCAGCAAAGGTTTCTGCTATTCTGAACCTGATTTAGTTTCTCTAAGTTGAAGAACAGAAATATATCATCCTTGAAATATGTTCAAAAAGACCGTTTATTAACTGAATACGTTGTTGGTCTCATTTCATCTGGTGATGGTAAAATTTCTTCAACCAAAATAATTTCGGACTCCTCTGTACTGCCACCACCACTGTAGGCTACATCACTGCACTACTAACTACAACCACTGCACTACTATATTGCCACTGCTAATATCATTGCGCAAGAAAAAGTTGTCGCACGCCTGGGTAACAGTTTTTGGCAGCAAAATTGTGTACCGCTGTGAAATGACTTGGGTTTGAATGATTTGTTCAGCAAACTAACATCAACTATCGAAATTTTTTCATAAATTTGGTTTTTGGTAAATGTACTTAGCACAGAAAAGCCTGGAGTTGTAAAGGACGCTCTTTCCTTGGCGTAAATCGTTTTCAAGAAATAGTTCAGGGTTCTTACCGGAAGGCAAATGAGTTCCAGTATCCAGCCAATTGATCTTTAGAAACTCATCTAGTTCACCACTTCCAAGATAGCTTTCTTTGGTTTTAAAAGTAACTTGCATAAAACTTTTGGTTTTGCTAGAAACTTTGCCATAAGTTTAATTTTGAGGTTTTCTTAAGTTAACACACAGTTAACCCTTTTGCCGATTTCTTGCGTTATAGACAAAGACAAACAATAATATCGATTTTACTCTCATTTAATTTTAAAATTTAGGTAGTTTCCCTCATGTAATACCAAACGTTTTCAAATTTACATAAAAAAATCCATGTGTGCGTGGAATACGGGTTTCAACTGCGTTTTTGATAACTTTTATATCTCAGGCGGAAACAGGTTTGTAATGGCCATGGTAACAATTGTTTCTGGTAGCCATGGTAACAATAATGAGCGTTGGTGTCGAGCCCAGTAATGTGCAGCATAATTGCGCACCGATGTTGGTCTCTGGATAGATGTGATGTCATTGCTGCTCGCTGCATGATGGAATCTTCTTTATTAGGTGATACATCGACAGTGATGTACAAAACAAAATGTCATTGCTATCCAATACATGATGCTTTTAGAACAAAAATATGACAGGTTTCAACATACACAGATCAAATGGCTACGTCAGAAATGACAACAATAAGTAATTAGTCGTCATTCAATAAGTTACAATAGCGCTGCTTGTGTATTTGGAAATAATTTGCAGAAGAAACAAACTAGTTATACTGTATTTCCATTCCTGTTCGTTGCTTGTTTTAAACATATTATTGCCGCTGTCTTACTTTTATCGCAGTCGCTGTGTAAGAGTAATGAAAGTCGTTATGAAAACGATTTTGAAATCTCGCTTCACAATCATTAAAACAAATCAATCAAATTATTGCAAATTTTTAGATTCAAACAATTTCGTTTTATATTCAGTTAAGAATTCGATCATTGATGTAGACATAACCAAACCCATTCAATAATTCTTTAAATATTGTAATCATAAATTTCAGTGTTTCCAAATCATGTTAGAATTTTCCAAAATTGTAAAATAGTGTTTCCATTGAAAAAGATGTACGCTACACCATTGTGCTTGTCGTTTGCTGATGGTTTAAAGCAGAAAACTGAAATATGATTTAATTTCTTTATGTGTTTAAGCCTGTAACAGCAACTGTCATTGTCATACAACAACGCAATTGAACTAGGAGTGAACGACCACTTCAAAGCTGACTAGTTCTTGAAACTTCAAGCTAAAGTGTTTGCGATAAAATGTTGGCAAGTCTGTAGCTTTCCCCGAATATGGCAGCAGTTGGATTTAGATGTCACCGTCAACCAGCACTGCCAGTGGTTGATCAAATTTCAGAAAAAAATTGTGATTTTTATGTTGTTCTTGATAGTCTTGAATAAACAGTTAGCTACGAAGGCCTTGGGAAAAGACATAATTTAGCGGCTGACGACAACAAAACAAATGTGATGGCTTTTTTATTTACCTTGCGACGAGTAAAAGTTTTTTTGCGTTTCACAACAACGAACTAAATCAATCCGTTGCCAACCACGCAGCATAACGCTATGCTAGCAAGTTGTGTATTTGAATTTTCCTTTGAAAAGCCATTGTAGGCCAAACCCTGTAAAATGAGGATATTGTAAAATTACCTGTTTGTAAGATACCAGCAAACAGCAGCAAGCAAATGTACGAATAAATTTAGAATAGTGTAGAAACGAAAACGAAGAATAAGAATTTTGTACAAGGGGTTGACAACAAATGCGAATTGTATTCACTATAGGTGGAGTATTACAGCAAAAAGATTCACGAATTTACAGAATAGGGAGTAAAAGTTGGTTAGTCATCCATTTCTAATCATAAACGAATTCGTTTATTTTTTATAGGTTTGGATAAAACGACGTAGAAAATACTAGCAGGGTATTTCAGTACCGTTGACATTTGACTTTAAGATTTTATTTTATAGCAGCTCAGCTTTTGTTCATATTTTGTACATTGCTAATCCCGTCTTTTCATTAAGTCATATAAGCTTAAATATTGTCAGAATAAAGGTTTAGGTTTTTGACAACATGACAAAACTGATTCTTGGTTACTGGGATATCAGAGGCCTGGCACAACCAATACGTTACATGCTAGAGTACCTTGGTATTGAATATGAAGATAAAAGATATGTTGAAAAGAATTCTTGGTTTGACGTAAAACTTAACATGAATCTGGATTTTCCAAACATACCTTACATCATCGACGGTGACGTCAGAATGACGCAGACCTGGGCGATTATGAAGTATCTTGCTCGGAAACATGCAACACTTTACCCGAAGACTAAAGAGGACATTCGAAGTTGTGACGTGTACGAAGAAGTGGCACGTGACCTTGCCATGCCCTTCTTCATGCTTTGTTACACTCACGACGATTTTGACGAGGCAAAGAAGAAATACTTCGGCGAAACTCTTCCAAAGTTGCTGGACTTGCTTGAAAAATTCCTTGGCAGTTCTAATTGGATGATCGGAGATAAAATGACCTACGTCGATTTCTACTTTAGCGAAGTGCTTGGCGTCATCCAATTAATGACGTCAGATTGCTTGGACAAGCACCAAGGCATCAAGAAGTACGTGGAGAGATTCTACGCCCTGGACAAGATTGCAGCTTACAGACAGTCGGATCGATTCAAGAAATGGCCTTTTATGTCACCACAGGCGAAATGGGGAGGGAAATGCGAAGACTAAATCTTCCAGAGTCGATTGTGTTACATTCTGGAAAGCTCATAGTTATTCTT
Source organism: Clavelina lepadiformis (assembly GCF_947623445.1). Classification (NCBI taxonomy): domain Eukaryota; kingdom Metazoa; phylum Chordata; class Ascidiacea; order Aplousobranchia; family Clavelinidae; genus Clavelina; species Clavelina lepadiformis. The sequence continues at coordinate 12,906,431 of NC_135248.1, read as the reverse complement.
GTAATTGTTGGTGCTTGTGGTTTGTGTGCTGATATTATGATCATACATAGGTTATATTTCAATGACAAATCAATAAGAGCAACAAAATCCTGCAAAATTGTCTAACACAGAAACGATTTTCCACTTACGAAAAGTGTTGACAGCTGTAGGATAGGATTAGTCCATGACGATAAAATCAAAGTGATAAAATATATGACGGGGAACTACCTAATGTGGAACCAAATCAATGGCTTGATTTCAAGGGTTGAAAAATTTTACAAAACTTGTCATATCCCATGGGTGGTGACATGAAAATGACGAAACGATGGGCAATTGTGAAGTATCCTGTTAGATAATTTGGTCACATTTTTGAAGAATAAAGTAGAAGTGTAGGAAGGGCAAAATGTCTGTTACTGATTCCCTGATTGATTTCATGCACAACTTGTTATTCATATATTTACATTTTATTTATATATTTACATACTTATTTAGCCTTGGATTCAAAAATAAAAAAGGGAATGTTTTCAACAAAACAGTTCTCTGAGTTCAATTGATACATCACAAGTTATAGTTTGTAAGATTTTCCAAGTAAATTATAGCAGAGAGATTATAGTGTATGATGAAAATTTAATTTTCCATTTCAAAACATACAAGATAACTTCACAAATCTTTATAATTGGTGCGGATTATGAAGACGTTAACGAAAAAATCTTTGTTAAGACCATGAAGATTACACAGATATACCTCGTGAACTTAGTTAAACGTAACTGAGAAGATAAAAAAACGAAGCTACTGACCTAAACAAAACGTAAAACACTATTGCAAAAAGCTCCATGTAACCGGCTTGAAGTTGCAGCAGTTGGATGTTTATAACGGTTAAAACTTTTAATCTACCGTTTGAGTTGATATGTTTCTTTCTATACCATAAATCAGCTTTAATTTGCGTCTTAATAGAAGTTAAAATATGGGATCCCGGTTTCTGTTGAATTTCTTAAAATGTGTACTCTGATCGATACATTTGCAGCGTGATTCCGATTCTGATTCTGACAACGTGATTCCACGCTCTGACTTACAGTACAGTAATAAGTCACAGCGGTTGCGCAAATACCGGATTAGTTCTTTTGTCCTACTTGTTTGTGTCATAGCAAATTTGTCATTGGTACATATTGTAGCGAGTTGTTAATTTTCCTTCTTGTATCCCCAGTTGGTGTATATGTTAAAAATAGAATATTCCTTAAACCTTTCAGAGCGACGATATACTGCTATCTTGTCGAGTGCAAAGAACCTTTCCTTGTATTTCTTCACATTCGGATATTTATCCAGGCAATCTGACTTCATCTCAGTCAACACGTCGAGGCGTTCACAGATCTCGAAATCAACGTAGGTGAGAGTGGCACCGGCCATCCAATCTTTGTCTGAGAGAAAGTTTTCGAACGTGCAGAGATATACGGGCAAATCGTTTGCCAGAAGATTCGTCATTGCTACTTCTCTGCCATCAGAGCTGAAAAGCATGCGCTTGATGGCAAACCACATATCGATATAAGCCTCTTTTACCATATCGCATCTCTGTGTTTCTTCTTCACTCTTTGGAACGAGTTTTCCAAACTTTCTAGCAACGTAGTTCATAATCGCCCACGATTTCGTCATCTTGACGTCACCGTCAATGAGGTATGGCAAATTTGGAAATTCTAATCCAAGCTCAAATTTGACGTCAAACCATTGGCTTTTGTCCACGTTAGGTGGTTCCCCTAGAACTACATAGCTTTTATTGTCGTAATCTGCTCCACAATACTCCAACATCAAACGAATGGGTTCAGCAAGAGCCCTGATATTCCAATAACCAACAGTTATCTTTGACATCTCCTGTCAACTTATTTACTGAATAACCTGAAAAACAAATTGTAATTTTATGAATGAAAACCGGTCGTTCTTGATTTAAATCAGAGGTAAGGAAAGTGCAGGCAACATGCGGGCTTTTTGAGAGGTCTGTGCGATCGTTTAACCATTTGCTTGATTAAATAAAAAAACATTTTAACCTTTGAATTGTTTTGTTTAAGAATTGTTTAACTAACTCTCAAATAACGGAAAAATGGCTTTCAACACTTCAATATCCATCCGACAAATTATCCATTCCCCTCAACATCATTCCCGTCCTTGGTCCTCCATCCTCCTTATTTTTTCGTCCATCTCTCAACCATTCCTGGTCTAGATACGAGCCACGGTTCTCATGCTAATTCTGTATCTTTACTCTGAACGGAACTTTGAAGTACTTTTCTTGCAAATAAAATATCGAATTTATTTCTAATCGCGTTTCAAAATTTAGTGCGTAGATACGTAATTGATTACGTAATCACCAATACACGTTGCGCTTATGTTGATGCTCATTTTCTGCAATCTTTTATTGTAACAGTGTTACTTGTTGTAGTACAACTGCATAGTTAAAGATTGAATTATAACTGTACTCAAATACTTTTTAACGTAAGACATGCGTAAGTTATAACCTACTTGTACTCTCTTGCCAAATTGGTATTCCAGAATAACCAGAACTTATCCTTGACATTTTAAACTGATTTGTGTGAATGTTCTCATTAAACTACCTGTCAAAGTATGTTTTGATTTGAAAACTGAAACTATTGTCTATCTTCCAACAGTCTTTGTTGTGAAAGCAACAACAACGACTTCAACGATTTAAGCCTTGCATTGGCTGAAACATAAACTAACAACAGCTGGCATTTTTGCACAGTTTCTGTGATTTAGCAGCAGATATATGTGCAGATATGTGTTTGCTGGGTCGGGTTTCTGCAAAATTGTGTTCCTGCGCAATCGTTTAAGAAATTATCTCGATAGCCTACTATTCTCGATACCATAGATTAAAAAATTAAGTGATTGTTGATTTAAAAAAGAAATCAATTTGACGATTTAGCAATTACATTTAGCTCATTAACCTTTGTGTTGTATAAAAGTAGATGAAGTATATATCCTTCTAACGCCTGGTTTGGAAAAACCAGGTTTGGTTTGTTCCTGGTTCAATTCCTAATGTCGCTGCCGTCGGAATACAGTACTCTATAGCCAGGTACGAACAAAGCTTGGTCATGAATTCGAGCAAAATAAGAAATCAAATAAACAAATGAAAATTTCTGTGTGACACTAGGAACTTAAGTCGCTCTATAGGAAAAATATTAAGCAGATGAATCAGTTGCAAAAATGTAAGATGTAATGTAGGCTAATCTTTTCAAACAAGGCGTTTTTATGCGAGCGTATAACAATCAGTTTTGTGTCTTGTAAGAATAATACTACAAAGGAAACATCAATATGTGGTGAAGATTTCTAATTTAGAAAATTATAACTTTGGTTGTGACTTTATGGTGCTTAGTTCATGTGTTACTTTACTGCGGATATCAGCAATAATGTTATGCAATGTTAATAATAATAATAGCAATAATAATAATGTTATCAACTAACGAGAAGACGGATTTTTTTAACGTCCACTACAAACTTACCCTGAGTTATATTTTGTAGCGGGAACAAATTTGGCCAGACACCTGTTTGGAAACGAATGCAAATCCCTGCAAATTTTGTGATTTTGATGTAATTTTATTCAAACCAACAATTTCCAAACATTTGAACTACTCTTGCACAGTAATACAAGTATATTTATTCTTTTTTTGTTAGTGTTAGATTGGACTTGGAATATGGCAAAGATTGCAACCGCATGATATACAAGGTTGGGTTTTGTTCTGCGTGAGTGATATAGTTGACTATGCCAGGTAACCTTATTTGGTTATTTTTTGTTTCTGTCTTAGCCATACATTTTACTTTTCTTTAAAATGCTTTTCCTGCAATATAGTCTACTTTGTCCTTGCCGCTGGGTCTGTTTTACCTGCGCTAGGCCTATTTATCGATTTCTAGGCGTCAGGGAAATTTAACTTGGTTGTATGCGAAACAAGTAGTCAAAGAGCGGCAACATTATCAGTAATGCTGCAATGGTTGTTTAACTGCAGTCAAGATATTTGAGGCTTACCAATCGTTTTGGCGACCTCAGCTTTTAATTTGTCCCCTTTATGCGCGACCTGTTTCTTCACGACATGTGTTAATTTTGATATAACAATTTTAGTTCAGCAATTTGAACATGTTTGCCATAAAAGACGCTACCATAGTGACATCACAATGCAAATCTTGGTTTAACTCACAGGAATGGTAACGTTGTGGCCAATCACCTGTATAAAGTCAATTGCATTTCTTGGATACAACTCCTTTGTCACATCAACACCAGGAAGCAACCATCGCCATTGCTAAATGTGTAAGCCAGAAACTTACATGATTCACTACTGTGGTTTGTTTTATGTAAAACTTGATCCAAAATGGTAAATGTAAGATACAAGTTAAACAACGTATAAGCTGTTGATTAAGACTACAATAAAAAAGTTTGTTTCTTGTAAGCTTGATGTCGATGTATCTGACGAATTGAAAAAACATTTCGGTAAACCCCCCATGCGGTTTCTCAGTTTTCTAGCAATCTCATCCAGTATCCTACTGAAGGTGTGAAGTTGTGAGGATTATTGCTCTGTTGTTCCTGCTTAAACTCTTTGATGCACATATCCTAATAATCGAAAATAATTGTGGTCGCTTTTAAACTTTTGAAGATACAAGAGCTCTTACTGTTCAACTTAAAACGACTTGGCTTAAAGTGATTCACTTAGCTTTAATAACGTTATGACAAAGAAATAATTCGCTTGTGCACTACTTGTGTGAAGTATTACACAAGGAACATATCTGTCATAAAGACCGCGTATGCTGGCGGTAGTTGTTAGAATATGAGCGAGGATGATAGTTGGTTGATAACTTGTTTTACTTCTGCTTCGATGGATGAGTTCTCATTTCTCAAATTTGCGTGACTATGCTGTTAGTTGCTTGATTCTGTCTATACAAATTACTAAATTATAAAGTTCCCATTTTATTTATTATAACACAAAGGTTTTCACCTTCGGGCAAAGCTTACTGAATGTTACATAGCGCTGTAGTAACCAGTGAAATCGATCACACGAAAAGGAACGATTGAAAACATTACATCAGTATTTATATGTGACACACCAGTTCAAGCGAGGAAATTATCTGACGTCATTAAGGAAAACTCAAGTCTGGTAAACACTGAATTACAAGATCCCAGATTAAATTCCAAACATCTCAAAACAACTCGTGAGTCGTGACGTAATCGTCACAACGTTTATTTCTAAAATATGATTTGCGGCCTTGCGCTAATTACGGTATCGTGGATGTTACAGTTTAAAAATGTACGTATTTACAGAGGTGCGCAGTCGGTACCGGTAGTTTTCGTAAAAAAAAATGCTGCAGCAAATGCAATATTTGCCGCGGTAACGTTTAATCCAGGTCAAAACATATGAGACGTTACTCTTTCGCAATTTTACTTGATATTTCAAGATTAAAAACGATCAACAGATTCTACAATTGGTGTTAAGGATTAATTAACATGTTAACATTAACACATTTGATACATAGATTCGGTACTTTTTTGAAAAAGTACTGCGGTACAGTAATTCGGTATTATGTTATCGCGGTACTGCCCGCCTATGCGTATTTAAAAGAGATTATAGGCCCAGGCCAGCGGTTCTTAACCGGGAGGAAATAATTAACACTTTATCTTTTTTACACAAAAAAAGGTTTTGGTGTGAATAAACACAGATTATACGTTACTTCTTGTTTGATACCCATTTTGCAATGTAGCCACTGCCCAATCACCCCAAGGGGGGGAAGTTGGGTTTAGTAGTTGTCATAAATTGGAAAGCAGTTGAAAAAAGATTAAGAACTGCTGGCCTAGACTAACCTCGGGCAAGATTTGCAAGATTGCAACCTAACTATGGGCAAGTTTTTGACAAACATACTTTGCACAAAACACAATTTAAAGACATAATTGTAGCAGGGATTAAAACAAATAAAATGTGCAAAAAACGTTTAGTATCATCCAAGCATTACAAATCAGCCGTCTACAGACCACATTGCATTCTACGTGAATCTTGACTGGAAAGTATGAAAGTTTTCATCGAGAAATCGTGTGTGCAAAATCGAAAATTTGGCGTTTATCGAAGCCTCAATTTTGTTTGTTTATCTATTATATGTCAGCGTTCAAACAACCATCTTTTCATTATACCACATTATAAATCGGCGTGAAGAGAAAAATTTGGTGGTGCACATTGATAAACCTCATGTGTGCAGCTGTCACATTTTCCATTATGGACTTGAGTTACGCCGAAGATTTTCAAACCAGACTGCATTTTTTGGCCTTTTTTTGGCAAGATCTTGAGTGCACCCTGCATAATATAAGTTTTAACGTTCGTGATAAACTGATCAACCACCAACATGTTACAGATGTAAAGATATTTGCCAAATGTGTAGTATCTTGGTTGAAGTTCATTTTACGAAAATCCTTGGAATATGAGAGAATGGACCAAGAAGAAGAACAAGGAGATTTTCAACTTACCCGTAATCCTTCTCATGAGAATGTTGACCAATCGCAACCAATAGATGCAGCTCAAGAAGAACAACATCGCCATGGTAATTAGCTACTGGGTAATGTGTTGTATTGTTGCAAGTTTGTTTGCATTGTATAAATGTTCTGTACTCAATGACATCAAATTACAAAGTGAAAAATTTTAATTTGCAGATACGTTTGTTTCCTTGTTGCTTTTAAGTTTTAAAACTTTTAAATCGCTGCTGACCTGTGTTTGTGGGTTTTTATATAATTTGTGCGAAGACTTCATTTTTTTCCCTATTTTTGATTGTCTCATAAAATACTTGTCAAAACAACTTTTAATGGAGGTACATATTCTGCTGATATTTGGCAAGCTTTTTATTCAAGCTTCCCTCTCTTTCATTATACAAAGATATATGAGTTATTGCACGTAATAGCATGTTATATTTTGATATCACACATGAAATAATCTGCTTACCGTATATACTTGAGTAGAGGTCAACGCCTACTTTTTCACTGAAAATCAGAGATTTTTTATTTATTCTCTCATGTATAAGTCGATTTGGTGGTTCATGTAAGTATTGGCATCGACATACTGTAAGAAAATTTCAAGGATAGGTGAGAGTTCACCACTAAGTGAACTTTTCAGCCTAGCTTGCCAGTATTGTGCAGCGACTGCATAATTGTAAACTTCAGCAGCCCTTCTTTAGGACAAGCCTACAAAGAACTCGTGTGACGCTAGCCATATTCGTCTCATGCGTGCAAGCGTCACGTGATATTTATCTCGTGCAAGCTGCAGGCTTGCGAGTTGTTGTAAAGTTATTTATACGAAATGGCCAGTAAGCGCAATAAGTTCACGGTTCAAATTCATGTATGCGTCAGTCACCGTGCTGTCGGCTGGACTTGGAGGTTTTACTTTGGCCTGTTCCTTGCATAGGTCAACCCCTGCTTTTTGAGGTGAAAATCAGTTGCAAAAATCTCGACCTATACTTGAGTATATACGGTAGCTCGCTAAGTTGCCAACAACAGGCAATTACATAAACAACCACCTCCAAACACTGTTACAGAAAGTAGCTGATTAAACAATTAATTCTTTTAAAAAATTAATCAATTAATTAAAAAACTAACTTTCAAAATTAATTTTCTTAAAAACATAAAGTTGAAGGAAGATTGCAAGAGATGGATCTTCAAGATGAAGGAAGTCAACCTGTGGCAATAACTGAGTATGAAGGAAGTCAACAACTTGCTCTTGCTAGGGAAGAAGTTGCTCAGATTGTAAGAGAACTTGCATCATCTGGTGGTGAGTCAAGATGTAACGTCACGGTGTTCTTTTCCATCAATTAAACCGATAGATGTATTTTGATTCTTACGCACACAATAAAAATGCAAAAATAACAAATGTTGAGAGCAAAAAATGGAAATTTCAGTTGGCACTGGAATATAACAAGACAAGTCACTCGTGGGTATTGCATAAGTGTGAACCTAGAGACTTTACCAGACCACTTAAGCATGAAAATATATGTTATCGGACATTCTGTTGCATGTATATATCTTAAGTTCTAAATTTGTCTTTATTCATTGCAGTAGCTGCAGGAACTTTCCACCTAACTTATGCACCACAATTCGTACAGCACACTCAGAATCAAGACAACAGGCGCAACATGAACTTTGAAAATGTTGGTGGTGATGTTCATAATCCTGGTGGAGAAATCTATGGAAATGTTGGTCAACCAGGAGGTGAGCTACATGTAATTTAAGAGTAATCTGGGATTGGTTGCAATAAAATAATATTTTTGCTGGAATGTTAATGGTGGTGCTGGAAAAATCCAGAAAAATATTTGCCAATGTGATGGTGCTTATTATTTCAGAGTAATATAATATATAGCTGGGAGTTTTACAGAACTTGTTTAGCCTTTAGGTAGTTGTCACTAGCTGCTTGCTGATGGTTAGCTCCTAATTTTCAAGTTGTGTTGTTGAATGGAAACAAAAATACTTTTTATGGTCAAAATTTCAGTGTTTTTTTTGCGATCAAAATTACGCTGTTCACTATCATAATTATTATTTTGTTAATTGTTTATTTTCATTAACAACTGACTCTCTTTAGCGTTATATCTTTTTGGTGGTTATGTGGAGACTGCTGACATGGTTATGTTATGCTAATATATGTTTTTCTCTATTCACTCCCAGAACCAACAATACAAAGAACTCCTCAAAATATCGCAGAACAACCAGATCCTAGCAATACTGCTGAGCAAGGTGTGTGTTTTATTTAGTAGTACTTAATCAAACATAGTTATAATGGCATTACTAAATCGTTGGTTATAAGAGTAACAAATTAATTATAGAAGTCAGTCATTTACTTGGCTTGATGTATGTAGCCATTAATTTTATGAAAGTGCACAATCCCAATTAATATCATATTCTTTCACTGAAAATTTGCTATAGCAAGTAACACCCATTAGTCAGAGCTGGGCACAAGAGTGCTCAAAATTGAGAGAGCTTTTTTGTGGAGTAATCTTGAGAGCAAAACTCTTCAAATTAGAAACGAAACCACAGGCCCACTTTTTAAAGATTTATCCGCTCGTCGCTCTTTTCTGTACAAATAATGCTGTGAATGCAAAAAATGGTTGGATTAAAGTAAATTTAAGTTTTTATGCTCCTTTAACAAATGATTCTATGTAGTAAATAAAAATGACTACTTTGAGGCTAAAGATGACAGAGAGACTCACACAGGTGAACCAAGTTGTTAACACTAAAAGGACGGCAATTTTCGTATACCTAGAAGGACGGAGTGCGTCAATTGATGCAAAAGGTCAAAACGGCGCAAATCTAACGTTTTTTGTTGAGAAAACTGTGCTGTTGCTCCGAAAAAACTACTTAAATCGCATTTCCGCTATGTCCATTTTAATTAACAAAAGCAATCGCATTGAAAATACAAGCCGTCGTGCCTAAACACTTCTGTTTCACGTAACTCCTTTTTCTTCTTGCACTCTTTCGGGACTTCTCTCCTGTTCTGGCGCATTGTCCCTACGAGGCTGCACTTCTTTTCCGCAAGTCGCAACGCCAGGTCAATTGAGGTGAAAAAATTATCGCAAGTGACGTTGTAACCTCCTTGAAAAAGCGGAGCCATGAGTTTCAGTACAACGTTGGTGGGCACACTCCCTTGGGGGCTCCTTGCGTCATCTTTTCCAACGTAAGGAAAACCGTTGAATAAATATTTGTTTTCGACGTCAACTGCCAGCCAGAACTTTAGACCAAACTTGTCTGGTTTATTGGCCATATATTGGATGAACTTGCAGCGTGCCTTACACGGCAATAGTTGCTCATCCACAGTTATCTTCCACTGTGGAATGAGTGCTTTTTGGCAGATTGATATAAAACTGTTCCAAAGTTGTGAAGCGAGTGCAAATTTATCATGCAATACATTCCTACGCCTTTCCGTCTTCAGATCGAAGCGAAGGAATCGTATGAGCTCCAGAAACCTGTCTCTTGCCATGGTTTGGGAAAACATCGGACATCCCCACGAATTCCCCCACAAACTCTTCACAGGGAAATTACACCCTCCTGTCACGCCACGAGCAACCACCGACCCGACGAATTTATCTAATTCATCTAATTTATCCAACTAAGAAACTCTTACTACACTTACGCTTCGATAAACTTCAAAAATTCCGATATTAGGCTGCGCTTGTGACGAAACTACTCTGTTTTGCGGAAAATTCCACTTGCATAGTTTGTCAACACGTTTGTTACACCCCTGTGCTGGCAGCTGTGACCTAATTCGATAAACCTGTAATTATTAGCAGAAAGAAAACAATGCTCTCTATTGCGAGAACTGGTTTTTGTAGTGTGAAGTAACAATGCGTCAATTGACGCACCCCGTCCTTCTAGGTAGTGACCACGTTAATTATCTCTACCGGTAAAATAAAAACTTCATATTCATGGGTTAGTTACCTAACACTAATGTAGGAAAAGTCAGGAAATATCACGGTTGTGCGATGCACCACTTAAAAGTTATAGATTCACTTAGGTTGAAAATGCGTCAATTGACGCGCCCCGTCCTTCTAGTGTTAACCATGTGTAATAATTTGATTCACTTATAGAAGAGCAAAACCACAAGCAATGCTTTTCTTTACATCGACGAACAAGAGCATTGTAGCAACGTAGATATATTGACTAACCATTAGTAAAACCTTTTCAGACGGTTGTTATTTATATTTAAATAAGATTTAAAGAATGATCAATTAATTATCATACCGTATTTTATGGACCATAAGGCGCAATTTAAATCCTTTTTTTTCTTCATAAATTGATCGTGCGCCTAATGTATGGATCAAATACTGTAGTGCTTTATTGCCTACACTCAAAACCAGTACCGATACTATTATTATATAAATAAACCACCGTCTTACACAATAAACTACGGTAAAAGCAACTAGCAACTGTGATATTCACTAGGCTCATTTTTTCTTTTGCTCATTGTACTATTGTGACTTGCTTACATTTATTACGTAACAAGTAAACTTTTATCGTGCACCTTATAGCATGATGCGCCTTATGTATGAACAAAAAACTAATCAAAGCAATTTATTTACAGTGCGCCTTATGGTCCGTAAAATACGGTACTAATGTCAGCATGTTAGTATTGCCCTCATGATTAATAGCTAATAACATATCACAACAATAGTATTTGAGTAACATATTATATTCAGCAACATGTTATGCCTTGTAAATGGCACATGACATCACCGAACTTCAGTGAATGACACTCACTAAATAGTAGGGATGTGCCGCGAGGAAGATTATTCGGGTTATTGCGAACACGAATATTATGAAGGTCGAAACGAACAAATCCCGAATCTATTCGTATTAGAACCAAACAATAAAATTTCCTCCAAAAGTTGTCAAGTCTTGCTTCTAAAATGACGTCATCAATAAACAAATTGTTTTCTTTCATAAAATAGTGTTTAAAAAACGATCGAAAAAGCAAAATCGTTAGGAAAACGACCTTCATTGTAAGTACTGCTGACTCTAGTTTAGCATTGTCGGGAAAGTAGATAATCATTTTTTACGAAAGTCAGTAAAGTAATATTGTATTCGGGTTTGCCATTGTTGGTATTCGTGTTCGCCCGAATCTTCCATAAAGGCGATATTCAGCGAATCTCTTCGGGTTGGGGTTCGTATCGGCCCATCCCTGCTAAATAGCATGTCAGAATAGGAATAAAGCAAGCATTAAAAAGATTGAGTATCACTAAACTTGATAATTTATTCTCGAGGAGTTATTGCGTAATTGCGTTAGCCTTTTCTTTTGAATTGATTCTAGAATATTTCGTGGTAGTAGCATGACTTTAACTAAGCTAATGATTGTCTAATATATAATTATTTATCAGCACATCGCACTATAATCTGCAATAATGAGCAATAATGCACAACAAATCACAGTTACGGTGTTGACAAAGCGCATTTAAGATTCCATTGTACACAAGTTGAATCTTTGCCCTTAGGTGTTGTCTATATCTGGTGATTATGTTATGCTTTTATGCTAATAACTGTGTTTGTCTATTAATTTTCAGAACCAACAATACAGAGAACTCCACAAAATATCGCAGAACAACCAGGTCCTAGTCAGGCTCCTGTGCAAGGTGTGTGTGTGTGTGTGTAGTCAAACATAATTAATACTTGAATAAAGTAACTATTTAATTATAGTAACTTTAATACTGCTTTAACACAGTTATTTAAAATAAGTACATGATTCTATGCACACACTAAATAGCATGTCAGAATAGGAATAAAGCAAGCATCAAAAAGCCCTGGTCTCACCAAACTTACTTCAATTTATTCTCGAGGAGTTATTACGTATTTGCATTAGACTTTTCCTCTGAATTGTTTCTAGAATATTTCATGGTAGTTGCATGACTTTAACTAAGCTAATGGTTGGCTAATATTCACGTTTGCAATCAGCACAACACATGGAAATCTAATCTAGCAATATCTAAATCATATCTTAATCTAACAATAATGAGCAGCAAATTACAGTTAACCACCTGGTGTTTGTAAAATGAGATTAAGATTGCGTGGTACACACGGTGAATCAGTGCTCACCACAGCATGAGTGACGCTCTTTTTAAAACAGCTCTTGCCCAGCTCTACATTTGCCCCTTAGTGTTGTATATATGTGGTGATTATGTTGTGCTTTTATGCTAATATTTGTGTTTGTCTATTCATTCTCAGAGCCAACTATACATGGAACTCCTCAAACTATCGCAGAACAACCAGGTCCTATTATTGCTCCTGTGCAAAGTGTGTGTGTGTGGTAGTCAAACATAATTAATACTTGAATAAAGTAACTATTTAATTATGATGTATGAAAGACTGAAATGATTATTTTACAAGTTTTTTTCAAATAGTCAATGATGGTGGTCAACGACATTTTTTAGACAAGTTTGTGAGGTCCAAAAGTTTGACAATTGCTGTTGTAGAACCATTCCTCTAAAGACTGTTTAACTTTTTGTTATAGTGGCTCAACAGTTTAAGCTACAGAATGCAAAGTATGGCAACAAATTTTATATGCATCTTTCTTTGTTTCTTTTTACATAAATTTATATAAACACGTATATTATGTTTTATTTTTAATACTCGGCACATATACAAAGGTGCAGCCCAACCTGAGCCTCCCCGCCAAAGACATCACCAAGATCGGGAAACTGGTGGCTGGCACGAAACTATCAGACAGACTGAAATTAAAGCTTTTGGTTTTACTATCAAAGGCATTTCAGCCATTACTTTAGTCGGTGGAGCTACAATTGCAGTGATGGCCAGTTTGCGTGATCCAGTTGCTCGTGAAAAGCTGGCCAGTGCATTTGTTCCATTTGCTGCCGGCGCTGCTGGTGGTGCTGCTGCCAGCATTTTTGTGACCAAATATGGCCAGGGCAGTCTCTTGGTAGAGGTAGTAACGAAAGGATCTGAAGCAGAAGCCAACTTACTGCAGGCATATTCGTCTGGAAAGATTAAGCAAGATTTGATAGACAATCACTGGCAAAAGGCTGGAGATAATCTCACAGTTGAACTGACTTCCTACAAAGTTATCCGTGCAAGTGAAGAGGAATTTGATGAGATCAGAAAAGAAGTTGAATCTCTGAAAGATCGTCACTTTCAGCAAAATGAAACTGAGGTATGACAAGTTGATTCATGTTTATCCAGTAACAATTTTATTATAAATAAGCAAAGTCATTCAAGCGTAGCATTTTTATCGGCAGAAGCTTTAACCATTCAGCTTAATTCTACGTTGATCGTTGATATTATTTTGTTTTATAAATGATATTTTTGTGCTGTATTACATCCAAAGTTGGACACAAGGGGGCTCCTTTTATTAAGAGCAATCTCGATAGCAACGCTCTTTTTTTAAATTAGAAGCAGTATATAATGAAATAAAACACGATAAATGTGTTGGCACTCTAAAGTTTAACTTCATTTTAGATTTTTTTGCACTGTGCATGCTTTTGGTTGCAAATTTATAAAATATTTTGTATCAGAAATTGTTGCTAAGCAACACATGAACGAAATGTTTGTTTTAAGAAGTTTATCATTAAGTAACAAGTTGTTTTTATGTCAAGTATTTTTTATTTTCATAATGACATTTCAATCATGAAATTTTTAAAATAAAGCATTTTGTTCTTATAAATACAAGTTTTCCTGCTGTAGATCATCTTAAGTTCATCTTCAACCCTAAGAGATGAGTCAAAAGTTGTCACTCATTTGTCTGCTTCAGAAACGAAGAAATTAGTTGTGGAAAAAGGTGAAAAAGTTTGTGGTGGTTTTGTGTTTCATTTTACAAATAAGACAAATTTTAAGAACACTGCTGATTTTACTTTGATCTTAAATAGGTTTATGTTTATGAAATTTAGATCATGTTGCAGCTCAAAAATGAGGCAATCATAACTGTTTGTTTGTTTTAGAACATGGCAAGTTTGTGATTATGTTAAGTAGCCGAGAAACCACTGAGTTAAAGACCAAAGAAATGGTAAGTAAATTTCATGTGGTAAGAATTTTTTGAAATGTTAAATGTGGACGTAATAAACATACCCAATTAAGCAAAGAATGCAGCAGAAGCTTGTTACCTTAAAGTTAAAATTAAATCTTTTCAGCTTATTTTGCCATTTGCTGGGGCAAGTCGAATTATTTTGAGTAACCAAAAATTTCGAGTTAGGGTTCCGGATAACAATATTTACTTAGAGGTTCAATGATTTAATTTGGCTGACCCAAGGGATTTTTAGTTGTTTGTACTGAAATCCTCAGACTCTGAAAAGTATAGTAATATTCCATTCACACTTTCAAAAATGGTTTCATTTAAACAGCAATTATTTCTACAATTACAACAAAGTTTTATTCTTAGTTTACAACAAAATCAACAGCAAAAGATAGCCTAGTTATTATAATAAATAATGCAGTCAAAGCTTGTTATTTTAAAGCTGACTAGACCAGTAAATTTAAACGAATTTTGAATGAATTAATATTGAATTTTGAGCCGGTTTTACTAGTTTGACACTTCTCTGAGGAATTTTGAGCATACGATTGAAAGTTTTAAGTTAATACTCCATTATATGTAGAAGATTCCAGGTAGCATTTTATACTGAGATGGTAAAAGTTATGATTAATATTTATGTTATATTTTTGCTTAGAACTTTGCTGGTTCCTTTTAGATATTATTATATTTTGCAGAAATTATCTCCCCCCAAAGAAGTCGACATCCCATTTTCATCAATTTTAAAAATGGATTCATCTAAACAAAAAAAGTATCAAAAATTATCACGAACACCCCAACAATTTGGTTCAGGTGCTATAGTTTAGTTGAATTATACTTACATCATGTCAAGAGATTATTTATATTAAACACAGTTGATGACTGCATACAGACTGGATGTTCAAATAGATATACAAAGTTTTGAAATAATGTCGTGATATATGACTATACCAGTGCTCTTGAACCTGGGTACAGCGCAACAGCCACCGGGTCCACCAATGGTTTTTCATTGTGTTGTGTACAGCTGGAATACGAATGATTAATGCTTCATAGACACCGGATTATGAACAAATAAGTAGGTAATATCTTGAGATGCAAGAGTTAGTAAGCTTAAAACATGACACCCATCTAGAAGCCTACCGTAGTGAATGAGTGAAAGTTTAGTAGCAATTGGTTATTTGAGCAAACACAGAAAAAGGAATAAAGTAGGCGGTCGAGAGTGTTAGTTTTCTTTGCTTATAATGTATTTGTGCAGATGTGCTACTTTGAATGAATATTTTTGTGTGGTAGGTTCAGGCCCACGTTGCTCAGTTTTAGGCCCTAAACCTGACACTGGGTATCTCATGTGAGGTCGGCATATTTAGGCCCCATGCAATCGTTCGTTTTTACAAGCGTACCTTCCAGTTTGGTTTCTACTTTCATTTTTGGTTTCAGAAAAAGATTGAAAGAGAGCAGAAAAAGAAAAGAGTGATCATGTGCAGATTCATGACGAGGCGAGGCAAAATAGCATATATAACAAGATCAATGGTAATTCGTCCTTTTTAAAAACTTAGATGTATGCATATTGGTATGGAATATGCATATTGTACAGCAGAATGCATGATGTAGGACATTGGTGGTATGAGCAGCATATTTTATTTTACTTATGTGGCAGCTATGTTTTAGACATGTGTGTTACAAACAGCACCAAGTGGTGTCAGCAAACATGCACGAAATCCTCCATGTTGCATGGGGACAGGCAACCTCTCAAGGTAGGTTTCACCATAAACTGATCTCAGCTTGCTATTGCAACGCTGACCTCGTCATACAGGTTTTTTTCTTTCTGCTCTAAAACAAAACAATATTTCTTGTAATTCTATTTTTTTATCAGTTTTGATCATGCTTCTATACATCAACCTAGGACATGACAGAGCTCACTGCTCTGGGCAAATTTATGTCTATTGTGCAAGAGCAGAAAGGGGAAGAAACAGAAAAGAGTAACCGTGTGTAGGTTCATGGTGAGGTCACGGCAAAATGGCAAATATATCAAGATCAGTGACATTCCGTCTTTTTTAAACCTTTGGTATGCATCTATTGGTTATTAGTTTCTAGCCTAAATTTTAAGGAAATTCAAAGTATTATTTGTTTTGATATATGCAACACTTGAGGTATATGTTAGTACATAAACTAGAGCATTTTTACTTGAGTAAAGTTGACTCAAATACCATTTGTGTGGTACTCGAAAGTGCCCGGGTACTAATTTTCCAGTACTCAGGTGTACTTGATTGTTTTTAAAATACTTAAACTGGTATGATACTCGTTTGTCAATCTTTATATTTGATGTGTTATTGCATATTATCATACATTGCATACATTTTTCCTAAATAAATTTGTGAATTTATAAGCTTAAGCTACCGTCCGTTATGACTGGTCATCTATGCAACTATTTTTCGTGGCTACCTTTCGATCATTGTATTCACCTACTGTGTTTAAGACTGTAGGAATTAAAAATCATTCTGTTTGTAAAAATCTTCAACTCCGTCATTAGACCCTTAAAAATCATTTTTATACTGTATTACAATAAAGTACTCAGTTGCTATGCAACGTTGCTATGTTGCCTATGCCACTTGGTCTGATAGTTGTACTCATACGTATTTAAACTAAGTACTTGTACTTGAGGACGAAAATTAGTATGTGCATATAGCTCTGGTGTAAATATGTTTGTTTTGTGATTTTCAGAAGATTTCCAGCATAGAGAAATCATTCCCATATTGGAGAAGTATCAGTACGGATATCATGGAGGTAATACGTTTTTTAGCATGTTTTGTATAAATATATTTGATTTTTTGGCTGAGTAGCTTATTTCAATGTGTCGATATTATTTTTGCAATACATCGTTCCATTACTGACATATCATTTGCCAAGTGATGGATTGTGTTTTGTACAGTGGAGATAATTGTTGTTCTATGTGTGAATGAACCAATGTGTAAAAATGTCACACATATTTAGTTGTGTGACTTATACCTAATTGATAAAACTATACTCAGTACTTGGTTTGAGTTCTATGTTATGTAATGAACTATGTCATTTTAAATATGCTGGTAATGAGTTTACAGCTTAAATCTATAGCTATATGGTATAAAAATCTTTTTTACTGATTTAAACATGGTCATGATTTTTCACTGCTTGAGGTCTGGTTGCCGAGCTTGTCTTTATCCATTTTCATGTTACAGTCATGTTTTATATTTGTTGGTCTTGCTCCAATTTCGAACTGTTTACCTCAACCAATCAACAGCACGCATAATTTGGTCTCTCATTTTAATTTTTTCTGTAAAAAATTTTGATTTTCTTACGATTTTACGAGCCATGGTTAACAGGGCACTTTATCAAGATCCTTAATTTTTTGCCCTAGGCCTAGGCTCTGTGCTATTAGAACTATAGCGTTGCTGCGATCGTAATCGTGTTCAGTTGCAACAATAGATAGCCTATGCCTGTGACGCTAATTTAAATCTACGGTTAACTTTGTGTGTTGGGCGCCACAGTAAGTCATAAAATGTGTTTTTGACATTCGCTTGTAACCAACTTGTAGCCTAGCCTACACCAGGTTCAAGTCACAGATAGGCCTACAGTTATTTAAATGTAAAACAAGTGAAAACGAAAGTTATATATGTTTAGGACATGAGGTACTGGAATTGCTGCGTGTTTATGAACAAATTCTTCAAATCAATGACGAACAGCTCACCACGTATGTAGCGGAACTCACAGAAGGGTTAGCAGCTCACCAAGAATGCAGCACTGACGAGCAGCTCACTACGAATGCAGCGGAACTCTTCCCAGAAAATCTGGATTTATCCAATATCAAGTTGACAGAATCACAAATTGACTCGTTCCTGTTTATTCTCACTAAAGTTGAGAAACGCATCAAGTCGCTTGATCTGATCAGTTGCTTTTCTAAACCAGAAGATGTCGGCCGATTATTTGAGGCAATTCAAGCAATGCCAGGAAAGGTTTGTTTATTTATTTTACTTTCTACTTTTTCGTTCGTCTTCAACTTTGTTTGCGAACTCGATGTGTCGTAACAATGCGCCTGTGTTTTGCTTGTGACGTCATAATAGTTTTTCCCGCTTTTAAGCAAACATGGTTTGCTGAGATTCTGTGCGTTGTTGTTGGTCGAAATATTTTGTTTTAATTTGTTTCAACGGGGCGTAATTTCCCCGCGCAAGTTTTATTGTTTAAATCGCTGATAGATCTGGAATGCGCAGTAAACCTGGCCGCTTAAAATTCGTTCGTTTTATTGAGAAAAATGGCAAAATTTGATCGGTTCAGTTTAGGCTAAAATCAGCAGCATCTGACCAAGGTTTGGCCAGAAGCAAATTTCAAATTTTTACAAAAGTAAAAATATTTTTGCGACTTTAATATCAAGTTTTATTTCTGCAACGAATACTCGATCGTGGTTTAAGTTGGTCGCTTAAAATTCATTCTATTTTTCTCAAAATCGAAGAATTTGTGTTGGTCCAGTAGGCTACTGTAGGCCTAAGCTACCATCATGCTAGTTAGTTATTAATTAGTTAACACTAACCAGTTAACTTGTATGAGTTAAATAATAGGATATTAGTCTTTGTTATAACACCATGTTGTAGTTTAATTTTACAAACATTTTAACTCTAGATCAGAGTGCTTTATATCGGTGACAACATAATCCCGAAGATTCCTCCAAAATCCTTCTTCAACAAAATCGAGGTTAGGCTGCTTATGTTCAATTGCTTCCCTGATGATGACGCAACAGAAGGGAAGCGCGTTGCGAACCAATCAGAAATTGCTGAAATTCAACGAGTCCTTGACCAATTGGATGACTCGGTATTATTTATGTCTTGTTATGTTTGTGTGAAGTTGAACATTGCAGAGGAATTTAATCTCAAACTTTTAATTTATAGTTGGAAGTGTGGGTTGGTCTTGATCTTGGTCGGCGCGATGGTAAATTTGTCGAACTCCGCTCGCGAAAGTAAAGTGACGTCTCCGTGTGACGTAGTCATCTTCAAGCAAGAAATTGGTTGTACTTCGGTAAATACCGTTCTTAAAATCGATTCTTTTACACAAAAGTAAGAGCGACCAACGCGATTATATTTTGTCAATCGCGACCTGGTCGGGAATCGAACTCGAGATTTTTAGACATTCAGTTCTCGTATATCCTGATGCGCCACGCGAAGAACTGTTGAAATGTCGCTTAAAAGTGACTTATATCTGTATTAGTTTGCATAGTTACGTAACAGTTGTATTTGTTTGTCACATACGAGTTAATTGATTTTGTAAACACCGTATATGGTTGTGCTATTTTGTTGTGATAGTTTCGATATTTCTTATCATAGAAACTTGTTCATTGGTTTTTATTGATAATTAATGTTGTTCTATTCTATCACTGGCGACCAGTTTGATCTGTGGCTGTTTGCGTCATGTCACCGCCACGTCATGTTAGTTATAATTTCCTTTGATTTCTTTGTTTTAACGAATTTGTTTACATTCCCAAGTTAATTAACGTTGATTGCTTTGCTTTATATTCTGTTCACCGTTCCAATTTATTCAGCCGTTCATTTGTTAACTTCGTTGCCAGCTGAATACAATTCTATTCTCTCACGTGTTGGCCGATTGATGTCTGCGAATGTGCAGCCGAAAAAGACACGCGGCCTCATGATGAGTCAAGAAGAATTTTTCGTGCTCTCAGACTTGAGTATCAGCGGTCGAGAAAGCTCTGTGAGTCGTCGTCCAAGTCGGCTTTCACAATCGGAGAATATTCGCTGGAGAATGCGCAGAGAGCATCATTGTCAATGGGCAGAGACAGCCACAGATGAACCAGACTAAGAGTTTTTTGCTCTCACTCAATATGGTGATATTTGCAAAGGTTTGATGGTTAGCGACCTGAGAGATTTTGTGGATCAAACAAATATATTTAACCGATAAAACGCTCTTGTTGATAAAACCTTGATTGATTGTAAACCAATTACACTATGAAGTTGTTTTGGGCGCCAAATTTTAGGGTGGTAAAATTTGAACTATTACAATAACAACTAATTAAATATGTTTCCGCAAAAACATTTAGTACTCATTGAATGGAAATCTACGCTTGATCGCTTAATTACCAACGAAAAGATAGACAAAAATATAAAATTTAAGTTTTAAGCCTAAAGTTCTCTGTTTAAGCCGGCGTTACAAGACAAAGGTATGAAAGACTGCAGTAGGTATTCCAGCTTAATTGTTTACGTCACTTTTCGTTATGATTTTGTGATGTTTTCAGTTATTTCATCAGTCGTTTCTTATTTCCATCATTTCGGCTCAGTAACCGAGTAGACCCTTGGCCAAGTCATTAAGGACGCTTGCTCATGTTCAATGGACCTGGTGAACAGTTCTAAATTCGTGCAATACGATATTTCATACTAAAACGAGATGTGTAGAATTCTAGCAATAAGACATCCTTTCTAGCCTATGGGGAGCCGTATTGCCTGACTCGCTGGCGTAATTTATGACGCATTTCATTACTGTCGTTGTGATTTTAGTCGCTCATGCTCGTTTGTCAACTGGCTCGTACTGTTGGTTGTGAAGCAACCATTGATATTGATACGATTTGTGTTATAGAACCGTAATGTGTTTGCTCCCTCGGGCACTTGTGTTTTCTAATAACGTGTACACGCCTCCCTGGTAGTAATTAGCGTTTTTCTGTTTGGCATTTTCCCCATTGCGCAAGCAAACAGTCAATGTGTCTGAGATGTGTGGGTTCGAGTTTAGTTTTCAGTGTTACATGTTGTCGATGATAAAATTTTACAGTCTTCTGTATCACTAAAAATACAACAAATATGAAATTGCTGCTTTTGTGTATCTAGGTTTTCTTGAGGTATTTACACACTGCAGAGTTTGGCATATCCATAGGCGCACTCAATACTGGTTTTAATGAGACTCTCTGCCGCACTTAAGGTGCGTTATATTGCCCTTAATAACTTAGACAGAAGTTCTGTGCACTCAATTTTCAATTGAGTTAAAGATTAAACAAGTGAAACTGTGTACATTAATGTGTAATTTTGCAGTTCCATTGCAGCTGAGCATTTTTCCACACCGCATTTGTCATTTTTCGTTGTTTGGCACATCGAAGATTTTTCAGAAAATGGCCATACTCTGCAGTCCGGCTGTACATCAGGTCAACTGAACAGCAGTAGGTGTCGTTAATGCCTCGCCCAAGTTCATTGCAACCGTATAACGTCTCTTGGTATTGAACATGGAACACGAGCTTCAAATATTGCAAGGCCAGCACTGCAACCACTCGGCTACCTAGCCAACAAGATAAAATGCACCCGGATTTTAACTGAACTGCACCCCCTGGCTTTAGCTATACTGGCATGCTTTTGAGTCTGGCGATTGTTACATAACATATTGTTGTGTTATTACAGTATTAGACTGCATCCGATTGTGGCATCTTGTTTAATGTCCAACTTTATTAAGTTATTAATTGGGCTCCAGAGCTATCCAACCTTAATAAATACTCTTCTCACTTAATAAATTTGTTTTCTTTTTGCAGTATAGGAAATGTTTCTAAATTTTTTTGTAAATTACACGAGATTTACAACCTATCTGACCTCATTCATTACATCTGACACTTCATTTGAGATGTATGATCATCACCGACTTAAAGAAATATCCTCGATAGCAAAGCTGAAAGAAATCTACAAATATAACGTGTCATAAAAAGTGCATGGCGCAAGCTCGAGCATACATAGCGACAAGTTTCGACTCACCATTGGCATCTTCGAGGAATACAACAACAAAGTGTAAGTGCGTGAGTTTGTAGTGGCTTGGGAGCCACAACCAAGACCGATATATCAATTGTGAGAACGTATGCGCCATTTAGTTACTGAAACATTGTTCATTGACAAAACTGCAATCAGCAATTCTGCAAGCTGCAATTTGGCTGCAGATGCAATCTGGTTGCAGCTGCAACTTGCTAAAAACGGCAATCGTTATGCAACATTTGGAAACGAGCTCTAAATAACTTTATGTGAAAACGCCGTTTAGTACGTTACCAGGCGATTTCATAACATCCTAGTTTTAACTGAATGTAATTCCCATTGCCAACGCTTTGTGTTCATCGTTCGCGCGTTTTGAAATGTTCGTGTATTTTGTGTTGAATATTTCCGTTCACAGCGCTCCACGCTGTTATAAGCTTAAACTTTTGTGCGTGTAGACGCTCAGTCAGAGATATTGAATCGTACGAACGTATTACGTCAGTCGCGTTAAAATGTAATTTGCTAAACTTGTCTTAAATGATGAATGTTAAGTTGTGAACGTATTATAATCGGAACCTGTACAGCTCCTACAATAAAGGATTGTTTTCTAATAAACTGTATCTGTTAATCGTAATAGCTTTCGGTTAATAACAGTAGTAACACGTTAAGGTTAGAGATTTCTAACCGCACGCAACCACGGAGTCAGATCATTAATTCGGCAGGTAAATTAAGACCGAATAGCAAGTTAAATCAAGCAGTGTCTCCGCAAGTTTATTGTGCAGCAACCTGATGACAGTGTAGGTAAATGGGAATTGTGTGTTATATTCTGCATATTAATAGATAGTTTGTGATTGTGTGTAAAATGGTGTCATCACAGTACATAATACCTTTTCTACATGGATAAATTAATTATAGTTGTTGTCGTTTTGTCGAATCTGTAGCTTTTGATCAGATATTCAGTATACTCGCTTAATTTGAATTCATTTAATTCAATAGTTTGTGCTTGTTGTGAAAGTAATTGAGCTCAAAGGCCTCATCGACCTGTGTGATTTCTACCTGCTTGAATAATTCGTCATTTCTATGCAATCCTACATAGCTTTCTAAGCTAGCTTCTATGCATTTCTCTTAAATGGTGAAAGTACATTATGTGTTTTGTTTGTTTTACAATTAATGCTGATAAAAATTTCTAGCCCAGGTATAAAAGAATATTGAAAGATGGTCAAAGACTTTGTGCCTATTAAGCTTGCTCTCCTGCACACTACCACAATGTATGGTGGGTTGCCCTTTCTCGAGTTCTTGGTTGGTTTAAAATTTTGTCTTAACAACTTTCATCTGATCTACTTTAAATATTTTCACTTTAAACAAGAAACTTATCTGATCAACACATAAGACTTGGTACAAGATAAGCACATTAATAAATGTCATTGTTTATACCAAGAATGTAATTGCACCATTCTAAGCATAATCAATTTTGTTGTTGGCTCATGGCCAAGTTAAATTTCATCAAATTTTTTAACTTGATGAGCAAAGGGCAGAATTCAAGGCCAAGAGCATGTTTAACCATCCACATCCGTGCAGAAAAACGATGTGGATTCCTGATCCCAAATCGGATTATCGTGACCTCAGCACAAGTGGAGATCACTTGAGATTGTGGAGAGTGGTAAGGCATCAAACACCTTGAAGAGTTTGGTTTCTTCGAGCTCTTGAACGAGTTGTGTCCCATACAGTCATCTACATCTGAACTTCCATCATCAGTTTATGTTCAGTGCAATAATTATTGGTCTTGTTAACATTCCTACATATATAGTTCATGACAAAGTGGTTGCCTTAAACAGAACTGGGTTTAGAATTTTTGAATCTGAAGTAGTTTAATGATTTATTCATTACACTGATGAACAAGTATCCGGTTTCGTCTGTATATGTCCGCTGTGCACTATTGTAGTGTAGTGTTGTTGTTCTGAAACAAGGTTGTTTCGAATTCAAATATGCAATTAGCTAAAGCCACTGGTAGTATTATTTGCTGAACCAAAAAGGTATTGTTGTACTTTGCTGAAGGTTAATATGTTTCAAATCCACCTTCACCAAATGTTTTGTGCTGTTTATTTTGTAATGTCAAACAATTGAAATTATATCCATAGAAATATTAACAATTGATCAATTGTACGTCATAATAAACGGTTGTTATTCCATTGTCCTCCAGGTTTATGACATGGCGTCCAGTCGAGCTGTAACAGGGAGGGACATGTTTGCGTCTGTCTGAGCGGATGGATGGATGGCATAAACGAAGATCATTGTTACGTTTATGTGAAGGAGCAACACAAGCCCACCAGTCATTGTATCAGCGGCACGACATCATGGTTGTGGACGTTCAACAGAACAGGGGCAAGACTGGTCTTTGTGGGGCGCTGTTCTCGATGTGTCGTTGCCGTGGTTAGTGGTGAGGGTGAAGCTTTGTTGTTGACAAGCTTTATGATTATATTAACCATCATGATCATGTACTAGATATTCCTTTTAGGCTAAAACGATTTTCCATTAGCTTCTAAAGAGCTAAAACAATGGGCTGTGTGACCAATTTAAAAGTTCGGTGGGGGTGAAATAGTTAGTTTTGTGTTTTAAAGTTTTTATTTAATCAAATCAAAAATACGTTTTCGGTCATAGAGATGAGCCGGGATGCCGTTCAAATCAGGGGCTTTTCAAGTTGGTTTTAATGCAATTTATCAAGCTCTCGAATCCTTTTTGGCTTGCATCTCGTTGTATGTCTCTGTTGGAGGTTTCCCGCCCATCTTGACAGTTGCTTGGTGTTGCTTGCTATGGTTCCAGCTACAGCTTGGAGGGAACCGACTGTTTTGTTTTAAGACCAATGACTTTTTAAGACTCCGATACAAAACTCATAAATTTCCTGGTTTTCGATTCTTGTTGAATTTCATCACAGTGGTTATTTCAATAATTAAAATTATTTTTGCCCAACAGCGTGACAGTTTTTGCGCATTTCTTCTTGCCGTGCTCACTCATTTGTATTTTCTTCGCCCTTTCGGAACGTCAAGGTGCAGTTACGTTGTGTGCCGGTGTCATATTGGGTTGTGTACCGCGCCAGTCGATGTTGTACAGTAACATCCGTCTCTGTCACGTGCCGGCGTTGCGGCTTCTGCCATTTCGGAAGTTGAACAATGAAGTTTGTTGACTTTTACAGCAATACCTACGAATCTCATCTCATGGCGTGATTATTGCTAATGAGTAACTGTCTTAGGAATGACTTGCATATGATCAGATAAATACGTACTAATTTTTCTGCTCATTTCGAGCACTGCATCTTGAGTTGAATGATAACAAAACAAAGATGGATGCCTGTGTTGCAGAGATACGTTCCTTACACGATCGTTTTAGGGCGCGACTTGCTCAAACGGTAAATGTTCAACTTTTGTAATGATCAATTTCCAATTCAATCATTTCATTTTTAGTAATAACACGGTGGGGACGAAAAGATCAAGCCGGTTGTTGACAAGTATGCGCTAATGAAGGGGAAAAAATTACAGCCGAGAAGGCTTAAAACATGTTCAAAAATAAAGGTAGCAATTGCTTGTAACTACCAGCACGGCCATTAAAAACCATAAAAGTTAACCTACAAAAAAAGAATTTAAAAAACCGAAGCAGTCGAACGGGTGATGTGTTCAAGCAAAATGCTTAAAACAGTAGATGGGGGAAAAACATTGTTTCGGTACACCATACACTCGCCTTTGATGGCAGGTTGGAAGTTCCAACTTGGAACGTATTTAAGTTTTCTCTGAACCAATTATTTTCTGCGGCTTTACGCAGTCAAAAATCGGGCTGTGAGGGTTTGGAACATACAGCTACATGGTAGATTTAAGAGTAGCGACAACGTTGTTAGTCGAGATATGTGAGAAAAACAGGCGAGCTTTATTTAAGCCGACTCCGCATGGATTAGGTTCGGGGCTACACAACTACAAATTAGCACCAACCACAGTAGGCAAAATTTATCCAATCGAGCCAAACGCAGAAAGCTATTTTGTCAAAAAATTCAAATATATATCTTAATCATTAACCTACCGAAATAAAAAATTGTTATAATCGTCAGTGCTCACCACGAATCCCTTCCCCGGTTCCGGCCGGACCCCTTGTCCTACCTCATACTCTGTGTTTGAGGCTACTGACTTTCACGCTGGTCATTTCATGCTGCTGCCGATACCCAGGCCGGGTATCGAACCTAAGACCTGCAGCACCGAATGCAGTGTCGAAGCACACGAGCTACGAAGTGGCACATACATACCATGTGGTGCAACGTATATAACCAACGATGATGCATCAGTTGTTAAATTTTGAAACGAAAAAGATTCAATCACATAGCTGTACGGGGAGCTGAACCCAAGACCTTTTCCTCCGTTTTCTGTGAGATATATCGCGAGCTACAACGTTTCTTGGGAGTAACCATCTTTAATCAACTTAGTTACCAACATTAGGTAAAAAAAATTTGGAAAAATTAATTAAGTTGAAGTTTGCGAGGACTCGAAACGTCATCCTTTGCACCGATGTCAATGACAAAGGGCGCGATCATTTCCGTGACCGCGCTGCGTGCAATGATCATGTAAGCAACGCCTTCCACCTGCTATGCATTGTCCTCTGTTCGTCAGGGTGTCAATTTAACCCACGATCGCTTCAACTCTGGACAATTCAACCAACGTGCTATGAAACCAAGAATGATTGAACGCAAGGATTATTCAACCCACAGATGTTGATTGGGTCATCCTGAGTTTTAGTTATCTTGAGTCGAATTCTCCGGGAATTGAATTGACCTGAAGCCGTTCGTCAGAATCATGACTTTGAGATAAAAAGTTTAAAGGACACCGACATGATTTGAACACACAACCTTCTGATCTGGAGTCAGATGCGCTACCGCTGCGTCACGGGGTCGTCGCGTAGTACAATGTTGTACCAGAATAAGATCATGACAATGAATGTGTGATAATATTGTGATTATAACCAAAACTAATATACAGATTATGTGAGATTTACAATTCTAATACTTATGCGTCGTTTTAGCAAAGAGTAACACGACCCGCAATCATTTCCTGTACCATTGTTGTGACGTAATATTTTGCCTTTCTCGTATGCGTTCAGTTTGTCGAAAATAAGTTTGTTAGCGCGATACAGTACGAATTAACAAGTCTGGGAATAATCAGCAATCAGCAATCTAATGCAGTTAAATATAGCTAAGCCAAAAATGCTATTACATTGACTGTTGAATGAAGTGCTGTTGATGTGCCAATGTTCTGTCAATTTGTAATCGTATAACGAAGAAACAATATAACCAGTTTATACAATCAACAAACTTGTGCAAACTACTGAACAGTACAATTTAAGATAAACTCAGTGCCAGGTCGGACAACTCTGTTTGTCAGCTCTGCAAGACAATCAGCTTTTAGCTGAACAAACGAGTCTAGGATTGATTAAGCAAACAACGGCCTTGAGACTCATTATATCGAAGACAATAAACATTCAGACAATCAAAGATTGTATTGGAGTGACTGGTACAGTCAAGTTCAACAACAATAACCAATCATTCCATTACAAATGGTATACATGCAATAGTCACACCTGCTATGTAGTAATGCTAAGAGGCAGAATTTATACGAGCAATCTTGCTAGATCCATTTCTTTGCTTTGCTCTGAGTTTCAAATATATATGTTTCGGAAGAGACGATCCAAATAAAAATGCTCACTACTGTGCCGCTCCATAAACTGTGCCTTCATCCGGGCAGGCACCGTAGTTTTAAGAACTGATAAGTGGCTTACGGCCGAACACCAGATAACTACCTCTCCAAATTGTGTTTTATTCACTCATGACTCGGCTGTATGGCTGGAAATCGAACCTGGAACTTGCGGCGTCGAAGCAAACGAGCTACAAAGTGGTAAATGAGAAGAGCGTGAATAGTATTGGGTTTATTACCGTAAATAACCACGCGTCAAATGCCTGGGTAGGGAACCGAACATGGGAGCTATAGTACGAAGTTGATGTGTGAAACGCCAGAACTATACAGCGGCATACTCGTTCTTTAAACATTCGAAATTATAAACTTTATTGGTTTGGGAGTAAAACACACAATTTAAACCATAACGCTGTTTACAATAAATACAATTAATACCCAGTACACAGAAATCAACACTGTAGGCCTGTATGTAAGACTGGATACAATGGAACACAATAGGTGTAATAATACTAAAAAATAGGTGTAAATTGGAAATAATACGACCGAAGAATTTAAATATAATTTTAGTAAACTGCGCCATTTCCAAAACTTTGTAGGCGGTGTTTGCATTGTTTTAATAACAAACATTTTGCTTTCATATTTCCAGGATTTAAAAATCAACAAGCATCGTTTTGTATGTTTTGAACATGAATTGCGTTCTTTTACGTTTTCTTTTATGTCAGAACCTCGTGTAGAAAGTCGTTTTCGTATTAAACATGCGTTACTGACCGTGCACGTCAGTTAAGTTAAGAACACAAGATAAGATGAGGTGGTTTTCTAACATCAGTTGCCGAATTTTTGGAAACAAAACAGGTCGATAAATACATTTCTTGTTTTCGTAAGCATTGGACTTGTAGACCTTGTGCATAAATGTCGTGGACCGCAAAGCTATGTAAGGTCGACAACTGAATTTACACAGACGTTTAATCTGTTTCGCTGCGAAATTGTGCGCTGAAAGAAACTGACGACTATTAATTCACGCTGGCAGTTATCTACTCGATACAATTGTATCACAAGGAAACAATGAATATTTTACGAGATAACCATTTCAACATATTGCTGCCTATTACAATTTTGAGCCTTCAACTATAACCATATCACTGGGAATGATTTGAAAGAAACCTGTAGGCCTAACCTTCCAAAGTGCATTGTGACATGGCGTTTGAAAGGAGGTTTGAGACTTAATAATCCCATTTTTACCGCTGTCCAAATTGTGGGCGGAAAGGCGAAATTTCTGAACGAGAGTTTTGACTTAATTTTTGAAACGCTTGTTAAAGCTGAATGCATCTGATGATGCCAAACAGTCAACTGCTCTTTGTTTTCACAAGTAAGCCGTTCCACTGCGTCAAGGTGACAGTCGTCGGAACGGTTCTTTAGGTACGGGAGATCCCCCACTTTGCAATACTGATGCATAGAGAAGCGGGATAAAGACAGTTAGAACAAACCAAATACTATAGGTACAGGATTTGGTAGGTTTCAGCTAGACCTACAGTATGCAACCGCCTTCTCTTAAAGCCAGGGGAAGTCGGCCTACCTGTTTATCGATGTTTCATTTCATATGATTACCTGTAACCTGTAAATAACCACCGCAAATGCGTTAAATTGAAACAACAAGTTTGGGCGAACTCATAGCATATGGGGACAAAAAAAGAAAACTTAAGATTTTAATGTAGAACAGATGACAGAGACAACTCATGACGCTACCTCACCTATGAAATGTTAGGGTGCTAGCCGGTATGTCGCAATGTAATGTGTGAATTTTATAGAAGGCAATAAGAGACGGACGATGGTCGCGTTATGGCCTGTTGTTGTTAGACAAAGTCAAAACTGATGTGCGGCACACCTGTAGCCTAGTTTCATTCTGTTTGTTTGTTTCATTCTGTAATAATTTACCTGGAAACTTAAAAAACAAAACAGACAAATTCGCTGGCATGGACAAAATAACTAGTAATAATACTAGTAATAAATAAATTTAAAAATATTAAATAATTAATAAATTTAATAAATAATAAAATAGATAATAAAGCAATTTAATAAATAATAAAATAGTGCTGGATAATCTAAACGAAATAAGGTCTCTAACATTTTGGATCTCTGACATTTTGCGCTTCCCATAGATGGCGGCACTTATACAGAATGTCGGATATCTTTATCCTATTCTATTCCACACTTTGATCCCACCTAAGCTAGGTTTGTGAGGGTACAGGCTAGTTTAAGGGCCCGAAGGTAAATAAAAATGAAAACAAACAAACGAAACATTAAAAACAGAAAGTCAAGAAATATCAAAAGACATAAAGAAAGTCTTCCGATTCCAGCACGTTTACAAAATTACTGTTTGTATTTAATGTAATGCCAGCAAAGTTTCTTTAGTTTAGACGACAAAAAACGCAAGTGGAAAGGAAGAAAGTATAAAAATTGCACAATAATACAAAACTTAACAGTACTGTAAAGCTGGAAGTGAAGGCATTGATTGACTTGGATTGCATTTTGACGGGAGTCTGCAAAAAAGAGTTGTCAAATGTCAACAGAAAGCATAACGCGAAATTTATAAGTTACGATTTATGGTAGATGTGAGTACAGTGAGACCTCTTTAATCGTTTCGTCAAAAAATGTCGGTTTAGCGGGGTATCCGGATAATCGGAAAGTAAAAAATCAATCAATCTTGCAAATGCAGCACCGTGTTCAAAACGCAGTATGCACCTTACTCCAATTCTAAGTGCCGAGTTTCTGGCTGGACAGCAACTAAAATAAAATTATATTTATTGTATGATCCGACCCAGTGTCGAACCCCAGAACCACTATTAAAGACGAATGCTCTCCAAGTGACGAACATTCGGTTGCAAATCGGTTTGACAACCGTTCTTGCGTGGCGAAGCATTCCGGTGGGACCAATTAACTGTCTTGAACTTTCTTTGACCTGTTTCCAATCTTTGCGCAATGCGATATCAAAAGCTGATAGCACGATTGAATTGCAGCAGTATTGTTCTTCAATAGATTGCCGCACTCAACCGATGTAATGTACGTATTTCTTTGCGACCGCGGAAGCGTTGTTTGTTACTGTTGATGAACAATTTATTTTTTCGTTTCTAAAATACTGTACAGTACTGTACTTTTGAATCAATAAAGACCGCAACGTTATTATGCGTAGATAATAATCGGCTATTGTTTCGTCAACAAACTAAAATAGTGTATTAGGACAGTCATGAATCATTTTCGCTTAACTGTTAATAATCCGGTTTATCGGATTTTATTGCTATTGATTGAGCACATTTGTTCCGAAACTTTAGTGTCGGAGTCGGACAGCGGGGTTTCCGGATTAAAGGGGTAAAATGCATAAGAAATCCGTTCCCGGCAGTTTTGTGTCGGATAGCGGGGATTCCGGTTCATCGGGGTACGGATTAACGAGGTCCCACTGTATTCAACTTTATTTGCTAACCACAGTATACTAACCACTGCAGCAATACTTGCGATAGGTGTTGTCAGTATTCAGTGGAATATGTAGAGATGACAAATTTAGAATCTGAAAATTATAGAAAAGTACAGTGAATGAAAGCACCTTAAACACCCAACTGTGTGATGCAAACTTATGTTAACAAATACAGATGATAATTTAAAACAGGCTGACTTCACAATTTTAGACTTTCGGAAACTGAAGGATCTCAAGGTGGAGAAAGTCCTACGCTAAATATTCTAAGATTAAAAGAATGGATCGCAATAAAACACATTTCAAATTGCAACTTACCAGAAGTGAAGCAACTGGGAGAGATAAAAATGAAAAATGGAACCGTGGCTGACGTCACCCGATAAAACAGAATCTCGAAAAATTCACTGAAAAGGAATTTAGTTAACTAAAGTAATATTTTCATGTCTCTGTTTTTATTCTGTTCAACCTAGCCATCTAAACTTAAAATCTCAACCCATCCTTTGACACTTGTTTTCTCATTCTGACATTGACATCTAAATAAACAGTCCGCTGCTCCCCATCCACGTATCGCCACACGAGGAAAATAAACTGGAAAAAATTTAGGTATTTAAACTACACTTGGACTGAAGAAACCGGGAGAAGATTTCTGTGTCAATACTATCTGCTGCTTACAGCTGTCCTGTGCACATCTTGCAGTATTCAGTTCCAGCGGGAAGTTTTAGATTGGCAGATATCAGATCAGCTTTACGGATGCTTTTGGAAACCAGACTTGTCAGATGAATACTGGTATCGGTATGTAATGCGCAAATTCTGCAAATAGCAAGCAGATAAAACTGACTGCAACAGATTTAAACGCCACCAATTTGCATTAAAATGAAACTCACTGCATGGCAAGCACTGAATAAGGCAACGAGATGACATCCTTAAAAAACCAAGCTTAAAAACCAGCACTTAACGACTCCAACAACGCAACAAACGCCAAAGCGCAGATAAGCAACAACGACAGAGAATCGACGCGAAAGCGCGCGCAAAGGGCTCAGCAGCAATAAAGCAGGAACAAACTTGAACCACAAAAAGCCAAACATTCAAAGACATGGAAAGGTGCAAAAGATGCCAACCCCAACCATACAACAATTACTAAGCCCAAGTTTAATGCAATGAACAGACGAGCGAACGAAATTTCAACATTTAATAAATCATCACTTGCATACCTGACAACACCTTCATCATAATTTAATGGATTAGTGAACTCTAGCCAAGACAGTGTTAGATCATTCTGTTTTCTGCAGAGTGCAACTACCTGTTACTCGACAATCTATACCATAAGATTAAGCCACACGCCTTCAGGAAATCTTAAATTAAATACTGAAACTTCTTTGCTTATTATTTAATGAATTCTCCAATAAATCTCCACTTGACAGTATGAAGTATATTGCATCAATGCACCTGGTAAATACATCACTAAACTGAAGTTAACTCTGCTTTGTAATTTGTAAGTCACCTTCATTATCCTTCAGTTACTGTTAACTGCCAAGTAACCACTTCGACTGCACAAGGCAAATGAATGAACGAAGGACGAACACTGGCAATGAAGGCTCGAGAATCGCGCGTAAATTCCAGAGCTGCAACAAAATTTGCTCCAAGGTGAATTCCAAGCGAAAAGCGTGTAAGTGCCGGCGTCTTGCTCGAAAATGTAATTAACAATGCCACGGCCTGATATCAAAAGGCATTGTTCTTCAAGCAGGCCCTAACAGGCGTTTTAATTTGTTATTTGTTTACTGTACTACTTAATTATTATGTTTGCACCAGACCGTGCGGTGGCGCCCCACAACACGTTAAAGATCGTGATCTCGACGGCGTCAAAGCGCTAAAGAGATTTTTGCAAAACGTAAACAAAATAGATTTCTTCTAAGAAATGTTAGAATTTTTATGAAATGCTTTAAGTTGACGTACCGTGTTTAGGCTACATTTCGGATTGATTAATTATTACAAATTATATGCGGTGATAAAACCAACACTCGTCCTCACTCATATTATAACAATTATCGCCAGTGTACGTGGTCATTATGGCGAATATGTTTGTTGTGTAATACTTCACATAAGTAGTACACAAAGGAACAAAATATATTTGTCATAATACCTCCTGTCTTTGTAGCCCACTTCAAGGTACTCAAGCATGTATCGTATCGCTTCGCCGAAGCCTCGTACGTCCCAATAACCGAGAAATAAACTTTGACATCTCTTTTACATTTCTGCGTCTGCTGACGCTGAATTGTACTTGCTGGCAATTGCAGCTGAACTAACTGCTCGGAATCAACGTGCCTCGCCTTCACAAAGCTTACGTTGGGATTTGTGCAAATGTTTGCGATCAAACACTCAAAGAAATGGGCATTCATTGCTTTGTACCGAAGCGGTGGTCGAGTATTATAGACTCTACCACAAGATATCCCTTCTGCTGACTTGATAAGGATAGAGTATAAGGAGTATATATATACTAGTATTACTTTTTAATCTTTTCTTACACCTTAGCCTTCTATTGTGTAACAGGCTAAAGGTGTTTACAGCTCGTAAGCTCCGTTCAACAAAACTCAAAAATTTATCGGAATTCCAAAACGACACAACCGATATCAGGTGCGAGGATAACTTCAGTATATACATTTCACGCTTATCAGTTACTATGAATCGTTTAGTCCACCACTGCCCTTATGTTTGTGGTCTGTGCATTTATTGTGGAAAGTATCCAGGGTGTAGATTTATTTTAAAACAACTTTGCAGTTTTATGTTGCAAAATTATTCCAACTTACGTCATTAGTTTTATTAAACTGTTATTGCGATACAATATGTTAATGACCACAATAACAGTCACGTATCACTAATACCAGGAAGTATACGAGCACAAGTTGTGATTCAGTCTTCGCATTTTCCTCCCCACTTCGCGAATGGGGCAACGATGGGCCATTTCTTGAATCGATCCGACTGCCTGTAAGCTGCAATCTTATCCAGGGCGTAGAATCTCTCCACGTACTTCTTGATGCCTTGGTGCTTGTCCAAGCAATCTGACGTCATTAATTGGATGTCGTCAAACACCTCGCAGAAGAAGAAATCGACGTAGGTCATTTTATCTCCGATCATCCAATTAGAACTGCCGAGGAATTTCTCCAGCAAGTCCAGCAACTTTGGAAGAGTTTCGCCGAAGTATTTCTTCTTTGCGTCGTCAAAATCTTCGTGATTGTAACAAAGAGTATAGAATGGCATCGCCAGGTCTCTCCCCACTTCCTCTAACATGTCACAATTTCGAATCTCCTCTTCAGTCTTCGGGAAAAGTATTGTGTGTTTCCGAGCGAGATACTTCAAAATCGCCCAAGCCTGCGTCATTCTGACGTCACCGTCGATGATGTAAGGTAAGTTTGGCAAATCTAGATTCATTTGGGCTTTCACGCCAAACCAAGAACTACCATCAATGTTAGGGGGCTCGCCAGACAATTTGTATCTTTTGTCTTCGTATTCAACACCGAGGTATTCGAGTACACAACGGAGCGCTTCTCCGCGCCCTCGAAGATCCCAGTAACCAAGAACCAATTTTGCCATTTTCTCTACACCTATACTTCCTTTCGGCAGATAAATTAACGAATCAACAACAAAGTAAGAACATAAAATAATATGATAACATAACTTAACTGCAATTGAACATAAGTCACTGATAGAGTTCATTTTCCACTAACCCAGCCACTAATAGTTTATACTGCAAGGTACAATACCCTACGTAACTGATAATCCGCAAACTATTCAGGCACAGTTATAAAACAACTCTTTCTCAAACCAAAAGCCTTTCCTCATCGTCACATGCTACAATATACCTTTGTCTAAAATTCGTGCTCGGAAAACTTAACATACACAGCAATTAGACGCTTAATTCAGCAACTAGCAAATTAGCTACATTACGCTTAAAAGCTTACACAACCTCAGGCAAGATTAGGCCGGTATTGACTAAAACTTAGTTGCAGTTTTTGTTTACGCTTAAGCAGATGATCATTCAAGCGTATCACACCTATCCAACTAGCTAACCTATTATTTCCCGTTACAATCAATCTGGTATAGGAGTTTGACATCTCGTCGTTAATGTTGTTTGTAGTGTTATTTTTTATGTTAACCGTTATGGAGGGGCAAAATATTATTATTATACTGTACTAAAATCAAATAAAAAACACTGCAAAGAAATAACAAAGAGAAAAGGGCCACCGAAAGCAACAACGACCTAAAACATTCATCAGTCGAAACAAGAAAAGTAAGTAATGGGTGGGCTAACCGTTAACATAATAATACATAATAAATAAGTAAATAGGAAAAAGATGAACGATTTTCTTGTACTTTTGTTTGTGCTTTGTCCTGCCACAGCTTGTGTTGCAAAGACATGCTCTGGCTTTCTGTCAGTGCAATGAATACGACTGAGCACGTCAACGCGTTGGCAAGTAATCTGGCCTGAACCAGCACATTTGTTTCTTTCAATTAAAATACTACAATTGAATAATACAATTGACTTGAATAACATTACAAGAATACTTATAGCCGTTTATTGAGTGACTGCATACCCGTACAAGAGTATTTTTGATCTGGTCGCGTAACTTTTACAACGACAAATTGGAACTTGGCTGACTTAGTGTATAGGCCTCTATATTTCAATTGCACCATCAGCTTTGTAAAACACAACCTGGTATTATATAGTTTAGTTCGAGCTAGGTTCTTGACGCTTTCGGCGCCGATCAATGCGCACGCGGGCGATTACGTGTCGACCATCGCGTCCCTCGGGACTTTGCCTTGACACCGTGTTGCTACGCGACGACGCAATGTATTCAGTCCACAGGCACCACAGGTGAGATGAAATGTGTCGCAGCCTTGCCGGCATTTTTTCCTTTTTCCGGTATGATTGCGTAAGTGGTTACTCAAGCGTGTCCGATCCATTCATTCCATGTTTAGGGTTTTTCGTTGTGGCAAGACAGCTCTTTGGTTTGAGTGTGACGAAAGCAGACGAGACCCATCGTTAGTGAAAAGTTTGTCAACATTCAGTGCTGCGAGTAATACAACGTTGGTAAAACAACTAACATTTAGTTGCTTTTATGGCATTTGTCAGCTTTGGAGTGAAGTGCAGGTATCACAATCATTTTGAAATATATATTGCCAAGACAGTTGCCTTAACTGCGACAAATTTACGTACAACAAGTAACTTCATCGCTTCCCGAATTAACAATTAATTAATCGGGTTCTTTAATTTTATGAACAAAGCGACTTCCGCAGCTTGTTCTGAAGCATTCATATGAGAGATTTATTATACCAAGTTAGTAGGATAAAGAATTTTCTTTTGCGTTTATGGCGTTTGCATTTAGGGATGAAATTTCTAAAAGAACATATGCTTTCAATGCTGTGGTGTTAAAGAATACTCTGTTTGCCTACCTGCAATGCAAACCGTTGGAGACAGTACAATGAGCATTATATTATTATTATGTACTACATTATTATGTACTAAGAGCATTATAAAAAGCGTTAGATTTGCTCTACGGCAAAAAAAAATATTCAGATCGTGCAAACTTAATTGTCTTCTTACTGGTCGATTGTCAGGGACTTGGGTTGTTAAGGACTCATTCACTGCTAGTGTTTACCTTTAGTCGGCGATGAAAACGACCTGATGCGCGATTTGTGGAAAAGCAAACAATGACTCGGCAGATACATGACTTGTTTGAAGCATGATGCCGTTTTTAGCTCTTTTAGTTTTTCTCTTTCTTTAGCTCTCTTCTCTCTTTTAGCTGCAGCCGAAATCAAGGGTATTGGTTGATTCGTTTCCTTTATCTGACACGTAAAAGTTTGCTGACGTAGGTGGTCGCGGACGTGTTAGCAACGCCGGTATAATTACTGTATCAAAACTATAAGACAAGGAATTTAGGCAAGGCTGGGATTTTATCACCTTTGCCAGCAAACCCCCTAATAAAACAAAGTCTATAAGTTCGCCAAGTATAGTAACTATTATCATGTGAAGTTTGAATTTTAGCGTTAAATTTCAACTCATATGCCTTTGACTTGAGAAGAGTACTTTACAGCAATTTATTCAGTTTTTACTTCACATGTAATTTCTGTTGAATAAATGTTTATGGCGGTAGTTCCAATGTATAAATCACAAAATTTACTTTGACAGCTGGCGACAAACTTTAACGCAAGATGTCGAAAATAACTGTTGGTTACTGGGATATCAGGGCTCTGGCTGAACCCATCCGAATGATTTTGGAATATTGTGGAGCTGATTACGAAGACAAAAGATATCAACTAAGGGGGGAACTACCTAATATAGATAGAAGTGATTGGCTTGACGTCAAGTTTAAACTCGGATTGGAATTTCCAAATTTGCCGTATCTCATCGATGGTGACGTCAAAATGACGCAACAATGGGCCATTATGAAGTATGTTTCCCGGAAGTGTGGAAACCTTGTCCCAAAGACTAACGAAGAAACGCGAAGATGTGACATGGCACAAGAAGTTGATAGAGACCTGCTTTTTGCCTTAATCCGTACTCTCTTCGGTCCCGGAAGCTTTGAAGATGCAAAAAAAGCATTTTCTGGAGGAAATGGTTCCTAAACATCTAGGCGCTTTGGAGAAGTTTCTCGCTGATCGGGATTGGATGGCCGGTGCCACACTCACCTACGTTGATTTCGAGATCTGTGAACGCCTCGACGTGTTGACTGAGATGAAGTTGGATTGCCTGGATAAATATCCGAATATGAAGAAGTACAAGGAGAGGTTCTTTGCACTCGACAAGATAGCAGCATATCGTCGCTCTGAAAGATTCAAGGAATATCCAATCTTTGTTAAAATGGCCAAGTGGGGATACAAGAAGGAAAATTAGACAATGAAAATTGCATCGCCTTGCACTCACAATCTCATACGCTGAACCATAATGCATCAATTAATTTTTATTTACTTACCAATTACTTAACTTCACCGGACAAAACGAGATGTATCCTACATTTTTACACATTTGATTTGCTTTTTTCTCTATATCTATATTAAACTTGTCTGTTGATATTGAACTACAGCTGTAAAATTAGAGGAGGTGTAGGTCGGTGACTGACCGTTGGTTTAACATTTAACGTAAAACCTTAGCATGCAGCAAATGATGGCCGAGATTTGCTACCAACGGTTTTGGTTTAAATTCACTCCGTTAAAATAACTCAACAACGTAGTTTTTGATATAACTTTCATGTTTTACTTCACTGACAACGACAAGCTTCGTCGTGGTGAGTTGGCTTGGATCAGTGGGACGATGACAAACGATTCGTCAGCAAATATGTAACACTGTCAGTTATGTCGAGTCTTGCAAAACCTAAGCAGTGCGGCCATTTCTTGTTTTTTTTTCAAGTAACCATAAACCAGGTCAAGGTTTGGTCAATAATGAGATGACAAAATTGGCCATCGCAAAAGCCAGCGTTGAAACTGTGCACTGAAGTGTCACAGAGGAGAAAGTTGAAGCCACAGGGAAGATGACGTCGTGGTTCATCAGGGAAAGTGTTTACCTTTCTCTGCCGTTAAACAGCTGATTGCTACGCATCCCGTTAACTAAACAGCCTGTCACGTTTAGTCTGCAGATAACCCGCAAATAACGCACAAATCAGATACCTCATAAATTATGGAAATTGATTTTTCATCTTAGCCAATAAAGTACAACTTTTTTGTATGACAAATAAATAATTAATTAACAAACAGACCGCTGCATTGTTTTAGACACATCATCGAGAAAAGGGAGTAATTACAAGACAGCTGTTTAATAAAGTACCAAGCTAAGCGCAAGAAGCATCATTTACTTGCTCTTTACATTATTTCTCGTTTTGCTCGTGATGAAAGGACTGGTCATATTTCTTAAAACAACCTGTTTCAGGCTATTTGCTATGATCTCTTTCAATGGAGGACTATGGAAGCCAACCGACACACTTTTTCAGATGTACAGGCTTTCTCCGGATCGGGCTGATCCCGCCTATAACAGGCCTATCTATCAACTGGCACATAGGCTACCTACCGTAAGAGAAAGCAGCACAGTTAAGCAGAATGTGATCTTTTCACCGCAGTCGGACGGGAGGTAAAATACAAGCACCGTTAGACAGGAGATCAGCAGACATGGAATGATCAAGTTCACGGTGTAAAGTAGCGAAAGACGCCGGATGTGGAACGAGTACGTCACATCCGGGTAGATTTCCGGGCAGCAGTTGTACTTCCGCTCGTGCCTGGTAGAAGATAAATCGTATAAGAGTAACGGACGAATACACGTGATTTCTTATCACTACTTTGCTCAAGTTCTGGTCTCCGAATGGAGGCGTGGGTTCGTAAGCATGGGAAAGGAAAGGAAAGCATGGGTCATATTTCTTAAAACAAGCTGTTTCAGGCTATTTGCTATGATCTCTTTCAATGGAGGACTATGAAAGCCAACCGAAACACTTTTTCAGATGTAGCCTACAAGCTTTCTCTGGATCGGGCTGATGGGTATTACGTTACCGCATGATGAAATAGCGACATCCAGTGTGAGGAGCAAACAATGCGCACACAATGTAATAATATCTGGACCACGTTGACAAATATGGATTTGATCGTTGTAGTTGGTTCTTGTCTTATTATTATTTCTATCGTTGTATCGGTTCTCGTCACCAAAAACCAAAATAAAATGTTTTCGTGACTTCACTTTCTTACACCATCGCTACAAGGTTGACGAACCGTTTATAATCTGTGCCCAGTTTCAAAATAATTTCAATGTTTTTATCAAGTCAGGCTCGCCGGCCGTATTCAGGCCAGGAACGACATGAGACAGCTTTCATTGTTTTTGCAAAACTGCCAACGGCATTGTGTTCAATGAAGCATGTCGCGTGAAATCGGCATCAATGTCTATTACACAAACATAAAAAGTTGGAGACGTTAAAATAGTGGTGTAATGCGAAATATCATTCACATATTTCCATTATCAAAAGTAATATAGAACTAATCAACAAAAAAGTTTCGATTTTGTGGGGAAACTCTAAAATCGATTTGAGCAAAACCCGGTGGTGGAGTGTTGTGTCAAAGGTTAGAACCAGTTCGATGCAGAACCGGTTGTTCGATATTTAAATCCCAACACTTCTCAAACCAAATCTCACCTTTATTAACAAGGTACAAAAATGAGTATGAATGTATGTATGTATGATGTATGAAATCCAGTTATGGCAGCAGCTTGCAAAAACGATGCTCCACTGTTGTCTACCATGTTGATAAGTTTAAACTGCAGCCTACCTGTATGCTCCGTTGTAACCTCCCATTCTCCGCTCTCCCAGTGGTTTCTCCTTGCGGTTTGCTTTTTGACTGTGAAAGATAAGGTTAAGTCTTGCCTTGTCGTAGGTTCATTCATCAACCAAACTTTATTGCACAGTTCTACTTGATACTATTACGTAGAAAGAATAGATATCGATAAATACCATAAAGTTGCAAACAAAGCAACTAGCGCGGGAAGCATAACTTATTAACAATGTACGAGAACTAACATGTTTCAGACATGAACATATGTCCTTCATCAGAGTGAGAAGCGAATGGAAATGTTAAAATCAAATAACAGCCTGTGGCGGTAGCAGACGTTGCGAAAGACAAGGCGCAATAAAGCATTGACCGAGTCCAACTTGAGATATCATTAATTATAATTATCAATGATTAACTGCTAGAGCTAGACATACTGAAACACTCTGTTAACGCAGCTTAAAGTTTATTTAGTTCTTGTTTGCAACCATGTGTGATGTTGTGACGAAAGAATTGTTGTGTTTTCACAGAATTATGACGTCACATCGGTGCGCCCAACGTTGTGCTGTTGTTAACCTACCACTGCGCATCTTGTGTCTTCATTAAAGTTGATCGTTTACGGTTGGACTTTGTATTGCTGGCTGCGGTCGATATGACAAGCATTTAATGGCTCGAATACAACACGTGTGCGCTCATTTTCGGATAGAAAGTTTCGTTTGTGTGAGTCTAAGGCTAAAATGTATCAAACACTGGCCTCACATCACACAAACTGGCCATCGTGGCACATGACGCAATAATTACGCATGGAGAAGGCATTTGTTTTAACCGCCAATGAGAAAGACCGCGAGCTCGTGAGGCAGACAAGCATCATCGAGTGTGTGTTTACATGTAGGGGAGGTTGATTGCTACTTCAGTTAAAGCGCGTTGATTAGAGGCCTTACGCAGAAAAATTAAGCAAGGTTTAACAGAAATAACTGAAATTTTGTTGCGGTGCTGTACAGCTACCAGTAGCTTATCAGGTAGGTAGGTAGTCCTGGCAACTAAACTTGCCTGATTTCTGAATTCTTGAGGTGAAAACAAGTTGCAGATGTTTTGTCGTGTGGAGTAGACATTTAACACTTTGCAGCACCAGAGTCAGTGAACTACTGTCAAATTGGCGTCGTTAAGTTATCCAGATTTATGTTCTGTGTTGCTACAGCGGATACCACGCTTAGGTACTCTACTGACGTATTGCTGTAAGTTTAAGTAGGTATATTGATTTCAAGGGTGTATTGTCGTTCGTTGAAAACTCAGATTAACCGGTACTGCTATGGAAAACGAAAACAAGCCCAGCAAAGAATGCCAGACCGAAGAAGAGTGTTTTAAAGTTCCACCGAATCCAAGGGAGGTTGAAAAACAGCAGGAAAAGCTGCTGGTGGCAAAATACGGCAATCTGAAGGCAAAATGCGGCGGAAGCCTACTGAAGAAACGGATGGCCAATAAAGGACCTAAGTACTTTGATTCTGGCGACTATAACATGGCGAAAGCCGAAATGAAAAAGCAGTCGAAATCAGTAGAAGTTACCCAAGTCACAGGCAATCATATGCCAACCGTTGACGAACTGTCAAAAGTTAGAAAACATGCTAGCCCGACACTGACGAAACAGAACTAGATTTGTTCAACCGCCTTTCTTTTCGTTCTTTGTGGAATACATTTGTAATTGCCGTGTTGTGGTATGCTATATTCAGATGTCGCCTATTTTTCGGTGTTTTTTTACGTTTTCGTATTAAATTTCTGCAATTCAACCAAACGTGACGGATAAAAAACTTAAAAAATTATGACACAAGACAACGCGAAAACGGCGTCTACATTGGATATATAGGTTTCAAAGTGCTAATTTTATGAACTACTGTAGTCTACTTAATAATTTTTACTTACTTGGGTGTCAAACAACAAATAAGTGACGTCAATACTTCAAGACCTTTTGAAAGTGGCCGATGGTAACCAAGACGCTTGTCCACGGTGAGACAACTCTAGTGTCTTGCTCGAACTGAAACCTATTTACAGCCCTGGAAACTGAAACGCATTATACGGGTCATTTGGCCATTTTAAATTCAAGCTGAGATAGTTACGTTGAATCCTAAATACAGTTTCATACAAAAATAAAACTAATCTAAAATGGAAGCTTTCCCGTTTTCATTTGACGAATATGACTAATATTGTGATAAACATACGTGTTGTATAACAAGATTTCGGGTTTCCATATTTTTTCTGCCGAGACTCGGATGTGCTGAACACCGCCATAGTCGTTAGGAATCCATTGTAGCTTCGTGTCGTTCCACTTCAGCTTAAGCCATAAATTGGCTCTCATAATTTGATTGATTTCATCCTGTTAAAAGTAACGGTGTTAATATGATTTTTAATAAAAAAAAGGGGCAATGAAAATGGGGATTTTCCCTAAATTGAAAACTGATTTTACGATCATTAAAGATAGACATCTTACCATTTTGACAAGTTGTGACATGAACAGCTCAAAATGCACAATCTCGGTGTCGTTACTATTGGAAACTGGTCGGATCCAGGAGTTATAATCGCTAAAGAGTTTGTGAAAAAGTTTCTCTTCATTTCGTGACGTCATAGATTCTGAATTATGACCAAATAATTTCAGTTATGAGAATTCACATATTTCGCAAGTTCTGAGAAAGTTTAGGAGTTATTTTGTAAATCATTCCAAATGAAAGCGTCTTTGTCGCGAAATAAATATCCCATTTCATCTTTACAGCTCAAAAGCAGTCACGTAGAATGATCCACCTTAATTCAACAAAATCAATTCACACTGAG
The DNA here is from genome assembly GCF_947623445.1 of Clavelina lepadiformis. Lineage (NCBI taxonomy): Eukaryota > Metazoa > Chordata > Ascidiacea > Aplousobranchia > Clavelinidae > Clavelina > Clavelina lepadiformis. The sequence continues at coordinate 12,862,903 of NC_135248.1, read as the reverse complement.
AACGCATTCGTGTACAATAGATCAATAAACTTATCTAGTCTAGTAATCTGGTCCGGTCTAATTAAACTCGCCACTAAACACGGTTGTTGACAGGAAACCAGTCCATAAAACCAGAAAGTGAATTGCAGTGAGGACTCTCATTTTTTCTTATCATCGATTTATTGACTTCTTTCCAGAAATTTAAGATTTATTTAGAGCTATTTTCAAAACAAAAGATGGAGACTTTTACCGGATTTCAAAGTTGTTTCCAGGTGATATAAAAGTTTAGCAACTTGCTTTAATTTTCTTTAGCAAAAAACAATTGTATTAACAGGGTTATGACAAACTATTCGTCAGCCTTCACAAAGTCGTCTATAATGTCGGTAACAATTAATACGTGATAAACACAAAACAATTTTCAGGTTATGATGCAAATCGTTTTCAAGTTCATTGACCATGGACTTTCACTTCTACTAAACTTTCTGTCCTAGACATCACACTCAAACGACGAAGGAAAATGTTATGAAGTTTATTTAGAAGGTCAACGCAGCGACAATAGACATTTCGAGTGTTGAGACGTTACTTGGAACTAAAGGCAAGTTAGGCTGAATTTAATCCCGAGTTTTTCTTTATAGTTACGAAGGCAAAGAAAATTATTAAGTTAGTAATTTATCTGATTCTTGTTGTTTTCGTGAGACTTGCGCTACGTGTGGTGACAACTCAAATAATTACATTTTGCTTACTTGCTATAATTAATTTACTGAGATATTTTAATACAATAATTGCCGTGGAAACGGTAGCAGTAATTGAAAGGGGCAGACGTCTATTTAGAAACATTATCACCGTGGGAGTTGGTGGTAAGGGCAAACATAAACTGCACAGGCTCCTATAATTATTTTAAAACCACCCTGTGGTCAACGAACTGTCGAGCTGCATGAGTTAATGATGTCTATCGGTGACTGTTGTCAAAATATTGCTGAAAAATAGCTTAATGATTATGGGACTATGTCTAAATATTTTAGCTCGGACCAAACCCATTTTTGAGTAAACTTTAATCTACAATATCGTTAAAAAACCCTGAAACTTGTCCGCTTTAAGTTTCCGTGATATCGATCGAAATCAAACCATCCACTTAAATTTAATACTTTTCGATAAATCGCTGAATTCTTGAAGAAATCACTACAAACATTTAAAAAGTTTCTAGATTTTGCGACGTTTCTCTTTTTCTTTCACGAGTTGAATCACCACTGCCTTGTAAAGGTATTGGTTGAAACTAGTCAGTGCTAGACCAAAACACAAACAAATTTAATGAGCTGCCCTTCAAAGAACATGAGAGAATATTAAACGGGACACCAAAGAAAGCTGACTTCACTTTAGTACCCGACCTTAAATATAATCCGAGCTCAAGAGCTAACGATAAGCATTATCGGGATTAATGCTTCAGTATTTGATATTCCTATAATACATGATTATTTTCCAAAGTTTGCTTCGGTCAGAAACTAGTGTTAATGAGCTAAGTTTTGAGACCAACGAAACTTTTTTCTTGCTTATCATTGAAACTATAACTTCTGGTCAAATTGTATTTAAACAATAATTCAAAGTAAACAATTCAAAGCAGATGAGGCGACGATAAATCCATCTTTCGGCGTCTTTATGTGTGCTACGTCATAAACTAGTGTTTGACGAAGATTAGAAAATGCGTTTAATTTCAACAAGAACAAAAATAAAACAAAACTATTCACACAAAAACGCAACGATAATTGGCCTTTGTTCAGACAAGGGATTTGAGCTACATTACGATAAAGGGTCAAGGAAACGTAGAAAAAATTCATAGCAGCATGCGCAGTTTTCAAACAGAATGAGAAGCATCAAGGCTGGAATAACAAGTGATAGAAGTATAGAAGAGCAATGAACGACGTCTTAATAGAGAACGATGATCCAAATATGCCTCAAGACTATAAGATTTTAGCTCTGTACAAGATAGAGAAACGAGGCACATGTGGTAAGGCACAAGTGGAAACACAAGTTACGTCTGAAATGGGAAGAGCATGCAAACAAGCAGAAGCGTTTTTTCAGAGGGAAATGTTATGGTTGGTTAAAGTATTTAAAGTAATTAAAGAAATGGCAACATCACAGATCTTATATTGTTAGAGGGTTTGGAACCAAGTAAAATGTTAACATGTCAACTTGGTGAGTAAGATATTTACGAAATGAGTACTAAGCCTCAAAGCCCAACATACGATTGACATATTTACACGACAAAGCAAACACAAACGCTTTAGAGAGCTACAACTATATTTTTTCTACGTCAATTACCGAGGTCGTACGTTCGTTTTTACCAAAATGGGATCGTCGAAAATACAAAAAAAGGTAAAAAACACCGAAACATACGAAAGCAGGCAAACTTCAGAAATAATACATGTACGCATAGGCACCTTGGCTACATTACATATTCTTTCTGGCAGAGGGCGATTGCATATAAAGAACGAATTTATTAGTCGGTCGTAAGTCTGTTTTACTTGGGGGAAAATATTTAAGGTTAGATGCATGTACAATGACACAGCGGCACGCTTAAACAATACAGCACAAGGGAACAAACGTTTCAACGTTTATGCTGAATATTCTAGAAGAAAATGTCAAGTACAGTACTAGCACCAGGCCAAAGCACAACATAAAAAACGAAATAAACAAAACAAGCGACCACAACAATACACAACGTACGTCGCATGTGACCGAGCGCATTTCAACGGAGTGCTACGTTCGTATTCCAACGTACTGACGTTTGAAGCGAAAATTCTCTACGTACAAACGTGCCCAGCACAGAAAAGACATTTATCCGGCGGCAAACGGGAGCAGTTATAAGATACGAAACTATTACGTGAGTCGCTAGCGCGATTATCGCTGTGTAAGGCAGTGACAAAAGACAACGAAGCATTCACTAATGTACACGTGAGCATAACTTGGTGTGGCGTGGCAGTAAATAGGCAGTTAAGCGTGCTGGCGTGGCAGTGGTAAAGGATGTGGTTATATAATTGCGAGTTCGAGCTTATTTTAAGTGCAGTTGAATTTTTACAGTACATTGGCTGAGTTAAGCTGAGGTGCTATGGGTTGATAGTAGTGACAACAAAGTGGTTTGAATAAAACTGCGCTTTTTTGTCTCACTGCCGGTGTCATGGAATCGGAAAACAAACATAGAAAGGTATTTTTTTCTACGCACAAATATTTTTACAGTCCTTTAATTCAACTTCTATCGTCGAAGTTCCGTACAGAATTATACGCAATATTACGTGACGAACTCTCATTGGTCTGAAGAGGAGACCACGTCATCAGGATACCGATCCACGTACCTTAACTAAGACCTGAATTTCGCAAACATTCAAACTCACATGACCTCTCGACCATCAAAAAGGAAAAAAAATTAAATAAGCAAAAGAACGAAGAAGAATTTGCAAAAGTAAAAAATCTCTTAATTTGGACAACGATGGCCACTTTACCTTGAAAAATGCACTGGAATGAAGGAACACTTGTAACGTAAAGAGCAACTTTTATCCTGATAACGCTAGTCCTCCTCATCCGTATTATCGCGTGGATGCGGTTGGGAGCCACCAGGATGCTGTGGAGCATTCTCTGGAGGTTTTAATACATTTGAAGATCCTTTGAGGTCGGGAACAAATTTTCCAGATTCGAGTATTTGATACGTTGGAGTCTTTAGACTTGGTCGGATGGATGTTGCAGGAAGACCCGCTCTCATATGTTCGTCTGGATAAAAAGATTCCGCGGAATAAAGGTCCGCCCACGACATCCTGGACTTCTCATCAACATCCGCAGCGTGAGTCCTCCTCACAACTCCCACTGTTTCTTCATTCAAGAGAGGTGCACCTTCCCTAGTTGAGGGGAAGGTTAAATCTTTCCTGTGACGCTGTGACTTCAAATCTTCACCTTCATCAGTAAGAGATGTGCTGGAAGAAGACCTGCGTGCATGAAAAAAATGCTCAAACTTTCACAATTTTATGATTTAGAAGAGATCAAAATGTCAGGATCAGATTTAATTTAAATGGAGTCAACGCCAATTAGTCGATAAATTTATAAAAACAGCAAACAGATATCTGCATTAAGGTTAGCTAAATTTCTTTCTTAAACAAAAACTTTCGCAAGGACCAGCTTGCTTTATGAGGTAAAAAATTAACAAACTGACTTAGTATGAAACAAGCTAATGCCTGTGAAAGCAAGGACTTAATAAAGAAAATTGAGTTATCATTATACCAGTTGAGTTTGCTGTTTTTGAGTAATAGTGTTTTGCTCGGTTTCTCCATCATCTATATTCAACGATTTTGCAAAGCAACAAATTGCAAGTAAATTGAAATTATGCAGGAGTTAAAACGTTCCTTAATAATTCCCACAGCTATGTTTTTATTGGCAATTAATTGTCTTTTTCAACAAAAATTGTGTCCACCTTGAAGATGGAGGAGTCTCGCAGATGGATGGTGATGAAGCAAGGTCTGAAGGAGGAGTCAAGAAGCCAGTCCCATCGTAAAACCTTGACGGCGATCTCTGAGCTTGGATATGTCCGGTAGCACCATCTTTTGAATCTACGGGGAGAGGATTACCGAAACTTCTTTTTCGATCTGTCTCGTTCGGTAATGGATGCTGGGATTCGCCATCAAATATGTCTTCCGTGTCCTCCGTGGTGACTTGCTCTATCACCGGAGTTATGGAGGAATGTGAAGTTTGACTCCGAGACGGTCCTGGTCCGTCGCAGACGTCGTAATCTCGAGTCCAGTGGAGGGCGCTATGTCCTGAATTCTTCAATGCTTCGCCGTGGCAAGACGACATCTGTTGAGTGTAAGGCAATCTACGATGCTTGCTAGTCCCGGCGTCTTTGTGTAAGGCGGCCTGCTGTGTGTACCGCATCGCTTTGTTCACTGCATTTGACAGGAATGGTGGCTCGGGGGACCCCGCAGTCTGTTGCAGAAATTTGAATCATGTCACAGATAAACATATTCGCGCAAACCAGTCATGGCAAATAAACTTGGACAAAATGAAATAGTTTTCCGTTCGGACAAACCTGAAAATAAGAATGAGCCAGTGCATCTTTTGGGGTTAGCCTCTGATTCGGGTTAAAAAGGAGGAGTTTCTGAAATAAAACAAATCGATGCGATGAAGAGTCATGAATTTAAACTGGGCACCAAAAACAGTTAAAAACCATTTCATTAAAAATTTCTGGAAATCTATTAGTGACATAAAAAAAATTGAGGCAGAATTAAAAAATTAGAGCAAAATTAGCATAAATCAATTCAGAAAATGATCTGAAATGATCACCATAAATAAATCTGATGCTGGATGTACCATCCGAGGTACAAAGTTTTCGACTGGCTGACGATTTTGTGGAGAGAATGACGAGATGGGGATCGCAACATCCGGAGGCCACTCATCTTCGGGAGGTAGTCCGATGAAACTTTGAAAATTGTTGTTTAAAAGAAGTAAGTTATCATTTTACCTGCTCTCTACAAACTTCACAATTTTCAAGAAAACAAAAAATAATTCAATAATTTGGAATGAATTTGTTTGTTTCTTAAAACACTGGAAATATAACAACAGTGAGAAAAGATAAATCATTTCTGTTTAACTCACTTAAAAATCTTTTTCAATTGGTTGATGTCTCCACTACCTCGAAACAGTGGTCTACAGGAGATATAAAATTACATTAATACCATTAGTTAGAGGTAACTAAATAGCAGGCTACTATCTCCTCCAAACTAATTGAAAAAATCACCACCACAGTATCTGAAAGGACTGGCTAACTAAGTAACCTAAAATATGCTACTTACTAAAATACAACTAATTTTCTATTCTGAGAAGTCGAAAAAAAATGCTTTATGCCAACAGCATTAAAAGCCTCAAAGTTAATTAAATTGGTTCAACAAGGAAAAGAAATACAAAAGGGAACTTATCACAAAGTAGATTAATAGGTGCCATTAAGCAGGCAATGAGTTGTTTTATCTCACATTAGGTTGTAAAGTTCTGCAAATATACATCCAGCACTCCACATATCGACCGGGGTGGCGTAACTGTCTTGTAGCAAAACCTCAGGTGCGCGATACCAACGTGTCACAACCTAAAGGAGTTGGTGAAAAAATAAGAAATATCTAACTTACGCCAAAAACTATCGTGCATTAAGAAACCATTTTATTAGCTTTGAAGAATGCATCAACACATGGGAATAATTATAATTTGTATTTTGTGAATAATTAAGTTTAAAATGCCTGATTCATTTACCACTGCAGTTAAGGCCATGTTGTAGCTGTAGATTCGTGCTAGACCAAAGTCGGCGATTTTAATGTGGCCTGATTTAGTCACAAGAATATTCTGTGGCTTCAAATCGCGATGAATGACCCTCATGCTATGGAGGAAGTCTATGCCAAGAAAGATCTGCCGCATGATGTCCTGAAAATTAATTGTATTTGTGAGATGAAAATGTTAGTTCCGTCTTTTGATGCTTGCACAAGTCCAGCGTAACAACGGAAAACCTCTGTGCAAAACTTGTACCAAAATCAAAGTTTTAAATAGTTTTGAGCCACTGCTTTAAAGTTGAGATTTTGCTGAAAATCAACTAATAGCATTAAACTATTTGCTATTGGTATAAGGCACAACTCGTTAAATCTATCCTTAAAAACTGAATCACTGTGGGAAGTCCCAGCATAGTGCAAACACAATCAAACCTTTATTTGGTTATCTTCCAAGCCTGCCTCTGGGGCTTCTTTGAGGTACATGTCAAGGTCCTGATCGATATGCTCAAAGACCAGCATAATCTGAGTCTCGTACAACGTTTTCCGTCCAAGGCAAACATCAAGCAACCTAAAGATACGTGTAAATGATAAGACAATCATGCCGTGGGGAAGTTAAATCATGTATTGACTGTTTTGTACCAGCACATTAAGTACAAATGTTCCTACAACAACTTGTTTGGGAAATTTCCTATCAGTAGCATTGTGTTTCCATCCATAGTGATTAAAAGTTTGTTTTCCCCATACATTAAACATAACGGTCTGACTGCAAAGCATGCTCAGTAAGTTACACGGAACTGCACACAGCCAAATTATACATCTTGGTCATGTTAGTATGTGGAGTACGCAGGCACAAAGTTTTTGATGAATCGATGCTATGTTATTTGAGAAAAAACCTAAGGTCAAATTACCCTACTGCTGGTAGGAGTTTTCCAAATATAACAACGGCAGTACTGAAACCGGATAGCAATCAAGACTTCATTCACAATTGTCGGACGAAGAAGGCAATCAAGGAAGTAATTGATTAAACGTGGAGGAAAAGAAAAACGTAAATGACGTGCCTAGTTGTTGTAATGGCAATTGACGTAAAGTTAATGGATGCACTTTTCTTGTGAATGGAGAGAACCTCATTCATGGGAAACAAGACCCTGCTAGTTGATTTTGACATCGCTGTACAACAGTCCTGCCACTGGGTGGAGCAAAACGACTTCTTCAAGGACAAGAAATATGAGCGTGCCCATAATGAGCATTTATTTGAGGAAAAGTGCATTTTAAAAATTCCTAAATTTTGTAACAGTCAGTGTTTTATCTAAGTCTAGTTAAAAGCAAACAAAAGTCGCTAAGCTTTTTAATGGTGATATCATTACCATAATGGTTGATATTACTGGATTTAAAGTTAATAAATTCCCGACCAACTAAAAAATCAATTAAAGCACAAACTAAATTGCAAACTGGCGTTTTGATAGAGTTGTGACAATGAGCATTGCTTAAATCAAATATGATTCACATGACTGGAACTTCAAAATATAGTAGGTGGCAAAACTTGGTCTACTTTTATTTTCACCAAAAAGTTACTAGTTTAATGTGTAATGCCAGTGACAGGGTTGAAAAACAGTGTCTGGTTGGATCCGATTACAGTGAGATCAAAACGGAAGCTATACATCTTTTAAACTTGCCTTACTCTATGGACGATAGATTTAAATAGAGTATTATATTTCATATCCTTCCTTCTACAAGCAGAGCGACAATTCTAGAGCAGACATTCTATTGATGGGATACGAACGTTCCCAGAAAAAATAATTTTTTCTGGAAAGATAAAATGTAAAGCATCCTGACCAGAATATCAAACCATTTCTTTCGTTCAAAAGTACAAATATTTAGAATTATTTTAACAAATTAGTGACGATTCACAGAAAATAAATATAATGGCATCTGCATGTATGCAAAAGATTATATTTCTGATGAATGGTCCACGTGTCTTACTTGGCATTAACGTTGACGGCTGACTACCCGTGGAATGTAAAAATTGTGTTTTATAGATATCGCTGCTTATTTGACTGTCAGAAGCAAAAAGATGAAAGACATTCTTTGTCAAACAACTTTAAAATCTGCTCACAAAGTTTTAACTCAGTATTAAACAGTGCACTGAAATGAGCAAGTTTGAAGAGTCACACGAAATTAATTTCTGTAACTTTCCTGCACTGGATTTCTTCTCATCACCTTTTTTTTTTAATCCTGATGATGGTGAAATGATGGTTACACATTTCCTATAACACGTCATTGATATTCAAAACATAAGTTGTAACAACCAATTGCATGATCATTGTACATGGGCAGCATAATTATGTGCTGTATGCATGCTGTGGGAAAAATATACAACACAAGGCAAGTGTACATATCGGAAAAGTGTAAATTGAAACTAAGGGCATTTTGTATGAAAATCCTCTGATGATAGGCCACTTGGCATGGGCAGTGAGATATGTGACACACAACATGGTATGTCTATGAGGGTAAGTTGAACAATTGTGACCCGGGGTCAAGTCGCCTGAATGGGCTAAAATGCATAACACTTGAACAAATATGTCAGGAATTTCAAGAGCTATTAAAGGAAACGCTCGACGTTAAGTTTAACATGTTTCTGGGAAATAAATAGCAAAATGATTAATGGCCGCCGTCAGTGTTAAGTCCGATAGAAAAAGACTTAATCAGTAGCAAAACAAATTCGACACAGGGGTCCCGCCGCAACAGAGGACCATTCAGTAGTTATTAAGCCGACAAAGAATTTCGAGTGTCATTCTTAAACATTCTGCAAGATAAAGCAAATCATGCTGTGTTTGGTGCCGCTCTGCATTATCAACCACAGTACATTAACCTCCATAATTAAGGTTATCTAAAACTATTACAAGTTACCTCAGCTAATAACTTAAATATATGGGAAAAATGGGAACTGCGTGCCGTGGAAAATCCCACGAAGACGCCATTGGTTTTGTGTGTCAATATTGAAAGTGCGGTGTCGTACCACAGAGAATGCAAAGATGGAACAATCAAATTCAGCAGATGGCGATAAAATAATTCCAATTATGCAGCAATGCTTAACTGGAAGAAAAAAGTTCTCCCAAAATGGCATTAGAAAAGTTTCCAGAGAAGGACCACACAAGACTCGTGTTACAAGCGTGCCAAACACTCAATCCTTCACTAAAGTACCATTTGATGATGACTCACCTATAGAGTCAGGTTTTTCTCACGTGTCAACAACAAACACCTCGCCCACAAAACAAAATTATATTCTTAAGTATTTCTTCATGTGGAAAATTGAGCAAAACTTGTACAATGCAATAGTGTAAAATGGAAATGCAAGGTTTGTTCAAAATGCAAGACTGCATTAATTAAAAATTCACCAACATTGAGTGCAAAATGTATTGCAAGAAATTGCTCCAATGTCAATGTTTGGTGCAAAAGTCATAAGGTTTGAGTGACATGCACAAGTAATCAGCTTAACAGCAAACAGGATGTTCATAATCAAGTCACTTGGTCAGTTATCATAACAAAAACATCAAAGTATTCCCATATCACAAGAGCTCTTTCAAGTCTGCTGCTTTGCTCTCAACATGCAGCTGAACTTGAAAGATATGCCCAATCGTGCTATTCTCGCTGGAGAATCAATCATAATGAGTAAGCCTGGATAGAGCTTGATGGCGTGTAAACATATTTTTTCAAAACTCTGCCATTCACTTGCCAATAGGACTAATACGAGATGTGGTAAAGCAATGTTCTGCATTTTTTATAGCTAATTTCCTTTGTAAACGTGTTGAAAGCGATTACTTGGTTTTCTAACTGAATTATTAGAGCAGCTTACAACCTATGCAACATCAGTGCTTATGATTAAGTGCTTATGACTTGTGTTTATGGTAAATCAAGTTGCTCGAGCAAAGCAGAGATTAGCAATAATATGCTTACAAAAAGGAGACTATAAACTATGAACTGAGTAATGTTTGCAGCCTGACATTTGCAAAGTGCTCGCCAACAATGAAAGCCCTGACCGTAAGAGCTGGGCAAACATTGAGTGTATTAGCGGGTGTGGTTATAACTTTAAGGCAAGGATGAAAGCAGATGGCATATGTGACCTTTTCAAAGAATGGCAAACACCATGCCGCATTCCTTGACTCAAAGGCCACGACACAAAAAAAATGACTTACCTCACCACGTTTGGATGTTCCTTGCTCTCCATGTGTTTGAGCAAGGCGATCTCTCGTACCATGCTCAGTGGTATTCCCTGCTCTGTGTTTTCAACCCGAAGGCATTTCATCGCCACAAACCTTAAGAACAGGAAAACAGTGACAGTTACTCGGTTAGAAACAAATTGATAACGAATACCCAGGGGCATAAAATTGTCTTATTTCGGTTTGAAGCCACTTCTAAAAACACCGATCAAGCACATGAAGTCAGACCGATTATATTAAAACTTTTTGACAATTCTATGATTGAGATTTTCTGTCACATGGCTTCATTAGCAGCAGCTCTCAGTACGAAAAGAAAAAGGCGAAAGAAGAACCATTGGTAGTTACAGGGCAAGTGTGTAAGAAAAATACAATGCTTTCAAAGTGACTCAAAAATGACCTCATGAGGCGAAGTATGTGGGAATGTGCTGAACTGGGTTTGACCAACAAATGCAGCTCTGATGTTCTGCTTTGTTTGTTGCTTTTAGGAAGTTAGTCACACTATGAGTACCTTGGCACATCACACAAAGAATTTTGTTATTTGAGGCCAACCACTAAAAAGTACGTGCTGTAGCGAATTGCTACAACTTTACAATTTACAATGCTTGTAAAGTAACTAATGCAAAAGTTAAGTTTGAATATTACCCTTCACAAAATGTTATTTTATTCCATTTCATATGCTGTTTACGATCAAATTATCGTTTGCAGGCTTGGTAAAAACAACACACTGTTCACTGCATAGCAGACAGCAATGAAAAAACTGGTACAAGATTTGTAAATTTACACCGTGCATACTGGGAGGAGACGTTATGTAAAGTTAACAAGATTTAAAGTAAATTTTCATGCTATGATCCAGGAAGTTGTTAAGTTGTTTTGCCGACAAAGGATTTCTGTTGAACATATTTGCTTAGCACCATTAAATACAAGTAAAGGAGTTAGTTAGTGGACTGTTGTAGCAACACACAGAAAGCTACTTAACTTCATACAAAATGACTGCTGTTTTACTATACCTGTACCTACAAATTTGATATATAGGTGCCACCATAACCAATAATTGAAATAGTTTGGATACTAATGCATGTAAACAAACAAAAATCTTGACATGCCAAGGAGTAATTAATTTTTTAAAATTCAAACTAGCATCTGATGTAAATGCATTGGTATATATTTATGCAAAATGACTGTGTTAAGATTTGGAATATCAATTGTTGGTATATGTGTGCTTGTTGAACAAGCTATGGTAGTTGAATAATTCAATCCTAGAGAAACGTTTAGATTGCTATAAAATATGCCATTATCAGGTAAAACAGTGTTCCCAACCAGTGGTTTATATGTGATAGGATTTTCGTCATTTGCAAATTTAAAGTAATATACACCAAAGCAGCATTTCATGTTTATGTTAACATTTAAAGATGCTTGTTTTCCAAAATATTTTATCGTTTGTGTAGCAGCCAGCATTTTGATACAATTATTTGTAGGCAACCAACGATAGGCACTAAAACCAAGGCAACTTACTGAGCTTCGTAATGGATAAATTGTTTTCTACTCAGTCATAACGCGGACTGAAGTCTCTTTAAAGGTACAAATCAACATGTAACATGAAACAGCTTTATATAAATTTGACTTCAAAGATCAACTAGTAGATGCATTTCAAGTATCTGACTCATTGTTAGCAAATGCCTGGTTGAACACAAATCTTTTAAACTTGACTAACACGGCAAAATTGTGGTGAAAACAGAACTGGATTACATAAAGGTTGAGAAAAAATGAGTTTGGATGATACTTTAAAATCATCCAGCATTTACACAAATTTAAAAAGAAAAACATCTCATATTTATAGGCTATAGACTATAAAAAATATAACATAACAAAACCTGACAAGGCCAATTTCGATAAGAAAAGCATTTTACCCATCATCACTTTCACGATCTCTGGCTTTGAAGACAACCCCATAAGCACCAACCCCTATCTCAGAAACAGGTTGATATCGACAGGTGTCCCACGTTGATCCAGCATCGTTGAAGATGCCATGCAAGAGCAAGGACTGTTGCTTTTCTGGTTGCTGCAAATTTGTTTTGTCACCATCTGGAGACAATGTTGTCATTACCTGGCAAAGCAAAAATTTGATTGTCATGAGTTAACCCTTGCCAAAGGCTTTCAAATATAGTTACATCAAAAGAACAAGACTACACGATGCAGTTTCTTGAACTTTGGACTTAAATTACAGTTTGATATTTTTATAAATCTAATACCATAACAATTATAATTTATCCATGCAAATACAAATTGCCTAGTAGATAATTATTTAGCAATTTAGACAATTTCTTACATAAATAACTACCGCACAAAGGTGTGAAAATTCTTTTAGTACAAATCTCCTCTGACTAAAATCTGGAAATGAATAAACTTGACCTAATTCTGAGTAGCAAACAATATGTATGCAAAAGATCAACTTTTATATTCTAACCAAACATACTCGTCCACATTCTAACAATACCCGACTAGGCCTAGCAGTGAAAAGAGTAATGGAGTACAAAACGCAAGAAGCCTATAAATAACCCCTGTAATTATTTAAATTATGTGTCATCCTGCTTTTTTGCGTTACAAGCTGGCCACAAAACAGACGGTAGAGCTTAAATTTCTTTGCCATTTTAAAGTAAGTTTCTACCAACGACGTATTGACTTGCCTTGTAAGCTCGTCTTCAAACTGCAATTTAATTCCAAAACTCGGGCGACTTTCTCACCTGTACTGAAACTTTTCGTGTGAACTACACCCTATGCTGGAAAAAGAAATATGTGTTGATTTAAATTTAAGCATTTAAAATTTAAAGACCTGTTGTCTTAATTGTCGTCGACCAAAAATCGTTGTCAAGCCGGGGGAAGGGTGTGCTAGAGATCCGGTCCGAGGAAAGTTTTCAATGATAGGGTCAATGCCATGCTTTTTGAGCTTAAACCACCTACGCAACTGAGATGAATTCCACGCACATCTCACATAGTTTCCCACACAACTAGAAGATAAGCGCGTGCAGATAGGCCGTCACGAGGCTTTAGGCTTAACGACCACGAGGTTCCGAATTGAGTCTTTTGTGTACATTGAGAGAAAAACTTCAAAAAAAATGCCGATCGGTCCTATGACGTAATATCAAGCCACTGCTGCTCCTAGTGGTCACTTACTGAACGAGTCACTTTAGCAACCAGCAAAAATTCAACGACACACCGTACTGGTACCGTGATAAGCAAGTCTCTATCAGCGGGAACGATTTAAGCTATTTATGACGTGGAACGACCTCAATTTGTCACGCTCAGCGATCGTACATAAAATGCTATGACTCCATTTTCTAAACATTTTAGAAATGGTGGATAAGCGTTTTGGCGAAGCTAAATACATAACGGTTTTACAATGGGTGTTGCTCTAGTAAAATAGATGCAGTTTAAGGATAAAAGCATGGGTATTTCTCGGCTAATTATTTTCTTATACCGGCAGAGCATCGCGTATTACGGAATTTTCTCACTTATCTTAACGAGGCATTGGAATTTTAGGCTGAAAAATTATATTCAATTTCAAAATTAGAGGCATTTTGAAACTTGTACGAGGTAAGGAAGACTCGCCTTTCGATTTAGAAGTACCAGACATGCGGGCAGACTTCTGTTTCCGCATTCTAAACCAGTTAAACCACCTGGCCATAACGTTAGAGACCAGATCAGTTCCCTTTAAACTGTATTCTGACAAGCAGGCGAAAAGCTGTAAGTTTGGCCTCAAGTAACACAAATTTTCAGCATTCGTTAATGCGTGACTGCTACATAATATGGTATTAACGCTTGCCACTGCATTAGCCCTGCAAATTCTTACAAATTTTAGCAGGTTCTCAACCGTTCGTCAATTATTGTAAACTTTACTAAATTTTTTGTTTCGAATAACATCTCCTTGATTTTACCAATGATTTGTTAAGATTGCAAAGGTATCACGAGCTTTGTATTAGCTCTTTTCTGTCCAAATTTCGCAACTTTTTCAACACTCAGCTTAAACAATAATGTCCTTTGTATTTTCAAGACATTTGCATTACATTTTACCTTTTAAGTCCGCACAATATCGTGTACAAATATCAGAAGAATTTACAGAAGGGCGTGACGAAAGTCGGACGAGTAAAAATCACTCGGTGTAATGGAAAATACCCATAGCTTGAGCTAAAGAAAACGTTCAATTTAGAATTCGTAGAAAAATACAAAGGCTTCACAAAAACGCGATAAAAAGCCATTACATCGACAAAATCACTCTTGCATGAGAAGAATCATCCACTGCGACGTATGCTGCGGGCTATTATTTGGCAAGAAGAATCATCAAAAATTACAAATTGCAAGAAAATCCATCGTAACGAGAGACAGTTGGCACCTTGGTCTTCACATATAAGGTGGAACTCACAGTAGAAAAAAGCGTCGTAATAAGTCGCTCGTAAGCAACAAATATCAATCCACATTCGTCGGAAGACAAAGAAGTTGGGTTTCACAAGAGCAAAATAAGCTGATAAAGCATAAAATACTGGCTAGGATTAGCAGAACACTATACACGATTTATTGCTTAAATTAAAATGTTGGATGCAGCAAAGTTATTCAAAAACTAAAACGTATGATGATACAAGCACGAGCGATGACGTCACCATTCCATATGACTTATTCCCTGTTGATCATAACAATAGCAAAGGTAGTTGAGTTTTCAAGTAGTTTCTCGTGCTTTCAAAATTTGCATTGTCATGTAAAATATTACTTTGCAGACGTCGTAAAATTGAAAGCAGCCAACGTCACAAAAGTCAATATCAATTCTCAACTGGACAATACATTTGTAAGCGATACAGAGATTTGAAAACTGTGGAAAATTACAAAAAAATCCACATAGGCTTTGGAGTAGTTGTGATAGATTTTGAGTTAACCTCCTATACAAATCAACGATAAGACATCGCATGGTACATTAATCTGATTGCAAATCAACGTTATATGAATACGTTCTTAGCAAATACTAACTTCAATTGCACTTCGCTGTTTAAGCACAAACAGAAACACAAGTAGTGAAGTACGCACGTACAAGACAAAAGTTTGAAAACGCCCGGCTAACGTAGCAGCATTATATAGTAACTATGGCTCGGATTACGACAGTTATAGCACATTCGAACACAAGCCGGCAATTACTCGCAAGCTGCAATGTTTCAATATGGGGCAGGATCTTTTCTATAAAGTTCAGTTTTCCAAGCGATGACCCAGACGTTATGACGTCACTATCTTCGTACACATTTGGGAGTTTCCCAAATGCAAAGGCAGTGTGCGGCCTAATACGTCCTGGCTTTGACGCCACATGGACAGAAGGCGTTTATTGGAACCTTTGACTCGTTCGTATTTTCTCAGCGATTTCCTGAAACACAGAAGATCGATAACAATAACAGAATATCAGTTGTTTTATGCTGATTGTCGATACATATTGGATTTTTGTATCGTCGTTAGTATTTACACAACTGCTAACGAACGGAAAATTAGTCGGGATAACTTTGATCTTGATTCTTCAAAGGTTTATGACAAAACAATATATTGAATAAAGTAGTCGATTCCGCGTCGGCATATTAATTCGTTTAACCACTTTAACGCATGATAACAATCCAAACAAAAAAATCAAAGCATTAGAAAGATGCTTAATGGTGACAAAACAGCAATCAGCGAAAACTGCGGTGGTAAGATTCAGCTCAAAATACAACAAAACACAAAAACGTCTCAACTCAATATACTCACTCCATCGAAAAGGAAGGATGGGAAAGTCTCATGCAAGATTTCGGCGGCAAAGATGAGAAATCTGTGAAGACCGAGAAAAGAAGACCCGTCTGTGCGTCGAACTGGTTTCGAACAGAGGCTCTCACAATAGGGGATTCTAGAGTGAGACGGCACTGAACTGATAGCGCTCCTCTGAAATACGATTGTGATGTCATTTATAAAAACAAAGGCTGATTATTATCTAACAAATGTCTGATTATGACGTAGCATGTGACTACACTCAGCTTTGTTATAAAACTTAGTGACAAGTCATGTCTGAGACACGGTGGTCGCAAACAAATTAAATTGAGAAACCGTTATTCAACCTTCAAGTTTGTTTTTGTATTTAATCTATCTCAGTTGTAAATAAAAAAAACAAGCGAAACCACAGTCACGCATAGGAACCATAAGTCACGCTACAATTGTCTCTATCTAACATTTTTTACTGAACAGAGTATCCGATGAAACATTATAAAGTGCAGCATAAGACGCGGATGAATTAGGGAAGTCCCCCGTTACAAGTTATCTTTAATCTGCGACATAATACGGCCAAACCATGACGTCATAGATGAAATAATGTCGTAATAAACAAAGAAGGCAACTCACTCGTTTTTGCTCACGATCTCAACGTTACGATTCCAAAGCGAAAACGCGATCTCCGCCGTTATCTTGGTGGATATTGCTCCCAGGACTTCCGCCTTGATCCGTAGTCCGGATGCCATGAGAATATGCTGAAAGGACAAAAGGTTTCAAAAACTCGCCAATTGTATGAATTTGACAATACGACGGCAAAATTGTTTACAAGAAAATGGACTTGGACCAAAGATTTTGAGTTACGCTACTTTATCGAATTCTCGAGCAAAACAGGCAAGAAAGACTTTTATTTAAAATCCCGAGCCCACATAACACTATGGCACGAAAATCGCAGTATTTTTTTATCAGTTGTGCGAGCTTCAATTCTGCACTAAGGCAGTGAGGTAACAGGACACGCCTAAATCTAATACACACAACACCCACGTTCAAAAACACAAAAACCACAAAACAGCTTTCAAAATAAATCGCTAAGGACAAGGACGACTGGCGTCATAAAGCTAGGATGGTGACGTAACTAAGCACCTGTAAATGGTCTGTGAGAAGCAAAAAGGCTTCCACTCCTGCGGGGTCACCAGAGCTGCCCGACCATATCAGTGACATCATGTTGCTGTAACCTCGGAAAAAGGTCAAAGGTCGCAGTTTGACCCCCATCATGGACGACGCCATACCCACCATCGAGTCAAGTTCTTCTTCGCCCTCGTCCGCTGCACTTCCGGTCAACCCCTCTAAGCCCTGGGCGACGATACCCAGCTGAAAAAAATTATTCGTTTAAACGGTTGTTGAAACTTGAAACGGGGTAGATATAACGCATCCGCGAGTTTCATTAGTTAATTCCCATCGTTGCTATTGCACGGGGCGAGCAAACGCAAGAGAGCACTTTGCTTTGCTGATGAAGCAAGAGTAGGATGCCATTGCCTATTATATCAAGGCTCGATAATAACGGGTTTAAAAAGCATCAAGTTGGGGTCCGAGATCGATTAAATCCGGAACCGACCGACCAGTGCAGGTTAGTCAAAGACTTACCTGAGTAAGAGCAATGTTGTCACCTTTGCCATGCAGGCTGAAGTCGACTGCTGTTCTTCTCATCATCCCAGCGTTGCTATATTCCATGAAGAGACCGTAGGTTCCGTGAGATTCCGTGCCACTAAACATTAATTCGTAATTATATGATGCGACGAAGTTTGTTAGTTGTATCTGTTTAGTGCCACGTGGTCCTATAGTCGATGAGCGTACGTTTGATCGAGCATGGTTTAAGGATGTACATTTTTGACTTTTTTTTTTGAGAAAAGTTCATGCAAGGTTGTAATTTCCTGATGATTTTTCACCATTTGAGCCGCAGTCACTGAACACGTATGAGCGCATTTTCCAACAGAAGTATTTTAGTGCAATTTTTACGTTCACTTTCACGCGGTATAATGTGGGAACGTCCATGTGCTCCGGAAAAACGCTGCATAAATGAAAGGCAGAATATAAAGGCGCCTACTTATTTGTAGGCGTTGTTAATACTCACTTAAAAATATAACCGGTGAACGCGGACGCCATACCAGCTTGCGCTAAAGTCCAGTAATTTCCGTATGATCTGTCTTGCAATACCTTCAGCAAGGTAGGTCTAGAAAACAGAAGTTGCGTTATAAAATTTTCAGCAGATAACATAATTACCGTCTGTCAATTACACGCTATCAAATCGATAGGCAAGGTTTCTTTCCATCGTTATAGGCTCATAGCAAACAATGACAGTATTCACGAACAAATCTTTGTCCGCAAAGAGTTAATTCAAAGCATCTGCATCTACGTCCAGCCATTCAAACGTCCTTATTGCGTCATAATCAACGTTGCACCCGACATACCTGGATGAATGACCGGTCTTAATAAGATCCATTATGCGTGCGTAGATGAAATTGGCCAGTTCCCTGGACTTGAGTTCCGGAAGCGACAGGACCAGGTTCTGAACGTCGCGCTCAGATGGATCGGCCATGAGGATCTGATTAGCTGCAGCCGAGCGGACTGTGCTTTCATATTTCTTCCAATTCTGGTGGAAAATTCGACTCATAACCGGAATGACGTCCTTATTTAACTGGGAATTGTCGTACACTCCGAGTGATGTGATCGCTAGGTGGTGCACAAGGGGGTACGCGCTATTCTCAGCATAATGAAGGAGCTGTGGTATGAAGCCAGGCTGGGCTGAGTTTCTCACAAAGTGGATGTAAAGGGTTTGGTCGTCTTCACTCTCCGCTTCTTTTAAACCCTGAAGCATCATGTCTCGGACTTCCTTTACAACCTACATTGACATCACATTACTTTTGGTTTTGGTACAGATATATGGAGCGAGTTAATAACAATAAACAACAAGAGACATTGTTTAAGACAAATTAAATCTAAGAATATCAGAACAAAGCTAACACAGAACTTATATAGCCATGAAAATGGAAATAGTTTAACCATCGCCACTTTTACCTAGAAAAGCAAATCAATTTCTCGATCTCACAAACACTATGCAGTCAAGAAACGTTATTCAAATAAAAGTACTATGAAGTCTGTCCTATACAAAGTTAAGCTACTTTAAGAGCAATGTTTTCACTATTAAGACAAACCTTACGCTTGCAATTTCCCTCTTTTATTCTGCAAAACTTATTAAGAACAGCACCAATGGCAAGGGCTACTGTCTCCTTAATCTTTGGGTTCCCAATTTTTCCTTTAAATACTTTCTGTAAAATGTGAGAAATATGATATTTGTAGTCGTACTTTAATCCCAAACATGACCCAAAACTCAAAACCTTTGAACTCCAAACAAGTGATAAAAATCAAGTCCTACATCCATGGTCATTTCTTAAATTTATAAATTTTGAAAAGAAATTTATCCTAAAACATCGAGAATATCAAAATAATTTTATTAACTTTAGCATTATCTCTGGTTCGGTTGGGTTATTACAACACAGGTGTGTCATACACATGTGGGGCACCCCTATGTTATGGGTTTCATTTAGCGCTACCACAGGTTATAAAACTAGTAACCAAAAACATCAAATATAACAAACATTCAAACCCTAACCAGCACTCGCAAGTCTGACACTCAAGGACCTGTGTGATAATTGAAATGGAGGATACTCACAGCAAGATCTTTCAGAGCAAGTTCCGATGGATGCGACGAGAAAGCAATCCCTGAGAGAGCACGTTCGATGTCTCCCGTATTCTCCGTTTTAGTAAAATCCAAATTCTTCATGAGAACAGCTTGAGATGCAGGGGTTTGAGTAGCGGCAAGCACGTCGATTAGGGTCAGTCTGAACAGAAAAGCAAGATGAGATAGAGATTGTGAGATACTTCTGATGTGATTTTACTGATGGAGGTTATGTCTACATCAGATCAAACCAGGGCTTCAAGCTTACTGTAATGATCTGTGAAAATGTCTTAAATACATCCATGTCACATTACAGGCAAGAAGAGCTATATTTAGGTGACCTAAAGGTTTTAAAGTAAATTGAGGATTAAGACCGACCTGATATCTTCATTGGCTTTATCCTTCATCATTTTTGACAGCGTTTTCTTGTCCGCCTGCCTGGCTGCACGAACAGCAGTGAGATAAGCTTGAACTGAACTACTGTTAGCCATGTTGACCTTAGTTAAATCTTCATGATGAAGTTCCAAGATGTCTTGAATCTGTGAAAAAGAGGGGAATGCAAAACTCTGAATCCTTATCATGCCATTATCGCCAACATTTTTGACATAAATAGAGATGTGAGTGTAGAGAGATGATCATAACAGACAATTGCACCAAGTTAAGGACAAAAATGTCGTTTTAAAAGCAAAACCACACTGCATTCGTTCTTAATTTGTCTGATTAGTCTGATGTGCGCACTTGCTAAAATGATTTTGTGAGCAAAGGTAACTCTTAATTAAATAGTTAGCTAAAGCAAAAAGAGTAGAGGTGCACTGCAGTAGTTTGACATTGTAAGACAGTTTTACACATTGCTTGAAAACCTAAACATAACTGTATACAGTATATCATTTTTAGCCACTACAATATCAATGGTTGTCTATGTGGAAAACATAATTTTGGCCCATCAGTACAATGATGATAACTCATATTTCGGTCATTACCAATCTTTTGGAAACACTGGCCTAAGAGATACTAACGTTAGTTTGTTTGTTAAACTTTTCGACTTTTGTTAAACCTTGTTAAACTTTTCGAGGGCATCACATGCAACATAAAATGAGTGAGAATCTTACATTTAAACATCCTTCAGCACAATCTTTTGAATCTCTTGTTGAAGTCAGCGCCTGTTTTATATAAGAATCTCCTTCATTTCTTCTCTCTGGAAAATATTTTTGGACATTTTAATAATGTACACACCGATTGTGAAAAAATTTCTTATGGAGTTTTAAGCGTAAATTTACCGGCTGCAAAAGCCTTAAGAGCGGCATCTGCGGTTGACGATGTCCGTGATTTCTGGTCTTCAATCTCAAGCAGCCCAAGTTTTTGTCTGTGATTTGATACAGAACATTTATAAAGCAACACCTGACAGATTGCAGAGAATGATGGCGACAAACAAATTCATATTTTGGTTGGAGAACTAGTTGGTAAAAGTTTTACTTCAAGAGAAGAACTGACAATTGAATCGTTGAATCGTGGAAAGACTAAACCACCATCTACCAACCTGCCACGAATAAAGAGAGAAATATCCTGTTTTACATTAACTCGGATAGACTTTGATTCCATGGCAACAGCAAATAAGATGTGAGACAAATCATCAGAGAGTGTATAAAGCGCTCGGCTAGTTGACGCCGTTGTGACTCCAAGAGCCTTCAAGAAAAATGACAGTGTATAAGGAATTGCACAGTGAAATGAAAGCGATAAGGTGTTCAGTAACAAGTTGATATTTAGGCACACTTCTGCTTTGTAACTGTGATTACTGCACTTTAAGATGCAACGATAACATCAACAAAATATTTTAATAATACGCTTGTAATCTGCACGGCTGCGCATTTTCACATTCAAATAACTTCCATTCAAAAAAAGGTAAAACTGCAAGTTGCAACAATGCACCGGCTGTCCTGTTTTGTTTTTAGTTGTTAATACCCCGAGAGACAATCTACCTGGTTTAAAGAATCAAAACCTTCTTCATTATTTTCACAACTATCCATGTCCTTCACTTTCTTGACTTCGGCAGCAGTGACTTCGTACGACACACTGCAGGTCCCGGATGGATCCTCCTGGATTTTGAGTAAAATGTAGACAAGTCATCAGTGAAAAACTAACACCATGTAGTAGCATACAAAAAATTTATGCAAAAAATTTATGTAAACACTTCAAGCTATTTGATGACTTTCAACTTAAAGCTTTTGAAAAATTTCAGGTTGCTGAGAGGATGGTGACGCATAAGTTACCTCTGTTCTTTGACCAGTGTTCGACTGTACTTGCATTAGACCAAGCATTCCTCTCTTTACGTTTAACGATGAAATAGTTTCGCTGCTGCTTACATAAAGGGAAACCACCTGAAATAATGAACAAATTTTAGAATAACTGTGCATTGCACCAAAATAAAGATTACAGTAACAAAACTTTTTTTTTAATAGCCACAATTATCATTGGTACTACAAGTTACCACTACCATTTAGAACAAACAATTACCATTGGTTATTTTTGTTGACAGAAACAGAAAATTTTACATGATGCTTTATAATAAATACTTGTTTATATTATTGCATGATAAATAACAAGAATAAGTTCTGAAAATCCTACCTTTCCATGTGTTGATCTAAATATAAGGGGCTTAGCAATACTTCTTAGTGATTTGCTCCTTCGAATTGAATGGAAAGAATTATCTTGTTTCAATCGATCACTTACATTGAAAATCTCGGCTTCTTGAAACTAAAGATTTCACATAAAGGTTACCTTGTGAGTTATTGTATATAATATATATCTAAGATCCATGTAAAATAAATCCATTGGCAGATCGATGAACTACTTCTATTGTTAATGCACAAAGGTTGTCTATTCACGACCTTTGCACATTATTTATATTTTTTGTTATTGGCAACCCTGGTTTTCGATTCGCTCCTTGGTTGTGCAAAGCCAGAGAAAGAATTCTTGTCTATTTTTGCTTACTTGCTATAAAATATATAGTTTTTGTGTTGCAAAGGTTTAGTTTCCAGCTCCAAAAACCCCAAACTGAAACTCACATCAAGCGATTCACTTGTGCAATGTGATCTCTATGCTCAGTATTACTATATAAATTTTATTCTTCATCGTACCTTCATTTCAATAATTTGATCGTTCTGGTTTTCTGGATCAGTCCATCTGGCCGTGAGCTCAAAGATAGCGATTAACTTCAGCCCTGGAGATGAAATAACCCAAAGTAGAAACACAGGATATAACAAGAGTGCTTAATTATTACAAATTATATTTTTAGGTTAAGTGCCACTTCCAATCCCGTTCAATTCAACCCAGTTGGATACAATCCAGGACGAAACCAAACCATGTCCTTGAGTATAATCGTCCGCTGTTTAAATTCTCGTACATTTCGCATTGAAATACGATATTGTACATGTGGTAATAACTCACCAACGTCTGCGTGCATGCGATGGACTTTGTCTTCAGTGGCTAGATCAGCTTCATTTAGGATAACCTCGGTCTCGTAACTATAGCGATAGAGCTTGTCTTTTTCATAATACGGGCCAGCAGAAGCAACTGAAAGATTGAAAAACTATAATTTTACTAAAAACATACAAGGAATGATTAGAATATTTGCATAATATGGGCATTCGAGGATAGAATTTATGGCAGTTTTAATCCTACCTCAATTTACTGCAGCGAACAATAGAGCAGGTTATAAAAATTGCTAATATATATAAATATTGTAAATACTATGGCTATTACGTATAAATGCATTATGTGCAACAGATACATTATCACAAGAACCAATACCGACATAATTAACTTTAACAATAAGATAATAACCAACACCAACCTGAAGCGAAACCGCAACAAAGACAAACACACAACCAGCAAATGATCTGTGTCAGACCCATCACTTCTTTGATTTATTCAAAAATCACAACAAAAATAAACAAATTACTACACTGTTATGCCGGCCTACAATGTACAAATACAACATATAAATGCACTCCAAACATGCACAAAGAAAATGTAACCGCCTAAAAACATGCAGCTTAAGCAGAACTAAACTTAATTCACAGTTAATATATCTGTTCTAGTCTTGCAATTTTTCTGTTCTAGTCTTTAAAATATCAAAACTGGTTAATAAAACTGGAAACAAAAACAAGTCAACTTCAGAAATGCTGAGATTGTAGCTGACATCATCATACAGTGAATTAAGCCAGCGTGGCCAAGTATGATGTGGCTGAAAAAATGCTTGGGTAAACTTTAAACAGTTCAAAGTCCACATTGCTGCACATTAGTGAAAAGCTGAATTGTAGTAAATATGTTACAACACAACACACTGGTAAAGTTTCGCAAAGGGTTGTTGGTTGATTGCACAATAATTAGATATTTACTATCAGCATAAACTTTAACCTAAAAAGTATTGGTGACAAACACAGTAACTGTAAGATGAACTACACATGCTCCAATATTATATAATTACATTTACCCAACAAAGTGCTCTCAAACTTAATTCTATTTTATTTAACTCAAGTGTATCTAACAACATTGTGGAAGCCCTAGTTTAGAATTTAGGAGCCCCACACAATCAAATTCAAACAAACAAAAAACTAGGTTGCGACACAAGAACTGTTACGACAAGCGATGAAATATTATGCAAACAACTTTATATAATCTAAGTTCAAAAGTGGCAGAGTAAATATTTACACAAACCATGAAGAAGTCAAGAACACTGCTTGGTTAAGGGATTCTGAAGAAACTGCAAGAAATGCCTTTAAATTCTGAAAATAATATTATAAATGTACCGTTATGGTACAGACAATGCTAACACCCAAAACTTGAAAAGACAAAAAAATTTCATATATGTTGTACAGTTCTTTAATCTTGGTCAGAAAAAGTGGCGGTTTTGCTCTTAGTTTGTACTCATTTAAATGTTATCTGAAATCTTTTATATGTTATCAATATAAAATTAGACTCAGAATGTAATTCAGCTTCATCAACAGGAATTTATTAAAACTACATTGACGCCAACACTGACTGTATAACGACTAGAGAGTAGAGAAAAACAGGGAGAGGAAAAAAGTCAACAAAGCCTTTTTCAGAGGTCAAAGTCCAATTTTGTTTGAGCAAGCAATGAAATTGCCCCAGATGTATATAGATATTTAATTGGCTGCCACTATTTTACCAAAAAATATTGTGCGTTCCAAGTTATTTTTCATAGTTTATTCTTAACCTAATTAAAATTTTATAATATAGTAATCTAAATCTAACTCCAATAAAACCTTAAATATAATTTTTGGATACCCCTTCTCCTAACCTAACAGTCTGTCTTTAACAACAGGCTGCGTGACCTACATACAGTGAAGAAGTCACTTTAGACTTAATTGAACTCCAGCCTTAGTGTAACAACATGCTAAGAAGTAGGTCACCTTTTAAACTTTATTTAACAAGGTATGTAAAAAGCATTGAATGTTTAAAAATGTGTTTAAAAGGTTAAAATAGTATCAAGTTGTATTATCCTTGCAAGTGAAAGATTCTACCAAAACTTGTCTAATATATAAAAATAGTTAATTCTTAATTATATTCATTCTTTATTCTAACTCTTGCTAACTCTATGTTAGTTCTTCAGATTTTAACCCACAATTCATTTTTATTATCAGATATGAATGTGATTGACTTGTAAACTACATGGGTCTGACATCTGACTGATGTAGAGGTAGTTACTATGTATACAAATGATTAAGTTGCAAACACATTCATCATATTGTTTACTGCTGTTGTGACGTTAAAATTGCTTTTAGAAGGTAACATCATCAGCACTTCTAATTTACTCTTAATCCCAAACCCTTTGGCAATATTCTAAATCTTATTAGGACAAGCAAAATGATGCAAATTGAAAGTTATATGTAATTAATATATATAAATATTATTTCCACATCAACAACAACTGATTAAAAATTCCTGTGAACTTGGACATTATACAAAACCTATAATAATTTAAATGCATAAATTTAAATGATTATCAAACACTATTTATTCTATAAATATAACAATTACTAAGATTTGTACAATGTTTTCTTAAAATGAGTGGGATTACTGTATGTATTGTGTATACCACTTACTTGACCAAAACAAGACTAAATTTTGCAGACATTTTAAAGCTGAAATTTTCTAAATCAGTCAAGATTTAAACAAGAATCAACTTTTTATGCAACTAAACCAATCTCTACCGCGCAGAAACTTTTAATCAGACTGCGCAGTAATTTACATATAGCTTCATGAACTAAAGCTTTGGACACACCTTCACCTTTACAATGATAAAAATTTGTGAACTTCACTTAACATTTGCTCTAGGCAAAAATACAAAACCGATTAAATATTTTGCAAATTGTTCGGTAAATTGAAAATAATGTGAGCATGCACTAAAGACCACTATAGCCTTCTAAGGCTACTATTGCAATGTAAGAAAATTCTTTGTTGAAGCAAACCTTTTAATTAGAACAACATTAGGCAATATGTTTGTGAAAGCATGAAATTAGCTGATGGTTTATTGGGTGTTAGCCTTAGATTTTCTTGCTGCAGATGATTTAAGCATCGAAAATTAGATGAAAAACACAAATCAATGAATCAGAATTTTTACTTACATTCAAAGAGCAAAACTCAAGTATTCTACGTGTCTCTCTACCAGAAAATGTAGCCGTAAATTAATATGTATTGTACCACATTTTTGTAGTGGACCAAACATCTTGCATTTTAGGAGTTTTTAAGCAAACTTTTGTATGCAGGAAAGCTCAGAACATACTTAACCTGACTCCGAGTTGATAGTCAGACAAGCAAAAGATTTTCAATTATGGTCAATATTTCAGCTGCTGTTGGCATTTTAGTGTACTACTACTACCATAACATTACAAGAAATTTAAATGTAATTTCTCGAATAGGGTCACAGTCAGTAGCATAAGGTCAGTATAAGTACCATGCAAACTGTTTATAAAAAGGAAACTTACAATTTTGTGAACAATTTTTTTTGTTCGTCTCTGGCTGATATTTTAGTCTAGCCTAATACAAGTTGTTCAAATATAAAACGTATAAAGCAATTGCATACTTAGAATAACAGACGTAACTGTTATCCAGCCTTAATATTTTAGATCAGTGATTCTTAATCGTAAGATACACTGATCCTTTAGAGCAGGGATGTCCAACCTGCGGCCCGCCTGAGATTTTTGTGCGGTCCGCTAGTCATTTTCACTCCAAAAGTATGTACTTCATGTACCAATTTTTCTTGAAATTTAATAGGTTTTGCGACCCATTCAATTATTTCAAGTGACAATGCGGCCCACTATAATAAAAGGTTGGACATCCCTGTTTTAGAGCCCTTAACCTACCCTGTTTCTTACTTTTGCAGAATTTTATGCAGTTTTTTAGATTGAAATAATAAACATGCAAGTATAAATTTGAACTTGGCATTTGTTTGCGCAAAAAAAATTCATGGAACATGAATTCATAAAACTTATGCTTTCACCGGCTGAGGGCTGATTGAGTTCAAGGGACCGGTACAATACAAGATAATCAACAAATAAAAATGCAATCGCGTTTTGTGAAGTCAAACTATCTATAGCAAGACATACAGTAAACTCCCTCAGAAAAGCATACGAGCTTATAAAAACGTTAGTTTTTTGCACTCACTACGTCTGCCGCAACCTCATAATATTTAAACGTTAACGCGCTTCCGAATTATTATCATATGATTACAAATATAGCCTATAAAATATAAATCAATGTCATGGTCATACTAAAAAATACTTTTCACACGGTAAATTGCAAATTTATGACATTTTATGTGGACCAGGAACAAATTTGCGACTAAATGATTATCAGTGAATTTGCAAATATCAATAATCACCACAGCTATAACAACTACGTAAAATCCAAGTCCAAACAAGTTTTTGTTTTTCAACCAAACTGCAGTGAAGACGTGCACTAAACAAAGACGAACCAATCTTGTTTATCTTCTCTTTCTTGTTTATCTGTTATGCTCCAATGAGATGTAGTCACGCTTTGATAAGATCAGCTGGTTGAGCACCTCCAGCGTTATAACTATAGACATCTCAGTTGATCTTATGCCAGGAAAGTTTTTACATGGCCTACCAGGCTATCCATAAATGCTTGCCTTTTAAAATATAAATTTGTTAAGTATGTCATGGGTTTGGTTCAGATTACGATACCAAGGCCGACTCGAGATGAATAAACTTTTAATTAACGTCAAATTTATCAAATTTGCTGCATAAAATCTATTCCTTTAAAAAATCACATCTAAAAAGTAACACGTTTTATTTTCTGATGAACTCCTAACGGCTAGAATCTAGCAAGGTACCAAACGATCAATAAATGTTATGGTAAAAACAAGATTTTTCGAAATGTCAGTTTCATGAAATTCAATATTTCTTTTTCACGTTTATCTTCAATATTATACTTTGCAATCAACGATATCTTATAACCATTTTTACATAGTTTGCAGAGTACGTCAGCACTTTTTCGATATCAGTGAATTTAACAAGTTATTTATTGCAAATTCATCGAAGCTTGCCCAAGCTTGTAGCTGTAAACAAGGCTTTTTTGAAGCCTTTGTCTTTAATTAGGTAAATAAAGAAGTTTGCAAACGAGTTTCCAAGAACAAAGCGAGATGAAAGAAACATGCAAACATTCCAGGCATAGTTACTCATAACATCAAACGATTCCGGGAGTTTCTTCAAATCAATACTTTGGAGGCGGGCAAATGACTGCGTAATTACTAAGGGCAGATAGCAAATTGTAAATACTGTTACAATAACTCTCAGAAAATCACAAACTGCCGTCTCTCTTGTGGTTTGAAAGCTATTCTCTTTTGTGGTTCGAAGGCTATATTTCCGGGTCATCTGCCGTAAACGTTGCTTGCCATAGCGTTTCAATTTTAGCCTGAGCAAAATAGTCAGAATCCACAGCGATACTAAGCCAGTCGTTAGTGTCATGTGGTATATGTAAAACTCATCCATTTTAACTGACAGTGTCATGCCGACGAAATGTATCCTGTAGCGGTCAGAGGGGGCTAGTACTGGTATCAGGCCAAAAATTGCGGAGAAAATCCAAATCGCTATAGTGATGTGCAAGGCGTGCTTCTTCATTCCACCACGGTGGTTCCAATAGGAGACGGGTTTACTAATTACAACGTACCTGTCGAAAGTGTAACGATCAGCTTTTAGGGAAACTACTCACCTGGCTTATGTAGTCTTACGTTCTGCAAAACCACCATAAAAGCATGTATAGTATGTATGTATCTTGACAACAATCTAACACCATATGCTCAAATTGTGGTTAAAGATCATGCGCACACAAACCTGAACCCCGAAGAGCCTATTAACGCAAGTAAAGATGCGCAAAGAGGAACGTTTGTAAAGAATCCGGCAACTATGCAGTACCAATCGTTGTGCAGATCTGCTTCAGCAAAAAGTAACTTGCTCTGTCTTAAGTGACTGTACACCATGAGCGGTTCTGTAATCAGTCCCACTATGAGGTCAGCTACTGCCAAGGACACAATGAAGTATCTAACAATTTGAGAAAAAATTTAGTGTCAGTGTGACGCGAAACTCGTCCATTGGAATTAATTGTATTTCTTTGCTTACAAAAGTAAGGTAAAAAGACAGGCATATATTGGCTGTTGTTTTAAAATCAGGTTTTTTTTAAAAACGAATACCTCTAAAATACGGTGTACTTTGTAGCAAATTAGTTTTCATTTCAATGTATGATCAGAAATATTAATTTAAACACGATATAAATATAATTACAAGTTTTAATGTTTATGACAATTTGTTTCCACGAAGCTGTAAATAACTATACCCTTTTACTTTCAACATGAACAGAACAAACCCTACATACCCTACCCGTGCGAACAACTGAAGTGCTTGGTCCTCACAGCAACAACGAGAATAAGACTGTTCACAACAACCGTCAAGAAAGCCATAAACGCATCGACCACAGCGATTACGTAATGGGCAAGCTGACAGGAACTTGGCATGCAATCAAAAAGCGTTTTCCCAATAAGTGTGGAGCTGAGTTTTTCTTCGAGATCCGAAGACTCGTAATATGGACAAACGAAAGGAAAACAAAATGGAATGTCTTCGTAAATTTTTTCCTTGTAGAAAATATACCGAACGTCACTATGGTTTCGTTGAATTGAACCTGTTACATTTAGTTGTCGCGTGCATTGTATAAAGTTTTGAACGAACAGATACAACCTACATGGGTACGAAATATTTTGTTCGTAATTTTCACCAAACAACTGGTTATGGTTTGGCTTAGACGGGCAATTTCTTGGTAAGATGTCGGCATCGTATTTTCCACAGATCTGAGAAGAAATGACTTTGTGGTAAACGGACAAATCAAATTTCATTTCTCGACATTCTTTCTTGAGTAAATTATTTATCCTGAAGTTGGAATGACATGACTTGTTGTCACCGATGTTTTTGAGCCAGGACAAATAATCCAGAGTGGACGCTCTCTTGTTTTCATCATTAACTTGTGACGCATTCTTCCCACAGAAATCGCTCACTAGAAACATGCTTTTGTTGTCATTTCCATCGATCGGAAGGACACAGTTTCCTGGTTTTTCAGCGATTTCGAAGCAACTTGTCGCAGTAAAAAGCAAAAAACAATTCATCAAAAAATCTGATCTCATTTTCCACCAGCTATTGCGTTGCCTACATTATTAGACACATGCCAATAATGCTGTTGGAAAAGGGCTTTGTGCTGGAGTTGTTAAAACGACAGATCTCGACGTCTTAACTTAACGGTGTATCTGTTACAACAACATAAGTAGGCATAAGAAAAACGTTTATGTGCCAGAGTAGAAAATTACTTTTAACCTTGAATCGTATATCTGGAAATATAGTTACGTTTCTATGCGTTTCTTGCAGCAAATGCTCGCATGTGACGTCGCCTGCATGTAGCTGCTCATGCTCGCGTAACCAGTTCCCTGGTTACTTTTTCAAAACATTATTATTCAAGTTGGTTAACAGCCTGTCATGCGATTTCGTATTCAATCACTTGTTTGCAGATGAAGTTATAGTTGCATGTGATAAGTGGTTATTTATACATTTATGTATTCGTAAATAACGATATTTACAGCTTTCGAATAAGTAACAAAATAATTAGCCTAGGAACCAGTAACCCGCTTAACACCTGTAAAATACCATGCAGTTGGAATGGGGTCAACGCCGATAAACTCATTAAAACTTTTATTTCAACATAAAATTTTGAGTATAGTTTCAAACTTCACCTTTGTCTTTTTCAGGCCAAATTCAGAAAATACTGTAGAATTAATCTGCTTAAAGAAACTGTTACACAATAGTAGTGAAATACACGCAATGCGGGACAACGGATACAGGTAATCTGCCACTGAAAGCGACATTTTAAACTGCAAGGAAAATCTGCAGCAACAAAAATCTAACAAAAAATGTTAGTATCATAAAATCCCGACCGCAAAAGCAAAATCCATGAATAAAGCTACTACTTAACAAATAAACATTTGAAAACGACTTCTTCCTTCTAAAATGCGCAGTTGATGTTATCGTTTTTGGCAATGCACTTCCTGCTTATCGCATGTTGTATTTTGACCATTTATCATTGTTTCGTTTTGTTGCTTTTTACATCTCAGCGCAATTTCAGATGAAAATCGAATCTCTGACCTACATCCTGTCTCAAACTGTTATACTTTTTTATATTATTTTGCTGCTAAGTTTTTCGTCACTGTTACAATTTTTCAATTTTTTTAAAATATGCTCTGAAGGTCAAAAGTCAAATTTCAAGGTCAAAACTATATTTACTGATTTATTTTAAAATAAATTCTTTTTATGAGTCTTTTGACGTGAGAAAGCGTAGAAACATGCACACCTGCAACAGAATAAGCACTTTATAGTTGAAAATATGTAACCTGAAAAATTGTGTTTATGTTATAATTAATCACAAGACCCAAGCTTCCTAATCGTGACGAGAATAATGCCCTGCTGAGTCAATTTCCCGCCTTATGCAATGATGCGCACGATTTTCATGATAAAACATAAACTTTTGTTACCCTTTCAGGTCTAATTTTGACTCTCAACAGTTCACCTGTAGTATTAGTTTTGTTGTATTATAAGCTGTTCCGCTATTTCACTACACAGCGCTAGACGTTTAGACCAAAATAAACGCAAAGATTTTAATTACTGAACTTGACATGAGTGAAATTTAATCTTGAATAATAAATGTGTAAATGGTTGATAATAATAAGCGCTGCTTGGACGTTATTAAAACAATAAGAAACAAAACGTAACTTAAAAATTGATTCCAGGTATCAGCCATAACCAGCTTATAAATCATTATCCCTGAACATGTATATAACGCATGCTTGAAAATGCAGCATTATTTTAACGCATTCTCGTATACAGCAGCCATATACAGTGTAGCCTGGTCACTATGACTCAGCTTTAGTACACATTAGAACGTTGAAAATTAGCAAATGGTTTGCTTTTCATAAGCGGGTGACCTATATATATAGCCTTACATTTTTTTTGTTAAGCCCAATACTTTTCATACAACCCTCGTAGATCTGGTAAATTCATCAGCAAATAAAGAAGTATAAGTGTCACAGATTTTCACGTTAGCACACATCAGTATTTTTACAATTAGTTCGCTTTAAAGTTCGTAAGTCTTTTTGTAATGATCATTCCCACATACGAATTTACTCCCCACTGCACAATAACATGTTTTTGGATGTCTTCATATTACGAACGAGGTAAGCTTTGATTTGTTTCAATGTGCGCGATGTATTTTATCAATACATATGCGACTTGTATGTATCGCCGGCCGCGATGTTTCATTGCAATGTTGTGATTAGGAGTTTTGGGCTGGAGCATTTATTCCACGTTTTGGCTGTTTCAAGATAGGTCAGTGCCTCGGTTGTTATGATTGAAAAGTTTTGTTATTTTTATCGAAGGTATAATCGTGGATTTTGATATTACAACTTTAGCTGCTAATGTTTTCAAACTCTTGACAATAAATCAACTTCGTAATCTGCAACACACGAGTATTCGCTCTTCAAATTTTACGATCGAAATGCTTATGTAATCGAAGCATTAAAGATTTAACACACATCGAAGTCTAAGTTTTTAACAGCCGTGTCAATCAATCAAACTGTCAGATATCATGACACTTGGACCGTAGTTCTATCCGCTGCCACCTGCTCACGTGTTATGACGCAATAATGAGCATCATTTCTACCCAGATGACGCCAAGATGACACCAAGTTTGTCCCAATGAAATACCGATAGGCCTAATATAAAGACTGAGCTGTTGGCCGATTGTTGTCTTTGGAAAATTTGTTGAGATATAAAAAATAAAACGATCTAGATTATCAATACAAAATTACTTTTAGTAACTTCTGCGTGAATCATACCCTAGTGATGCAAATTTTATATGTCAATCATTGATCGGCATCCGCAAGGGGGAAGGGGCAAATGAGGACGCTAGCAATTTCCTGGTAATTGATGTACTATTTACTAAATGTAAATTGCCTAGGGTAAAGGGTTTAAAAACATAGTTTGACAATTTTCAAGTTTTTGCCTTGGTACAGTAATGTTTAGGTTTGCGTTGAATTGGACAGCGTTTCCAAGTTTTGGTGACACGTTGTAGGAAATATTTTGGAATTAAACTTCAATTAGTGAAAACAAGAAAAAAAATTATTATCAGTCATAAGTCTATTGATAAATAATTAAGTCTTACTATTTAGTCAGAGATAGATAAGCTATAGTTCATGTATCTTTCTAAATTTCTAAACAAAAATTTGTACAAGTGTTTTTGGTTAAAGTCGAAACGTTAATAAATTTTGATTAAAAAGTTAAAAAAGCAAACAAATTTAAGATTTTATCACTAATTGGTATGGTATATTTGTCCTCAGACTGAGGAAAGTCTTTGCACGACTCAAACCCGGCGATGATCCCTTAACGCTTGAGCCCCAGTTAACGAGATAACCTTTGTCCAAGTTCAGATTATTTTTTTGTTTTATTTAGTATTGCTGGAATTTAGTTCTGTCTACCAGGATCCAATGAAACGGAGCAAGTATCGTTAATGCCTTACCCAAGAGCATTACAAAGGTTTTGCTCCTCTGGGTATCGAACACAGACGACGAGCCGACAAAAGTTGAACAAACATGCACAAAATATTTAGACAGCAACCAAAACTTTACATTAATCCGTTGTCTATGCGTACTCTAGTTTTCTTTTCTGGTAATCCCCTGATTTGTATGACAATGACTTTTGTCCCCATTTTGTACGTCAGAACGTTAACAACGTTTGGCAACCAACCAAAGTTGCAACTTTCCTAAGTCGTGCACCTGCTGATCTTGTGAAAGAGAGGAGGAGTTGATGCATCAGTCTGCACTCTGCACTCTGCAGTCGAAATAATAAATAGCTAGGCCTACATACCTGTTGCGGCTGTGGTAAAAGGCAGCCGAATTATGGCTTTAGTGCATGCCATCATGATTCATGTCTAAATTTACGTCTTTGCACGCCTGAGTGCCTGTTGAAAACTAGCATACTTTCCAGTTGAGCCTGTAACTGAATAATATTATGAGTTTGAAGCATGTTTAGGATGCCTTATGCTGCAGCTTTTGCCAGACTGGAAGGTGATAACCACAGTATTGTGGTTACGCGTAATGGCACCCTTAAAAATAATTTGCTGGGCGGTTACCAGTAACTCTTTTTTAACTGGTTTGGTTGTAAATTTAATCAAATAACAAGGATTTTGAATTACCCCAAACTTAAAAGTTACTTATAAATCTAAGTGTGTAAATTGTGCATAGGCTCAAATCTTGGTGTGCTATCTTTTTTCCTGTGTTTTCACTAATATTTTAACGGAAATTGGTGTTGAAGCAGATAAATTTGCCTTGTTTGTATATTGTCAATTGGTACAAGTATGATAAATTTCAGCATGCACCTTGGCCAGTTTCACGTACATTTGTGAAATATGGACCTGATACAACAAGAGTCTTTAATATGTTCCGTCCACACTGAAACGTTTGCTTAATTGGGCCACTGTAGACATTTTTTGTAAAATATTTTTAACGAACAGTACATTTGTTTGAGAATGCAAGTTTGAAACAAAATCGAATACTGTGATTTGTGGTAATACTGATAATTGAATATTCCAATTTTAAGCAAATAGCTTTAAGAGTTGATGAAAGAATGGATGGCTTGCATGGAACCTGTGCATGCTATCAGAGGTGGGCAGTCCGTACTAAAGTACCATCGGTAACGGTACCGATACTTGGTAAAAAATGTACCAACAATTCCGGTATTCGGTACTATTTAAAAAAAGTAGTTCGGTATTTTGACGTTACTGGTACTTTTTGTGCAAAAGATGCTGCTGCAAATGCAATGTTTGTTGCAATTATGCTCCCGGTAAAGGTTACTCCAGGTCAAAACATATGTGATGTTTATTGCTTGCAATTTTACTTGACATTCCTAAATTAAAAAAGATCAACAGATGGTAAAATTAGTATTAAGGATTAATTAACATGTATTTTTGAAAACATACTTGTTAAAAGTTTGAAATTATCACGTGAAAAGTACCGAGTACCGGAACCGATTAAAATTTCTTGAAAAAGATAATTCAAGGTACTTTTGAAAAAAAGTACCGACGTTACCGGTATCGATACTGAAAAAATACTGTACTGCCCATCTATGCCTGCTGTTCACAATAAATGATTAGTGTAACGCATTCATAGGTTTGTGTTGTGTCTATATGATAGAAGCACAACCATGAAGGCCATTTGCATGCAAGTACCCTGCCACCTATTTGTCACATAATTATAATTTTTGTACGATTGTGCAATAGATTCTTTTCTACCATGGTGAAGACTTTTTATAAACTTAGCTTCCCAGTAATTGCTCGAATAGGTCTCCATTACCCCAAACCTCACCTTAATGAAGTATATCCCAAACTTGAGCTTATTTAAAGATTATTTAAAAATAAATGGAAAAGAAATTTAATTTATCGGAAACGTTACATTTATTAAATTGACGTACTATAATTTTATCAACATTTGAATAAAAACTTATATTGTTTCGTATCTTTATCCAGATGAATTCCTCTAACATTTGCCCAGTTGAGTTAGAATATTACGGAAATAAATTGTGTTCTGCTGATTTGGCCAATAACATCCATAGCAATGCTCCAATAAATTCAACAGACGACAAGTTGCTCTGTCATAACATGACATATGACCGAAGCACGTTTTCAGAAGTACTATTGTTCAATTCCACGCAGCTACTTGCTCATTTAGACACGCATTCATCCGGCATGTGTGCTGTTGTTTTATTTTATGCCTTTTGGTGCCCGCTTTCAATGCAAATGGCACCTTATTTCAATGCGTTGAGCCGTACTTTTACTGGGGTACCATTTATAGCTATTGAGGTTAAATCACAATTCAACATCTTCGCTTCAAGCCAATTAAAGTAAGTTCCATGAGTTATAAAAATAATACAGTTCTTATACGTTTAAAAATATGTACTCATTTTGTAAATGCTTGCCATTATGGTTTGAGTGAGTAACAGGTCATTGTAAATTTTAAGCTGCTCACATTCTCCAAAACACTATTTAACTTCATGGTATTTTGAATTAATTGTAGGTATGGCACAATCGCCGTTCCTAATCTCATCATCTTCAATGGTGTAAGGGCAATCGGAAGATACAATGATTCGGTTGTGGACATGGATAGTCTCGTAAAATTTTTAGGATTGTTTATGGAGCTCAACGCAGGAAATGCTGACATATGTGAAAATGAAAAGAATTGCATAACTAGAAATGTTTATGGAATCACTGAGCAAGATTACGTTGGCCCTTTGCCTGTAAAATATGAAGAAAGTACTGATTGGCTCTTGTTCATTTCCTGCGCTTATCTTTTATTCGTACTTTACAGAAAGTTGAAGAAGTTTAAACTTCTATAGCATCTTGTAAGATGCTTTGGTTGTCATCAAAACAAACATTTTTTAAATTTCCGTTTCACCAGTAAAGTTTGTAAACGCTGCAAATGACTGATGTACACTGTCAGAAGCTCTTTTAGAATTGTGGTCATGCGTTCCTGTTGTGTGTCTATTTGTTAAGTTTTACGTCATTTATATTTTAATTTTTTGCCATAATTGTGGATGAGGAAACATTGCGCTGACGCAGATGGTCGCAAGCGTAATAGCAGCAACGATAATACACTACAACTTAGGCAGAAAAATGTGACGAGGCCTCAGAGCAAAAACGCGCGTTACGGTAATGCTGCATAAATTGAGGAAAGATAAATAAATAATAAATAAATAAATACACAATCAAACATTAAATCAAAGTCAAGCTTGATGATTGGCAGTGCGCTTGCGTTTGTAGAGCACCACACACAAGATAAAAACGACCTGTTTGTTTGGATGGTGGAAGACAAGGTAATAAATAATAACAGTATTGCATCTATGGGCATAATTTGTTGTGTGGTCACTCTTGTTAGCTAGCTTAGTAAAGTTAGCTGATTTTGATTTATTATCGAAATTAAACCCTTGTTTTAAGTAGGATGTAAATTTCGCAAAAGAATCGGAAAAACCCACCAAAACCATAACTCCATCAGAGTGACCGAACTCCCTTTAAGGTGGTCCTGGTGACAAGCAACGAAACTGTTTAAAACATCGGTTGCTGTAGTGAAGTGTATGTACGATACCTTGTGCACTTCCTGGCACACAGTAGTTTGATTAAAGTGATGTCTGCAGGCTATTAAAAAAAGTTAAGCAAATTGGTCCTTGGTAACATCTGAGAGCAAGTGTACTTGACGACCTATTTTTCTCGATTTTTATGAATTCTACCGGAGTATTCTGGTGACTATACTCTTGTTTTGGTGTCACTTCCTGTTGTTATGTTAAAAAAAAACAATATTCACTACGCAGGAGAGGGAGCAACCTACTGGATTTTGATATAACAACTGCGATTAGTTAAGATTAAAAGTGTGTGTGACGCAACTGGTGTCTGAAGCAAATAAGAAAACATCAAAGATACAAACTAAGGTAAAAACCGCGATCAACAGGCAAAGATACATGTGGCCTTTTACAAAACTAGTAATGTAATGTACTTCACCAATATGCCGATATTCAGCAATAACGACATTTGAGTCACGAAGTCAAATCAGTGAAATGGGCCTCCTGTTACACCTGTGGCGGAAGTTGGATCTTGCGCTCTCTAGTGGTGATAATGTACGCAAGTAGTCAACCATTAGAAATAGATGAAAACATGCCTCTAAAGTCTAAAACCGATCGCCGATGAAGTGTGATCTCTATCACCGCAATAACGTGACTTTATTGATGGGAAACATCTTAAATAATAAGGAAAGACCAAAACATTCTTTCACTTGTTGTAACAATGCTGTAGAAGTGTACAGTACAGTAACTCATTCCGAAACAAAAGTCCGGGTGGTTTTATACTTCTATTGCGAAATAGAATATATCCATGAATGAATTGTGACATCACTAAGCAAGCACAATGCCTTGAAAATGTCAGGTTTGTGCTTGGCGCCGTAGCATGGGACTGACAATGAAGACAGATAGACATTAGACGGTATGCTGCTGGTGACTGGTTTTAAATGCTAGCAGAAAACAGGAAAGGCATTAACGTTGTAACTATTAGGCCAAGCAAGGTTTGCTTTTGTATGTAAATGTGCCCTGTGGGTTTGTTGACACTAGTTTCGGGAAGAAACTTGGGGTTAATTGACTATTCTAGCCTAGGCTTAGTAACTTTGGTTGTTTGTTTCTTAAGTTCGGGAACAATGGTCATTATCCATAGTGGTAAGGGTGACTACTGCACGCACGAGATTCATCAACGTGCAAGCCGAACTTTTTTATCTTTACGCCGATTTATAATAAATAAACAAACAATTTAGGTTTCAGTGCACCCCACTACACCAAAATTTGCCTCTATGTCCACACGATTTCTCGTCAAAAACTGCATAACTGCCGTAATTTCCGGTCGGGATCATAACGAATGTTCCTTACGGATTTTCTTAACTCATTAAGTCATAGACTTGTTTCAAATTAAAGTCTTTTTGAGAAAGAGTTAAACTGCGCCGTTTTTCAGAGTCAATGTTGTAGGTTAAAAGGACAGCCATTAAAAAAGGCCTGCAGCAAGGTTTTTGACAAAACGCAAGCATGACGCAATTCGTATCGTATTGTTTATTTTTCGCCATTGACTGTGGCGAGCGAAAAGTATACAGCTAACTTCGTGTTTGTAGCAAATCAAAACAAGAAATATGCTCACAAGCTATCGATGAACGGGAAAAAAGCAGTCAAGCCCCGAGGGTTCAGAATACGCAAGGTTTCAACTTATTAACTACAGTGTTGCCATAACCATTTAAAAGTGGTGCAACAGAAAAAAAACTTACAAGTCACAAATGAAAAAGATTTCGTAATTTATACGTGCAAAAGTTTCTTATAAGCTTTATTAGGGAAGACGGTCTTTATAGTGTCTTATAAAGTGGTTCCTACAAAGAAAAATTAAGTAATTCGCTTGTAGACTGCTTTCGCTTTTGCAGCAAATCAACAAAAGTTTAGTACCGGTAATTGCAAATCTCCTTTAAAGTTTTAAACTTAAAGATTTCCAATCGCTCGTTGTACGGTCCAGGCTTCAAAACAGCCGCCAAATGATATTTGACCTAGTTCTGGCAAACGGGCGAAACAGCGGGATGCAGTTAACAATAGAGTGCCAATTTGATCACAAATTAAACAATTTAGTTGCTGGTCTGCTCTACTTTAATCTAAAGCCGCCGCGGCGCGTTTCAATTTGCTTATCCGTTAAAACTGGCCGAAATCCCAAGACCGATTTAACAAAGCTCGTTGGAATTATGTCACTACAATTATGTTCATTGAGCTAGCCTCTAGATAAATTGTACGTAGTGTTTGACATCTTGGATTAGTTTTATGACATTTGCAGTCACATAATACACCCTTTTGTTTTGACTCTAACTAGCTCTAGCGACTTACTTGGCCTCGGGCGTACTAAGAATTTTCATTTTGAACAATGTGGATTCATCTACTGCCATTGGCAGTAGGCGTTTGCTCTTGACAACTGCATTAAAGGTTTGATAGTAGATAGGTTTAAAACCCTGGAAATTTGCTTGATATATATTAACACCGTTTGCAGTTTGGCATAATCTGAATGCAGGCCACTACAAACATCTGGTGATAAATTTTGAAATTTTTAACGCCCAATTTCGACAGTCTTGGTACCTGAAGCAAGGTTACAGTGCTTAGAAAATAGCAATCGCGTATTTTAAACATTTTGACAACCGGTTAGGACAGGCAATTACTTGAGTTCGCTTCTCGGTAGTTATTTTTAGCCTAAAAGTTTTTTGAAGCCTATCGCATATGCAAAAATGTTGTATTTTCAGATTAAGGTCCAAGCAATTTTGCGTTTCCTGTTCTGCCACTTGAGATTTCGGAGATGTACAAGTTAGCAGCAAGTACTAAAGTTTTGTTTTGGACGGGAAACATCCCAGCCGTAAAAACATTTTCAGGTTGTTTTTTGAAAACAAGCAAACTGTCCCCAGCAATCTTAGCTTAAGCTGTCATTCTACTTCTGCTAGCTTCAAAATATTTATATTATCACTCACTTATTTGCCCTTAAAGC
This sequence comes from Clavelina lepadiformis, assembly GCF_947623445.1. Classification (NCBI taxonomy): domain Eukaryota; kingdom Metazoa; phylum Chordata; class Ascidiacea; order Aplousobranchia; family Clavelinidae; genus Clavelina; species Clavelina lepadiformis. The sequence goes on along the minus strand of NC_135248.1, from coordinate 12,822,212 downwards.
TAGGTCAAAGGCGTTTGTGTCAATAGCGAATTTAGAAAAGTTGCGAACTTTAACACAGACGGAGGTGGGGCGTAATATCCGGTCTGGAACCATTTTGGGACGAGCAGCTGGACCCAAAATAGCTCTCCCTGTTACTAATTAGTAACTTTTTGTTACCTAAACCAGTTGTTATCGGGTTAAGTCTTAAATACACATTAGATAGCAGTTTACGTACTGGTTTGTTTATGCTTGCCGCTGTGTTGTTCTATACGTACGATCTTGTATGTTTATTGTTTACGTACATATGTACAGAAAGCTTGCTTGGTAATCAAGTCGTCTGCACGCGGGATTACAGCTTTTAACACGTGGAAACGATGGGTGGAAATGTGTTTTTGTTTGGCGTAAAAGGCTGTGTGTGACGGTTTTTTCGATTCCGTTCACGCGAACTCGTGATAACGCAATCAGCATAAACATATTTAATAAGCTGAAAATTAAGGAGAAAATAAATGCACAAGGTTCTATAAAACCAACGGATTGTGAGCGAGCTGTATTAATGGCTAACATCCAAACAGAAGTGTGGTGCAGTAATGTAGTTCATATCTTCCCGTGTTCTACGTCGAGTTTAAAAGCAAATGCTTTTCTGCTGCAAAGCGGCATGAAATTTTGACTGAGTTGGTGTTGTTGGTTAGATTAGATAGCAAATTTTATCTCTTGCTTTCTTAATACGTCGGATATTAAACAGCGATAAGATAACGAAATAGGAGGACTGTGTTAATTTGGAGTGTGCAATACAGTAGGATTGTGCTGATAACAAGTTTTCGCAAACTTTTCCGCGTAAGACCTTTCAAGGAAAGAAAGTGAAAGACACTGCGACAGTTAAACGATTGATTTCATAGACAGGCATTGGATCGATTAAACTGCAAGAACGTTGGTGCCATGATACTTTCTATATTTTTGAATTCAAACGTTTCTTCTCGGCGTTAAGCATCGCACAAAATCGACCGCATTTACCTCCGAGAACGTAAGTTGTAACTTATGCGTGTGATTGCCTTCCAAAAAGCGGGTCTCAAGCCGTACAGAATTAACGCGACATAACATAGCACATGTGCGTTGGCTTAAAGCTCTAAATCCGCAGCTAATTACGCACTGAGTTCTCGTTTCTATCCGTGCGTGAGGTGTCAGATTTCCGAGTGTTACCCTGTTGGTTATTTGTTCGTTGTTCGAATTTTCGCCTTTTTTCATGAAAACCATCTCTCGGGTTGATTCCCCACGGAAAGCTTTCCATGAGGTTAATGCGTCATGGTGTTAGTTAATTACAGCGGGTCCTGTTTCCTGTTTCTTTCTTTATGACTATCCAAGACGATGGAACCGCTCGCTTGAACGCTTTGTTGAAAAATCCTGCGGTGCCTTAACTTCGTTTCCATCGAACTCTTCTGAACTCAAAAGGAATAAAAACCTGCCGTGCGTTTTCAATTGTTTGAAACCGAGTAGAATAAATCTTCATCAAGGCACCGAGTTTCTCGAACCTTTGATGGTTTCCTGGAGTGATGAGATGACCAGCTTGCCTCTTCAAGTCACGTCAAACACACTGCGATTTGTTCTGGTTTGACAAAAAGTTCGAACAAAGCGAAAAACACACGTGTTTGTACTTTTGAGGGTAAACCAAAAATTGGGCACGTACGTTTTTGTTTTTTAGTTTTCAGCGATTGGTAATGATCTAAGGTGTGTTAGTTTTTCAGCCAATCGGCGTTCTTTATGAAGGTGACGTACGTCTACCTTTCAATTAAAACTTGTTATTGCATTCTGTAACGTATTTTTTTTCTAATTTTAAGTTTTAGCCCCAAGGCAATAATACAAAGAAGGCATCATGCTGACTGGTTTAGAAGTGATTTGCTTGTTAAGAGGGAGATTACGGATTATAGGTTTTATAACACGATCATGTATCTCTTTGTTTGAAACGCGAAAAAAGTTCAGTTTTTAGTAAAAACCACTTCTTCAGGCACTCAAGGTGGCAGATGAGACGCGTGTTAGTTACCTTATATGTGGTGTTTGAGTGCCTCTGACACCAAACGTAGCACTCAAGTTTTAAAGCACTTCGTCAAAATCAGCGTAGGCTTCATTCTTGCTTTCAAATTTTGTACAAAAAACGAGAAAGAAAGATCTCATTTTTCAGACGGTGAACAATAAATTTGTTATCGCCAGATTTTAAACGGTCCATCAGGACGAAGATTACAATCAATGTTCGGTCAAAGATAAACAAATAAAGTTGGTTATCTGCAGACGATGTGGACCGTTTTACGTCAGTTCAAGTTCAATGTCAAACACTCGGTGCTTAAAATTAAGGGAGAGGTTTTAAGATATTGAGATAGCGGCCGTGTTATGCGGCGGTTTAAAGAATCTATTTGAACACTGTGTTAGAGGGTTTGTTTGTACCTCAACTGTAGTTAGAAACCGGATTGAAAATGTCTAATACATTAGCAATATTGTACGTGTCAGTATCGCCTGTTAATGTTTGTACAGCGTCAGAACTCATGGGGAAAATCTTTGAAAGAAAATAAACGAACGATCTCATTCAGGAAACACGGGTGATAGGAAAATGGTTGAAGGTGGAAATGCGTCCTTCGGCGAAAACGTTCGACTCAATTATTTAGAAAAAAACGCAACAAAGCCGGGGCAAAAAAAATACACTAATCAGCGGCGGAGTCGAAAAAGTAGATCGCGGAGATTACGCATTTTCCCGCTCGAGGACGCGCAGAAAGCGGGCAACGTTTCATTCATCACTCGCTCGCTTGAAGAAGCGGTTGTTGTGTGTGTGCACGTTTGAGCAGAAACAATTTGTTTTTATGAAGCGATTTCTTCTCAGTGTCGATCAACGTTACACGTCAATATATTAGAGCTTCGAAACAAACTTGCAAGGACAAAGTGTTGCCTGAGATTTAAGAAAAGTATTTGAAATTCCCAATAGGCCGTGTTTTAGGATTTTGTGAAAGTGTAAGGGAATGGCAGATATGTTTACAAATGGTTTTGTCACGTTTCACCGTTCTTGTATTGTGGCTTGAAAGACAGGAATCCAACATATGCACTTTATTTATTTTGCCAGACATAAAAACAACGCTTGTGTTTCTGAAGACGCTATACAAAAAGATCGTAGAAGAATTACCGAGCTGCGTAACGTAAAACATTGTAAGGAGTCTATTAGCGATAGGAAGTCGCGACAGGTCTTTGAGCTTTGGTAATCTGATTTACCAAAAGTCACCATGTGGCATTTACTGGAGAAAATCTCTGAACAGGTAACATAAACCCAATTAACTAAATGCAATGGCGTAGCACACGTTGTATTACAGTAGTTAATTTGATCCCTAAACTTACGATTGGTAGTAGTAATTTGTTCAGCTAACTGGTTAAGATCATGTAGATTTCAAGATTTCGCCTGGATAATTTTCTGCTTTGTTAACGACATGTATTTAGATGATTTTTTTGGCGAAGTAGTGAAGCAGGTTAATCCATTATGGCTTGCAGCCACAAATTTAGGATTTGGCTTCTTAACAATGTTAATTACAAATCATATTTACTCGTTAATGGCAGAAGTACGTGTAAAGCGGTCACCGTAACTGATGAATATAAGTTAACTACCGCATTGATTGCAGGTTACCAAGTACAGTACTTTCCTTGGCCAGTTGTGGTACATACTCGTTTTCGTCTTTCGTCTCATCGTGGTTGTTACAATTGGCGGTTCAGGTAAGTCATAATGACATAGTGTAAATTTTATTAATTTCTTTGTTAGTTTTAATGACTGGTTTACACGCCATGGCGTCACGTGGCTTTAAAAATAATTGTCTAGAATTTTAAGTGGCGAGCTTTGACGCTCTTATATCTTTTATCTCGTAATAGACCTAATTTTGATTGTATGATAAAACCGTTTAATTGCGGACACGAAGCCGCAATTTAATGAATGGTCGGGAAATTTCCATCGAGAACAGGGCACGTTTATTTTACCGAGACCCTGTTCCTGGCTTACGCAATGTGTTCAGAATTTTAAGTCGGCCGAAATGGACAGTGATTCGGGTTGTCGGGGACTTTGTCCACTTTTTGTCCACTTAGCGCGAATGACGTCACGATTGTGTAACGGGTTTGAATAAACTGTTAAAATGAAATACAAACAACACCGTTGTCGGTTTCCGGGTGTTTTTCAATGAATGAGAACAATTCGTCAACTTAAGAGATCTGTGAGATCTTGTTTTCCAGTGTTTAGTAAAAAAAGTCTAATTTTCGGGTTACGCCACTCTTACCAGGGAGAAGGCTTTTATGATGTTACACGATTTGAAGGCTTCGTTTTACCAGCATAATTAATATACCTATTTCATCATCACTTCGTCATCATTAATGACGTAACAAAGTTCAAGGGGTGGTTTGTGACGCATGACACAGCTATTTTTTTAAACACGGTCAATGAAGCACGTTTATTTGTTACAAAAATTCTTCTCTGATGCGTTAAAGTGTTATTCAGTATCCTGGAGCGACTGACTTCACAACCCTGTTAATCATAGCACGACCATATCAACACGTAAAATCACCTGTAAACTTGTTTATTACGCTGCTTAACGTGCGTTATGTGCTTTTCCTCCATTACATTTTTATAATCTACAGTTCAGTGACAAAACCAAAAATATCCATTGTGATCGGTTTTCGATTATTGCCTCACAATGGTGTCTTTCGCAAGTTGTCCTATATTTTGACGTCATAATCGCCCGTGGTGACGAAACAAAGAATTAGATCGTCTGCCTCGCGGGGTTCACCCTCTGGCCTAGATAATTATACGTTTACTTGTATAGAAAGATCCGTCTTTCGCGCTGTATAATTACCACTCTGGTGGCAGTTGGTCTATTCTATACGGTAATTACCTAACGGTACTAACTCTTTTGTTTACAGTTTATGGTGATGAACAGTCGGCGTTCAAATGCAGCACAGACGTGGTCGGTTGTGCGAATATCTGCTACAACGAGTTTGCAAAGATATCTCACATAAGATTCTGGGCTTTCCAGGTAAATACCGCCAGTCTAAACAACGTCAATCAAATACTATCTCGCGGCGTGCTTTTTGCCATATAAGCCGCGGTGTATACACTTACACATTACCAGTTCATTTATCTGTGCTGAAGATGAACAAAGCGATTGAAGATTATAATCTGAAGGTTGTATCTTAGTCTGTCGGCCAACTCACTTAGCACTGAAAATCTTTTCAAAGTATCATCATGATTTTCATACGAAATGCGATAATAGTTTCCATAGCAACCTTTCTGAGCTTTTTCAAAGCAACTTTTTGGTTTAATAAAAGTTTAACAACCATTTGCTTTTTTTGTTTAGTTCAAAAATAACCAAACTCTCGCTTAAAATACTAAATTAAATAAAGACAAATGAAAACCAATTGGTTGACTGTTGGTTGTGTCGGCCACATAATATCCGCTCCGCATGACTGTGCCAAGTTGCACGTGAGAGCGGTTTGGATTAGGGAGTCAAAACTTAATCGCGATTTTATTTTGTCTTATCAGCTTTTAGCAGTCGCCACGCCGACTGTTTTCTTCCACTTCTACTCCATGTATATGTCCGGAGAGATTCAAAAGCTTAAGACATCGGAGGAAAAATTGAGGTTGATGGAAGATGGAGAAGCGGACCACATGCTCCCCGTGAGTGTTACGACGTCGACGTGCTCTCCTTTGCGTAGACACTTCTGTTAAGCGTAGTGACTCATAACTCAAGATCGCCAGAGTGTGTTATGTCGATTATGACGGAGACAGCCTGTCATTACTAGCCGAAAAAAAAGTAAAAAAAATAAATGAAGTTCTTGAGAAATGCGGAAAGTTGTTTTTCTTGATAATAATTCATTAAACAATTTATGACTGATTTTCACGATTGCCACTTAAGTTTGAATGTAACAATTGTCAGCTTCGTATAGCGCTTTAGTGGCTTATGTAAATACCGTGTTTTCTTACAGACCAACCCTGATAGGGAAAGAGATTTCAAGAAAATGTCTAAAAGACGAAAGAGTGTTGGTCACGTGAAAGTGCGTCGGATTTATTCTGGCAACGAATTGAAAGAGGTAAAACATTTTTTGCTTGCTCAAGGAAAAAATTGGTTTTCCATTTTAAAATATTTATTCCTCATTTTCCAGATCCCATACACCAATAAAATCCACTACGCTTATTACGTCAGCATCGTCTTCCGTTTAGTAATGGAAGCAATCTTCATGTACTTCGGCTATCTCCTTTTTAAGAACATGGTACGTTATTTATTTAATTCATTTTGGAAAAAATAACAGACCAGTGTAGATCCTGTATGAAATGCAAAACGCGTTATGTCTATGAAATGACATATTGAAAACATCCAGTCAAGTTGGTTGCTTTGGAACTGCCGAAATTTTAGAAAGTCAATTTTCACGCTCAAGACCGTTACATACTCGCAGCAGGTTGCTAAAAGCAAGATTAGATTTTGAAAGCTTTCTGGGTTAAATGTGTTGGTCTTTTATGGCCTAGTTTTGTCAATGGTCATTGGTCGTGCATATATTTGCATGCTATTGTAAAACTTGACGGGATTTCTTTAGATTTAGGTTACCACAGATCGCTTTATTGAGTTGCCAACGTCGTACAAATGGTTTTTCCACGACCTCATCTTGCAAAGTTTGATAAATATTTGCATCCTGCCTGGCTTGGTGCGACATGTTTTATCCGTCGTCTTTATTTTGTTGGCAGCCTGCTGTGTTTGCTGATCAAGCGATCTAATTCTAAGGTTCCCGCGGGGCTTATCGAATTACCCTGCTTTGGATATTGTTAGCTTAGTGGCTTTCCCTGCTGTGTTCAGCACTTTGTCGAAATGGCTAGTTTACAATGTGGAAAAGTTTTGGATCAGTTAAACTATTTTATCAAAGGAAATCGCATTGACAACCGAGCTGTTTACGGTAACGCTGTTAATTTTGTCTCAATGGCCATTGGCTTAGCAAATATGAACAGTAAAAAGCTATTTCGGAATGTTGTTTTTTTATCATACTATGGTTAGGATTTTGTTGGTTTCAACCGTAGTAACTTTTCGATAAACGTTGCGCGTATTTCAACCCTGACGGCACAAAACTGAGTGTTTTGCACCTCGACCGTATTTTCTCCAGTTTGATGTCACTGAAACTTGTTCAAAGAGTTGTTGATGCTTGTTAAAGATCTTCTCATGTTCAGGACGTCACTTGCGAACTCGACGCAAACGGACCATGGTGCGAAAGCCAGCATAATCCGTTCTATTTCCTCTGGATGAAAGTGCCCGCTATGTACCGATGCCGGGGAGTTGAAGGCTCCGAAGTGTACACCGCATGTACCATGCACGTCATGAACGACGGCTTTGTACCTTGCTTTGTCTCTCGACCTTACGTGAGTGCTACGACTACTTTGCTCAAAACGTCAATTAGCTTATTTTCAAGTGGCGACGAATGTGTTACAACGGCTCTTGCAACTTGTCAACGAGTTGGTTTAAATTTCAGGAAAAAACCGTTTTCCTATGTTACATGGGTGTGTTGAGTGGGCTTTGCTTTCTTATTTCTGCACTGGAATTAGTCGTTGTCACAGTCAGACGGTTCTTCAAGAACAGAAAACCAAAGCATAAGTGAGCATACTTCTGTTTTTTAAGGCCCTCCCGATGCTTAACTTAACAATAGGCAGCTCTCGTTGGCTATTGTAATGCAGTTAAACAGCCTACTTGTAGAAAGGTTCTTCTAAATCTAAACACTTCAATCAGTTTCTTTAAAAACAGTATAAATTTTGAAATCTTCTGTCCCGATTTTGATTTAAATGCTCGCTTAGCACCAAATAATTAAAAAAAGTTTTTGTGACGTAATAGACACTTACGTGATTTCATAAACATCAGGCATCTATTCGGAAACAACCATCGTTCCAGTCGTCCCGAGTCGGTGTTTTACGGACCTGCGCCGACGGCCCCAAACGGACCAGGCAAATACGGCTTTAACGAAACTGAAGCTTACTACGGTGGAAGCTTGGCCGTTCCTATCCGCATCGCACATAGTAAGTATGTCCTTGTGTGATGTGTGTCGCATATGTGAACGTTCCTTCCATTTCGTCAAATATGGCAGAAATATCTGCGCACGTAGTCATCTCGTTAGCTTTATGCGCGAGAAATCTGTTAGTTTTTTGCATGAAATTAATCTAACTTTGGCAGAATTTTCAATTAAACTCTTTAGTGTAAAGCTAACCCTGCTCATGAAAACGCCACTTCATGAAAGAAAGAAACGTAGGATTGTTAGTTGTAAAACTTAGAACTTTACTAATGGAAACAAAAAATTCTTTCCCCAGGGGGATACCCGCCCAACGCAAGCCAGGTGGACAAGCACGTGGTGATCAATGATGAAGACAGAGGTGATGATCATATGGAGAAGGAGAACCCGTCGCCCACTGCCTCCATGAAAAGTTATAACTAAATTTGACTGGAAACCTAACTTCTGAAGTGTTTGAACGGAGCATTTTTGCCTGTACATTTACCGCTGGTGCAATTTTTTATTAACACGTCTCGTTTGCTGCATTCCTAGAATTTGACCGAACAATTGGTATTAAGTTGCTTTTGCTGCTGATTTACGAACAATTTAGGAAAATCTTTTGTTTTGCTGCTGACGAAATTGCTTAATCCTGTGCATAGCGGCAAGTTTTTAACGTATTTAGCCCTGCAATAACTGCCCATCTAGGTTGCTGCTACTTTAACAATGTAACTTATTTTTGTTTGATTGTAGGAATTATGTTATGTGCAGTTATGTTTAATTTAGGCTGAAACAATTTGGATTTAAAGTTACAATGCACAGTTTATTTATACCTGGTTTGCCTTACTTCTGTTGTTTCGATGTACAAATAAGTCAAAAGCTGAAAAGTTTTACCTAACCACGAAATTAGATGTACTATTTTGCCCTTTTTATTAGTCTCACTGTCGCCATCTGACGGATGGTTTAACTGTGAATGCTCATAGAGCGATTACTCGTGCCTAAATCTTTTTGCCCAAGCGAAATGCATTGCATAAGTGTTAACGTGACATGGTTTCGGCAAAACCATTATGTAAATAGCCGTTTATATCACAACTGCGTACTTTTGAACTAAGTTGATTTTGTGATGTTTTACTGGAAGTAGCAGCATGCGGTAATTATGTAAGTGATTAAAATATGGAGATTTTTTATATTTCTGGCATGTGCTTTTGATTTCTGGCGAATTATTTTTATCGTATTTTGCAGCTGGGAATAAGCAACGCGAACTCGGTTTCTGTAAATAAACGATTTGTGACAAATCCTTTCTCCTTAGCCAAAGAGTTTATTAAAAAGCAACAACATATACTAAGGGTTCCATGACATATGACCGCGGGAAAATGACCGCGAACAAACTCACCGGGGACAACTGAACGTGACGTAAATTGACCGCGAACAAACTAACCGGGAACAGACTTACGGGAATGAAAATTGACCGGGAGGTAAATTGACCGTGCAAGTGCTGAATTATTGTGTTTAAGTTGATCTCCAACTCTTTTTGCAATTTACAATTATTAGTATAACCATAACCAAGACTTAAAACTAGGGGAGTCCTGACGTACAGCTTCAATCTGACAATTTACTTAACTAAAGTGTCCATTGTTATTGCAATGAGTCCATTGTTACTACATGAGATAGGCTATCAAACAACTCGTCTAGACCGGGAAAATGCATGTAACAATAGGAAATCTATGAATAAAGGTGAAAAATCCGTAGGGTCACCCTACACCCTACAAGGGGCCAAAAAACTCTACGAGTGGCAACCTTGACTGCAATACACATACTAAATTGGATAGTGACTAGATAGCGACTAGATAGTGAATTAGAATTTTGACCTTTTGACGGCCAATTTGTCGCCGGTTAATTTCATTGCCGGCCAATTTACGTCACGGTTAATTTGATCGCCGGCCAATTTGTTGCCGGTCAGTTGTCCACTACCAGTTGTCGCCGGTGAATTTGTTCACGGTCACTTCACGTGATCCCATACTAAGGATCATGGTGAAAATATTTACAGAATGAATAAAGGCACCGAGAATCTATGCTGGCTATCATACGCTGTCTTATGTAATATCGCTTAATCAGCACTAAAACAGCCCCGGGAATGAATGAATGAATTGAATAACTAAAAACAGAAGCATCAAGTGAACAAAAAGTTTCAAGGCAACAACAACAACAAACGCAAACCAACTAGACAAGAGTCAGCTTGTTTGTCACCAATTATTTTATCAATTTAACCTTCAAATGCGAATTCGTTCACAACAACTTATCATCGGGTTGTGTTGTAGTCATGGTAACTAAGATCAAAATCAAACATAACTTTTCACAGAAGCGTTACCGGATGCAACGTCTTTATCTTCATCGATCTTACTCCGGGACTTTTTGTTTAGTTTGATCAAGGTTTCTTCTACAAAATAAATAAAACATTGCCGTGAGAAAAGGCTGTAACAGGCGATTAAACAAACCATTGACCGCATTCATGTATAACATGTATAGCACAATCGCAAAGGCAATACAGGGCGAATGGCCTAAGCTTTGTAAGTGCTGTGCTTCGCTGCTTTCTTAAACAAAGCAAGCATTTTGCATGAAAGCGTCGCATGCCAACTAGGCAATTGATAAGCCGCATGTTTTCCTCCACCTTTACAACACAGTGAGGCGACCACCGACGTACAGCAGAATTTAATGTTATTGATAAGATGGAGCAAGTGCGCCGCAAACAGACTTCCAAGAAGTGGACTGTTTAGAATGAAACCAAGAGCATGCGGTGCCGGGCATAGAACGAAAATTGAACTGAAAATTTTCAACTGATTACATACTCACTGCTTGCAGAGATTCGAACAGGAACCGCCAAACTGGGGTAGAAGTGGTCTTCGTAAGATTTAAGTGGAGCGCTCGCTGATGGGTTGGGGCCGTAAAATACCGAGTCCGGGCGAGGAAGAAAGCGATTGCTATCGAAAAAAGAGTCTGATTGAAGAGAGTCAGAGTTTGACTTGTAAAATACTTTAAAGCAAGTGAGTTGGAAAGGATGTTAAACTAAGTTGTCATTTTTTGGGCTGTTACCACAGCAACAATGAAAACTTTCATCAATGTAAAATTACAACTCTAAAGTACTTAGTAGTCGTCAAGACTTGATTATAGAACACGCTGCACAAACAATTTCTAATAAAGAGCAAACTTGATAATTGCTCACAATTTCCTGGGCTTCTTGGGTGCGCTCCTCCAAAGAGATTTCAGAATCAAGTAAATCAACTCCATAACGGAGATTACAAAACAACTTGCGGCCAGAACGCTCATGTAACGAATGAGGACGGTCTTCTCCTAAACGACCATGAAAACATTGCATCACTATCTACTGTACCTATACCGAGTATGCTTTGCGTTTCTATCCGACTACGAGCTGCATAGCTTATTAGAATATAAAAGATCAACTCACAAAAGGTCTTGATACAAAACAGGGAACATATCCCGACTTATCAGGCATGAAGTGATAATAGCAAGCTAGGTACACCTCCGATCCCTTATTACCCGTGCAATGATAATTGGCCTGCACTTCCAGCCATATAAAGCTGAATACATTCGAAGATGGATCCTGGAAAATGCATAACTTGATTTTCATTGGTTGTTCCGTAAATGTGGTCATACATGGCAATACCGAAATACCAATTTTTAAGACCAAGGCGTACTAAACGTGTAAAAAATGCTGCTCTATGTCGTTTGGGTGGTGAAAGAAAAATTCAATCTACGCGAGTCAAGCGTGACGTCGAACTGTGCAAGCTCCTGTCAATAAAGCTATCAGCTGCATATAACATATCGCTTGCCAGAAGTGAATGGCATTTTTGTGTTTCGATCAACAGATTCAACACACGCTTTGTTTGTTTGTTAGGCTACTTAAATACTTTCCGTCCTAGAAGACGATCTGTAATTAAACGATCTTTGCAGTTAACACGTGTGTGGGTCAAAGTGATGATTAATCTCGTGGAATATATGTAAAATCTAGAAATAGATTAAAATTCCAAGCAAAAACAGGTGGAATGGCTGAAACATTACCTCGTTCTTAAAGAGAATGTATCCGAAATATATGAAAAGTCCTTCAAGGGCGATACGTGCCACCACGCTGACAAAGTAGCAAACACGAATTTTGTCCGTATACGGCACCTGGATGTAAAAGCATAGGAAAGTTTAATAACGAAACTCACAATGGCAGCTGGTGTTGTTCAATGTATGAATTCCTTCCTGAGTCAGTTACTACAGTTTGAAAGCATTCAGGATTTACCTAATCCATTTACAACGGATTTTTTAAGAACGATATTTTCCATTATTATTAATATACGTTCTCATTTCACTACAATCCACTAAAATCGCATTAACTTTAATTAAGATTAAATTAATCGGGTTAAACGTGAGGATAGAATTCGGTTCAGTAGCTATACCTCCTTCAATTCGTTCCCTGAATACACGCGACGCACTTTTACTTGACCGACACTTTTCTTTCTTTTCGCCATTTTCATGATATCTTTCTCGTTAATTGAACTGTCCTGCAAAATAAAAATGTAGTTATAAGATTTTTTTTTATCTTAAATCGTTTTAAAAGTAAATAAAATAATTAAAATCCCTACACATGTTGCGCAACTTTCCGCAGCGCCTTGCAACACCAGGCACGCGTAATGCCTTGGCTAAAAAAACATGTAATTACATCCTGTTGGGCAGGAAGCTCTGTCAGCTTTGCTCCACCTATAGACTGGCAACGTTCACGGGAGTGAGAATTTTATTATCATTAAAACAATAACAACACTTCTACAAGAAATCTCAAAATCACATCAAAAATGGTTAATGTTAATTTCCAATTCGACGCTTGTGGTAGTACTGGTTCCTATAATCGTAGTTTGCCTCCTCGCTTTATTGAAATCAACTTGAGCACGTTCGCGAATCGTCAATTTAGTCGATATTTTAATATCTATCGCTTAAATTAAAAACAAAAATACATTAGTACCCTTATACTGTGCAGTTCGCCATCTTCCAGCATTTTAAGTTGGTTTTCTGAAGCTCTTAGTTTCTGTATTTCACCAGAAAAATAACTTGCGGCAAAATGAAACAGCACAGTGGGCGCCGTAACTGCTAAAAGCTGCAAAAATCAACAATTAATCCAGTTCTATTTTTTTAAAGAATTACAACACACAAATACCAATAGACTTTGTAGCTTAGTAAAACCTTCACAAAATACCTGAAAAGCCCAAAATCTTATGTGAGAAATCTTAGCAAATTCATTATAGCAAATATTTTCACATCCAACAACTTTCGTACTGCATACAAATGCAGACTGTTCGTCACCGTACACTGTTAAAGCAATAGATGATACATAATCCTTACTAAAACCATAATTATAGCGATAAATCGACACTTGTTTTCTGTTCATTCATAAGTTTAACACTCTTACCTGCACCACCAACTGTAACCACTACGATCAAACGAAAAAGGAACACCAAAAGATACCAGAATTGACCCAAGATGGTGCTATACTTTGTTGCCTGTAAAAATTTCAATTGGCTTTATTTACTATTAGTGTTATGAAAGCTGTCAATTAATCGATAACGTATCAAATTATCCAATTCATAATACAGTAATAGGCATTCGGTAAAAAGTACTGTGGCGAAATGCCATGCCTTCCGACTTTTTTATAGCCAGGTGACAACCGTGATTTAAAACTAGAAAATAAAAACATATTTTTCAATAATTCCAGAGTTATTGTAGCAAATAATGACCACGTAACTTGTAACTTACCTGTTCGGAGAGTTTTTCCAATAGCGACCACATTACTACACTTCTACCAAGACTATAGCTCGTGCATAGGCCTACTACTTTTGTAGAAAGCACAATCTAGGCCTGCTCAGTGTGTGTTTTGTAACTTATAGGCCTATTGCTTATCAGTATCACGAAGTGTAGTATTTGTTTCTGAAAACCTGTTTTTAAAACCTACCGAACTACTGAAATAAAAAGATTGGAAAACTATAAGTGGCGTGAGTAGCTAATTAAACTGTCGCAACCTGCTGGGCCAACGCGCAAACAAGCTGCATGCAAGCACGTGCTTGTATTCTTTGTTTAAGCTAGCGTCAGAGACCTTCCAACAAACGTTTACTACAGCACTGATACTAGCTAAATCCTTTATTCAACCCCACACGCCTTCCAACCTTTACAAAATTGCACATTTGTAAAATTGTTGTTGTATGATTGGGTCTAGCATACAAGTGGTAACATACCACGCGCTCTGGCCTAGTCTCAACAATTTGCATTGGTCAGCTGCCTTGTCAACCTGGATCACTTGAAAAAGACAGGAAACTTAAAAGAAAAAAAGAACAATGGTTTTCTATTGCGCAACAAGAAGTTAATTAAACGAATCTAGCATGTTTGCTCCAAGGCTTTTCCTTTTTAATCTTGAAAGCAAGTTAAAACAGTTTTAAAATGAGGGACTGCGCGCTGGCAATGAAACAGCTTTGCAAGTATAGAGAGCTTGGCATAGAGCTGTTTGCATATAAGCTGCAAGATTAAAGTTTATTTCAGGATAAGAATTAGACTCCCACCGGCAACTGCCCAGGAAAACCAGCTGATATAGGTTTGAATCCCATTCCAAGAAGGCGAGCTTTTATCGTTAAATTTGCCACAAGCCGATAGCTGCATTGATAAATAATAGCACAGGCAGTAAAAACAGCCCGACAAAGAGAATTTAAAACCATAGCAGCTGATTAGCTCAAACACTCAATTCAAGAACATCGTTCTTACAAACTTACTAGTTATTAAACTCAATCAATTTTCATTTTATGGAGTTTTTTAACATTTTTTAGCTTTACAATTACATTTTCTTTTGAATACAAGCTTTCAATTTCAAATAATTAAAAAATAAAAATATTTTTTCAATTTATTCGATTTGATGTTCTGAAATAGACATCCCTTTAACGTATATGACGTGGTCACGTAATCAATTGCTATTTGTGGTAAAAAGCGAGACGTCAGTGATCGCAAAATCTTGGCCAATGTCGCACGTAGACCGAAGTAGCAAATTTTCGTCACCTCCGAGAAAGTGCTATATCACAACATTTCTTAAAACTTTCAGAGCGCAAAAATAAGCAATAGCCCATGAAATTGGTTCATCATAAATTCAAATTTACAGCATGCTTTAATATTTTTTAGAACAACTTCCTATGTACACCATTACAAAATACAGCAATTAAAATCAGAACTGTTCGGCTATTTCACCAACTTACAGAAACGTCACTAAGCTGAGATTGTGACACCATATTGCTACAAGTTGAAAGAAGTTTTACAACGTCTAGCAAAGTAGACGTTGGTCACACGAAAACTAGTCCGGGTTCTTTTAATGATTATTCTGTTTAATTTAAACGCTGAAAAAATGTTTCGTAAACTTCAAAATTCAAACTATTGTCGGTTTACCTTTTGACGTGAAAACGGTCTTCACATACTTTCACAAGCAGTTGTTCTTCTGTTTATAGACGGAGTACCAAGCGCTAAACTTTTCCATTTTTCTTTTCTTTACGCATTGTTGACTGGATTTTTCGAATGCTTGTTTGAAAAAAAGACTGAGTTAAAAGTTGGACGAATAAATTTTTAAATCTTTCTTTCGAAAAAAGCAACACACCGACCTGATGCATCTCCAAATTTTTGAAATTTAGATGCCTCGATAATTAAATTCCAACCTCTGACAGACAAATCATGTAGCGTGAAGCAAAACAAATTCTTTTGTTTACTGGCTTGTACAGTACCTCATTTTAACGGTAGGTTTATATTGTGCACTGTGATACTACTGAACCATAGGCAGATGGAAGAAAATTACCACCACTATTTAACATTAGGCTACTTTGTTTTTTAACGCCCATAAAATGCGATCATTACTATTATGCGATATTTGAATCCAAGTTCATCTCTGCATCTTTATAGCCTACTATCATTTTGTTAGTATTGTTATCAAAATATGTCATATCTAAATTTTTGCAGATACACAGTCACAGTAGAGATTGGAATTTTCACCAAATCAGCAAACCGAACCAGCACCCAATGTATTAAAATTGTCTGCAACTAAACCGAACCTGAACCACTGAAGACTAAGAGAAAAAGAACAGACCGGAGTCGAACCTTAATTGTAACCATTTGTTCAGTATCATAATTCCATCCAAAAGTTATAGAAAACGTGTTTCTTTTGACTAATTCAAAACAAAGAAAACCTAAATTAAGAAATACCCACTAATGACGAAATTCCTTATGATAACGAATTGCTACTTGGGCAGTGCATTTGAAGAAATTTAGAAAAGTACTTCGCTGGATAATGTCATTCGAACCCCGAGCGAACCTTATATTAGCAAGCTTGCTGAAACTAAACCCGGAGGGGAATGAATGTGTGAACCTGATGTAAACCTGGACCGGAGTAAAACCGGTAAAATATTTTGTAAAACCTAAACCGGTGTTAAATTGTTTTACACCGCGGTTCGATTTTCTGCTGATATAAATATTTCCAAATGTAAATTTGTAGAATTTATAATAAATTTCAACTTGGGTGATTTCCCTAAGATAAACGTCGATTCATATTTTTGTTATATAACAAGCTTTTAGGTTGAAAGGTCATTTATACAAACATATGAGAAACTGTTTTATAACCCGCTTTCCTGGCGGGGCGGTCGTGTTTCTGTTATGAAATTCCGGTAAACAGTTAGGCTTAATCTAAGCCAATAGGTCGTATTCTCTCGTCTAATTTGTGCTTGTGTTTTATATTTTCAATGCTGTGTGCAGTATCTTACATGCGTCCGAGAGTTTTTGGACTTTTACTGGACGACTGGAAAGTTGGCTTATGCGCTAAAATTAATGTTAATGTTAAAATTAATCAATCCGCAATGCATCGTTTACATGAATAAAGTTGGCGTTGACTCATTTATCAGGTTGATTAAAAGTAAACTTTCCAAGTATAACCTTTGATGGTCCTGATAGATGATGGTTTATTTGAGGGTTTTTAAAATAATCTTTGAATTTGGATTAGCTTATTATAATATTATTGGCTGTGTTTTTGCTTAATACTGTAGCGTGGTTGCATTAAGTCTTTTAATTATGTTTATACTATTTATACTATTATAATTAATAAATGCTGTTCACAGGCATCCCAGACTGATGAGTTTGGCATAGGTGCAGTCAGTAGTACTGTACTGTTTTTTATGAGCTACAGTGACACACTTTAAGTACATAATTTTGCCCTTAATGGCTTGGATAGAACTTTTACACTCTCAATTTTTAATTGAGTTAGAGATTGAATTAGCCATACTGTGTACATTACTGTGTAATTGCACACCTAAATGTATCCAAACATCCAAACATTCTTGCACACCTGCAATTGTCATATTTGTTTGTTTTGTTTGCACGCACGCAAGATCTTGCTGAAAACAGCCATGCCCTACAGTCTGGGAGGCACCAACGTTAAATACAGTAGGCTACTGGTAGATCTAAAACTGACTGATTGACAAAGCAAGCAACAACAAACAAATAAATATATTTATTGCAAAATACACAACAACAAACTCAGTGATCAAAGCATGATTGCTGTGGATTTACAATCTTCTGGCCAAGTTTTAGTTGCACAAGGACTTTCCTCTGTCCAAGGGTAAGGATTCTGATTCCATACAAAGCAAAGGGTGAAGGAGAGACATTTCTTTTCATAAACTATTTTTAAACTCGCTATAACTATTAAGAATACTAAATTGTTTAATGGGAGCTGTGAAAATTTGGTCATCATTTGCCTGCTTTCCTAGAAGCATAAGCAAACACAGACTTAAGTATTTTGTAAAATGTCTGCTAGTAGAGTTGCAGTTGTCACTGGGTCAAACAGAGGTATTGGATTAGCAACTGTTCGAAGTCTTTGTTCAAAATTTGAAGGGAACGTTTATCTGACTTCAAGAAATGAAGATCGTGGCCAAGAAGCTGTGAAGAAAATCCGCGATGAAGGATTACCCGTTAAATATCACCAACTTGATATTGGTTCCGAGAACAGTATTAAAAATTTTCGAGATAGCATGCTTCATTCATATGGGGGGATTGATGTTCTTATTAATAACGCTGGTGTTAAAAGCAAAGACACAATTCCAATCGGGATACAAGCAAAGTATGTCTTAGGTACTAATTTTTTTAGCACTTTGAAGGTTTCAAACCTACTACTACCACATATCAAGTCAAACGGGCGTGTCGTTAACATAGCGGGCTTTGTAAGCCTTCGAGCATTGAAGCAATGCAGCACTGAGTTACAAGAAGAATTCCGCTCTGCTTCTATCACAGAAGACCAGCTTATAATGCGCATGAATGATTATGTTAACTTTGCCGAAAAAGGCACCCTGAAAGAAAATGGGCTACCTGGCAGTGCATATGAGTTTTCTAAGCTTGGCGTCTCTGTTCTAAGCAGGATTCAAGCGCGGTTGCTTTCAGAGCAAGGTAAAAATAACATCCTGCTGAATGCATGTTGCCCAGGCTGGGTACGAACAGATATGGGTGGGCCAAAAGCTTTGAAAAGCCCAGAAGAGGGCGCTGAAACTTCGGTGTATCTTGCACTTCTTCCAAAAGGAACATCTGAACCACATGGTCAATATGTGTCAGATAAAAAAGTTCGACGATGGTAGTTTATGCACTTATATATATGTTTGTGTATTGCTGTGAGAACAATATAAATTCAGTGTATTGCCTAAAATGTATTGTATACTTGGTACTTGCTCTTTTTGCTGAATTTTGCTTGTATGTCACACTAAAAGTAAATGCATTATAGCTGCATTACTTTCTTCTTATTTTTAAAAATATTGGTTATGGAGTTGTTATGGATATATTTCATTATATTGCATAGCCTTATTGCAATTAAGCGTTTGTTGAAATGTTTTTTTTTGTTTATCACAGAAAATTATGGCGAGCAGTAGGGTAGCAATTGTGACTGGTGGGAACAAGGGAATTGGATTGGCAATAGTTCGTGGTCTTAGCAAGGTTTTCAATGGTGTTGTTTACTTGACGGCAAGAAACAATGTTAAAGGATTGGAGGCTGTAGACCAAATTCTAAACCAGGAGTGTCTTGATGTGAAATATCATCAACTTGACATTGACGACAACGCAAGCATAAGACGTTTGAAAAATGATATGCTAGCTAATTATGGAGGCGTGGACGTTTTAATCAATAACGCAGCGATTTCTTTCAAAAAAGCCAACACCACTCCATTCGTACAACAAGTTATGGCAACTATGCAGACTAATTTTTTTAGTACGTTAGAAATGTCAAGGGCATTTCTTCCTATCATAAAGCAGAATGGAAGGGTTGTTAATATGTCCAGTTCTCTTAGTGTTAACGCCCTTAAGCAGTGCAGTCCCGAACTGCAGGCTGAATTTCGTTCGGAAAATATTTCTGAAGAACAACTTGTACAGCGAATGAGAGATTTTGAAAAATACGCAAAAGAAGATGCTCTTGATGAACGTGGGTTCCCAACATCACCAGATGCTCCCTATGGGTTGTCTAAGATTGGTGTAACGATTATGAGCCGAATTCATGCAAATTGGCTAAAAGAACACGGAAAACAGGACATCTTGCTGAACTGCTGCTGTCCGGGTTGGGTTCAAACAGACATGGGTGGGCCCAGAGCCCCAAAAACACCTGACGAGGGCGCACAGACCCCAATTCGGTTGGCTTCACTCGAAGAAGGAACCAACTCACCGCATGGAGAGTTTATAATTGAAGAAACTTTACATCATTGGTGGGACACATCTAAAAGTTTGTAACTTATATTGTTAACTTATGTACAACTGACATTTTGTGTTTGCAATTTTCTTATGTTTGTTGGTACACAAATTAAACGCATTTCTTTCATGTGATTTTGTATGCTAGTGTTGTTAAATTTGTTTTCATCTTAATGCTTCTATTTGTTCTGGCCAGTTTTTCTTTTTTATGCAGTTTGCAAAGATGCCCAGACAGGTTGAACGCTAAATCCTTGTTAAAATCTATGTCTTATTTTACGCACATGTTAGAATATTTAATGAATCAACTTTTCACAATAGCTTTGGGTTGGAAGTGTTTATTTTTTTGCTCAATTTTTTTGCTTATGTAAGCGAAAATTTTGTATTATAATTTGGGATAAAGAGATAATTCTTCAAATCAAATTAATATTCTTACAACTGTTTAATAATGACTATTTTTGTCTCATCCAGTGTACAGGTTGTTAGCGGCAACAATTGCATTAGATTTGCCGTTTCCTGTGATTTGTGCAAGAAATTCGATGACGACGTTTACTTGACAGTGAGAAACGACTACCGTGGCAAGGAAGCTGTGAAACTAATAGAAGGTGAAGGTCTCAAAGTCAAATACCATCAACTGGATATTGATGACGTGGAAAGCACAAAGTGATAGAAATAATAAAATCTGGGCAGAAAACGGTGATGTTGGTTGTTTCTCAGAAACAATCCAGAGCACTTAAAGCTTCGAAGATTTGCTGCCTACCAAGTTCAAAGGCTGGGGTGTGGAACGGATGAGGTGTCACGTAGTTTCGATACGTACTGTGTGTTTTGATTTCACGCTGTTACAGAGAGATGGCTTCAAGATGAGCTTGAAGAATGTATAAAATATGCTCAAAATAGCACACATTCGGGGCTTAGAATTTCATGCTAGTCTATTCCTGACAATGTTTGGTCCCAGACTGATCTTGTATAGCCGGTTAATTTATGGTACTTGTTTTATCATTGTTTGGTTTTGTGCAAATGAGGAACTAAATTGTTTTCATTCTATGGTAAAAGTTTTGAAACACAAAGCTTTTGTTTTTGTATTCAGTTCATTGCCTTTTCTTAACAACTTTTTTGAATATATTCCTCATTGTAGGTCACCATGTCTAGTACTAAGGTAGCTGTTGTGTCTGGCGGCAACAAGGGCATTGGCCTTGCCATTGTTCGCGCTTTGTGCAAGAAATTCGATGGCGACGTTTACTTGACTTCCAGAGACTCTGGCCGCGGCCAAGAAGGCCTGAAGCAAATTCAAAGTGAAGGACTCGGCAAAGTGAAATATCATCAACTGGACATTGATGATGTGGGCAGCATCACAAAGCTAAAAGATGATATGCTAGCTGGATATGGTGGTATTGATGTTTTGGTTAACAATGCTGGTATTGCCTATAAAGTGGAAGACACTGCTCCATTTAGCGAACAAGCCAAAGTCACCATGAAAACCAATTTCTTTGGAACGCTTCAAGCTTCGAAGATTTTGCTACCTATCATCAAACCTAAAGGAAGAGTAGTGAATGTATCTAGCATGGTAAGCCCTATGGCGCTTAAGAAATGCAGTCCTGAGCTGCAGGCTGTGTTTCGTTCCGGCGCTATTACGGAAAATAAGCTCATAGATAAGATGAATGAGTTTGTGCAATACGCAAAAGAAGGCACACATCAGCAACATGGATACCCTAACACAGCATATGGCATGTCCAAGGTAGGTGTGACGGTCATGAGTCGAATCCACGCTAGATGGCTTAGAGAGCAAGGTAAAAACGACATCTTGCTCAATGTTTGTTGTCCTGGATGGGTTCGTACTGACATGGCTGGTCCTAAAGCACCAAAATCGCCAGATGAGGGCGCTGAAACTCCAGTTTACTTGGCTCTGCTTCCAGAAGGAGCAACTGAGCCACATGGTCAATATTTATCTGAGAAAAAAGTTCAAGAATGGTGAAGTTATATTTTTAACTTTTCACCTGTAAAAAGCCTTAAGTGCTAAAGATGATGCTAATGAAAGCTGAAAACAAAATCCTTGTATAATTGACCACCTTGTACCATTGTTAAATTATGTTACAGCCATAGAATGATGTGTTTTTGTATTGGAGACAAACGGAAGATGTTTAACTTAAGCGCAATTGCTATCCTTAAGCAGGGATATCACACTTGCCAGTGCTACCTATGTAAATATAATCATTCACTTTTGCACTGAGTTTTGTAATGGGCTTTTCATTCATTCATGTTTCTTTGTTGAAACGCTCTAAAGTGGGCAGAACAGTTTTGGTTTTGACACAAAATATTGCCTATGGTGGAATTTTGAATAAAGATTTTGCAATCGCCTTTGAACAGGAATTGTGAATTAATATTGCTCATTATTACCGAAAATGGTTTTCATGACGCTGAGGTGCATGAAGTTTTCCTAAAAACTACATTCGTCTGACGCAACTTTGGTCTTCAATGCTCTTGTAAAACCTTCAAAGTACAGTGTTACAAGCACTTAAGCAATATGGCCGAAATTTTGATCCGACAAACTTATCTTCAAGAGGAGAGGAACAAAGTGCAGGTAATGAGAAAGGAAAATAAACAGTTCATCATGATCAAGCAAAATCAAACACTCAAAGGTCACTTGATCGTGACTCAGCACGGAAGAAATTCTTTCATGACGACGCATTTTTAGTGCCCGTATTTGGGAAAATTATTTCCATTGATATGTGTTTTCTACAGGTGCTGCTTACTTTGAAGTGGACCAGCGTCTAAAAGTGAGCGGGGACGTAACAATTACTGAATTTCAAACGCCACTCGGTTGCGATTGTGAGGTTTTGCAAACAAACTGATTAAATATTTGCTTTTACTGTTGGCTGCGCGTGAATGGAAGTTCAGATATTACCAGCGAGCCAGTAAGATTCAATCGTTTGAGTTATTTAACAGGCAAGGACAGGTCAGACTGGTAACAAAGCGATGTTACAAACTGTGAGTTCGCATATGAATTAATTCTAATTATTCTATTAAAGCAGGGGTGGGCAACATACGGCCCGCGGGCCGGACCCTGCCCGGGACGGGATTTTGAGCGGCCCGCAGACAGTTCAGCAGTTCAGTTCAGTTTTGACTTCAGCAACTATTGAAGTACATTATTCGTTAATATATTCATTAAATACTGTTTTTGGTCTCTATGCTTAAAACTTAAAGTTTACATTAAATACGATTTATTCCTTGCATAGGTGGATAAATACACGATTAATGTATCGATTCAGGAATCCGGCCCGCCAAGTACTTCATTTTCTCATATCAGGCCCGCCGACCGAAAAAGTTACCCGCCCCTGTATTAAAGCGATCTTTAATATTAGGCCTACTACCAAAATCACTTTTTCGGATTTGTTTCAGAAAAATTTTAGTAACCTGTGAGAATGTCTGGAACTAAAGTAGCTGTTGTAACTGGCGGAAACAAGGGCATTGGACTGGCCATTGTACGCGCTTTGTGCAAGAAATTCGATGGCGACGTTTACTTGACAGCTAGAAACGACGACCGTGGCAAGGAAGCTGTGAAACTAATAGAAGGTGAAGGTCTCAAAGTCAAATATCATCAACTGGACATTGATGGCGTGGACAGCATAAAACGACTAAAGGATTATATGGTGAACAAATACGGCGGTATTGACGTACTGGTCAATAATGCTGGCATTGCTTTTAAAAATGCTGACCCAACACCGTTTGGAGAGCAAGCAAAAGTAACGTTGGCGACTAATTATTTTAGCACGTTAGAAGGTTCTCGTATTTTGCTTCCCATTATCAAAGCAAAGGGCAGAGTTGTGAATGTGTCCAGTTTTCTTAGTGTATCTTCACTGAAGAAATGCAGTCCCGAGCTGCAAGCTGTGTTTCGTTCCAACACCATCACTGAAGAAGAGCTTACTGACCGAATGAATGAGTTTATAAAGTATGCAAAAGAAGGCACACACCAAAAACACGGATACCCTGACACAACATATGGCATGTCCAAGGTAGGTGTGACGGTCATGAGTCGAATCCACGCTAGATGGCTTAGAGAGCAAGGTAAAAACGACATCTTGCTCAATGCTTGTTGTCCTGGATGGGTTCGTACTGACATGGCTGGTTCTAAAGCACCAAAATCGCCAGACGAGGGCGCTGAAACTCCAGTTTACTTGGCTCTGCTTCCAGAAGGAGCAACTGAGCCACATGGTCAATTTGTGTCTGACAAAAAAGTTCGAGAATGGTAAAAACTGAATTCTTGACTTGAACATTTGCAGAAGTCTTTCGCTTAATTGCTTTTAGTTTTAGTACTATAATGACAAATTTCTTTAATGCTTACCCATGCTCTTGTTTTAATTACCTTTGATTTTTGCTGTGATTTTTTTGTGAGTTAGGTTTCAATTAAAGGTGAACTTTGTAAAGGATTTTTTCGTGAACAGTAACACTCTATACATAACCATTTTAAAACCATTTTTCAGTTCGATCATTTTCTTGAGCGAACTACTTACAATGCTTGTTAAACAACCACTTTTGCATGATTGTTTCATTTAAAACATGTTTTCTTTAATAAACAGTTTTACCAGTTCCTTCAGTAAATACTGAGCATCTACTGTACATTAAACTTTTATCTATTTGCGTTTGATGTGAAAAATCTCCTCTTATTATATGTTGCAATTGCTTTTATCCTACTGTAATTGTGTTGACGATTTTCGTTTTTTATAAATCATGTTGTAATTTTAATTAAAGTTTCTAATTTAATTAAACAAAGTGATAAGAATGATATTTCAAAACAGCAGCAATTATTTTATAAGCATTGCTTGAATGTAGCGCCTGGCAATAAAATAAATAATAAAATTCACAAATGTCATAACTTTTGAGATAAGTGGTTGCTCCAAAATATATGTGAATTGCTTGAACCAGCACCAAGTTTACTAATCACTTGGATCAGCAAAAAATTACGAAATACGAAATACGGATACGAAATATGGATACGAAACGTAAAAGTTTCAGTCATGAACTCACAAAAAAGCTTACAAACCGTTCATATCAGTGATGATGACAAATTGGGCGGTATAGTGAGCTGCACTGGCATGATCACTGATCTAAGCGGTACCACGGAACATAGTTGGAGATCTTTGGTGTAATGCTTACTATCTGCCAACAAATAATAAGTTACAGGCCGATTTACTCCAAATAACCAAAACTTTGTCGTTACACCTATGGCATTCGGTCTAATTGCTGATTTCACTTTGTCAGGATGTTGTTTTTTGTCTTTGCCCTCAAGCGTTTAAACAAAGAATAACCTAGTTACTACAGCAATAACTGCTACAGCATATGGGTAAGATGTTTACAGTAACTTCCCGCTTCATTTATGCCATCAGTCATGTGACCTGTTGCACGTTACTGCAGAAAGTAAATACAAGCACTCGAGGAAGCGTTATTGGATTACCGACGCTTACTCCATTCTTGAAGATAAGCTTTATTAGGATCTATCCATTACCCTGCTATAGCATTTACAGGTACATTTCAAAATGGTTTCGGCTGCATGCACAAGCACAAAAAAGAATCAACAACTGTTTTTACAGAAGGTGAACTGTCATATTTTCACAAAAATAACTGAACTGTGAAGATTCCATGAATCACTTTTATTTACTTACTACTTCATTCAAAAAGTTGGCAGCAAACAGACTGCTATAAAAAACTACGCGACTGTGAGCGAAGAGCAAACATATGGGTAAATGTTTTCGTCAGAAGAGAACAAGTGAAGTGTGAAAAGTTTTCTCACAGCCTTATTTGCGACGCCAGCCCAATAGATCATGCCCTGCTTTTCCAAATAAGAAATTATGGCTACAAAATCGACTTTCCTTTCTAACTAATACTTTCTGTAAAATAATAATGATTACATCTATAAAATGCACGTGCATATGGTAAACCTACTTCAAATACGCATGATGCACGTATGTCGCAGATAATATTTGCGTAGTTACCGCGCATATTTCAGCATAAACGAATGAAAACCATTTTAGCTGTTGTCCAGAAAAAAGCTTGCAATCATGACTGGGCAGAAGTGTTTATTATGACGAGAAAACGTGACCCTTCTCCTGACTTTGTTTCTTTATTATAATTTGCTCCATCTGCTAGGTATCAGTGGCAGTACAACCGCGCTTAAAGTTTATTGATAATGATAACACAAATTGCTTTTGCGGAGTTTGAGCGGCTTCTTGTTTTCTTTCAATAACGTGTTGTTTATTTTTTTGCAATCGACTGAAGGGAGCGAAAATTGTGGTGTTAACTTTGTTGTAGGTTGGTCAAACAAGAAATACGCTCACAGACAATCAACCAACGTGAAAGAAATGGCAAAGCCCTAAAGGCTTACAACATGCAAAATGTAAATTACAGTGGTGCTACAACGGTGAAAGATGAGTGTTAGGATAGTAGTTAGGTAAACAAGAAAACAAACAATTTTAAAGCAAAAATTACAAAACGCAGCAATAAATCTTCTAAATATAGCTGTAAAATATTGGAATTAAAAGGCTTTTCGATTCCAAAGAAATGTAAATTATAAAATATGTGGAAATTAATTAGAAGAGCAAGCAAGAACAACTCGGAAAAATCAACTTATCAACAAACTTTGGGACATGTTGTAATTTTCCATGAGTAACGCGAAGAGCGGAGGATAATAAAGAAACAAAAACAGGAGAGGTGTCGGCAACTTATTAATAAATTCTTTTTATCCACCAATCAAAAGAGGACGAAAAAAGTGCTTCGTCACGTCTTGCCTTGCTCGAGTGATTTCGAACTTTAGCAGGTAATAGGCCTACGCTGTACTGTAGATTCTTTTACCTGGTAACCGAGGTATTGCGCGTTTGCATTCATGAGCACAGTGATAGCTCTTTTTAACTGATTTACTTATAAATATTACCTTGTAAAGCTAATTAAAATTTTATGAGGTGATTAGTTATGTGAGTTTCACATGGATGCAATTAAGCTATTTCGCGTGGATGCAATTCTATCCTTTTACCCACTATCTGGAAGGCGAACTCTCCTCTCGGCTTTTGAGTGGTGGGTGAAAGGTATGACCCAAGTCTTAGCACAGTATGACATTGCTAAATCGAGCAACGTTAAATGACGTAAGGTTGCCGTTGTACGCTCAGGAAGCTAGTTCTGGTCTAATGGTTGCTGTGCCAGTGATACCAAAATGTTTTAGGCTAACTTTTATGAGCTAAAATAAGTCAGGCTCAAACAAAGGTAGTTTGGTTCTTCAAATCGGAAGCTGAATTAGAATCGTACCAATCACAAGTGTTAGAAAAGGAGACCGATAGATTAATATTAGCAGAAAAACTTTAGGCTTATCACAAGTCAAATATTTTCTCCCAATCTAAGCTTTGGGCCAACGTATGTTTCCTGTGTTGCTTAGATCTCGACACTATGACAGTTTGCCGATGATCACTATAGTATTGCACAACAAAGCCATAAAGAGTAAGTTCTTAAACTATAGTCAACTTTACACCCCAGAGGCTCTCATAGTACAATTAGGTTTTTATTGCTTGTTTATATTTGAGAATGTGTAGCGCAAAAGTAGCTGTTGTAACTGGCGGTAACAAGGGCATTGGACTGGCCATTGTACGTGCTTTGTGCAAGAAATTCGATGGCGACGTTTACTTGACAGCGAGAAACGACGATCGTGGCAAGGAAGCTGTGAAACTAATAGAAGGCGAAGGTCTCAAAGTCAAATATCATCAACTGGACATTGATGACGTAGAAAGCATAAAACGACTGAAAAATTATATGGTGAAAAATTATGGCGGTATTGACGTACTGGTCAATAATGCTGGCATTGCTTTTAAAAATGCTGACCCAACACCGTTTGGAGAGCAAGCAAAAGTAACGTTGGCGACTAATTATTTCAGCACGTTAGAAGGTTCTCGTATTTTGCTTCCCATTATTAAAGCAAAGGGCAGAGTAGTGAATGTGTCCAGTTTTATGAGTGTATTTTCACTGAAGAAATGCAGTCCCGAGCTGCAAGCTGTGTTTCGTTCCAACACCATCACTGAAGAAGAGCTTACTGACCGAATGAATGAGTTTATAAAGTATGCAATAGAAGGCACACACCAGCAACATGGATACTCCAATTCATCATATGGCATGTCCAAGGTAGGTGTGACGGTCATGAGTCGAATCCACGCTAGATGGCTTAGAGAGCAAGGTAAAAACGACATCTTGCTCAATGCTTGTTGTCCTGGATGGGTTCGTACTGATATGGCTGGTCCCAAAGCACCAAAATCACCAGACGAGGGCGCTGAAACTCCAGTTTACTTGGCTCTGCTTCCAGAAGGAGCAACTGAGCCACATGGTCAGTTTCTATCTGAGAAAAAAGTTCAAGAATGGTAAAAGCTGAGTTCTTGACTTACTGTACTTTGAACATTTTCAGTAGCTTTTACTTACTTGCTTTAAATTTTTTCATCTGCGAAAGCATTTCAGTTATCTAACTTCATTCCTGGTTCTTCAAAAGACATTAAAAATATCCAGTAAATTACTTTTGGCCGGAATCAACCTGTTTTGTTTTTGAAGAGTTTATTTTGGTAATACGTATTTTTTTGTTTTTAATTGTTTTGAGATGTCCAAGTTTTATTCTGCAACACCCAGTTTGTAGCATCATTGTTTCACCAATTCAACATGCTGTCTGCAATTTAGTTTCATGAATGTTTTTGATCCCAATTTAATAAACTTTGCCGAGGAAATTAAGATTTCATCTTGGTTATTTTGCTTTTTTGTAGCATTTTCGGTATGGATGAAATGCTTAATATACTTGTGAGGTTACAGTAAAAGCTTTCATTAAATTTTGTACAGATAGGCATCAAACTGGCTCCGTAGTTTGATCTTTCTGGACTTATTGCGCAATATATCGGAATTTTAAAAAGATAACTTGGAAATTTTTGTGTATTTTAAACAAAGTTTTTTGCCAAAAAGTTACTTTTTTCGAGTTATTACATTAGCTATAAGAACATGTTGACTTGATTGATTATTGCAAATCCGGCCACGTATATGGTTGAGGCTGTTACGTCAGCAGCAATCCTTTGCTCGTTGTTCCGCCAGCAGCAGGCTAGATTAGTTTTGGAAGGCTGAAATCGTGCATGTTGTTGTCATTATTAGCTTAAAAATTTTAGTTTTCGTCAACGTAAAAAGCTTATTGTAGGCTTCGTTCATGTAAAAAACAACTCGCAAGCTGAAGCACTTACTATACTTCGGAAAGAAATATTTGTGACGTGTTTAGCTGAGCTGATGCAAAATTTCGATGAAATAAGTAGAAAATTCGGTTTCATGGCTAGGAATAAGGCAGCTGTTGTAACCTGAATCAACAAGGGCAATGCTTTGTACGCGGTTTGAGCAAGAAATGGTTGCACGGCGGAGATAGGCATCGTCATGAGTCGAATCCACGCTAGATGGCTTAGAGAGCAAGGTAAACACGACATCTTGCTCAATGCTTGTTGTTCTGGATGGGTTCGTACTGACATGGCTGGTTCTAAAGCACCAAAATCGCCAGATGAGGGCGCTGAAACTCCAGTTTACTTGGCTCTGCTTCCGAACGGTCAATTTGTATCGGAGAAAA
Source organism: Clavelina lepadiformis (assembly GCF_947623445.1). Classification (NCBI taxonomy): domain Eukaryota; kingdom Metazoa; phylum Chordata; class Ascidiacea; order Aplousobranchia; family Clavelinidae; genus Clavelina; species Clavelina lepadiformis. The sequence continues at coordinate 12,792,823 of NC_135248.1, read as the reverse complement.
CGTTTGTGCATGGTAACCAAAGTAGGTAGCCACTACTTTTGTTTGTGTATGCAGTTAACGTGTTTGTTGTTTTACTTGCATCGTGTTTGATGCCCATACATGATCAATGCCAATCTTCCATAACTGAAATCTTTTGATAGAATACATATTAAAATTTACCTTTTACGTATTTATAAATTTCCATGTCTTTGGATGTTTGTGTTATAAAATAAAGAGCTTGTTTGTAATGACGAGAATTCTGTACAATGGACAAACTAAATCATACAAACGGGCTGATTGCAATTGCCCGGAGCGTGATTTTAAGCTGAGGCGCCGTAACGAGCCAACTGCAAATTGTGCGTAGTAGAAACTGACGTCATGATTTATGACGCAGTAAACCTGTTGATTTCATCAATATTCAAAAAATGACTACAAAAATAACTTTAGCGGTAAGTAAATATTAGTTGTTTTTTGTTAATATTTATTTAACTCAAGGCTGTGTGCATACGGAATCAACCAAACACATGTTGTCAACAAACATCTCAGCAAAGTTTTGAAGTCGCCTTCGTGCAATAACCTTGGCTATAACGTATGAAACTTTTGCGACAGTCGTTTGGCCGTTAACCTTGTAAGGGTGCATATATGACGCTTAATAGTGTTGTAATACGTTTATAGATGACGTAATAAACAGTTCTTCCAACAATCATCGTCATTGACCGAACTTAACATCCACATTACATCGAACAATCCAGAAATGGACTTAAAGTCGCTCAATTACTTCTTTCAAAATTTTATATAAAGGATTAAAATAAGATGTCGTTGAATATTCTTGCCACAAATTGCAAAGAGCCGATCGCTTTAATGGAAAGAAGAGAACAAAGTCTGGTAGGAAAAACCACCAGAGTGTTTTTTGCTCAAATCTTTGCTGAAAGTCGAATCTTGTTTGGATTAAAAACAACGGATATGCGTTGAGCTGATGGTATCAAACATAATATGTGCGCGTAAAGCAGATTTAAGAGGTGTGCAGAATGCCTGTGGTTAAGCTAGCTATGCAGGTATTATATAATCGATGGCTGATAATTATCTTATATAATCTTATATAATCGGCAGGTCTGGCGCTCGCAGGTTCGTCAAAATCCTAACAAAAAAAATTTCGGAAAATTTTTGCCAAACCCTGTTCGAGTAAAGGATGAAATTTGCTTCTCTCTCTCTTACCTTAATGCCAAAGGGCATGGAAAGTTATTTGCGTCTTGTAAGATAATGTTATAACGCTAGTCAAAACACAAACAAATATCTTTCTACTTGCCCAACTGCAAGTAATTTTTAATTTTAAAAATCTTGCTCCGGTGCATCCAGTTTTATGATATTTTGCTTGAAACCAAAATAAATTTGTTCAGAGATGAATTGCGGTAAATTAGCTTAAAGGCTGCCACTATTTCATTGAAAAAATGTACTTTTGAAGCAATTTTTTTCGTAATTCCTTGTTAACCTGACTTAAATGTTATAACACACTAACCTAAACCTCACCTAAATCTTCCTTCTAACCGAAATTCATCTTGAAGTGAACCCTAAATAGCTAATTTGAATTGTTTGCACACCCGTTCTCGAAATCTCGAATCTCCCAGTGAAATATTCACTTCATATTTTGAAACGGGACCAAAAACGATGTTTGCTACTATACTTTTTATCAGTTCATTTGTACACTTTCTCTTTCTTGGAATAACTCTGTAATGACTTAAAAATATGGTTCAGACAACATCAACTTAAAAATATACGTTATACCATGTTATACATAAGTTGCGAGTAAACGTCATAATTGAATGATGGGAGCATTATTATGATGCAACTCAGATAACAATGACTCATTCACTACGGCTGCGGTTACAATTTAACGCACCGCGTTTGTAGTAGATACACTGGGCGACATTTTTGAACTTTTTTTTTATTTTTTTCAAACAATTAATTGAGTTTACCTAATTTGACTATGCTGATTCCGAATTTGCAGTCAGAATTCACCCATCACGTCACACTTTTTTGCAAAAATTGAATGAAAATTTTACTCAAAAACGGTTCTATTAAGGGCGCTTGTGCCCTATTACAGGTCAAGAGCTCCGTACGTGAAACGAAACACAGCCTACAAAGCGCTTAACTTACTCAATTGGATTTGAGATTTTGTTAGCTTAAACCTTAACCCTCTAAACCTAAACCCTAGACCCCAGTAGCACATAATTATGTTCATTTGCTCAATAAACTTTTGATTCAAACAACTTTTCTTTCTTATTTCTTATAGGTGTTTGGCATGAATTTTCTTCTTTTAACTTTTCTTGCAGCCTCACTATTCTCGCAGTCGCGTTTCAGGCACGAACAGTAGTCCGCCATCATCATTACATCCCATCGCCCTTGATACCGCGTATCCATAGCTTTGATGTCCTGGTGAAAACGTTCACCATGCTCCTCACTCATGTCACCCAAGTTTTTAGAAAAATTGTCCAAATGTGCGCGTAGAAAATGAACCTTTAAGCTCATTAGACAACCAAGTGCTTGATAAGAAACCAACATGTTTTCTACAGTATTTTGGTAATCCGGATCTTTAGTATTTCCAAGAAATTTAGATACAACTTCGGTGAAAGAGAGCCATGCTTTTTTTCCACATCTGTCATGGTAATAAGAAATTGGGGGTCTTTGGTAAGTGTTCTGATTTGAGGTCCAACAAATACACCCTCTTTAACTTTGTCGGCACTTAAGTGAGGAACCTTTTCCCGAATCTATTTAAAACATACACCTTCTTTGTTGAGAGCTTTTACAAACTGTTTCATAAAACCCAGTTTAATATGTAATGGTGGAAGTATAACATAAGATCTGTCGATAAGAGCAGGCTGTAAAACATTTTTATAGCCTGGTGTAAGATACTCCCTCAACGGCCACTCACGTTTAATCCAATGATTTCTCCTGTCTCGGCTGTCCCATTCACACATAAAACAAGGGTACTTGGTAAATGCAGATTGTTGACCCAGTAGCATATTTAGGACTTATAAAATCAACGCAAACTTTCCATGTATGAGTGCTATATTGCAACTTCGAAAGAAAAAGTTTCATATTTTCGTAAGACTCCTTCATGCTAGTTGAATGAGCTACAGGGATAGAAGCAAATTGATCTGTATTGTGCAACAATACAGCTTTTAGGCTTGACTTTGATACGCACAAGCTGGCATATGGTACTGTACATGTGCTTGTATGTAAATTGGTTTACTCACAATTAAATTATTATGACGTCATAATAATGTATAATGGCTATGACAATAGTAACTATGACCCAACAACGAGGAATACTTCATAGAACAGGCTGTTATTAGTAGTGAAGTGCAAAATTTTAAATCACAAATTATAAAAAATCTTGACGTGATAGAAAAAAAGCGACTTCATATTCGTAATCAGCGTGAGCAAATTATCTTAGAAGTCACCATTTTTGCCAGAAAATAAAAATCATGTCGGCCAGTGTATAATTTTATACTAGTGTGCGCCAATATATAACCATGAGCTTATTTTTTTAACTGTAAAATCCCACTTAATCTTCCAAAGCGCCGTATAGGAAAGACACTGAAAAAGATTTAAAACGGTAAAAGATACTCTGTACTAGCTGCCACTCTTTAATTATATTACATTCAGTTTATATGAAAGAACTTTCCGGATACTAAACCGGCTGCAGGTCTTGTAAAGCGAGCTTGACCACACCCGTCTCGCTTTTAATTAGAGGTCAATTAAAACCGCTACAGCGGACACTGAGGCGTCCTTAGAGCGCTTGTATACAATCTACACTCAACTTTCTCAACGACATCAACCGAATGAGTGCGATGACGAACGGAGTGTATCATTTACCGGCAAATGATTCAGCGAAGAAAGTTGCCCTCTTGCCGGCGTAAGGAAACCGAAAAGTGATAGTTTTGGAAAGGCTTCAAGGCTGCCAGCATTGATTTTGAATAGAAAAGTTAAAGTTGAAGTTAAGTAATAGAACGCTGTCAAAGTACCTTTTTATGCTCCACTTTAGTTGTTCGAAAACACGCGTCAAGCGAGCTTCAAAACTTCATGTAAGAATCTTATATCGCAAGCTAGGGTTCTTGGATTGGACATCTATCCTTGTATTAGATATTAGATGGAATTAATAAATAAATTATGGACAAAGATGCTTTTAATTAGATAGCTTTGTAACTACGTTGCGTTAATCATACCGTGGTCAGGATTTTGGATTGTTACTGTAAAGAGCCCAAAAAAGAATACAGACATGCAGCTTAATACGTACAATAAGGGTGATTGAGTTCTAGCCAAAGTTATGCTAACAGCGCATTAGACACGACTGCTTTGTGGTGATAGGTTAAACATTACATAACCAGAAATAATAATTCGTAATTTGTTTGTGGGTTGTTTTTAAGCAACAAGAAATGTGTCACCATCGCATTCTTTCAGTTTCATTCACCTGTGACACCGACAAGGTTCATTGTAATTATACAAACAAAATATACAAACATCGAAAATTTTAGGATAGATTGTCCCCCAAATTCCCCAAAAGCTTTAATGCCACATATTTATATAAGACAGAAATTTGTAGATACAGAAACCATAACGAAAAGGTGAGGTCAAAGCAAGGCCTTGTTTCGTTACAGATTTAGCGACATCTAACCAGTATGCCATCGATAAAAATGAACTTGAAAATGAAATTATGGCGAAACGAAATATTACAGCTTATCATCGCCGATTACACGAGGTCTCAAAGGTTAATTTCATGAACCAAAGAAACTTATTCTTTCAGGTTTATACCAAGATCCAAGTGAATAAAATTTGCGGACATCAATCAGTTAAAAAGTATTCCCCTACAACAATTTGTACAAAAGTTTACATTATACAATAAACGTTGACGTCACAATCGCAGGCAAGCATCAGACATTTTTACCATGTCCACCAGTAGAAACTAAACGATAAAGATAAAAATGAAAACCACAAAAATAGTTACCAGGTGTCCCGGTTTTTCTTACTCGTAATCACAGCAAATCTTTGATTTTCTAGCGACTCTGTATTATCTTTCGGTTTAAAATTAAATGTCTAACCTTAAATACTACAGTATATATATACTGATATAGTATACATATACAGTATATATATATATGTACTACTATATATATATATATATATATATATGCAGTATATACATTTTTGTGGTTCTTTTCTTAGTGCAGTTTACCCTACGGCGACTTATAGTATGTAAATTACTTACTTCTGTATATATGTGTAAAAGTTTAAGCTTAAACACTACGTAGAAGAAAAACTGAGATGCAAAGAACAATTGCCGCGTTGTGCAGTGAATATAGGCTGCGTCTATACATAGATACTAGATCTACGTTTACCGGTTGTATCTATGTAAATAAAAAGCGAGTTTAATTAAGAAAATTTTTATGAATTTTTAAAATAAAATTATTGAAAAGTTATCTTAAACGACAGCTTAAGAGGACATGAGTGATTTTATGATCAAATGCTGCCGGTTTTATTGCAGGATATCATAAATGTTCAGATTTAAAAACCATAATTAGTTTCAAAAATCAGGACTAAAAGTAATTATTGCAATTCTTTTAACATGACCAATTCATATCTTTACCTGGTGGCTATCTTCGCTATTCCATACCAAGGTAATCAGCTTGTCTATAATTGGAGTGTGTTTAAGAACAAATCTAAGCGATGACTCATAGACAAATCTGTTTTATTTAAAGTAGTTCTGAATATACTAAATATAAGTTGATCAATTATAACTTACAATTTATAAGTTTTTATTGACGACGTTGTTCCTAAAAGTAACAGCATTCTAAAAATGTCCTCATAATTTCATGTCAGGGAGTTTCGCGACGTTTCTGCCGGAAAAAAATGGAAATGCCACTGAAGCCCCAACCGAGATGGAGACGGGATCTGTAAATTCGTAAGTTTTATTTTATAGACCACACAAGAAAATTTACAGCAACAACATGTTGTCAAACAACTTGATTAATCTATGACATAACAAGAGCCTTCATCTACGGCAGAAAGAAGGCCAAAAACTGACACTTTTTGCGATTTTCTTTTTGCCGATTACTACCTAACCACTAAAACTTTCCAAAATATTTTACCAGAATGTTAAGTTAATAATATTCTTTCGTATAAGATCAACTTGTTTTTGGACTTGCCCCTCACTTTAAGCATTTATGAGAGATTGTTTGCGTAGGTCTTGGACGTCACTAGCCGTCATAATTGGCTCTATTATTGCGTCATTTGTGGTCATTCTTCTGTTACAATGGGCCATTAAAAAGTTCTTGTGCAAAAACAAGTCATCGGTGAACAACGAAAATCGAGAATCAGCACAAGTCACACATCTCACTGACGGTAAGTGACTTAGTTGTTTCAAAGCTTTAGTTCCAATGTATTGCTTCTTGGGAGACCATCATTGCTGAAAAAACTCATGATTTGGAGAATTATTTAAAAAAATTGAAGTTTTTAAAAAATTGGACAACTGAATTTGCTTATCATTTCAATAGTGAAATTTGTAAATATTTCCGTGCAGGGTTTTCATTCCCGTAGTGCATTGGCTAAGTTAATCATTAAGGCAAGTAATTCAAAATCAATGTCAATATTACCAGTATAGAAACGAAGCAGAAGAACAAAAATATTTAGCCTAAGTATCAAAACAGCTTCAGGACAAAGGCTGATAAACGTTTATATAACAATCCCCAATTAAACAGGTGAATGTAAATCTTCGCAGGTTCGTTGCAGATAACGATACCGCAGTGTTTGACCAAGCCTCCATCCTATGACGACATCCACAAATACAAGCAACTTGACCTTGCCACCAGCACGCCGATGTACTACAGTGTACCTGGCATGAAGGTGGTTCAAACTCAAATTCAAATTTGTTGTCAAATTACAGTTTGCTCTTTGTTATATAGGCCTAGTCAGTGCGGTTAGTAGAGATGCTGTTATGTTGTTAAAACCAAACTGTATTTTTTATTATAATGTTTTTCCATGTATTTTTATGCCATGTATAGCTTACTTAAACGCTTTAGTATTCTTTAGGCTTAACGTTTAAGTTTGCGGTATATAAAGTGCAACTTATGAAACGTGCTTCAGTTCCATTCACTTTAGTTAAAGCCAATCAATCGATCTTTATGCATTACAACACGCAGCCATTCGTTTCCTTGTAATTTACCGTTGTTAATTTTATACAACTCATCAGAATTTTTACGGAGTTTTATCAAAATGGCCGCAAGAAACGGAAGAAGACATTGACGAGCAATCACCACCACCGGCATATGAAGACAACGATGCGTTTGAAAAGTGGGTTTTAAGACAATTTGTTACGACTAAACAAAATTGCTAACTATACCATCATGAACTCTACAGCGCAAGTTTCAGGTAATTTCCTGTAAATGCTTCCAAATTTAAACGTCGTGTTTTTGCACTTTGCAGTGACTTGCAATCTACGTCATCGTTGCCACAGCAACAAACCGAAGAATCACCAGCCAATGAGATCATGGTTTAATAAGTTTTTTTGCGCTTTTTTTCTATTTTTATTTTTACTGCAAAACTATTTATGATCCAACAGCTTTTATACTTCTTGCTTTACTTTTTACTTCTTTTACTGCCAAGCTACTAAACTAAAGAAATATTTGAGAACTATTACGATTGACGAGTGAGATGGTTCATAGAATGTTCTGGTATGACACTGTAGACTACAACCAATCTACAGTACAATTCATACAGTTCATACAATCATACAGTCATACAATGTACAATGCATGCGGTGTATGTACTGCCAACTAATCAACAGCACATAAGAAAATCAAACTGAAAAATTTTCTTTTGAAACGGACTTTTGATATTGAAATGAAATTTCAGGATTTGAATTAAACATAAATCACCGATTGAGATTTGTTGTTTCATAGTCCCAGTCTTGCAGCATACTGGCGACGCCTGTAACTATATAAACATCTTACCATGCGTTCACTTTGTAGCCTATGTGCCATATGGCTATGCAGTTACGGTTTCATAAGTTCTATCAACCTTGTCGCAGACGTCACTCAATGTTATGGCATCATCATGTGCTATATTGTACAGTGGATATTAGCTTTTAGTAGACCAAAACGCTTAAAGCTGTTAATCAAGTTTTAGTAAATTCTGCGGAATTTCGTCTCGGTAATTTTCCATTTGCGGGAAACAAAGAAATCGCTTTTCCGCCCACGCATCTGCATGGCTAAATGAAGAAGATCACTCGTAAATGACGTAATGATCGTATACAAGCTGTTCTAAGTCAAAACTCTCCAAAGAACTAAAACATTCACACGGCACATCAACGTATTTATGTTAGCATGAGTTGAAATCCACAAACGTTTTCAAATATTTAGCAAATACAAAATCAAAGAAAATATGTGTATTGATGTTAAAAAATTTTCTGGTCAATGTTTAGAGATTTGTAAATTTTGCAAAAATCCTGGAATACACAACTTTGCTTCCCAAAAATAACCGCTAAAAAGAGCTAAAACAATTCTCGCTTTAAGCCACTACTTAGGTCAGATATTTCAATGGCCACTGAAAGTTCACGCGAGAAACCAAATAACTACTGGTCCGTACACGAAAACGCGTATTATTTATACAGCAAAGGAGTACATCAGGTTTAGAATCGAGACAGAGTTCAGGTTAAAATTAAGCCGAAATTGGTTTATTGATAGAAAAACTTGTCACAATGTAAGAAGCTTTTGGTGACAAAGTTCGTCCTGGGTTCTCGTAGAATTTGAATTTTTCATTATCTTTAAATTGAACCTACATTGGTCGCTTTGGTAAATTATCAAAAGAAAGTTTCCTGGGGCATTGTAGTAATATCACTGATTGAAGTTCGTCAGACCATATACGCCGCCAAAAGTATAAAGTAATAAGTTGTAACAACATTTCTTTCACACATTTGCAAACTTGGATTTTCGTTAAACGTTCTACAGCAGTAGGAAAGGGATTAGCAAAGCTAAACACAACAGGATATGTATTTCAAACTGGCATGAATGATATAGTCAGCACATTTTCTATAGTATGTTCTCGTGTCAGCGATAGAGAAACGTGCATGGTGTGTACAGGGCTAAAGTCACTTTTATGGTTTCATCGTTACTGTTGATCAAAGGTAATGTTTGGCGTCTTTGTCTGTGGCGTACATGTCTGGCGTCGCAGCACCCCTACCAAATCGCAAGTGTCGTGAACACCATCTTGCGTACTGTGATTGTCTGCGTCCTACAGGGTAAATAATCTCCCAGGTCTTGCGGGCACCTTAACTATTGACTGCAATAAATTCACTCTTTTTTGCTGTTCGAGCAACGGAGTAACTCAATCAGCTTCACTTGAGGCTTTTGAGAATGCAAGAAATATATGGAGTGGCAAATTTTGCCGCTGTTTTGTGGCGGGGAGGTGCAAACCGCAGAGACCGTGTTATATCTGACTGTTTAATTATCACGTGTCCACAGAATACATGACCTGCGTGTTTTAGATGACGTTGCAGTGGTGGCTCGACTTCGGTCCTGCGACAGCTGTTGCCTGGATGGCTGAACAACTTTGGTTCACCACAGTACGACGACCTGTGGCGAGGTGGTTGAACATTGTCGAAAAATCGATAAGAAATATCTCAAACTTCGACTCTTGTGAGCTAAAATTTATATAAAAATTAGTTCATTGAATAAGTTTTTTTAGAAAACTCACTCGACTGCTGGTTAAAATACTAGTTTCAAATTTTTCTTCATTTTTTTTGTTATAAAGCATTTTACTTAAATTTTGTGGAACTGGATCGACCACAATAAAATTAAGTTTTTTTTTGCCTTATTCCGAAGAACATAAAGCTAAACTTTACGCATACAGCTGAAAGCACAAACATAACAAGTGGTACCGGTCATCATGCGTATATAGATACGTCATGACTCGTCTTCACGGTAAATCGCGACACCCTTTACTGTATGTGCACTTTTGCTCTCGCTTCTTATGATATCGCGGCCCGAACTTCGATTAAGTCGCGTTTATTTCTGAATTTTGTCGACAATCTACTTCACACGACCTCTTTCGTACATGCGCCACATTTGACAGACTTAAAAAGTGCTGTAGGCGAGTCTTTAATATAAGGTTTTACCTTGGAAAGTGTGTGTAGAGTTAATCAGTAAATGTTAATCATTTGATCGTGTTAATCAGTAAAACTTTGCAAATAAGCAATACATTAATGTGCACTGGCCTAACAAATTTCTTCACACAATCGACTCAAAAACTCTTCTATACAGAGCTGTTGCCGCTGAGTTGAAGTTTGGCAAATCGATAAAGAGCAGACAACTGCATACACGTGATAAAATCTAAAAAATGCTTCTTTGTTTAAACTCAATGAGACGTATGACGTAATGAACATCGATTACTAAGTTTATGTAAAAGTGTTTTGTATACATAGTGTAAGTATATGCTCAAGTATACAGTATAAACCAAAATATCTGTTGTAAATAGGTGGGTTTTCGGTCCATGAAAAATGCATATTGTAGCTTAAGACGCAAAGATGGATTGAAAGTTTTGTACAACTATAAATAATAAGCTAAGGCCTAAGGCTGTGATGTTTTGTTCCACGAACAGAAACATATTTACGAGAAATTCCCAAGTTTTCGTGGTTGACAGCTGTTTCCAGAAAGTCTCTGTTTAACATCAACTTATCTAAGAAGCAAAATATCAAAGCTTCTTAACGGTACAAATGAAAAGAATGTCGAGGTGAATGTCGCGATCGCAACACATCCGGGATTAGCATATAATATTGTATCATATTACATCACGTAGCTTCAACCTGTAGCTGTTTCAGACTTTTTAGAGGGAATGGAACACGTTGGTTTTTATTTGTTAGCACTAATTATTTTAACTTTCACTGCATAGCGCCGAAGAAAATCATGATTTTTTTAGTTTTTATGTTGGTAAATTTTACCTTGATTTCATCAATACTTTGAAGTTAATTCAAGCAAGCCATCAAATTTGCCTGTTTTAGAAAAGTGTTTCTTGCATTTCGAAAGAATAAACACAGATAAGCGGTTTTTGATTCAACTTTGTAAAATTTCTGAAAAGCAGCTTGCAAAGCCAAGTACGTGGAAATGATAATTACCTGATGCTGGTATTAAGTGCACTCTGTGAACGTGACTTTGGCCGTGTACACATTAAACACGTTTCTAAGTTCGTGGCAATTGTCTTAGAATAAAGGACAAAGAAGTTTTCGATTGTTAAGATTCTGCTGTTTGTTTTTTTTTTTTAGTAAAACCGCAATCGCAGTAAAAGGCAAAATCTGCCGGTTGCAGTGCCAAATGTTTAAGCGTGAAGTTATACATTTCAACTTATCTTTTGCGTGATAAAATTATATATAAATATATACATAAAAGTTCGGTTATAAAATTTACATTTGCGCAGCTATACATAAAGTTGACCCTCGGTGTTATAAAATGGCGCATGTTTGTAATGATGAAAAATTTGTACAATGATCAGGATAAATGACAAATAGACTGAACGTGATTGTCTGGGTCGTGTTTTTAAACTGGCGCCGAAAAAGGTCACCTGCAAATTACGTCACTTGCATAGCGCAAGTTTGACGTAATTCATGACGAAGTGAACTTGGTTATTTTATGATATAAATAATGTTGAATAACTTGCAAACATCAAGTAATCTTGTAGCAACCCGTAATTAACGGTAATAGTTTCTCAAAATTAGGGTTCACAAAAACGTAAAGTATTTCCATTTTGACTATAACAAGATTGAATGTTGTAATTTCTGGCAGTTTTCAAAGCCTAGAACTTTTGTATTTCTTCTCTTAATGATGTGTCTCTTTTTTCCAAGTTTCCTATTGTTACGAAAATGTTTTCCAAATAGCATGTTCCTTATAAGGTCAGTCAACTTACTATAAGTGGTTGCAACGATTTACTACAAGTTTAACGAGATGCAATTGGAGACTTGGCGTGACTAAAGCAGCGCGGTATGACTTATCTCCTGGAAGGTTAAACATAATCACAGAATCACATCAATATTCATTGACTTTGGGACTGAGTGAAAATATTTCAAACTATTGTTTACCAACCAACAAATTTGGGATGAAACAAATCTTTCAAAATTGCTTGCTTCAACAAAAAGCATTTTGACCAAAAAAATTGCTGATTTAGCACTCGGTCAAGTGTGTTTGAAACAGAGAAAGACAAACTACGTGCAAATAATGCGGCGCTTTGCGTCTCAGGGTTGCCTTCATTTTCCTTAATTATGTGGTAATTACCCAAGATGTAACTGCCTTAAGTTCATTCTACCTGTGGTGCAGTGGAAAGCGGCCATTTGTTTTTTTATCTGGTACTGTACTTTTAATATTTTGTTTGATCCGAGTCGCTGCTTGTTCGGAAACAGAGAGGATTTACAGAACCTAGGAAAACTTAACAACAATACCCATACCTGAAGCTGCGGCATTGAATGCTTTGCTAAACCAAATTGCCGCAGGTCAAACATGAAGCGTTAATTCTGCTTAACGGAAACAAAAAACGTATACGTGACTTTGGTTCTGTTTCTTTGCTTTTGAGATCCGTCTTCTTATGACGATTGATGACGTGCCGCATTTCTATTATTTTGATGTTTTGCTTTTTCACTAAAACTATTCCCCGCTTTCTCGTTTTATTGTTTATCATGTTTTACAACAGAATTTTTTTGTCAGCGAAAAATATCATTGCATATTTCTATTTTCGTTTGCACATGATTTTAGTTAATTTAAGCCATCGTATGAAGTAACACACCTTGTATACTCAGCTTTATGGCTCCATTCAACTGTAGAACGTTGAATGGAGGAAAAAATCGTTAGAATTGCAAAATATTCATGCTTCTGGTTGCATTGGCAAACTTTGATTAGTAATGCATACAATACATTAAAATGCCCAACGAATTTCCGTTTAATAGCGGCTAAAAATTCAAATGAAACTTTACGAAAAATACCAAAAAATAAGTCTAAGAAACCAAACTCCGCTTTGAAATGCGGAGAAAGGTTCCGCACATCGTGACAAGAGCTTCTAAATAAAGTCTAGTGGTGCGGGACTATATTAGGTTGGACTTGATCTTGATTTTAAGCCGCTGTTATATTTGTTTTTGCTGTAAGGAAAAAAGTTTTGTTGTTAGACTTATATAACACGACGTGTTTTATGTTCCTTCGGTGTAAGACTTTGTAGACTTTTAGTACTTAATTTAGTTCCTATAAGCATCTGCAAAGATAATAATAGGTTAACAACAGACATTGTAGCGCCTGTCAATTGAGCTAACTGTGCGGGGAAAGTTTCAACATTTTTTATTCAAGGGTTTTTTGTCAAAGTTACATCACAAGGAATACAATAAGCGAGAAATGCCGTATATCGACAAACAAAACTTGATTATTATTGAATGAGCTTTGGTTTTGTGCTTTTCAAAGATATGACCAAAGATATACACGATTATGACGTCAACTGCTAATCATATATTCAGGCGGCTGTGGCGGGAAAGTACGTTTTATATTTTCGTAACGATCGGTGGTCGATGGAAAATTTTGGCACGAATTTCCTCAGAACTTGGAAATCTTGATTGACAGCTTGAATTAGTTACATAAGCGTCTGCTCGACTAAAGGTTAATACTTAGCACGTGATGATATTATAACTTGTAAACTAAGACTAACATGCCTTTTGAAAACGCAGCTATATTTCAAGCGACTGTACTGCCTTTACAACGCTTTTATAATTACAGGCGTCGCTGGTACCACCGCGGCCGCCAGACACCGCACTTTTAAGCTTTGTGCTGTAATTTACACCTTTTGCAGGGAAAAGATTTTAAGGAGCACGCAATCATAATACACGATTATAAAGTTTCAAAATCCTCATTTTTCTGTTGTCTGTTAAAAGCACAAAATCCTCATTTTGTGCTTTACCACAAACGTTTTGTTGGCAGGTTTCAATGTTAAAATGTTAATGTTAATGTCAATGTCATTACTTTATCCAATGGACAAACTGATCATAGCTAGCAGCGCTATATAGCCGCTGGTTTTAAGACTTGTGTTATAACTTTACAGTTTGCTGCAAAAGGACGAATTATAGAAAACATGATATGCGGTAAATCAGTTGCTTTATAAAAGAGTTGAAATTTTTGACTCATTTTGTGCATAGGACTTATTATACTTATGGAGATTTCATACATGGCAACATTTTGTCGCAAACAAAATAATTGTAAATTATTATTATATTATTATACATATCATCATATTTTTCTAAATAAACAAAAAGACAGAAAACAATAAAAAATGAAAAACGAAACAAACAGAGAAATTTTGGATCATAAATAGTTTTGCAGTAAAAATAAAAATAAAAAAAAACGCAAAAAAACTTATTAAACTATGATCTCATTGACTGGTTATTCTTCGGTTTGTTGCTGTGGCAACGATGACGTAGATTGCAAGTCACTGCAAAGTGCAAAAACACGACTTTTAAATTTGGAAGCATTTACAGGAAATTACCTAAAACTTGTGCAGTAGAGTTCATGATGGTATAGCTAGCAATTTTGTTTAGTCGTAACAAATTGGCTTAAAACTCACTTTTCAAACGCATCGTTGTCTTCATATGCAGGTGGTGGTGATTGCTCGTCAATGTCTTCTTCCGTTTCTTGCGGCCATTTTGATAAAACTCCATAAAAATTCTGATGATTTGATTAAAATTAACAACGGTAAGTTACAAGGAAACGAATGGTTGCGTGGTGCAATGTGTATTGAAATTAATTTCTTTAACACATTATTAATGTTCTAAAAAACTTCAAGCTTATCTTAAAGTTCTGCCGCACACAATTCAAGCCGCAAACTCACAAGTTAAAGACAATCAAAGTTTAAATAAGCCACAAGGTTTACAACAGAAGTCGCACCGACTCAGCGGACTGTAATTTGACAACAAACGAAATACTTTGACATAATGCTCGCGACTTATGCATTTCTATCTGCACAAGGTTGAGCAACTTTCCGCATTCCTCGTACCTTCAAACCGGGTACACTGTAGTATATCGGCGTGCTGGTGGCAAGATCAAGTTGCTTGTATTTGTGGATGACGTCATAGGATGGAGGCTTGGTCAAACACTGCGGTATCGTTATCTGCAACGAACCTGCGAAGATTTACATTCACCTGTTTAATTGGAGATTTTGTATAAATGTTTATCAGCTTATGTCCTGAAGCTATTTTGATACTTAAAATAGTTCGATATTGTTCTCCGGTTTTGTTTCTTATATTTATTTTGCCTCAAAAACTTATTTATTTTGTTTAATGTATTTTGTCATATCGTGAGTTTTTTCAGCAATGATGGTCTCCCAAGAAGCAATACATTGAAACTAAAGCTGTGAAACAACCAAGTAACTTACCGTCAGTGAGATGTGTGACTTGTGCAGATTCTCTATTTTCGTTGTTCGCCGATGACTTGTTTTTGCACAAGAACTTTTTAATGGCCCATTGTAACAGAAGAATGACCACAAATGACGCAATAATGGAGCCAATTATGACGGCTAGTGACGTCAAAGCCCTGCACAAAGCAACTGTTCGTAAATATTTCGATTATACCGAACAGATTACGTCAAAAATCGAAGAATTTCTGCAAAAGTTAGACACGAAAATCTAAAAAGATATTTTTTATACTTTCCCGGAAAACATGATGCCATAAAAAATTCATACTGTATATGACAAGTGATATGAAACAAATAAGACCGTTACATTAACAATGCAATTGGGAAAAGATCATATTGACCTGACAAGTGGTTTTCAAACAGGAGTTTGCAAAAGGGGGGGAGGTGCTTTACTTTCTTAACATCGTTTAAGTTGGAAGTCACCGAGAAAAGAATTTACGCAGGTGGGAGGCGTCGAACCTGTGCTGGCTGCTTTACATTGGCGTGATGAATTTCCGGTCATTTGATTCAACACGCACCAACACGTTTTATTATAAAGAAAAGAAACTTACGAATTTACATCAGGTCTCGTCTCGGTCTCGGTTGGAGCTTCAGTAGCATTTTCATTTTCCTTCAGCAGAGACATCGCGAAACTTCCTGACATAAAATTATGAATTTTGAAAAGTTATTAATTCTAGTAAAACCGTTTTCGACTGATACTTATAACTTTATAAGTTGCATGAACGAATGTATCGATAGTAATTCTGACCAATTGGATTCGGAAAGTTTTGAAAAGTTATCTATTTTAGGAAACACCTTCCTCAATGGAAAATTACCATTAAATCAATGTATACTCAGTAATTCAGAATTACTTAAATTAGAACAGGTTTGTCTATGAGTCATCGCTTAGACTTGTTCTTAAATAGGCTTTAATTGTAGACAAGCAGATTACCTTGGTTGAAAATAGCGCAGGGAATCACCACGTGAAGATATAGTTCGGACATTTTCGTCGAATTAATTAATTTTGATCGTGATGTCTAAAAATAATTGCTATAGCTATTAAAGGGTTAAACAATCTGCAAAAAAGTATAAAATTAGATCATTAAAAATTAATTGTGAGATACATTTACATTTCTTCACTTTTCTATTTTCGAAATTCCTTTTAATAGCTTTTTTTAGTTTAGTTGGAAACTTCACAAAAACCTCAAGTAAGGTTACAGCTTCGTTAATTTTTAGATCTAGCCTTGACATGCGATCTATGTAGCCTACAGTCCCACAGGACAAAAGATGTACAATTTACAAGGTGACGCTTTATTTTTTACTTGGTATTATTTTCCTTCTTACTGTATATATTGTTAGCCGGTAATATATTTTCTATTTAAATCGAATGTTTTAAAAATAAACATGACATTTTGTATACATTTCTATAAACGATACCATCTCTCCCTGTGGTATGTTCATAATCAAAAAGAATTCTCAATACGGAGATTGCAGATAAAATAATAGACTATCATTTTTGTACAATCCTTTTCAACGTTAAGGCGCAGCTGACAGCTACGTGTATACGCTTGGTAAAAATGCTTCGTCTAAGGGACAACGTTTATATTGATATTAAGCTAAGATTTTGATATAAGCTAATAATTGGCTTAATTTGATATGAAGCTAATAATTAATAGCTAATGTTGTGCTGTTAAGAATGATTTCAAGCTTACCATACCTTTTCTTCACTGTTCTAGTAGATGCAGCTGTATGCTTGCTTGCGTGCTTTACTGTAACCAGCTAAACACCTAACCGGCGTAAATTTTTAAAGTTGTTTAAATCGAAGCATCTTTGCCCGTAGCATGCTGTACTTGTCTGAATAAAACGTAATCTAACGTCTGATACAACGATAGATGTCTATAACTTATACATTATATTGATGGCGATATTACTTATTTGGTTACTTTGACCACCGCTGATTAAGCTGCATGCCTGTAGTCTTGATGAGTTTTTTACGGTAACATTCCAAAATGCTGACCACGGTATGATTAACGCAACGTAGTTACAAAGTCATCTAATTAAAAGCATCTTTGTCCATAACTTATTAATTCCATCTAATATCTAATACAAGGATAGATGCCCAACCAAGCACTACAGCTTGAGATATCATATGCTACATAAAGCATTGAAGTTGCTTGAAGCGTATTTGCATACAACTGAAGTGGGGAATAAAAAGGTACTTCGACAGCGTTCCATTACTTAACTTCAACTTTAACTTTTCTATTCAACATCAACGCTGGCAGCCTTGAAGCGTTTCCAAAGCTATCACTTTTCGGTTTCCTTACGCCGGCAAGAGGGCAACTTTCTTCGCTGAATCATTTGCCAGTAAATGATACACTCCGTTCGTCATCACACTCATTCGGTTGATGTCGTTTAGAAAGTTGAATGTAGATTATATACAAGCGCTCTAAGGACACCTCAGTGTCCGATGTAGCGGTTTTAATTGACCGCTAATTACAAGCGAGACGGGTGTGGTCAAGCTTGCTTTACAAGACCTGAAAACGGCTTTTAATACTTTTCAGAAAATGTTTTTCTAATCTGGATTTAACATATTCATGGAATGGTGACGTCACGTTTATCGTTTTGAAACCTGTTTTTGTTGCTTTGTGTTTCCTTGTATTCCGCACTTTGTGAAATGTGAACGGAATTTTACAATTAAGAAAATAAGCTATTGCTCATGTTTATAGATATTTATACACACACTAACACAAAAATATCTTTAATCTGGTACCTGGAATTATAATTGCAGTCACAATGGGTCATGATTTTGTATGCTACGTCATAATGATATACAAATTGTTGAAGTATGACGTTTACTCACAAAGTAAATTTTAGGTGTTATTCATCGAGACTTGGAAACAGATAATCGTTGACGTGTGGACGTTTGGTTCGGTTTCGAATTAATATTTACCAACTAAAGTCAGGGTCAAAGTCAAAGCAAGTTCATTTTGTTCTTAAACGAAATCTCAAACTTAATATATTAGAGAAGGAATCTTAAAATCGAAGATATCTGCAGCTTCATAACAATGCTTCTTTACACATTGCTTCATTTAATCTTGCTTTCTAATCTTGCTGATGCCTCGCTCCACCCTAAGGCATTAAAATGAAAAAGAGAGTCACTATGTTCAGCCTTTTAACCAAATAAACAACGTTTGAGTAAAATTTTCTGAAACTTTATTTGTTCTGATTTTCTCGCAGGCGGGCTTCACTGCAAACACTTGATCTGCCGATTATTATTATATAAGATTATCAGCGATTGCTTGTATAATACCGCCTCGCTAGTCTAACCGCAGGCATTCGGCACTCCTCGTACGTTTGTCACTAATCTACTGCAGAGATCATGGCTTGCATATCTAAGACTCAATCTTAACATTCTATTCCACCTGTACCGTGAAGAATCTTTTGAAATTTTTTTTATTGCAAATAAATGTTAACATTTATATTCTAATAATAATAATAATAATAATAATAATAATAACAATAATAGAATCGTAAAAGTTTGGCCAATTCTCAAAAATATGCTTTTCATAACTGATTAAAAAGGGACTTTTCAAAGCAACCATAACACCAGACTGCATCAATTTTGCTGAATTAAAAGTAAAATGTGTGTTTGGTTAATCGTTGGGCGCTGATTCCAAAAATAACCGCAGATTTGTTCTATCACGTCAATTTTTTTCACAAAACGCAATTCGATGTTTTGACGGTAAGAACAAATAAGTATAGCATTAAGCATTATTCACAATACGTAAATTATGCCTTGGTGTAAAAAGCACTAAAAATTAGTAACAGCATTACAATACTGAAATCAACATTATTTTATGGAAGAAGCTTTGTCTTTTTGTCTTTCGACAATGTTCATGTGTTTCCTCATCTCTCACCAACAGTAATCGACCATCATATTAACGTTCCACCGATCTTGGTATCTTTTTTCCATGGTTTTTATATCTTGGTGGAAACGTTCACCTTGCTGTTCAATCATAGCACCTAAATTTTCTGGAAAATAATCCAAATGACCATGCAAGAAGTGCACTTTTACACTCATGTTACAGCCTAGTTTTTTAGATGCGCAAAGCAAGTGCTAAACAAGTTCTTTGTAATCAGGTGATTTGGTATTACCCAAAACTTGCTCACAACCTGGGTAAAAGCCATCCAACCTTCTTTTTCATCTTGGTTCAAGGTTTTGATAAATTCCTTGTCTTTCATTAGCTGCCTTATCTTTGGCCCATCAAATATTCCCGCTTTTTGTTTTTCTTTATTCAAGGCATGAAAGTTTTGGCAAATATACACAAAACATGCCTCAGGCTTATCAGAGGTGGTTGTAATACTTTACTTTGATCTACTAATGCTTAGTTACAGATGTTTCTTTCTCCAAGAGTAAATTCTTTTCTCTCAAGTCATTGCTCTTTTTCTCAATGTTTCGGTTTTAGCTCTACTATCCCATAGACATAAAAAGCATGAATACTTAGTGTAGCCACCTTGTTGGCAGGGAAGCAAACCAAAAAATTTCAAGTCACCACATATCAACCAGTTGTGCTCAGAATATTTGCATTTAGTTATTAAGACTTTATTATTTTCATATGTTTCTTTGAGATGTACTGAATGACCAATTGGTACGGAGGCATATTTGTTTTCATTGTACAACAGCACACACTTTAAACTAGCCTTGGAGCTGTCTATGAATAGACGTCATTCCTTTGAATCATACACATAGCTTATTGCATGTAAGAGGCCACCTACGTCATGAAAAAGCACAAAGGTATTTTCCATGCTGGAGTACGGATCAAACCTTCCTCTCTTCGTCTGTATAATGGGTTTGGTGACACTTAATCACGCGACAATTAATCACGCGACGCTTAATCACCGACACATAATCACTAGGACATTTAATCACGCGACATTTTATCACGCGACACATAATCACTAGGACATTTAATCACGCGACATTTAATCACACATTTACAATATTTTTTTACATTTACAATTTACAGCAATGTTATGCATGGGAAATGTAAGCAACTGCACGAAGATAGACTGAAATCTCGCTTGACAGATAACGGTCAACTGTGTTTTGCACGCGCAGTTTCAGTGCCTTGTACCGCATTGGAATAGAAGGTTGAGTACCAGCAATTCCTTGCAGAAACGTTGCACGTTGCATTTGAATGTCTTTTTCAATTCCCCGTATGAAAGTCCACAATGTCGGGTGGTGGCATTGAAAAAGCACTTGGAGACCAAAATGCCAACCTTCGACTGCATTTGTGGTTCTTGCAATGCAACCTGCCCCGGCTTCGTAATGATTCCAACTTTCGATTGGAAAGATGGCTGAGCCGTAATTTTCACCACGTCCCGGACGTCGTCTGCCTCTGATATATGTGTGTTCGAAATACGAAAGCAGCTCAGGCATCTTCTCGTGATCGGGCATGCTATCAGCTAAGATCAGAAATGACTCGACTACGTCAGAGGAAGGGGCCATGGCTAAGGCTGGTAAACACCGAACAGCTGTTCTTAATTCGTCATCAGACTCGTAGTCACACTTCATGCCAATTTCATTAACTTTGCGCAGGACGCTTTGCGTTAGGTGAAAATAACAACTCCTAACATTGCTGTAGGAAATGCTGTGCGGAAAGCACTTACTGCGGCAGTCTCAAAATCGAGCAAAACGCATTCCGGTGCAGCAGTGGGGATCATTGTTTTAATTGCATCAAGGATGCGATCGTACGTTGCTCGCGTTTTATTTTGAACGAGGCAGTAAACTGCTGCAGGAATAAGACCGGGAACAAGTTCAAAATGTACTGTGTACAGTTGAAAGAACAAAGACGGTACAACCTTGAACGTTCCATCAGCTAGCCACAATTTCGCTCTGGCCAAACCGTCTAGCAGATCCCTGCTGCCAAGAAGAATCAGACGATTGTTTCCAGGTCCAGAGTCGTGCAAAATCATGCGCTGGAATGTTTCTGGTATTGTGAAATTAGTATCCATCGGAGACTGTAGAGCGGCCGTACAGTGTGCAGTCAGCATATCGCGACGTTTTCTCTGCAAGGTCCGCTTCAAAGATTGCTTTTTTGGCAGCGCCATGAGTACACCTGGTTCCAAGTCTCTGCTTACAGACCCGATGACGTTGCTTGTACTGGCTGACAGTTCACCCTTATTCACCTTCATTTGACTGATAGCCTGTCTTGCCAAAGCCGTGATAGTAAATTGTAAACCGGTCGTGATAGTAAATTGTAATAATTCATTCATTGGCATTGTTCCAGAGTTCCAAAACCGACGCTCTGACACAGTTTCAAGTAGCATTGTATTTTACGGTGTAACGTTTTGATGGTACTTTGGTCAAGAGCTTCGGTGACAATACAGTAGAATAATGTTAGATATTACATAGGTTATACTTTCGGACAATGTAACAATTAGACTTTATGAAGCTGGTGTTGATTTAAAGAAACATTATAGAGAAAGCCGGCGCAACGGAGTCAAAACAATTGTCGGGGAGTTCTAAAAGAAAGACCAAGGAAGCCTTTGGCAGTCGCATCCAAGTGATTATGTGTCGCGTGATTAAATGTCGCGTGATTAAGTATCCAAGTTGCGTGATTAAATGTCTTAGTGATTATGTGTCGCGTGATTAAATGTCCTAGTGATTATGTGTCGCGTGATTAAATGTCCTAGTGATTATGTGTCGGTGATTAAGCGTCGCGTGATTAAGTGTCGCGTGATTAAGTGTCGGTACACCGTATAATGAATATGTGGTTCCAGGAACCAGGAGATTGTTGAGGTTATTTTTGGAATCAACAGCCCAAAATTAACCAGAAGAAGTCATCTTTTGTAAACAGCATAAAAAAAACTTTTTTGATTACCAGTGATTATCTATATGGGTCTTGGCCGATTGTTTAATTGAGAAATTTAAGTTTATCTTTTCTTCTTAATGTGCCTCTTTCTTTGGATCGAGAACCCGATTATACGACTAAGGTGTTTCTATTAGGCTTGGCAAGGCTTGCTCATATGTGTATGTTTGCATCAAACCGTTAATGTACATGAAAGAAGTGATCAATATTCATCACATCATACTTCTTGTTGAGTATAAAAGGAAAGTTATTTCTTAGATTTTATCACGTGTTGCCTGCATTTTGTCGTTCCGTTAAACAGCAAAAGCCCCTGTGACGTGTGCAGGAGATTCTGAGTTTTTGTTATGTTTGAGCTTTTCAGCTTAATGAAGATAAAATTAACAACGTACTGATGGATGAGACAAAGATGGTTGTTGCAAACAACATTTTCGCGGTATTAACATTTTTGACTGACAACTTGAATCGATGTATAAATTCATGAGCGTCCCCGCTCGACTAAAAGCTAATACTTATAGCACACGATGATGTTCAAAAAAATACAGTGACGTGTGAACTAAAACTAAAATCTATTTTCAAAACGCAGCTATATGGGCTACATATTGAGCAACTGAATTATTTTAAGAGGTTTATAGTTACAGCTGTTGCTGTAACAGCCAGAGCGCCGTGTTGGCGATTTTAAAATATTCGATGATAATTTAGTTGAAATTTTTGCACAACGTTTAGTGCTTGTCAAAACTAGAAAAGAAAATTTCATACAATTTTAGATTTTTTGTAAGCTTTATTACGTAGTTTCAATTTGATAAATGTCATTTTATTGGCACTGTATAGAAGGTGGCAGACGGACTGAGGAATGGCTTGTACCAACAAATCACAATAGCTCTAAAAGCCTATTCTATCTTGAGTCTACCTTACATCTTAAGCGTGTCAAAACAAACATGAAAAAAAAAACTTAAAAAGTTTCATAAAATAAGCCCAAAATTGTACTAGATAGCTTTCATCTCACGACATGAACGACGAGGTCACGTTAATTTTACAAAACGATAAAAAATGAAGAAATAAAACAAAGAAAAAGGTAGTAGATCATTAATAGTTTTGCATCAAAAATACTACAAAAATCCATTAAACTATGATCTCGTTGGCTGGCAATTTTTCGGCTTGTTGCTCTGTCAACGATGACGTAGACTGCACGTCCCTACAAAAAGATGACATTTACGTTTGGAAGTAAACATTTACCGAAAATTACTTAAAACTTGTACAGGTTACGACAAAGTTAGCAACTTCCTTGATTCATAATAAGGGAAGTTAAAACTCACTTTTCAAACGCATCGTTGTCTTCATATGCAGGGGGTGGTGATTGCTCGTCAATGTCGTCTTCCGTTTCTTGTGGCCATTTTGATAAAACTCCGTAATAACTCTTGAGTTATTTGAAATTAACAACGGTAAATTATAAGTACGAGTATATAACTAAACGCAGTGCTGCATGTTGTAATGTATATAATGAAATGCTTTAACATAGATAAAGTAAAATTTCAGTAAAATCTGCAATGTCAATAAATTGGCGCTCGAACACGATCCACAAGGTAAAAACAAATTGTAAAGAAGCATTATAATACTAAAAAGAGTTGAATATTATTCGCGACGCATTTTAATTGATGTTAACAACATAACAACATCCCTACTAACCGCACTGACTAGGCCTATATAACAAAGAGCAAACTGTAATTTGACAACAAATTTGAATTTGAGTTTGAACCACCTTCATGCCAGGTACACTGTAGTATATCGGCGTGCTGGTGGCAAGGTCAAGTTGCTTGTATTTGTGGATGACGTCATAGGATGGAGGCTTGGTCAAACACTGCGGTATCGTTATCTGCAACGAACCTGCGAAGATTTACATTCATCTGTTTAATTGGGGATTTTAGGAAGAATTATATCTACATTTGCTTAAACTTAGCGAAAAGCGTGTAGGCAGAAGTATCACAAAAATTTCACGTTTTATAATCGTTTGCATAATACCAATGCCGATAGGTTTGTTAGTTTACTACCCCCGGTATTGATTTGTGTTTAGACATAGATTTAAAGATATGTCACCCACGATGCGTGACTTCGTGTTTAGTATCAAGGTTTTAAGCCACTTGTGATCCTTTTTAATGCTTTTTTTAGTCCGTTTTAGATACACGTACCTTACACGTTTAACGCTCTTCCCTACACAACACCTTCCCAAGGCAGGTTGCGCTGCCCCCGATTCCTTATCTCGCTCCTAATCATGACAGCGCGGTGGTGATGAAAATCGGTTTTTAGTTAAGGTTTTGATCCTTGCAAGAAGAACTGGTGTTTTTCTGTCAGATGATGAGGAAATTTGTTTTTATCGTGCACCAGCGAAGAAAAGGAAAGTTCGGAATTAATTCCAACAGTGAACGAAGGTTGTTAACAGTTCGAAAAGCAAAGGTTGGTTATGTGACTAGTCGTGTAAGCGGTGAGAGCCAGATAGGAAGGAATTTATCATGACAAAAGAAACCACAAACTTATAAATATTTAAAAAGTTGGTAGTTTTTTGTTAAAAAACGTTTTTAAGGAAACTATCGTCACAGTCAATAATTAGCTTTAAATTTTTCTTAACACTGAGAAATACATAAACATCTGCAAAATCTATTCCTCAATCATTTATAAAATGTACTTAAATTTTTAAAAATAATTAATTTTCTAAATCATGAGTTTTTTCAGCAATGGTGGTCTCCCAAGAAGCAATTCATTGAAACTAAAGCTGTAAAACAACTAAGTCACTTACCGTCAGTGAGATGCGTGACTTGTGCAGATTCTCTATTTTCGTTGTTCGCCGATGACTTGTTTTTGCACAAGAACTTTTTAATGGTCCATTGTAACAGAAGAATGACCACAAATGACGCAATAATAGAGCCAATTATGACGGCAAGTGACGTCCAAGACCTACGCAAACAATCTCTCATAAATGCTTAAAGTGAGGGGCAAGTCCAAAAACAAGTTAATCTTATACGAAAGAATATTATTAACTTAACATTCTGGTAAAATATTTTGGAAAGTTTTAGTGGTTAGGTAGTAATCGGCAAAAAGAAAATCGCAAAAAGATTTTGGCCTTCTTTCTGACGTAGATGAAGGCTCTTGTTATGTCATAGATTAGTCAAGTTGTTTGACAACACGCTGTTGCTGTAAAGGTTCTTGTGTGGCCTGCAAAATAAAACTTACGAATTTACAGATCCCGTCTCCATCTCGGTTGTAGCTTCAGTGGCATTTCCATTCTTTTCCTGCAGAAACGTCGCGAAACTCCCTGACATGAAATTATGAGGAAACGTTTAGAATGCTGTTACTTTTAGGAACAACGTCGTCAATGGAAATTTATATATTGTAAGTTATAATTCATTAACTTATATTTAGTACATTCAAAACTACTTTAAATAAAACAGATTTGTCCATGAGTCATCGCTTAGACTTGTTCTTAAACATGTTCCAATTATAGACAAGCGGATTACCTTGGTATGGAAAAGCGCAGATAACCATCAGGTAAAGATATGAATTGGTCATGTTAAACGAATTGCAATAATTACTTTTAGTCCTGATTTTTAAAAATAACAACGCTTTTTAAACCTGAACATTTATGATATCCTGCAATAAAAACGGCAGCATTTGACTATAATGTCACTCATGTCCTCTTAAGCTGTCGTTTGAGATAAAGCAATCTCTCATAAGGACTTATGTTAAAGCTTTTTCTAACGTAAGGGCTTACCTGGAATACTTATTTAGAATCAAAAATAAAGTTAACCTTCACAGTTCCAAGCTATATCTTGTTTATATTTTATAAGAGCTTACTTCATGACGTAATGCAAAACACAAAAGCCGCCAAATACGCATGACTTGACATGCCATGACACAGATACTCACCGTAAGAAGCAACTGATCATGCGCTGGACACGTGATAGACATTCTTGCAATCAGCCTTGTATCATGCGCGATACACATGATCGATATGCTCGACTGCTCGTAAAGATAATAAAGAGAGAAGAAAAAGGAGTGGAAAGTTTTATTTTGACACGTGGAACCACTTGGTCTCGTAATTCTGGATTCGACTGCATAATGATATGATTCTCGTAGATTTTGTATTCTAGATTCTAGAATGCCTATTTTCATTTGAGGTTAAATGGGCCAGGGCCAGAACTTTGAGCGCAAAGATGTTTTTGCAGTTGGACAACGGTGCTATGATATTTGTTTATATTTTGGTTAATGTTATAAGGCTGCCCTATAATTATACACTGCGAACAATTCGTTCCGTACTAAGTCAAGAGAAAGCGGTAAATTTTCATTTTTCAATCAAAAACGTTTTTGGTTGAAATTTGCAGAAATTATATTTGTTATGATTTTCTCGCAGCCGATAAATTTCGCTGCAAAGATCTGACTTTCCAACTACATAACATTATCTGGCATTCGTTAGTTATATAATACTGCTTCGCCCGTGCATTCTTATTCCACACTTAGTTTACATCTGCTTTACGCGCACAATTACTATTTGATTGTTTCAGCACATTCGGTGTTTCTAACTTAAACAAGATCCGACGTTTGGCAGAGTTATACCCGGACAGATTTTGGTTTGTAAACCAGGCTCTGCTTGAAATGTTGCACTGACCTCCTTAACTGCTTTGCACAACTGTGGGTAAATTTCGACGTTTTTTACCTGCCCCGCTGTGAGTCTTTTCTTGTAAAAGTAAATGCCTAAAGGAATTCACCTAAATAAGCATTGAACCATTAAAACTCAGCCACGCCGCCCATGCGTGCTTGTGACTCAAATACTCATATAATCGGTTAAAAGCAAGTAACATTTTATTGCATGGTATTCTAAACTTGGTTTACATGTGAATCGGTAGACCAGTTAATCGCGTAAACCCATTAATTAATTCGAAATTAATGGAGTTAAGTGGAAATGGAGAGCACGCGTTTTTATTACGGCGTGCTTTATACACGCTGATATGATGTAATTTCATTTGAATACTTAAAACGTCAAGAATTAGTTAAAGTAATGAAAAGAATATGCTTTCAACACCGCCCGTAAGCAAAAAAATACGTAAAAAGCTTGAAAAATCACTACATGTATTCAACTTGTTTCGCCTGGTACAAAAACTCATACGGCTTATCAAAAGAAGCTAGACGCTTTCTTTGTGGCTTTGACTTGTTGATTGCATCAAATTTATTTTCTATACAAACTTTAGTTTAAAAGCGTCATCGTTATAGCATCACTCATGTACTCTTAAGCTGTCGTTTAAGATAAATTTTCAATAAGTTTATTCTAAAAATTGATAAAAATTTTCTTAATTAAAGTCGCTTTTTATTTACATAGATACAACCGGTAAACGTAGATCTAGTTTTTATGTAACAGAAGAACGACCACATATGATGCAATAATAGAGTCAATTGTTGTGACTAGTGACGTGAACATCCTGCACAAAGCAATCTCTCGTAAGCATTTATGTTCAAGCTTTTTCTAACATAAGGACTTACCTGGAATACTTATTTAGAATGAAAACTAAAGTTAACCTTCACAGTGTCAAGCCATATCTTGTTTATATTTTATAAGAGCTTACATGATGACGTAATGCAAAACACAAACGCCGCCAAGTACGCATGACTTGACATGCCATGACCCAGATACTCATCATAAGAAACAACTGATCATGCGCTGGACACGTGACAGACATTCTTGCAATCAGCCTTGTATCATGCGCGATACACGTGATCGTTATGCTCGACTGCTCGTAAAGATAATAAAGAAATAAGAAAAAGGAGTGGAAAGTTTTATTTTGACACGTGGAACTACTTAGTCTCGTAATTCTGGATTCGACTGCGTAATGATATGATTCTCGTAGATTTTGTATTCTAGATTCTAGAATGCCTATTTTCATTTGAGGTTAAATGGGCCAGGGCCAGAACTTTGAGCGCAAAGATGTTTTTGCAGTTGGACAACGGTGCTATGATATTTGTTTATATTTTGGTTAATGTTATAAGGCTGCCCTATCATTATACACTGCGAACAATTCGCTCCGTACTAAGTCAAGAGAAAGCGATAAATTTTGCTTTTTCAATCAAAAACGTTTTTGGTGGAAATTTGCAGAAATCACATTTGTTATGATTTTCTCGCAGGCGATAAATTTCGCTGCAAACATCAGACTTTCCAACTACATAAAATTATCTGGCATTCGTTCGTTATATAATACTGCCTCGCCCGTGCATTCTTATTCCACACTTATTTGGCATGGCTGGCTTTGACTTGATGATGGTAACAAATCTATTTTTATACACACTTTAGTTTAAAAGCGTCATCGTTTGAGTTGTTTCTTCAGTAACTTTTCGACACCAAAGCGCTAAAGAGCAGTGTTAATTGTCGATCAATCAAAAGCAAAATGAAAACAATATTACCTCGTTTGAATATCAGCAAAGAAATAACAATCAACACAAAAACAAAGGAAAATCTACCAAAAAGGAACGAACCGAAGCTTAATTAGGGTCTGGTGAGCAATATTTCAGGATGTTCAGCTCATTTGAACGTGAAGTGAACAAAAGTGTACATTCTTCCAAAAAGGACCTACCCTTGTTGTAGACAAATGACAAATACGTTTTCGCATTTTCTAATGAACGAGACTGTACGCTTTAGCTCGATTATTTATTCTCAAACAAAGCAACTGTCCACCGCACAATCAAAAATGGAACGACCCGTCGTAGCAGATAATTGGGGTCACGTGTGTTGCGTAACGAGAATAAACGTCTCGGCCTGCTTCACGGCGAGGCACGTCACCAGGGTAACACTTGAGTGTTCATGATATTTATAATTGAAAACTACGCACAAAAGAAGACGTTGTCATATAGTTAAAAACTCACTGTCAGAGCAAAGAACAAACGACGTCCTACCGCCAGCACTCACCGACAGATTTGTCTCTATTTTTATTAATTGTGTGAGTGAGAAAAGCGGGAAAATTTGGTCATTTTGAACTTTTACTGAAACCTAGCGGTAAAGCTACCTACACTTTTAGTACCGCTGAAAGACACCAAGCGCCTAAATGGTTGGTGAATCAAAGCTGACTACACTTCAAAGCGGTTTATTTCTTCTCATAAGTTTTTTTAACTTTTGTGTGACCAGTTAATTTGTTGATCTTGGGTTATAGAAATTAACCTTTAATTGCGCGGTTTAATTTTTCAGAAATGAACTGTATGTTCAGACGCAGCGTGCGTCTACTTTTCAACCGTTTTCAACCAGGAATGCTTCTTAACATTTGTTGCGTGTACATAAGCAAGACAACTTCGGCTTTCTGTCTATCAAGGTCGCTCCAAATTAAATGACACAAGTACAGTTAGAAGACGAACAAACATTTATTGAAATAGTCTGTCGAAAAACTTGCACTTGCGCCTTACAAGGTCAATAAAACTATCAGGGACCTTATTAAGATCAGTCATTCTGCATGGCTACTGCATTTATAGCAAACTGTATAAGAAAATGACGTAGATTTCAATGACGTAACGCGTTTGGATGACGTAATGTGGTTGACATGGAATAGAGAGACGCAAAGCTGGAATAAAACCGGTACGATATAATGTAAGAAAACAAACCATGTACAAGTAAAGCAAAAAGATACAGAATACTCTTTCCACACAAACACTATAAAAAA
Source organism: Clavelina lepadiformis (assembly GCF_947623445.1). Taxonomy (NCBI): domain Eukaryota; kingdom Metazoa; phylum Chordata; class Ascidiacea; order Aplousobranchia; family Clavelinidae; genus Clavelina; species Clavelina lepadiformis. The sequence goes on along the minus strand of NC_135248.1, from coordinate 12,762,834 downwards.
TACCAATCAGCAACTTTCGTAAGGAAACAAATTTGGCTCCATACAAAGTGACTTATATGGCTAAATTGGCAGTGTTTTAGCACATCTAAGGTCTAATTTGAAGGTATTCAACCGTTTATAAGCAGTCTTACTAATGTGCTTTATACACTTACAACCATTCTGCTACAAGCGGTTTGATAAAACATTTTTGGCAGATTTTAGGTAGCTTAAACTTTAGGGAGACGCACACAAAAAGCATGTTTGCCACAAAAAAAACAAACTCTAGACGATCGAGTAGCTATTTCAGAAAAAAACAAGCGAACAGACAAAGTTTGTAACATCTACAATTAACTTATACATTCTACTGTAATTTGAAGTAATAAGGTGGTATCACAACGAAATACACATATTACATAAACAATAAGAAAAAAAATCACAAAATTCCAAACGTCGTACATTTGGCAATATTAAGCAAGTTCTTCGTCAAATTCAGAAAAATACTGCACCAGTTTGATCAAGGCTGAAACTACTGTGCACTTATTAGTCCCATATTTGCCGTGTGTTCCTTTGCGCGCAATCTTAAATTGTTCAAACTCGAATCTTGCTCCGCAACGCCATCGTGCAGATGTACCGGGGCCCCATCTAACAAAAGAACATTTGTGATTTTCTTGATTAAATGTCATTTTATGTTAAATGTTTGTTGGAGCTGTAATTTTTTCTATATATACCAACATTTCCCATTAAAGTAATGACTTATAAATATTTCTTTGTAAATCTATTGTCAATTGTCCGTAAATGTATAACTAATTGTTTACAAAACTATAAATCCAACCAAACCAACTAAAATAACCTTGAAATTACTCTCCAACGCCCAAAAAAAACTCACCGAAAACGGGCGGTTGAGTGATTTTCCATGATTCGTTGTAGCCTGTATAGGGGTGCCTCGCGCTTCGCTGGTCTGGGTAATTGCTGCCTGTCAGGGAAGAGTAACTCTGTTTACTTCAAACCTTTGCTACGTGACGTTACAAAACCTTTACTGAACATTCTGTATTGTAAATGGAGCCAGCAAATAATTAATATGCGAGTCCATGAAAACAGTAATTTATTCGTTGCGAGCAGTTCGTTGTGGTCAACTTACCATAAAGAGAGTGATCGGTAGCTGGCGGTAGAGGTGTTTTCTGTGATGATGTCTTTATCGCGGAATACGAAGCTGGATTGTTGACGTCAGAATAGGCATTGTTATCACAAGTTGACGGAAGTGATGTAGTGGGGACGCAGGATGGACTTCCGTTTGCTACGTCACATCCTTCGCTTCTGTTCGGATCTTGGTGAGGCAAGACTGAAAATTTAGAGTTAAATTTGCGTAAAATGTTCAAAAATATACGACAAAAAGCTTCACTTTTAGAAAGAGAGAAAAAACAGTAAGTGAGTATAGTTAAAAAAAGCAAGCAAAGGAAAATAAAAATGAAAACAAGACCGATGAAGATTTTCTGCAAAAACATCCTTAAGCCCCGTAAAAATACATAACATGAAGCCATCAACCACAGGGATTAACTTGCGTCCCACTCTAAATATTGTCTTCTGTCGTATCTCAACGATCGCCTTATTACCTCACAAAGCTCTTTTAGAATGCCGTAATTAGGTTTATCCTGATAACACAGCTCGCTCCTGTTTCGTAATAATGTCTCTTTTTGGTGCTGCTAGGTCGTTGAGTAATCCCGCAAAATTGCTGCCTTGCTTAAAAATTACGTTCTTCCCCCCGCACAAAAGTAGACAGAGTTTACGTAGGAGCACGTCGCAAAAGTACGTCACCCACAAACGAAAATCGCAGGTGATTTAAATAACGGTTATTTTTATAACAAAAAACAGGCTTATTCTCCTTGCACGCAAAATTTCCCGAAAATACATGAAAGGTTAATCTTATAATGTTAAATTTAAATTAAAAAATGTGCATAGCTTTGCCGTGACGTATCAGGCCTTAATCAGATGAAAACCATTTCGTTTTCAAGTTTTCGCTTTTCCAAAATGGTGGCAGAAACTTATCCTTTTGTGCCTTGGGGTGGGCGCAGAAGTTGTCCCGTGGCCCCAATTTTAAAAACGCTGATATTTACCAAAACCCATTAAGCTATAAAATCTCAATGAGTTTATTTATGTTTTGTGTTCCACATATTTAGGGTTACCTTATATTACTATCATATACTAAAATTAGGCAAATCTAACATCCTATTGGCACTAGATCTGCAGAATAGGCACCAGTCGTAATGAAAGCGCTGCGACTTCGAAACATTGATAAGTGAGTGTCCCGTGAACAAGTCTGCCGGTTTAAAGGCAAAACAAAAAGTGTTTTTGGCAAAATTACTTTAAAATTTGGATTCCTTTTTGTAGAAAATTTATTTAAATATTTATTAAATTTTTTTATAGGAAATACTGTACACAGAAAGATTTTACAAAATTTTTGATTGTGATGTTATTGTAGCTAAAACATAGAACTTATACAAGAGCGAATTCAAGATTTGGTTGAAAAAATGAAAAACGCAAACTACAGCTATACAGTTTAACCCGGTTTTCAACCATTTCCAGAACTTAATGTTTCACCCACAACTGCGGAAGTAAATTCAGTAAGTTCTGGGTTAAATTTTCGCTTAAACAGGTGCAAGCGTGTAGTTGGTATCATGCGACTTACTGCGAGGGTCACCGGGTACCCACTCAACTGTAATCATAAGCTTGACAACCAACTAAGATGTCGGGTGTAAATCTGTTAAAACAAAAATTAAAAAGCTAGAAGAAGTAATCAACGATTGCTGTGCGGCTGAAATATTATCTTTTTTACAGATCACAGTCATTATTTTATTTATCGCTATACATGAAATCGCTGTCAGGTTCCCAAGTGGTTCAGAAATCTTTTAATTTTGGACTCAATTGCTCTACCGACGCTTGGCTGCATTTTACAGTTATAACGCTGTTTAAGTTGTCGTCTGCGCACAACCTTAGATCTCAGCCCATAAAAAAAATGTTTTGTACAGAGAGAGGCAAAGTGATTTATGAAGTAATAAAAAAGTCAAAAAGGTCACATAAACGTAACCACTAAAACCATAAAAATCAAGCACATTAACACAACCAAAATGACACTACCCAGTCAACATAAAGGAACATGTGGTATGTAGAACAGAGTTAGTGTTTAAGACAACTACGAATGAAAGAACTACCTGAGAGTTGTGTTTGATTAGAAGATGTCGATGGAGCGTAGTGAGCATGATGATGATAATTTGGATGAGATGAACCGTGCAGGAATGACGGGACCGGGGGGAGGGAGGGGCACGAAGGAGAGGATTGGTTTGGATCCCGATGATCATTCGGGGGCAAGGCGGGGAAAAACGGTTGGTTGGGAGCATGGTTTTGGTTAGGATGCATCACGAATGCGGGATCGTGTGCGTAACCAGGGGCAAAAGGAGAGTAGCCGGGCCCCATGTTTGTCGTCGGAAGAGCTTGAGAAGTGGGGTAAAGAAACGGTTGGTAAGATGACGAAATCTCTATTGGAGCAGCGGGTTTAGGAGGTTGGTATTGTACTGGTGTAGGTTCTTGTTGGGTTGGTACCGTACTCGCAATAGTACCGGAGTGTACCCCTGGGGCAGTCTGCAGGGAATCCCCAGGTTGGTTAGGTCTGGTAGGTTGGTTAGCTGCGGGGTCGATGGGTTGCATCGTGGTGAGTTGGGGTTCGTGCGATGCTGGGCGGGGTGTGTGGGGTGAACTAACAACTTGGGGGTACTGCGAGATTGGGTTCAATTTATCGATTGCATTGGTGTTGAGGTGTTTTGCAGCTGGGGTCACAGTTGCCCCCAAATCATCGGTTTCCTCTTTAATGCTAATAACCCGATCACGTTCACTTCCAATTTGACCGCTACTACCTGTGGGTGATGAACAGGGTGAAGCGGGTGACTTGAGGCCAACGGAACCCTAATATTCTCATGGGTTCATTACATCATGAAACTTACTAAACTTCATTTCATGAAACGTACGTTACTACAATCATAACTGTCGTGACTTCACAGACAACGTCTACATGACACAGGCATGACGTAATGAGGATGACGTAATTAAAAACCACCCTACTGTACCTGTGTAGATTGCTGAAGAGCTCTCCGGGCGAGATTGGTGCAAACTCCCGCAGGCGGTACTGGCAGGTGCCGTGGTGCGGGGGACCATTGTCCCACACTGTCCGAACGTATCGTATTCGCTTCGGTTGGTCGCCTGAAATATTTAAAAAATCGTTAAGGTTTCTATGCCTTTGAAACACTTTAGACTTTAGGTCCTGATAAAATAAACTAGATTTCGAAATACAAGGTACAAGCATTCACCATTCATTTGAATGCAAAGTCGTGTTGGTGTAATTATGAAAAATAATTTAACAACAATACTACTGCTTGTATTGAAAAGGCACAAGAAGCGTAAATTTTCCAGTACTATTTCAAAACAATATACGGACATAACGGTTATATGTTATTCCAAACAAAATAATAGGTCTTAGGGAAGATTCGTGCTTTGGCAAAGAATTCTTTCCTTATGTCGCTTCCTCAGCGCAAAAATGATCTTTATAGAATGTAGGAAGATTGTCTTCGCGCTTAAATTATAGGGTCTAAAACGCGCACCCCCTTTTGTTGGCACCATCCAGTAGGATAATATTTACCCATGATTATCGCGAAACAAGAAAGGGGCTTTATTATCGAGATAAAAGAAGTAACAAAAGGTTTTGTTTCTTTATATTTCCTCCTTCAAAAGCGGCTTCGAGAATTTCAAGGAACAATAATGGAACTGCACGAAACCTAAAAGAAACACTCAGAAACAAGCACAACGAAAAACAACGAGAGACAAAATAAGATGACTGAGTCGGGAGAAAAAGACAAAAGCATTTACTGTAAGATCAAAAAATTTTGCTGTCGCGGGATCACGATGAAGATCAATTTTAAAACCTGGAAAACCGCAACTGTGAGGTTTTATTTCAAGCATCGGCAAATATCGTGATCGCTTATGATATTTTTAGTACCGAGAATCTCCTCTATTGGGACCAAAGTAAACAAATTAAATATGAATTGACGATCGGTTCCTGTATTAACTCGTCTTGCAAGTTTGTTTTCGATTTGCAAAAGGGCTCAACACATCTATTAGAAATACATAAAAAAATACCGAAGCCAGTGATTTTTGGAACCCGTAATTTCTTTTCAAAAAACCTGAACAGGATGTAGGTAAATAAGTACTCGGCCATAAATCATATAATGTCTGTATAGAAAACTTCTTCCTCTAACATTTTAATATGTTTGCGCTTGTAGCGTTTACACTGTCGTTTGAATTTGTATTCAAATATAGTCAGAAATTTGATAACAAAAATATAGCCAAACTATACAACATATTACGTTGTTTATGTTTCCAATAACGCACCACAGAAAAATAGCGCTAAATAATATGTCATTTTGGCCATATTTTTTACTGTTACTGTGACACATTGTCTGATTTTTCAACAGAAAAGTCACAGGTGGCAAAAAAGGCACTCGATAACCGGTCAAGTCGCCTCTGTGGGATCATTTTCGTGATATTTGATATTTTCGTGATATTTACACCTAAAATAGAAACTCTAGAAACTGCAAACTTTATCAAGTATACGAGTTTATAACTCCGTCTGGAACAACAGACGTGACGTGCTAGAATCCTCACCCAAACCCTCACCCAAAACTAACCCCATTATATACGTTGGAGGTTAAGGTGAGGCTCATTAAGTTTAGGTCTGTTTTATTTACACAGTACTCCGGCCGCGCTGCACCACAAAGTAGAGAAATATTCAGCTTTGACTCCACTAAAGAATTTTGATGCTTATGATATGACACTTGTCCAGAAATTGTTGTACTGAGTTACAATAAAGTTTGTTTTTGAGCTCAAATCCAAGCAAATAATAGACCCCCGTGTCGCGTCACAGCTTGAAAGCACCACAACGCCTAACCTGTAGCACACTGATGTAAGCTATCCGCAGCCCTATACATTTCGAAAACTCTTTCGCAGTTTTTCTGAAGTTTCACTGAACAGCTCACCTTATTGTCCAAAGATGTTTCTTTCATTCCTCCTGCAGCAAACTGGCGTTGTGTTCCCTGCAAACTCTGACCGTGCATGTTCGATATCACGTGATTAGCTTGGTGTGGGGAGTGGGCTGCTGAGGCAAAGCGGTCGTGGTACATAGGTCTCGTCGACCCTTCTGTGGGGACGCTTAAGCTGGGGTAGCCGTTTTCTGTTGACAAAAATAATTCCTGTTCGTTAAACAAAAACCAGATGATAGTTGAAAAGTGACGTCATACGACGCATGACATATAATTCAAGTAAGATGATGATGGTGATTTTACTACAGCAGAAGATTCTTAAAAGGAGGAGTCGTTACGTGTAAAGCTGTTGTCAGCTGCTTTCTTGGAACCCTTGAGCTAATAAAGTTTGAAATTCTGAAAAATGACTTCGCAGCCCCTGGGAAATATTGAAGGGATGTCCAAGATTTTGTGGTTGTCCAAATGATGTAGTAGGCCACGGTAAATTTTAATGTCGGTCTGTTTTAATGAAATTAAGTCTTGCTAAAGCCCCGGTTAAGATGTGTATTGAACGCTGTAATTAAGCGTCTACACCGATTCGTACAAAGGTGCTACAAGAAGAACAAGGCACGAACTTTTCACGTGTTTTAGACTGACTGAAATCCAGCAATCCCGTAGGCGCCAGTTGAATACGACCCATGATGCCTAGTGGCACCCTTTGATCCTTACTATCGTTTCCTTCGTAGATCATTGAAAGTAAAACCAATTATTACATGTCGCCTTGAAATCCCTTTTCTGAATAGTCAGGTACCGCCAACGTAATGCTGCAGTCAAACGGGTTGTTAAAGACCAAACGGTTAAGACCCACTAATGCTAGGCTTAAGCGTTAGGATTCAGACTTTATCATAAAGCGAAATGGTCAGGATATTTTGACGATATTGTTTGTTCTGTCGAAGGTACCAGGTTTCCAAAGAAATTGCTTAACTTATGTAAAGTATTTGGTAATTTAGATGGGCTAATTTTTTCGGTATTTTTGCATTTATAAACGCTCATGTAAAAAAGCTTTAGTTTTAAGTTAAAAATTTATTATCAGTTTAAAATTATCGTATATGGTTAAAACGAAAGCCCAAGTAAAATTGACCAATAAAGTTTCCGAAGTAACTCTCCCAATACACAAACTTCAAGTTTTTTACCTGCTAATGGCAGAAGACGTTCATTTATGGTGGCATCAATCATAGCCCATTGCATGACTTGAGTGAGGAATTCAAACATTACTCACTCCTCGACCTTCGCTAACGAGCCTTAAAAAGCTTGTCCAAACACAATCAAAAACACGTGTCTTTACTCGGGCACGTATAATTGGATCAAATAATTAAGCGACTGATTTGGGCGTTGGTGCTTTATACTTTCATGGGAAGAAAGAACACAACGACCGTCTATGCCCAGTTGGACATTATTTTAACGTTACCATTTCTTTGGCCGGTGAATCAGTTCTCCTTTCTTCTTATTACTTCGTTGAACATTACGTAGGTGTTGAACAGTTTTGAGAAATTGACGCGACGTTTGCTTTCTGCGTTTTTTATTGGGTGATGTTGATTACGCTAATAGCGGGACCAAAACACCATGGTATGATGTTACCCATCGACGTCACACCGTAAACAACCCACAATGAGAAGGGCCGTCTATCTTGACTTAATCGCTCGTTTGATTCATAGCGTACCGGCTAACTAGTTACTGTTCCCATTGCCGCTGGTGTTTTCAGAAAACAATTTTCGATACGTGATTCAACTGGTCTCATTCAATTACCCGAACTTAAATAGGTCTGCCCTGGAGTTAATTTGCATCATGTGACAGTCTAAACGTTGCCCTGTTTAGACTAAAACACGCCCGGATCGCTTTTATCCCGGGGCAATTTTCGAAATGGGTTAGACACCGGGTTATTGCTTCCTTTCTATACCTTCGTGACCTCTTCCAGTCGCTTTTCTGTAATCGTTTGGTGTCACAGGAAATTACCACAGGAAAACGAACGGCTCTCGAACATGTAAAAAGCGGCTGTTATTAGGCCTACAACTGTACGGGATAATGAACAGCTTGTCGACAACTAACGCTCCATCATTTCAAACTTAAAGTCTTAAAATATTTAACACGTAGCCGCATTTGCGCGGGTATGTGTGATCGATCAATCATGAGGCCAGAATGATTTTTTTGGGTAGGGTGGTGTGATTTTTTTGCTTAATAAAATAAATTAAGCAATAAAATTTAGCATAAATTTAGCAATAAAATCGTTTTTTTTCATAATTCGTCTGCTTTAGACCTACTACGTTTCTTTGTAAATGTAAACGACTTTTTGATTCACGTAACGAATAAAATGCCATAAAACCAATAAAGATGGATGATAAAAAGGCAAAATGAAACGCAGATAGAGTGATGGAAAACATATCGTACCTTGTGTTTGGTGAGGAGGATAAATCTGCATCCTCGGAACGGAGACACCGCCAGGAGGGGTGAGGTGGGCCCCTTTCGGGTAATTGTACATTGCGGGATTTGTCTCCGTAGAAGAGCCGTGGACATGATGTGGAAGAAGATGAGGATTGGATGGAGGAATCCCGAGTATCCCGTTGATAGTATACGAAGATCTTATATCGTGGTCTGCAGTCATGGACGGTATGCAAGTGGAAGGCATACCTGGAGTTAAAATGTTTTTCTATTAAATTGGTATTTTTAGGTGATTCTAAAAACCAGGAAAGAAAGTCGTATCTTCTGTACTGGTTATGTTTTTTATAGACGGTCGTAAGAGTGTCACTGTCATAAGATTTTTGTTCATATCACCGAAATCAATGGGTTTGATATAACTTAAAGTTCAGGATATTATATTCTAAGATCAGGTTGATGTCAAAATATGCTCGTAAATTCCTTTGCCCTAATAAAAAATTCCTTTGCCAGTTTAAAGAGCGTTGAAAGCAAAACGTTTCTCAAATCGAATTTTCAAATTCTTCACTTCGAGTGCGAGGTGTTTTAGGTGTAGACATGGGTACACTTAGCGTAGACATTCCATCGTATTAAATTTTTCAAGGAATTTGGCTCCGAGCTTCGAGCTTATTTGCCCCAAGAAAGCAAAATAAACTTACCCAGTGAGGGGGAGGGAGGCATGCCAACGACGTGAGCTAACTGATGGTGATGATGCTTGGCGTTCTCCGCCGCTTTGTTGCGCACAATTCTGAAAACAATGGAGTAGAAAAAATATCTCATTGCTGCTAAAAAGACGTTAAAATAAATTTTGGTATAATAATCTCCACTAAAGACCGTGGGTAAAGTAAAAACTAATCACAAAGCAGGAAGCAGACCAACACTATACCCCAACATGTACAAACAATTGTGACTAACATAAGACGCAACTTACATCAGCGTAATTCATGTCTACATATATCCAAGGTATAAGCTGATGATGACACCTTGGTGCCCTTGTGCCTATAATTCTATCACATGACCAAAGGCCTCCATTTATTTGGGTTATATTTCAAAATATTTCAGCTCTAAATCTCTCCCTTCCTTTATTCTTAGAACGATCACAAAACGCATTATGTTAATCATGACGTCGACTAACGCGCCATTACGTCTTCAAAGCAACCCGTACACGTCATACAAAGGGTTAGGCTTAGAAGCGGGTCTTTGTCTAATCTCTCCCGTTTTTGTCGACCAAGAGATTTTTATGCTTTAACGCCATTTTGTTCCGAGTCAGGAAATTTCACGATAAGTCGATTTTAACCAGCTTGGATTTAAGCAGAACCGGTTTGAAATAGACCTGTAAAGCAATTTCGACTTTAGGCAAAACGTCCACTGGTTTTAACTACTGTAATCTGCGGAAAATTTTCTGGGTGGTCTGCTATGTTACCCCTTTAACGATATGAGTTTACCCTGAAATGTAAAATATAAAGGGGTAAAATACGTTTAAGTTAATGGTGTTCTCACGACTTGACGGAAAATGGCTGTTTATTACTTAATGTTTCTCGTTTTACCCAATTTAGGTTTCCAGTTCGTCATAAATCGTTCATAAATGTCTTCTTTATTTCTCCACATGCAACGTGCAATAGCAATAAACATCTTACAACCGAACCTGAGGGTGCCATTTGGGGTCTCAAATGTTACAAAGCATCTTGCACTTTAACAATCTCCCATTTTGTTATGCGATACATTGTCTGTTATTTGACAGAAAGCGAAATATTTTCAGTCTTTATGAGATGCTTATGTTGGAAAACTACTTTTAACTTTCCCCAATAGGTCGGAGTGTTGAACAGCAGCAAATAGTAATTTCATGGTCATAACTCTTGCACCACAAGAGCTTACACGTATGTGTACTCACCTGTTAATGGAGCTAACACTTGGCACATTGTCTTGGTCACATATCGTTTCGTTCAGCAGCCTGTCCCTTATCTCCCAGGCGAACATGGTCGGGTTCTGTCGCTTGTATTCGCAGATTTTTTCCACAACCCTTGGGGTAGCCACTTTGGGTTTGCTGCCCCCTATCACTCCGGGTCTTATGCTGCCAGTTTCGTAATACCTGGGTAAGAAATATAATTTTGAGCCGGTCCCTTATGCCGACCGAGCCTGTAATCTATAAATTTTGTAAATATCGCGAATGATTAATGATAAGCAGTTTAAGCTGCCGAAACAATAACATATTTATATGACCTCAAGTTTTATTAGATATTATTTATTTAACAGTTGTGGTACAAATGTGGGAATTGTCTTGCTTTTCTACGATTTTGTGGCATAAAAACCGAAACAAAAAGTTTAGAACTAGGTCTGAAGCAAGGTAACCCTTAAAACTAAGCGATAATCACTTCGATACTGTACAATACTAAATGTCAAAGTACACTCATTAATCAATATATATAGACTCTTCCTAAATACTGTATTTTGCAAAAGGTGATTTCATTTCACCTTTTTGAGAAAGCTTGGTAAATGATTTTTAGTGTAAACGGCGTAAATTCGCAAGTTTTAGTTCAAATATTTTGTGTACATGACGAAGCAGCTCTTTTTTTAAAACTGCTATTTATCGGATCAGTTGAAAGTTCAAACAGTGAATGACATGCTTTGAAGTTTACGGTTAATTTAACGCCAGACTAAAATAAATTGTCTATTTTGGAAATCCGTTTAAATCAGTACAAAAACGTTTTATGTTGCGAGCTTAAAACTCCGTCGCTATTTCGATATTTGGAACCACTAACCTGGCCAGGATCTTGCTCACGCATCCGTGAGAGACGCGAAGCTGCCGCGCGATGTCGCAAGGGCGCACTCCGTGATGAGCCTGGTCGACAATCTGCTGACGAATCCTATCTGGAAGTGGACGCCCGTTGACGTAAACACCTCCCAGCTGATTAATACCTCCGTGGCCTATGAAATACGAAAACAAAATCGTTAATTATTACACGGCACATATTGCCTAATCTGCACCTGTCCGACGTACAACCCTGGGTATATGTAATTGTAATTGATTTAAGCCCTAACTACTACATGACAGGGTTAGAACCCTCAATGAGTATAAATAGCAGCGGAACGGTTAATACCCCTCAGTCACTGCTATGCTGCCGACACTGAGTCTAGAATTTAAAGACGATGAATGTGAATTTTGATTTTCTTGAAAATTTTGAAAAGAGAAAATCAATACGAAATTATTAAAGATAAAGGCGATATGTGTGACACTTTAAAATGGATAGATTTCCGCTTAAAACTGAAAATGTAGCTAACAATGGTGTAAATAGTCTTTTTATAGTAACAAAACGGAGACATCACAAAATAGCGGTAACTTAGACAACATTTAAATATGATACGATCGAGTCATTCACCTTTAGACAACAGACAACTCTATATGTACGGAAACTAACGTTTGATAGGTCCAACAAATGAAGTTAAAAATATTATATGAAATTTAACGAAATTCAGCTCAATAATATTTTAAGAGACGACTCTGCATATTCTCATCTTACGTATCAACAATGTCGTAATAATTCATAACGTTGATTTTTCTCCCCGGAAATACTTCTTTAAGTTTAAGACCTTGTAAATCGGCGGATGTCGCCATAACAGCAGTCAGTAGGATTCTCCCACGCCGTCCAGGAACTGACAAGCCGTAAAATCCTCGCGTGTTCCTTGCTCCGCCCAATTTAATTTGCCCAAACAGAAAAAACTAGCTTCAAAAACAAACGATACACCGCTGGAGGCTTAGGATGTGCTTGTGGCAAAAAAGATTTAACTAAAGCAGGGTACCGGTTGAAAGCATAAGAAAGCATTAGCCATCATTCATTCATTCATTTTGTCCTTTTCCGCTACACGCTTTCTCGCCTTCCGTTTCACATGGTTGCCCAAAGTTTTTGCCGGTTCGTTTAGCACCTTATTAATAATACTCTTTATCGCTTGTTCTCTTATGTGCGGGCTTACTTCCAAAGAAAATAGATTGTGCCAAGTGTCAATAATTTGAAACAAATCTCAATCAATCAGGCTGACGCGACTGCTAGCGACAAAGTGGTCGCTGACGGGTTCGCGTCCAGGTCAACGGGGGGTGTTGAAAGGCGGTGGATTTGAATGGAATAATACGATTATAATGCGGTGCTTTTCTTTACCAATCAAACACGCCATTGATTCGGCAACCCTGTTACTATTGGCCATACTTTCCAACCCGATTCAGACGGTCACCCTTCTTGAATAAGCAGTCAGTCAACTGTACATCTACGATAAACTATACCAAGCCGCAGAACGTGCGCCGGATAGAACTTTTACACGGACTTTACACATATTTTTGGTGCCATAGTAAACCGTCAAGGTGCTTAAACACCTACAAAAGTGTGAAAGTTTTTGTAACGAGTTAGATAGGTTACAAGCAGGCCAGAGCTTGCCGGTGCCTGGTGCCAGCAGCCACGCAGTTCTTTAGATCTAAGTCAACTCCGCTTTACCCCGTGTTGAAATGCATGAGGCAAAAATTTTGTAGCTTCCCTGCGATTGGTCTGCATAGACCAATCAAATTAGTGGACGCAATTTGACTTAATCAGACCGTTGCATTATGGAAAGTCTTTTATTTCATGACGACGTCGTTCCCTTCTGCTGAACACTGGCAGAAGTACGAAATCTAAAATACGGCGAAACACGACATTTTACTGTACATAACAAGAAATATGTAGTATTTCCGTTATAAATCAAGAACTGTGGAGACGAGGAAATAATTGCCTTTACCTGGATTGTTATTTTGCTCAAAGGAATACTTCCTGTCCTGTACAGAATCTCCGAATACTTATATTTTGACAAAGTTTTCAGTAACTTAGAGAGGTTTCATATCTGGTTGGAAGGTAACACTGAGTGCTTCCGAGTGATTGGCAAAACCACTTCATTCTTCACGATTATTGAGCGCGATTGGTCAGTTGACCGGCAGAAGACCGCTCCATGTTTAGTGTGTGTTTGTTTAAGCAATGCATTGGAATGACGGTCGTATTTTCTTCAAAATGTTTTCAATATTTCTAGAAAAACCTGAGTTGTCTTTTATGGTTAAAGCTAAGCTTCGATACGAATTAAACGAAAAAGGTTTTTTGACAAGTGTAAAACCAGATGACATTTGTGTCAGAATAAACCTAAAACATTAACAACCACTAATATAGTGAGAAATGTTCAATTAAAATCAGCGTCACTCGCATAATGACAAAGACTCACTTCGGAGAGAACACGCAAGAGCTTACATGCTGTATGAAAACAGAGCCCTGTGTAAGCTGTGGAAGTTTAAAGTAACAAGAACATCCAACTTTCACCCATCATCCATCCACCGTCAAATTGATGAGAATGAATTATCGTTGAGAAGTGTTCCACTGAATAGTTTTTATAACAGCAAAGTTGTCTTCGTTTGAGAAAGAATTAAAATTTCTCGCTCGTTATTGTTTTCCTATTATTACCTATGAGTCATTTCATTATAAACGTGCTTATCATATAGGTTTAGTGTGGTTATGTTATATAACTACATTTTACAATTTTGTGAAATGTTACTTTGAAAGAATTGCTTTGGGGTAGAAAAAATTGGTTGATAATTGTCAATTTTACCTTAAATTCTAAGAAAAATAGCACAGAATCTCTTCTATCACACCAACTTTAGCAAACGAATTAAACCTCCAATAAAACAACACATTATTTCGAATCCAACTTTCATCGCGAAGACCAACTCTTTAACCGCTCATTGTCAAAACAAGTTGGTATAAGACGTGGAGCGTCGAGTATTTGCGCCACCTGCGCGGGAGAAGGAATAGCAAATGAGGGCGACACAGAAAGCGTACGAACCTTACAGCTGAGTTTTGTCTCTCGCTGAAAGCGCGTAAAGAAAACGAACGGCTGTAAATTGCGGGGTCTTGATGGGCAATTGAAAGTAAAGCTACGTTGTTCGAGAGCCTAAATTTCATCCGAGAATTTTCCTATCTACATAAGAGGTTTTTGGTGATCAGCAGTAATAACACACACGCAAGTTGATGGTGCTATAAAATTGCTCGAAACTGAATTAAGCAAAGCAAACTATGACAACAGCCGGCCACGAATTGGCATCTTAATTGGAGGAAATGTGATTAATCTGGAAACAGGATGTAATAATTTTAAGAGCGGAAATGAATATAACACCAAAATAAAAACCCAATACTTTCACTACCAAAAAAAGGAAGAATGACGTCATAGATAACTTAAATGCCGCAATACACCCGCGCTTATAAATGGCATTAGTTTGCGCACACAGACACATTGCTTTTTGAAATATCAACTTTCGGAGAAATTTCTTGCCGCAAGATAATGTCCATGAACAAGTTTTAATGAAAATATTCCAATTCTCAGCGGAACCAACTGATACAAGTTCAGAACAACTCAAAACATTCACATAGGTATGTCGTAACATCGGTTCCAATGTGAAGCAATTACATCAAGTCAATCCAGATTGCTTTGGATTTGTAGTTTTACCCACACCAAAGCCTGAGCGCCTCAGCCAGGGTTATTTATCACTTTCGGTTGAAGTAATCTTTGCTTCACGCAATCGCGGCCCGATTGGTTTAACCTATTGATATAAACCTATTTGTAATAAGCGAGGTTAATTCCATGTTACTTTTAATTGATAATAATGATCGTGTAACGATAACTGATCCTTATAAAGATTAGAATTTGAACCGAAGGAACGCATCGCTAGCGTATGACTCCGACTGCTATACAATAAAGGAATGCATGGTACTGAAAGCACTGGAAACAGAGCAGATTTCGACAACATTTAACGAATTGTAGAAAATGATGAGCCGGGCACAGGTCAAATGTGAATGTAGAAAATCGCCCTTTTACCATCAAGCCTACTCCAGCGCTGCTCGTATGTGGCAAAGTGAATAAACGACGTTATCTTTTCCATTTCTGAAAGCGCTTTTGTTACACTTTCAAAACGACACTTGACGTTTGAAATGTCTTTGTTTATACCAAGGAAGAGCAAATATGTCCAAGGACCATTCTAATTAGTCCCGTTGATCTCGTTATTATACGTTGCTGGCTCTTGTACATAACAAGACATTCAACCGATATGCAGTGCCATACACCTCAGGTTTTAATCGAACCGTCAACTCACTGTTGTGTACTAGCAGAAGTGCATGGGTGCTGTTGGCAATTTGCATGTCCACTAGCAGATGTCCACAGAACACGCGGTGGAGCGATGAACGGAATGTGATCCATAACATGTCTTAACGACGTTATAAAATTCTCATAAATGGATGGTTTGGCAACAGCACATTTTCTTCTTCTTTTCAACCTCGAGATTGTATTTCCTACCATATATCCGTCCTTTCTATGCGCTTTGTTTTTACGACAAACATACTCGAAAGTAGCTTTGATGTTGGTAAGACGAAGAAAGTTGTTACTGATACTTTTGCACCAAATAATTTGAAATTGTAGTCACGCATTTTCGACAAAATTTCGCTACGGGATCTGGTGGTGACAGCTGAACGCGTTAGAGAGTTCAAATAAACGGACAACAACGAAAATGTTTCGTCTTCATAATCGAGGTGAAACGTATTTTGTGTTACAACTAAGAAACAAAACCTAACGCACAATCTTCGGCGTAATTACGAGGGAAAAGCAATCACGTCTTCCTGCATATCGTCTTGATGTGCGCTGCAAAAAACAACCTCCCACTTCACAGGTTTATTGCCGTAATGACGTCATGTGATACGTACGTGACGTCGAAATGAAAGCGATGTAATCTTGAAAATCAAACACCTTTAAACAAAACCCATCACAAAACCCTTCATCAGCGCCGCAAAGAGATTTCCTCTGTTTAAGTTACAAGAACGTACGCTCTGCGGCAATGACATTCCAAAGTCAGTATAAATTTAAAACAAGACAACGTTTTTGCCCGTTATTAATCACAACTACATAATGTTGCCGACTTACAAAAAGGAATTGAGCCCCAGCGTGTGGTCATCCTAGCAGGAGTCTATTCCGTGCTGGATGCCAAAAGGCTACTACTTTAATTCAATTTCCATTTGTCAATATGCAACGAAACAAGGATAAAAACCGACAATCATGTGTTAGAAAATACCCGTTGGTGACACAGCGGACTCAGGACGAGCGCTAATATGAACTACAAGCGATTATGAACGCAGTGGCTTAGACCATAACAAAGGAGAGTATTTCACCTAAGTACGGGTGCGGTGTATTGTAATGATACTTAAAGTCATACATGCTCTGTTTTATTAATACAAGACATTTCGTACGCACATTATCTATTTGAATAGACGAAAACGGCTTATGTGCTGAGCCTGTGTATAAAAAGTTTTTGTTGAATTATGCGAAATACAATGTTGAGAGTTATACCGGTGACCACAAAGAACACCATAAACATCATAAACTAATCATAAAATGCAGGACATGCATGAATCAGAAATGTTGACTTTTTAAAACGTCCGAACGTCAATGAAAGAGCGACTAAAACTCACTCAATGGCAATTCCTTGGACAGACATCAGCCATCGACATCTCAAACCGTCAAATTGCAAACGTCGTCCCTTGGGTATAAGATTTCAATGCCTTGATGGACAGCCAATTAACAAACTGACATACGAAAATTGGTTTGGGCATCAACCCTTAAACCAAAATACTGACTTGACGGTGTGAGGAACAACAGCGGTTGGAGATTTGTCTGTTTAAAAGTTTAATTTAGCTCCGGTTCAAGCCAAGTGTAGAATTTCATTAAATCTGGCAGCAGATCTATCTGAGGTTGTAAATATTTCTTTATGAATTTGCCTAAATCTTCTTCAAATTAGTCTTAACGCTATATAAATGTGACGATTACTGAGTGTTATATTAAAGTTATGAAACCAGCAGGGCGCTTGCAAGTTTCCTGCCGTAACTTCTTTAGGAAGTTACCGGTGATGTCAGAAAATGGCGACCGGGGTCGATGTTTTTTCAAAGTTGGCGACCTTCGCCTGATAGCTCCCTGCGGAGTGATCGGGGGGAAACGATTATTTCTGCCGCGACCTGATAAAAGGCAATTACTGATGTTTTAGTCAAAGGGAATTGCATTTCGACGCTTTTTGAAACCTTCTCTTTGAAACCTGGTTTGCGTCGGTATACTTTTAAGCAACAAAACTTAGTTATTCCAGTTATTTCATTCAGTCCGAAATAAATCAGCTTGCTGGTATTTACAGCAGCATTTACATTACCTTAGTTGTATACTTAGTATCTTAGTATTAATAGATTCTGTACAAAACACACACACCTAACTCACTTGACACAAATAATTAGAATCAAGAACTTCAAATACAGTTACAATTTGCTTCAAATATTTCATTATGAATTCAACTGGATATAATTAGCGTTAAATAACTCAAAATCCTAACCTGAAATATTTTTAAAAAATCTTACCTGATCTTGTCGGGGTCAAGTTCATCGGGTTCGGGGACCCTCCGGTGGCAAAATGATGCCCCATCGGGCTCGGTCCAACAGTCATGGCCGGACCCCAATTCATATTATAGGGGCGACGATCCAAATTTACAAACTTTCTCCAAACGACAAGCTACACTTGACTACAAAGATTACCAAGTAGCTGATCACTGATCAAAAAGTCCAAAAAATCACAATTTTTAGTTGCGATATAAACTTTTAAAAGCTGTAAGACTGCGAAAACTTTCCTGAAATTTTTTTATACACGTCTGGACTTGTATATTGTATAATTAAAACCTTGCATTAAAAAAATAAAAAGATAAAAACGTTAGTACAAAGGAGACAAAAATACGTTGTTGACTTTAAAATTTTAAACCTCTGGGGATCTGTGGTAAACTATCCTAGGCACTACTACACGCTCATAAATAAAAATTCTTTCAATGGAAACTTTAACTTTTATCATACGCTACACTTTGGCCGTACTACTAACAATTTAGTACTGATTCTTACTCTGTGCAATTTTAAGCATTTCGTAGCACTCAAAGCATCTTCTATCATCATACCGAGAATATTCCATCTCATTGGG
Organism: Clavelina lepadiformis; assembly: GCF_947623445.1. NCBI lineage: Eukaryota > Metazoa > Chordata > Ascidiacea > Aplousobranchia > Clavelinidae > Clavelina > Clavelina lepadiformis. Next base: position 12,744,283 of record NC_135248.1, on the reverse strand, counting down.
AAATAAACGACGTAAGATTTTAGAGACACGCGCGATGCGTTCCACTCGGTGCACTTTTTATGTGAAAAAGCGAAAAGCGATTTCGCGACTTTAGCCGAGTTCTCGAGAGCTGAAAAAAGCTCGATGGCGTATTGGGCCTCACCTCGAGTGACGTAAACAAAGTCATAGGAAAACGGGTGACGTCGTTCGCTATTAAAACCACTTAAATAATGTTTTCTTGTGACAGGTTTCCCATGATTATTGTCTTTGCTGCCGACGAACGGAATTTAGCTTCATTTGCCCTTGTGGTAAAATGACAAGCGAGGAAACGAATTTAAAATTCAGAAGAGATATTTCTTCAATAACAGATGCGATGAGTCGCGATATTACAGCTTTTGCTAAACTTATAACCTCAAGCTGATGTACATTTTGCGGTGTTAGGCTTCCTAAGTCTGTAAGTTAATTTATGCATTTTCACGGAAAAATTTACATTTTACTTTTCGTCTTTGTTTTTAAAGCACTTGACGAAAGGAAGTGTTGGATACTTTGTTGTAGGAACGTTCCCAATCCGATTCCCATTTACTGCAGAACAATCCTGCCTTTTGTTAATCCCTTCCGACAAACTTAGCTTCCGTCGGCGGCATAACTTGGTGCACTTGTCTTTGAAATCCTGTCCCTTCGTTTATTTTGTTTGTGCGCTGTGGCAAGTCTTTGACAATGGTCTCCTGTAACAAGTTTGGCGCCGCCTTGACTACACACGCCACAATAACATCGTGCAGTCATTTTGTCAAGTTTGTCTTCTATCGGCAAACTAATTAAAACTACATTTCCTCTTTTGACAACTCTTTTCTTGCTAGTCAGGATTTTTGATTAGTAATTAACAGTAATTGCTTTATTGCATTGATCGACTTCTTTTGTTTGGGTTAAACTTTGTTTAGACATTTTTGGGCAAGTTTATTTAAAAAAATTGGTATATTAATTAATTGGTATAAAATTATTTACAAGATATTCTGTTTGCAGTGTTTGGTATTTTTGCAGTAGTTTGTTAAAATAGTTAATAGTTTCAAACAAGGACGCATGGTTAAAAGCTTACCGTGTTTGCTATGTACTGACACAGGCCGGTAATACTAAACACGAAAAATGATCACAAGGTGATGCACGAGGACCTAAATACAAGTCCATTCTACATGCGGTGTTCTTCCGTGTGGTTGCGATTTAGCGGGCGTCATATACAAAGCCGCCCTGAAGAAACCGAGATAGGTTATGTCTTAATGACAAGTAAGACATAGCGGTTGATTACGTTCTACATGTTTTTCGCTTTTAAGTGCGAATTCGTATTATAGACAGAAGTCTTGAATTTCAGTCAAGCTAACATGGGTTACAGCTTTGCAAGAAAATCTTCATTTAAAAGAATGGGCCAAAGTTTTGTGCGATGTTTTACAACGTATCGTTGTAAATTAGCATTTTGCCTATTACGAACTTAAAAATACTCGTTAACTCTCTGTGTGGTTAATTGGCAAAAGCGTGACAAAATCACACAAACATCAACCAAAGAGGATAGTCGTAATACTTGCTTTTTCTCGATGGCTTGGAGCTTGTGTATCTTCATTGTACATATATTATATGATGTTTAAATCACTTTTTATTGTACAAACGAAAGATACTTTGAAAGTCAAGAAACAAACGATTTAATGCTTATTGATTGGCCATATGGCTTGGTCTGTTGAACTGTGGCAATAGCCTAATGTCGATTTGGAAATGCTTATGGATGGGATGCGGTACATCAATCGAAAATAGGTTGTGTGCTTTGTACAAACGAAAACACAGAGCTCGAGATTAATAATTAACTCACTTTACGATTAATATCATCCAGAAAGGCCCTTATTTTCTTCAGTAACCGACATGTTATGGTTTGTAAGAATTGTTTAACTTTCTCAGAGTAAGAATATCTGAGCAAACACGCCATAAAGTATGCTCTCAGTACAACAGCCTGAACAGTTCAGTGTATCAGCTTCAGGCGAAAGACAATCGTTCATGTCAATGAGTAGGAAATATCTCCGTTACCGCTTTAAATAGATAAGCAGATTGTGCGTTGTCCCACCATGCAATATTGATGTGGGTATTGAATAGTTCTGACGTAACGTCTCGCTTGAATGCACATTACTAGTTCCTGCTCCCAAACGAGTAACACGACGCCAAGTCTGCTGGTAGAGTAAAACGGCGCGTTTGCAAAGTTAGGTGCGATTTATGACGGCAACTATCTCTTGCATTTCAAAATCAGCATGCGCAATGTGCTAGCACGTTCATCAATTCCCTTGTGATGGAATGGAGCGGAGTTATAAGCGTTGTGGCAGCAAACGCTTCTTAAATAACACTTGGAGATGTATCAAGCAGTTGTTTCAAGTTTGTATGTTTGCGATCATTTGTGATTATATTTGATATGTATTGACAGGTGCATGTTGACTGGCCTGAAAACGTATAACAAAAATGTCTAAAATAATTCTTGGCTATTGGGGTATTCGGGCTAGGGGTGAATCCATTCGTTTAATGTTGGAATTTTGTGGGGTTGATTACGAGGACAAAAGATATGAAATGACAGGGGAACCCCCAAACGTGAACAGAAGTGATTGGCTTGACGTCAAATTTAAGCTCGGATTGGACTTTCCAAATTTACCTTACATCATCGACGGTGACGTCAAGATGACGCAACAGTGGGCGATTATGAAATACCTCTCCAGAAAATACGGAAAACTTCTTCCGAAAACTGATGAAGAGATGAGGAGATGCGATATGGCACAAGAAACAATTAGGGATTTACTCTTGGGTTTCAAGCAGGTCTTATTCGGCAAGGACTACCAAGATGCAAGAAAGAATTTCGAAAAGGAGGTTTTGCCCAAGCATCTTGAAAGCCTGGAGAAGTTTCTCTCAGACAAAGATTGGATGTCCGGTGCCGCTCTCACCTACGTTGATTTCGAGATCTGCGAAAGACTCGACGAAATGATTGAACTTAAATCCAGTTGCTTGGATAAATATCCGAATGTGAAGAATTACAAGGAAAGGTTCTTTGCACTCGACAAGATAGCAGCATATCGTCGCTCTGAGAGGTTCAAGGAATACCCGATAATAGTTCATATTGCAAACTGGGGATTTAAAAAGGAATCTTAAGGAAACCAGTTATCTATGCGCTTTATGTAATCCCATATTACTCATATTACTATCTTGATGAGTCTGTTTGTTATGTGTAGATCAAGTGACTTGAAAAATAAAAATAAATTGACTTGGTATATTTCAGTCCAGGCCGATGCAGCTGATGCAGCTGAAATTTAAGCCAATGCAATGTTTTGTGTTCTTGTGCAAATAGGGAATGTAAATGACGCAGTTTTAAACAGAAAGAAACAACTATAACTGCGTGACTTTTCAGACGAAAATCAAGTAAGCAGAAAATTACAGCAGCAAAATTTATACCTAATTTTCAAGGAGAACACAGAAAATGATCTGAGCGAAATAGTTCAAGACTAGTTTTCCTGTAAAGTTATTTTGAGATTTTGGGAAAATTTTCGTCAAAAACACTTTTTAACGGTACGTTTTCCTTTCTTGGTTCCAATGACAACCAAAAAATTATTTTCGTAGATACGATTTTCGAAAATCAGTGGATCCACTGCTAAAGCATTGATCTTGTGCCCAACCACACACAAGTGTCGCGCAAATGTTTTTCTGTTTCAATAAATAGAGGCAAGACAAGAATGCACGCAAGAAACGCGTGACGTCAAACGCGCAGGAATCACAAAACCACTCCGTGTCTTTCATTCTCTTGAGAAACTCAAGTTTATTGAATTCTTTAAAATGGTATTGATCTGCTCTCTACTGACACCGTTTGACAATGTGATGTAGAATAGAAAGTCACAAGAGGGCATAATCGAGACGACAGTAAAAGAGATGTTGAAAAGACATTGATCACTTGAAGCGATGAATGAATCCTGTAACGGTTATAAGAGCAAATAATGACTTGATAAAAACGGCGTCGATCGACGTTCTTCAAGTGAACAGCGAATTCAGTTATGGTAGTCAATTATTATTAATGGGGGATTGCTTATATAAGGTCGTTTTAGAAACGCTTGGTGTGACTTTGAAGTTTGTGAGTGTGTTTAATTGCAGCACCATCCATAAGCGGTTTTATTCAGGAGGGATTTGGAAAAATATTTGATCATTTAAGATCAGGAATTTAATATTTCATTGCACGTGTAGGATCGGATAAAGTTAATAAAACTCAATAAAAATGCCTAAGATTATTCTTGGTTATTACGATGTCAGGGCTTTGGCTGAATCAATTCGAACCATATTGGAATATTGTGGAGCTGATTATGAAGACAAAATATATCAATTAAGAGGGGAACCACCTAATGTTGATAGAAGTGATTGGCTTGGCGTCAAATTTAAGCTTGGATTAGATTTACCGAATGTACCCTACCTTATCGATGGTGACGTCAAGATGACGCAACAATGGGCGATTTTGAAGTACGTTGCCAGGAAGTTCGGAAATCTCGTCCCAAAGACTGAGGAAGAAACGAGAAGATGCGACATGGCACAAGAAGTGAGCAAAGACATCTTGTCTGGGTTTTTTCGTGTGATTTTTGACTTCGCCAATTACGAAACCTCGAAGAAGACTTTTTTGGAAGAAACTCTGCCGAAAATACTGGAAGCCATGGACGCATTTCTTCAGAACTCTGATTGGATGGCCGGTTCCACTCTCACCTACGTTGATTTTGAGATCTGTGAACGCCTCGACGTGTTGACTGAATTTAAATCCAGTTGTCTGGATAAATATCCGAATGTGAAGAAATACAAGGAAAGGTTCTTTGCACTCGACAAGATAGCAGCATATCGTCGTTCTGAGAGGTTCAAGGAATATCCCATTGTTGTACATTTTGCAAAGTGGGGTTACAAGAAGGAAAAATAAATGAAATAAATGGCTTTCTTCGTTTTTATCTCTAACCACAGCGTATAATCAAACAAATTGTTTGCTTTCCTGAGTTATAGTAATTACGTAATTAAATACAGTAATTTAAACCAAAATACTGCTAAGAGACGTAATACGTAAACTGTATGTAGCCTAATCGAATTATGATCATGCATATTGTGCGTTGAATTTATGTATATTATCTTTTGTGAAATCACACAGCTAGAATGTAATTGAAATTTTTATATAGTTATCTACAAACCTTGGTTTATGGAGGTAACGTAGCAACCACATAGCATTTACTTCTGCGAAACATATTTAACCATTGCAATTGTAATTGCGCACAATTATCTGCTGGAATTAAACACGTTGCAATCGTCATTCATGCGATTGCAAACTCTTCGGAACGTCATAGCCAGATTCAGCGATCTGTTGTTTCATTGAAATTTGATTTACAGCATTCAAGCAGAAAGCGGAACTCATATAGGTAGGTAACTCACATAAGTCGCTGTCGTAATGTTAACAATACGCAAAGTACCATCAACAGAAATCAATACGGTTGCTGCCATGTCGGCTCCTTCATTGAATGGTTAAAGCAAACATAGACCAGCGTAAATCTTTACCAGTAAATGTTCAGCGGATTTCTGGATTTCTTTATTGACGACTTTATAAGTCAAACAATGACAGGCGTATTTTCTGAATGATTGCTTCCCAAACGCAATGTGTCGATTTCGCGGCTAAGAATCGGCCTTAGCTTTGATTGGATATTTTACGCGCAACTAACTCAGACCAATTCGAAACAGCAACTTTGTTTAAAAATCTATGGACATTGTGCACGCAATAATAAATTGTGAAAATTTAATTTTTCACGCGTCGATCTCTTCAAAATCCATCAAATCATAACAACCAGTCAGTTCCCCGCGTAAATGGCCCAAGCTCGTTTATTTCGTGCTTACCACCTTGACAAATTTATTTGGAAAGATAAGGTTCCGGTTATTGAGCGAATTTTACATCCATCTAGCTTTCTTAGGTTTTCTAGATGCTTTCTTTCAATATTATGTCGTTAAGTTTCCCACATGGCGCACAACGACATCAATCGTCATCGACACGTCATCGACACGTCATACATCATACAAACAGTGATCACTGGCTGTGATGTAATTGCAATGTCACGCTACAATGTGCATAGACACAATCCATCAATTAAAAAGCAACCAATCAATTCAAATGATTTCCGAATCTAATACTCTATTAATTATTTATTTACTGCGTTCATTATTGGACAGTGTGAAAAACGCTTCGAGTATGTGAGAAGTAATCAAAGTGATGCTTCTTCATTCTTTCCACACAATGGACAACATATCGGCTAAATTTGAAACTCGTTGATGCCCAGCTGCAGGGCTGCAACCCCTCCTTTAACTTTTTCAACTTGAAATGAAGCAAAACGCTCACGTTCTATTTTTCTTTCAAAGTGTTAAATATTTTTCATTGTTTTTTTTAATATTTTTTTATTATTATCTTTTTTCGATATTTTTTTTGAAATTTTTTTTTAATTGAAACCAATTACTGGGCTGCGCCCTACAGTATTTTGGCTTGTTGTTCTTCTTCGACTCACAGAAGGAAAATTCCCTGTTAGCAAGTTGTAAGCAACATAGTTGGTGGTTTGGTCAGCAGGAGTAGCAGTCTGAAATTGTACAAAACTGCGCAGCACGCACTGGATTCCTGCTGATCTTAAACAAGTTAACATTGCTGGCAGGTCAACGCTGCTGCGCTGGTACTGGATGACTTACCTACTTGCTACTGCAACAGGACCTTTCACTTGTAGGCTAGGATCGTTTTAACGGTCGTTTTAAAGACGCAATAGGCGAGACCGCTAGACTAAGGCAATGAACCTGGGAGAGGCTTAGGCCAAGGTTGTGTGGGCAAGGCAGGGCAGGGTTCATTTCGTATTGAGTTGAGTTAGCCTGCTAACTAACTAACCAACTAACCAACCAACCAACCAACCAACCAACCAACCAACCAACCAACCAACTAACTAACTACTAACTAACTGGTTAAAAGTTTTCATAGAGCCTTGTAGAGGAAAGTTTCAAAAGTAACTTTGATTAATCAAAACAAATCATGAACATAAGCCCTTGCAAAATTTCCTGCTGGCGCCACTAGTGGTAAAGTTGCAAAAACTTGTCTTGGGCTCTTAAATAATTGCCCTTTTCTGACATCGTGCGGCAATCCTACACCAAAATAAAAGTTTCAAGAAATGGAATTAACCAAAGTAAAAGAGATGTTGAAAAGACCTCATCACTTGAAGCGATGAATGGATCCTGAAACAGTTATAAGAGCAAATAATTACTTGATAAAAACGGCGTCGATCAACGTTCTTCAAGTGAACAGCGAATTCAGTTATGGTAGTCAATTATTGATGGAGGATTGCTTTTATAAGGTCGTTTTAGAAACGCTTGGTGCGACTTTGCAGTTTGTGAGTGTGTTTAATTGTGACACCATCCTTAAGCGGTTTAATTCAGGAGAGATTTTGCAAAATATTTGACCATTTAAGATCAGGAATTTAATATTTCATTGCATGTGTAGGATTGGATAAAGGTAGTAAAACTCAGTAAAAATGTCTAAGATTACTCTTGGTTATTACGATGTCAGGGCTTTGGCTGAATCAATTCGAACCATATTGGAATATTGTGGAGCTGATTACGAAGACAAAATATATCAATTAAGAGGGGAACCACCTAATGTTGATAGAAGTGATTGGCTTGACGTCAAATTTAAACTTGGATTGGATTTACCGAATGTACCCTACCTTATCGATGGTGACGTCAAGATGACGCAACAATGGGCGATTTTGAAGTACGTTGCCAGGAAGTTCGGAAATCTCGTCCCAAAGACTAAGGAAGAAACGAGAAGATGCGACATGGCACAAGAAGTGAGCAAGGATATCTTGTCTGGGTTTTTTCGTGTGATTTTTGACTTCGCCAATTACGAAACCTCGAAGAAGACTTTTCTGGAAGAAACTCTGCCGAAAATACTGGAAGCTATGGAAGCATTTCTTCAGAACTCTGATTGGATGGCCGGTGCCACTCTCACCTACGTTGATTTCGAGATCTGTGAACGCCTCGACGTGTTGACTGAATTTAAATCCAGTTGTCTGGATAAATATCCAAATGTGAAGAAGTACAAGGAAAGGTTCTTTGCACTCGACAAGATAGCAGCATATCGTCGTTCTGAGAGGTTCAAGGAATATCCGATTGTTGTACATTTTGCAAAGTGGGGTTACAAGAAGGAAAACTAAATGAAATAAATGGCTTTCTTCGTTTTTATCTCTAACAACAGCGTATAATCAAACCAATTGTTTGCTTACGTGAGTTATAGTAATTAAATACAGTAATTTAAACCAAAATACTGCTAATAAACGTAATACGTAAACTGTATGTAGCCTAATCGAAATATGATCATGCATATTGTGCGTAGAATTTATTTATATTATCTTTTGTGAAATCACACAGCTAGAATGTAATTGAAATTTTTATATAGTTAACTACAAAGCTTGCTTTATGGAGGTAACGTAGCAACCACATAGCATTTACTTCTGCGAAACATATTTAACCATTGCAATTGTAATTGCGCACAATTATCTGCCGGTATTAAAAAAGTTGCAATCGTCATTTCATGCGATTGCAAACTCTTTGGAACGTCATAGCCAGATTCAACGATCTGTTGTTTCATTGAAATTTGATTTACAGCATTCAAGCAGAAAGCGGAGCTCATATAGGTTGCTGTCGTGATGTTAACAATACGCAAAGCACCATCAACAGAAATCAATACGGTTGCTGCCATGTCGGCTCCTTCATTGAATGGTTAAAGCAAACATAGACCAGCGTAAATCTTTACCAGTAAATGTTCAGCGGATTTCTTCATTTTTTTTGTTGTCGACTTTACAAGTCAAACTCAAAAGCTAACTAACTAAAAAGCCAACTCGTTAAAAGTTTTCATGGTCGAGTAATAAGTAACTGATATTGACAAATCAATTGACAGCAAAGTGGTAGATGTCATTAACCTTCCTTACGTTTTCCATTTCACAGTTAATTCCACTTCTTGTAACTTTTATTTTGTTGTAGGATTGCCGCATGGTGTCAGAACAGAGCAATTATTTAAGAGCCCAAGACAAGTTTTTGCAACTTTACCAGTAGTGGCGTCAGCAGGAAATTTTGCAAGAGCTCATGTTCATGATTTGTTTTGAATAATCAAAGTTCCTTTTGAAACTTTTCTCTACAAAGCTTTATGAAAACTTTTAACGAGTTAGCTTTTTAGTTAGTTAGTTAGCTTTTGAGTTATCTTTTAAAGCTTAACGGAACCTAAATTAAATGTGGGGGTGCGGCTAACCTAAAAAAGCTTTAGCGTGGACCATCGTATATTTGCAGTTAATAATCCCAATTTTTAGTTGCCTGTTTTTCTTGCAGGCTAACTCAACTCAATACGAAATGAACCCTGCCCTGCCCACACAGCCTTCAGCACTAGGCCTCTCCCAGATTCAAACTTAAATTCTCACAATTTATTATTGCGTGCACAATGTCCAAAGATGTTTAAACAAAGTTGCTATTTCGAATTGGTCTGAGTTATTTGCGCGTAAAATATCCAATCAAAGCTAAGGCCGATAATTCTTAGCCGCGAAATCGACATATTGCGTTTGGGAAGCAATCATTCAGAAAATACGCCTGTCATTGTTTGACTTATAAAGTCGTTAATAAAGAAATCCAGAAATCCGCTGAACATTTACTGGTAAAGATTTACGCTGGTCTATGTTTGCTTTAACCATTCAATGAAGGAGCCGGCATGGCAGCAACCGTATTGATTCTGTTGATGGTACTTTGCGTATTGTTAACATCACAATTGCAACTTATATGAGTTCCGCTTTCTGCTTGAATGCTGTAAATCAAATTTCAATGAAACAACAGATCGCTGAAACTGGCTATGACGTTCCGAAAAGTTTGCAATCGCATGAAATGACGATTGCAACGTGTTTAATTCCAGCAGATAATTGTGCGCAATTACAATTGCAATGGTTAAATATGTTTCGCAGAAGTAAATGCTCTGTGTTTGCTACATCAACACCATAAATGCATAAACCAAGCTTTGTAGTTAACTATATAAAAATTTCAATTACATTCTAGCTGTGTGATTTCACAAAAGATAATATAAATAAATTCTACGCACAATATGCACGATCATAATTGGATTAGGCTACATACAGTTTACGTATTATGTCTCTTAGCAGTATTTTGGTTTAAATTACTGTATTTAATTACGTAATTACTATAACTCACGTAAGCAAACAATTGGTTTGATTATACGCTGTGGTTAGGGATCAAAACGAAGAAAGACATTTATTTCGTTTAATTTTCCTTCTTGTATCCCCACTTTGCAAAATGTACAATAATCGGGTATTCCTTGAACCTCTCAGAGCGACGATATGCTGCTATCTTGTCGAGTGCAAAAAACCTTTCCTTGTACTTCTTCACATTCGGATATTTATCCAGGCAATCCGACTTCATCTCAGTCAACACGTCGAGGCGTTCACAGATCTCGAAATCAACGTAGGTGAGAGTGGCACCGGCCATCCAATCAGAGTTCTGAAGAAATGCTTCCATAGCTTCCAGTATTTTCGGCAGAGTTTCTTCCAGAAAAGTCTTCTTCGAGGCTTCGTAATTGGCGAAGTCAAAAATCACACGATGAAAACCAGACCAGATATCCTTGCTCACTTCTTGTGCCATGTCGCATCTTCTCGTTTCTTCCTCAGTCTTTGGGACGAGATTTCCGAACTTCCTGGCAACGTACTTCAAAATCGCCCATTGTTGCGTCATCTTGACGTCACCATCGATAAGGTAAGGTAAATTCGGAAAATCTAATCCAAGCTTAAATTTGACGTCAAACCAATCACTTCTGTCAATATTAGGTAGTTCTCCTCTTAGTTGATATCTTTTGTCTTCGTAATCAGCTCCGCAATATTCCAATATGGTGCGAATTGATTCAGCCAAAGCCCTGATATCCCAGTAACCAAGAGTAATCTTAGGCATTTTTATTGAGTTTTATTAACTTTATCCGATCCTACGCGTGCAATGAAATATTAAATTCCTGATTTAATATTTAGCAAAATCTCTCCTAAATAAAACCGCTTACGTATAGTGCCACAATTGAACACACTCACTAACTGCAAAGCCGCACCAAGGGTTTCTAAAACGACCTTATATAAGCAATCCTCCATCAATAGTTAATAATTGACTACCATAACTGAATTCGCTGTTCACTTGAAGAACGTCGATCGACGCCGTTTTTGTCAAGTCATTATTTGCTCTCATAACCGTTACAGGATCCAATCATCGCTTCAAGTGATGAGTGTCTTTTCAACATCTCTTTTACTTTTGTCTCGATTATGCCGTCTTGTGACTTTCGATTCTACATAACATTGTCGTACGCTGTCAGTAGAGAGCAGATCAATACCATTTTAAAGAATTCAATAAACTTGAGTTTCTCAAGAGAATGAAAGACACGGATTGGTTTTGTAATTCTTGCGTGCATTCTTGTCTTGCGTATATTAATTGAAACAGAAAAACATTTGCGCGACACTTGTGTGTGGTTGGGCACAAGGTCAAAACGTCAAATGTTTGCAGATTGTCAATTAAGCAAATATTTTTTACGGCTGTGTTTGCATAAGGGAGAACAAGCCAAGTTTATTGAACTTAACTAACACCACATGCTACAAAGCAAACAACATTTTCAATACATTAAAGCTATACTGTAACTTCCCATAAGTTTAGCGTCAAACGTGTAGAACTTTGGAACCAAATTGGCTGGTTGCGAACTTTGAAGCTGAAGTCGTGACGTCATCGGCTTGTACTTATTGCATAACGTCTCTATTTACTTTTGTTAAAGTGATAAGTGGCGGTAATAATCGCAACATGTTGTACTCATGTAATTGGAAACAATCCACAAAGCAAGTATCTCTATCCACAACACTCTCTATGCATGATGATTGATGGGGCCGTTCGAGGATTCTTCTGGATGATTCTTTATCCTGGTCATGCGTCCATGATTGTTGTAGGTTATATATTTAATTTGTTTCTTTTTGCGCTAAAACCTGTGACTAACTGCTGCTAAAACCTAAAACTAACAATTGCACATGCATAGGCTAATCGTTGCATATGACGCTTGAGACGTTGGTTCATATCTTTTCCAACAGAACAATGTTCGCGTTTAAACGTTTTCTCGTATAGTAGTGGCTATGTGTAATACATGCCTGACATTTGCCTTTAAGATAAATGACATAATAATGACTGTAGCAAGAGTAAGATAATGACTGTAGTATAAATGACATTTGCCTGTAAGATTGTATTTTTTTGTTTTTAGCATTTCTCCGTATAGCACTTTCCCGGTTATTACTCAAACACTCGACGAATTTTCAGTTTTGCTACATTCGCTTCAACACTGATTCGTTCTTTTTGTCACGCGGACCAGTGATGCCGCCGGCTTATTCTGCTAATTGTATTAAGTTCCCGCCGTTTCATCCTGAAATTCTTTGCGAAGAACGTCAGTTCGGTTGGGAAGGTTAGTGAAGCAACAGCCTTTCTTAAAACTGCTGTTTTCTTCTGCTTGATTGGCTGACAAGATCTGTGTAGTTTGCTGGTCTTAAGTATGAAACGCCGCATTGTATACAAGTGCACAACCACAGGATGTCTTTTTATACTAGACTCCAGCTACTCAAACTGTGGCATCATCTGGTTGTGCAATTATATATTAGACCCGAAAGCGTTTGGTTTGCACTGAAAAGGTAGCCTATATACAGCTATACATAGAACCACGTAAATTGATAAGCAGCATAGCTAAAATAAGCTTAATTTCGAAGTGACTATTTCACTGTGTGTAGGTAACGCAGCCTGTTGTCAAAAACATAGGCGATTAAGTTAGGAGAATGGGTACGTGCTTAAATGGTCGATTAAGTTAGCTGTTTAAGGTTTTGTTACCTGCATCAATGTTGCAGAAACGTTCTGGCAGACACAGTTTCCTAGCTTCATAAAAATCAAGTGGTCAACTAAATTGGTAACAAACTTTATTGTTTTATTGCTTCTAGAACACCAAGCAGAAACAAATGGCTGTTTGACGTGACTTTCAATTACGTTCGAAAAGTGTTTGTACTATAGACTTGAAACATGAAAACTTATATGCTCAATTAGCCATTTTTTTGCAGTTAAGTTGTCACATGAAATAAACTTTCTATGCTCTGGTATTTATACATGTGCCATCTATTGTCAGGAATAACATATGAAGAAAAAGCATTGCTCAAGGATGAGCAGAGAAAAATTCGGAAAACTTCAATTAGCTTCACGATGTCAAAGTCTTGTTCCCAGAAAACAACAAGTTACAGACGAGTTACAGACAAGTAAAACAGATGTGCTTCCCCAACTTTGTATTTTGTTTAGTGTAAAATTGACAATAGGTTCAGTGTGTAGCAAAACTACGCCAGCTAAATATTCAGTAAATGACTATTTTTCATGCAGCTTTCGATTGTATTGCTTAATTTCACCCTGAACTGTGTTTAAAATGTCCCTACTTCAGGGGGTTATTTATTCATATTGGAGACACTGGAAGATTTATACAATATTATCGAGTGTCAAGTTCCTGTGCCGTCATTGTATTTATATGAAAGGCAAATAATTCATAAATTTGTAGTTTTAATTTGCTGGAATCCTTTAAGATTAAACTCTTTCTTGACATCTCAACAATTTCAGTCACGTCTTTCCCAAAATATATGTTAAACACACATATGTTAAACACTCTTTGACGTAAGCGCAGCTACTTTTCTATTGTAAGTCAATAACTTTAAATTTCTAATGATTTTCGTTGGATTCTTTGCAGAATAATCTTAAACACACCGCAAGAATTTTCCTTGATTCCAATTTAAGTCCGTTGATGAAAAGGGAAGATGTTCTCAAAAAGGCAGCATTTACTAATCTCTGCTCTCTCGATGAGGCGAACAGAGACTTGAAAAGGTACTTTACCTTCAAAGCACACTTGTGCACGTTAGGGTTCGTCGTATTGAGGTTATGTTAAATAGACTAATCACATTCTCTATCAATCAAAACCAAATTTGCAAAAAAATTCAGCTTTCTGACCTCACTCATAAGCAATGTTCCCTCTAATTTTTTACGAGTCTGAGCAAACACACTAACTCCCTGAGCGGTCCCTTGGACCACCGTGAGCAACATCAGACGTGCCACGTGCGCACTGTGGCCATTATTATGCGTTTATTCTATTTTCAATTCAGATTGGATTATTTTCTTGTGCGCAGCACAGATTTTCTGTGCGCAGCACAGATTTTCTGTGCGCGGAGACCGTATCAGCAGTGCGCATTTGCGCACGCGCGCAGCTTAGAGGGAACATAGCTCATAAGCCTCAAATTCTTACTTAAAAAAAAAAAATGCTAAATTTGGGAATTCCCCCTAACCGAAAATGTTGAAAAACAGATTATAACAGCGCTGCGAAAAACCTAAAACATTTTTTGTTTCTCACTTACAAATGTCTCAACTTAGTTTAAAAAATATTGATATATTTTCCTGACTAATGTAAACTAGAGTCAACATTTGTTACTGAAGGTCATTTACTTAAGGGTTTTACTTTTCAAATGAACTTTTGATCATTTGGACAATTATATCACGTTACAAGCAAGATTTGACAACTTTTTGATGAAATTTTGTGAAAACATTTGGGCTCATTAGCGGGGTCAGAAAATTAAAATACAAAAGAATTTTTTTTCGCAAACTTGGTTTCGGTTGATACAGAATGGGATAGAATGGTTGATACAGTATGATAGTTTATTTAACTTGAAAACTTTTTAAACACGACCTAAATATAAAAAATCCTAGTGCACGTGTATACCGTGTACAGCATTTAATGTGGTCGAGGGCGCTCACGATGATGCAACTCGAGTTCGATACCCAGCTGTGCCACCGTAGTAATGCTTTAAAGCAAGGTAAGAATTAAGCTTTGATCATGATGAAGAGACTCAGGTTCGGGCAAAACCACAAATAAAAAATTGAAAATAAATACGCCAACCATCTGATACCGTTCACGCACAGCCTTGGACTCAAACGACGAGAGAATTGTCTCCCAGTTTAACTCTTGCAAAGACTTTCCCAATCCGAGCATAAATATTCTGAAGAAAACGTTGTATGCTGAGTCGGCCGTTAATTTTTGTTGATAAACGCTACAAGTGCATCATGATCATGAGGATATTGAACCTGAGGACTTGTCTAGTATGTAAAAGCAGTAGAAGACATCATCTATGCCCTCTTTCTATACTGCTGCCCGCAATTTCTCTTTTTCCTGTGTTTTCTGCTCGAAATTTTTGCTGAAATAAATGAACACGGACCAGCATAGCATAGCCCCGAATGTTCTAAGTCTAGTTGAACCAGACAAATGCACTTAAGCCTGTCCGTGTCGTTCGCCGTATTCGTACTTTACCAAAAATGTATGAGTTATGAATTATTGTGATTATTGTTATTTTGTGATTATGAATTATTATGAGTAATTAATAATTATTAATACTATTAATCAATTAATTAATTAATTATTAATTAATATCAACCAGTAATTAATAAAAATGTGTGAACTAGAGGAAATTTCATTGTTTGTATCACTGTTTTCATTAGTTTCAGTTGAACTAAGTTCAGTTGTAAAACATGTAGATAATGCACAGCGCTGCTGCAGGGTTTGACAAAATTAACCAACTGAAGTATGCTTTATGAAGAATACATACGAACTGCATTCGTCTAATTTTTTGTGTAAATAATTATTTTGGTGTGCCTTAACTTTTCACAAATCGCTGCAAATGGATGTATCCTGGCCGATTCCGGCTTCTGTTCAGTGAACAGGCATAATTTCGGGCAAGTTGTGTGACAATTGGAACAATTAAATAACATAACTTAAGTACCTTTACACTTAAACAAATATCATGGTAGGTTATTTCCTATCACTATTTCGTGCTGTTGTCGCGGGATCAATTAAAATTATTTCCTATTGATTATTTCCAGGGGTTCTAATACTTGTCTAGAATTTAGGTGCTTCCCCTACTTTTAGCAATTTTCTACAAATTAGGTGTTTTCCCTATTTTAGCAATTTTCCACAAATTAGGTGCTTCCCCTACTTTTAGGATTTGTCTACAAATTAGGTCAACGGTTATCCATAGCAAGTGCAAGGCATTGCATGTGTAATTGTATACCTTTCATTGAAATGTTAGATACTGGCACAAATCTTGTACAAGCGCAAATTGAAGCGTAAGCATACAGTCCTGCTTTTCTTATCGATTTGAGCAATATAGATTGCTTACGAACCATTTTTTGATAAAAAAAAAACAGTTGATGGTCATGTATTAATCCAACTTCGCTGAAAGATATCGCTTCATAGCTCGGCTACAGGTGACGTTCATTCGGCTTTAAGAGTTCAGGGTTCGAATCCCCAGATGATACTTTTCCTTTTTTCTAGAACCATCACCTGATGCCAGGTTAAATACGTGAATTTACCTCTGTCCACAGTTGCCACTTCTTAGCTCGTATTCTTCGACACTGCACTCGGTGCGATAGGTTCCAGGTTCGAACCCCGGCCATAAGCCATTCTAGCCCAATTCACGGCCATAAGCCGCTTAAGCTGTAATTACGGCCGTAAGCCGCGATAGATTAAACCCCGGCCGTAAGCCACTCTTAACCCAACAAAGGCCATAAGCCACTCTTAAACAGTCCATGGCCTTAAGCCGCTTTGTGTCCTATCCCTCGGCCTTGGGCCACTCTAACCCCTTTAAACCCCACCCCAACCCCACCCCTCCCTTCCTAATCCCTTCCCTATCTCCAACCCCATCAGTAAGTTAACGGCCTTAAGCCACCTAACAATGTCTGGGACTGAGGCGCCGGCCGGGGACGCGGGTGAAGTGGCAACATTAGTGGGAAGATGTTTTTACTTGGCAAGACGATTCCGAATGATATATATTTAAAAATTGAATCAAAATAAAATCGGTGGTTTAGCATGGTGGTAAAGGTTTTGCCTAATAGCATGAAGGTAGCGGGTTCGATTCCCGGCCATGCAGCATCTGCAGAGAAAATTTTTTCTTGCATCGTGGTTGAAAGCTCAGCTGGAGTTTGATCATTAGCACCGTTTAGTGCTGAAACTTTTTATAAATCAATGTCCACGAGGAAACAATAAAAATCACTAATACCTAAATACGATAATTAATTAATCAATATTTCACATTTTATTAAACAGATGCTTTTTACCTTAAATAGTTTACGCAACTTTCCGTTAAAGCTATTTAATGAAAGCTTAAGGAATTAGATCTACGCATTAAGATTAATAAACTAACTATGTTGTATACCAGCTAAGTTAGGTCAAGGAGAATTTAGCTTTGAAATTATGGATTTTTCGGCAAAATAGTGACAGCGTAAAAGAATTTAAAGACATAAAATTCAAAGAGAACATTACGATTGAACTATTCCACTGAACACATGATCCGCAACAATTAAAAGAATTTAATTTTGCGAGTTGTTTATCGATCAAAGTTTTGCTAAATTCGCTCACGTCAATAAAAGTAACTGAACTTTTCCAGAAAGTCTACGTCATTGTCGAAATGTTGAGAATTGATCGGAGGTACATCGCCTGAACCTGTAAACATATTTTAAATAAAAAATTTTAAAGTTTCGTAAAGTTAACGTAAAAAGCTAAACTAATAATTTCTTACAAAATAAAGTTAATTTACGAGCTGGCTTTGTTACAAAAATAAAATGGGGTAACTTCACACCAGTTTAAATACAAGTCAACAGAAATTGTTTACAATCAAATAGAAATATCAAAGGGAAAGCTTTAAAAACTTCCTAATCGTCTAAGACCTAATAATGTTAATACGTATACTATATGTATATACTGCATCTGTACACATAAAGATTATGTTTGAATTATTTTTATCATTAACATATTCATCACTATTAACAAAATGTTGAACATTCAACTCACCAACGTACCAAGGAAAGCTTTCACTCTGCGCTGTAATGTTGAGCTCACCAAGCCAACGCATAAGTTCTCTCAACTGCGACCTTCTCAGCTACCGTCAAACTGAAATGATCACAAGCTTCTTTATTCACTTGTGACGTCAACTTACATTCCACGCGTCGCGCGCTAATTACAGATGTTTTCAACTAACCAATCAAACGTCTTCGCGATTAATCACTGCGAAATTGTCATTCAGGACTTTTGTGAATACGTCATACGAGTTCATATTTCCCGGATTATTTCCAATACCCAGAAATTTTGGTTTTCCTGGGTTTAATTGCCGGGTTTGGATCGACCTGGACCATTAAGCTGAGATAAAATGATGAAGTGACCCAACTTTCTGAACTGGACTCATGCGGCTTCCTTCTTTCGAACATTTTTACTTGAGCGGGCAGGTAATTTCGAATGATATAAGCTTAAAATTAGCAAAAAAATAAAAGCTTTGGTTGTAAAATTTTTAATGATGGAGTGATGAGGAATGATCGCCGGTTTTAAGGAGGCGTCAAACAATTAAAACTAAGATCAAAAAGATTAAAAGATTAAAGATTAAAACTACTCACATCACATTCAATTTTCAAAAACACCTATAACGTCATGTACAATACACCCAATAGGCCTCCTACCTATTATCTGGTCTAGCTGGAGGTGTAGGGTTAATATTTGATTTCCAGTAGTAGCGAGACTTCGAGGAAAATAATACACGAAATCGAGCTTTCGTCTCGTTTGAACTGCAAGCAAGACAAGTTGGTTGTATGGCCGACCATTCCTTTGTTAAAATGATTGCATTTGTATCGCTATGGGAAAATAAAAACATAATAGAAATATTTAATCAGTTACTGTACCATTCACATATTGGTCTAGGAGTCTACATTGACGAAATATGGATAGTGAAATCATTTATGACATTGCTCATCGTCCTCATGATAAAACCTTGTTTCTTTTGTTTTCCTTTTTCTTTCTTTCTTTCTCCTCTCTCTCTCGTTCTCTTTGGACATAAATACTGTCAAACAATAGACTTGTACCGAGATTAGTCTATGTTATTGAGACCAGACTTCTGGTACCTTGACAACTAAACATTACAATAAACTGTAAAAAACCGAAAGATAGTTTTTGACATAGGTGGGCAGTACCGCAGTACTATAGTACGGAATTACTGTACCGTGGTACTTTTTCAGTACGGATACCGGTACCGTCGGTACTTTTGGAAAAAAGTCCCGAATCCCAATGAAAGCCTTGGTGATTCATTTAACGTTCATCACATCTAGCGTTATGCAAATTAGTTTCAACTCACTTCAATTCTCGAGAGATTCCATCGGCTGTTAAACGATGAGTGCTTTGCCAAATAAACTTTCCTTTACTCAGTTAGTTTGGTTTGTTACATTTTTAGCATTGATTGCAAGTTCACGTCATGGTAACTGTCAAAAGCAAGCAGCAAATGCCCGGAAAATGTTTTTATTCGAATGTGACAGACACTCAATTCAGTTTGCAACTTTTTTCGGGTTTTTTTATAGCATAAGACTATTCAGAGATCAATAACTAACAGTAATAAATACAATACCAGGTTGAAATATGTAATTGTCCAACTGATAAAAATAAAATTTGAATCACCTCAATAACTTCCACTATAAATCAGGGTACAGTCTTTTTGCTAACGCAGTAACGTGATACTTATAAGCCCAATATACACAAAGGCAATACAGGAATTGTTTTCAAGCACTGTAACTGATTTACTGTACACTTTTTTTGCCGTCCCAGGCAGCCCAGGGGCCATAAACCGACATTTTCATAAATCTTTTTGATTCCCGGTATGCTGCTATCTTGTCGAGAGCAAGAAATCGTTCCAAGTACTTCTTGACCGCGGGATTTTGATCCAAGTTACCTGGATCCATTGTTACGACACAATCCAGTACCTCACAGAGCATAAAATCCACGTATGTCATCTTATCTCCAGCAACCCACTTGAAATCCCCGAGAAAATTCCGAAAAGCCTCAAGAAAAGCCGGATTTGTTTCTTCTAAAAATTTCTTCTTTGAAACCTCGAAGTTCTTGAGGTCATAACACATCACGCCAAAGGCAATCCATAAATCGCGAGTTACTCCTTCGACAACGTCACACCGACGAATCTCTTCCGCCGTTGTTGGAAAGAGCCCGAATTTTTTCCCTAGATATTTCATAATCGCAAAACCTTGCGTCATTTTGACGTCACCGTCGATGATGTAAGAAATATTTGGCAAGTCAAGGCCCATCATAGGCTTGACGTCAAACCATTCTTTGCCGTCAATGTTGGGTGGCGCCCCGGATAGCTTGTATCTCCTTTCCTCAAACGCCACGCCAGCATATTCCAGCAGATGACGTATTGGCTCGGCTCGACCTCTTTAGTTCCAGTAACCGAGAATTATCTTTGACATTTTTCAAAAATTTTGACTTACGTTATAAACCTTAAACAGTCTTGTGCCTGAATATGTTACTGTGTGTTACTGTATAGCTTTAAAATCATAATGAAACTTTCAAACCCACATTTATTCTAAGCCGCAAGAGCACAGCACAAGCTGTGTTGCTTAACTAGTTCATTGGTTCATTTCACCTCAAATACTTACAACCACGTTTCTGCTTTTTATGCTCCACTTTGTTACAAGTCTGAAACAGGTTTTTCTCTTCATACGTTTCTTAAATTTTTATTATAACGAATGTAAAAAAATGGCGAAAATGTGAACACCAACTCAACAATTCCTCTGGAATTACTGGTAAGCCGTAAAGCAAACCTTTCTGATTACCGCATCACAGCAATGTAATCTCTCCCAATGATTTGCTTTTCTTATTTACACAGTTCGCTGTTTGGTAGAAAAGCAAACAGTGCAAAAAAGGATGATTAGGCCTACAGCACTAGTTTGGTTCAGCTTGTCATATTTTATTTGTTTGCGATACCATCGACATTCTCTCATTCTATCAAATGCTAAATTGAGCCCAACTGCGAATCAAAATTAAGTATTCCTTGGTTCTGCCTTTGCCAATTAAGTGCAAAATTTCCAATGTTTAACCATAAGCGCTGTACTGTATTTTGGCTGTGTTTAGTATGCGCGACCCCGTTTTGATTACTTCCGAATTACGTCATTCTAAATTCAGCGTTCAACATGTCGTTGAACAACCATGCGTTCAACTCGTCTGATACGCATGGTTGGTAAATTACAGTCTACCGAACGCAACTTTATTCAGTGCTCTGAAAACAGTAACCGTTTCGTAAAGAACCTACAATAAATAATGATTCAAAGACACTGACAGTTTTGTTCAGGTACTGAGATGCTTAACTGGCTATCAGGGGTTAATGAATGCGCTATCTATAGAGTCAGATCAGCGAACAATCGATCAAACAATAATTAACAACTGTTCACAACCTCAACAATACGCTCAGTTAGCACAGGGCCATGGGCCCCCTCCCAGACCTAATACTTTGAGGTCATCAGTATTTTTACGATTTTTGTTCTTTTTTCATCCCATTTTCCTATTTGCGACTGTTTATTGGCTACAACCTTTACAGGAAAACATGTTCATAGTCGAGTACACGGCGTTTCAAAATCGTAAACTATAAATTGGCAGCTATTGTAAATATGAGAATATACATTACATTTCGACGCGTTTTAAAGCTGTTGGAACATATCAAACTCATTGTAGCATTTTTAAAGTTGGTGCATGATGAACTAAGTTACTCAAAGTCTACAGATTTTAAGACGACCCGGCAGGCAGTAGACAACGTTGTTTGTCAAGGTTGGTCGCAACATCCTCAACCAGAGACAAACACGTTGCCTCGACGTCATTTTGACAAATCCAAAGTACGTTGGATTTGTGTGTCTAAACTCTAAATCATACTTTGCAACCTCTTCGTGTTCCAGAAGTTTGTCTGGGACTTTGCTGAAGTGACATTCAGGCAAAATTCTTCTGAAATTCGACATGCCACCAGTCCTCACCGTAAGAATACAACTTGCAAGCTTAATCTCGGTTCAACCAACTACCAAAATTGTCTAAGTTTTTGTTTGATCCGGATCGTCATTGATTTTATGCTGTAAATGTAACATCCGAAAATAGCTTAAATTGAAATTTGATAACAGCGGAGGCTGAAAACAAAGTTGATCGTGCGGCAGTTTGTGAGGTTTATCGAGAATTTTCGAAATCACGCACCACATTTTCAACTGAAGAAACATAATGTCATCATCTACTTCAACGAGTTTAAGAATACAATAGTGCAGCAAAATAGCACAAGGAAGCCACAATGTTTTGGCTAATATCAATGTCCAACAAGCGCTGGACGCGGAAAGCTTGCTGTCAAATAACGCAATTTGTCTAATGCAAAATCTTTGCTTAAATACTAGTTTTTTTGGGGCCCTTACATGTTCCCGGTAAAAATTTGTGATCCAGTTAGCCCCTAGGTCGTATTCGGGATATACTGATGTATGTGAGTCAGTAAGGTCAAAATAACCAATTTGCTTTGTATGTGCTTTATAATCCGTCCTTTTTTCCGCCCTGCACAAGTGTGAATTTCTGTAACCACTGTTTCAAGAAAATCTTGTTTATTAAAATGATAACTTCTGCATTTACCTCATTTCAATATTTCCGTTAGAAGCCGCTATATTGACCACAGTCGGAGAAGTTACTGATTAGCAGTATCGTATCAAATAGCAATAGCTTTCTAGAAAGATAAACATTAACTCACTGGCGCCTTCTAAAGGTCGGAAAAGTTTCGAAGTAGTGCGATTTTAGTTCCTCTGCCGCTGTACAGCTGCAACATAAGAGATCCAATTGTCACGTTAAACTCTTCAGTCCAGGAATTTTCCCGCTCTTACGGTTAGACACTGAAGGGAAACCTACAGTTTCGCAAATGCTTCCGATTATTATCGACAGAACAAATGCAACGCTAAATTCACATAAAATTTGTGTACCTGGGGCACATTTTCATCTAAAGTCATTTGTCGCAGTCGCCATCATCACAGGAATGAAAACCAAACCCAGCACACAGCCCAACAAGCTAACTAGATTTTGTCGTGAACACCGTTCTTTGCCTCGAGGAGGGAAGGAGTGAACGAGGTTTGAGACAATTCCTCACATTGCACTGATTACACGAATGATAAAACGTGAACCGTTCAGTCAAAATTTGATTAAACCCGCGATTAAAACAAATAATAAAATGCGCATGTTCATATCGGTACCAAAAGGCACAGTGCAGAAGGTGAAATCACAGATTTACCTTTCGTGAAGTGAATTATACATGACTTGGTTTGCAGCAACAAGCAGATATGTAGCAAGCATAGGCGTGTGTGATTGTCCGACAAATAAACTATATGCAATTGACAGTACAAAACGTGAAAATCACGAACACATAAAACTATATAAAAGTGTAAAAATGCAAAACGTGTTGGTCAGCACCTAAAGAGACTGACATTTGAAACTGAAGAGAAAACAGAAATTGTAAGAAGCGACAAACATCAGACAAAAAGGGCCGAAGAAATGGACCAAGGACTGGATGTTTGCGTTATCCGACGGCTGAAGAATTTGTTAAGTTTCTTTTATCTTGAGTTTCCTATCTTGACAAGACGAAAAGAAAACCTATTATGTGGTTAAAGTGTTCGCGGAGTTGTTTGGCAGCTTTAGATTAGTGGTTAGAAATTTGCGGGGTTTGTGTTTGTTCATCCTTGGCAGGATAGAGCTTCTTGCTTGTTGGTCTGATATATACTGCGCACCACACGGACACTTGAGCCGATGTGACACAGCTGTTTGATAGAGGGAATTTTCAAACTCTTTCTACTTAACGAAATCACCAAGAGTGGTAACTGTATATAAACAAATATGTCATGTTGAAATCATGTCTGGATTCGACAAAGCGGCAAATTTCCAGCCAGCAGTTAGTGGGAGTGGCCTACACACTTACATTTATATACCTATAGTTTGTAGAAACCTAAACGTCAAATTTAAGCTTCCGTTTGGTAAAATCCTGAGCCAAGTTGCCGTGAAACTGGTAATTAAATAACGAGTTCTGCGAAAACTTTTGTCAAAACTCTGTAATTGAACTTGATGAAAAGTTATGCGAACGAAACAACTTGCTATGGCAAAAGCGTTGTATTCATTTTGAACATTTCGTGCAACGCCTTCATATTAACATATACGCATCCGCACAAAAATGCTTAAATTGTATAAGAGAGACTCCCCGAGTCTAATGTACGATAAAAGTAAAACTCTTCGTAAAACACAATGCAGGGATTAGAGAAAAAGTCTCCTTAAAATGTTTACTATTCGCGCTTTGTGGTTCTTCAGAGATTGCTTATCTTGAAAATATCAGTTTTAACAATCGCTTTCTCATTTCCCCCTGCGATAAAAATACACAATGCATGAAATATTCATCAATATAAATAACAGCGGAATGTAGTTTCAAGTTCAACTGTTTTTGCCTAGAAGTATTTTTCACTTTGTGAACACAATCCTAGATGTTTACAGGAACGCAATGTTTTTTTGGTCGGGTCATGGCTAATTTAGGAAACTTCGGAGATAAGGAGAAAAGGGAAATTTTTGCCTCGTGATCATGAGTATATATTTTTACACCATTACAAAGTTCAACAGAAGTCGGCTCGTGGTTCTGGACTTCATAGAACCATGAGCCTTATTTCGTAAAAGTACAACAAAACCGCAGTCAGTGACTTCAGCTATGGGTAGTGTAGACATAAATTATTGTTAGTTCATAACATTACATGACCCGAGTACAGTTCAGATGGGTGTTTGGGGTTACGTTTTGCTCTAAACGCTTAACAAGAAAGTCGTTCTGTGAGAATAGCAATGGAATACTAAGCAGAAACTTGTTCAAAACTGATGTAACTTTGAAGGAATTGTCAGTCATAGAACCTCAGTATGCAATTAGTAAACCTACACCTCTATTTTGTAAACGGTATAAGTTCAGAAGATGTTATATCGCACCAATCCTGCGGTCAGGCCCCGGGCATAGGTATGGCTTAAGATTGCCCAATACGTAATTTCTTGAAGTATTTTTAGAGCTATTATAACATCTTTAAGGGATTCGCTAATATATCATAGAATGACGACCAGATTATACGCATGGAAGCATTCAGTTGGCTTCATATACATATTTATCTCATTTAATGTTGGAGCATCTTAGCTTAGTTTTTTTCTCGCGTTATAGTTCGTGGTTCAGTGCCATATAATGGGTTTCACGGTTCAGTAAACAAAAAAAGTTGCCTATCCTAGTATGAAACAGCCAAAAGGGTTTTACCTGTTATCAGCTGACCAGGTGGAACGACTTCATGTTATGAGATTAGTAAACTGGCCAATCGAACAGTATTGCGTTTAGGTTTACGATTCTTAGCCAACTTCATGGACATGTTTTTGAATATTGTGATTCGGGAGCCGCAAAGTCGGATTGTAGTGTCAGGCGAAAATCTCGTCTGATGTGATAATGACGATGTTGCAAGTTGATTTTTTGGCTTTATTGTTGCAACGTTTAGATTTAATACATGCAAATTTTATTTGAACTTGGGTCTTGGTCGTATTCAACAAAGTTTTGGCGGAAATGCGACAGTTTAGTGTTCTACAGAGTATAAGATAGAAATAACACTTCAATATTGTCTAAGATCGGCGATGGCTTTCATCTTCAGTGGAAGTTTGTAAACAAAATCTACAGATACAGGTCCAGTAGCTTACACAGTAGCGTATAACACAGCTATATCCAACCCGCGGCCCTTTTGAAGTTTTTATGTGGCCCTGGTGTTGGTATCGTTGTATTATACGTAAAATGTATGCGCAGGAAGTATGTAAGAAACTGTATGAAAGTGTACCGTTGATCACTATTTTGTTCGTGTACAAATTGCTTGAGCGCCGTAACGTCCGTTATTGTGGGAGTTGTAGTACCGTTGTGTGATTAGTAGTGTAAGACTGTAAGTTATTCATGGTGGCAATATGCGACCTGAATTGAACTAGTGACGTAATTTTTGGCCCACTGATGTATTTCGTTTGGACAAAGCAGGTGCAGCGAAACGTTGAGATTGTACTAAACTTTTTGTGCGCAGGCCACATAGGGTTTTAATGGTTTTATGTTCAATGACAATTGAAGATTCATAGGAAAATAAAAAGGAATAAATTTCGGATTATTTCTACATGGATGAATTCAACTTTTTCCTAACATTAATCGCATATGTCAGCAATCTTCAAAGAGGTAAGACGAACCAATCTTTAGTTCTCGTACCAAATATCATAACAAGATTATTGACAGCGTTTAAATAACCGGCCAGGCTTTAAGGTACATTTGTTACAGTATGCTTATGTATACGCTGTAGATTTCGGAACCGTTTATGCGTAATTAGGTCGTCATCTGAGTAACCGTTGCCCGTGGCAATTGAAGTGAAAAGAAAAAAGAGTCAAAAATATAGGGTATTGGCAAACTGACATAAAAACTTTTGCCATAAACAAAAGAATGAAAATTTGTTTTTTGTGATCATGGGAAATCCCATGACGTGGACATCAAAGTGTTCGTTAGCTGTTTATCTCTACATGGCCATTGACAACGTTGGGAAAAGATATTTGATATAAACCACAATAAAGCTTATTAAACTTATTATCAGACTCAATTTCTACCGCTTTGGGCTATGCTGGCGTTGTTAATGTATGAAAACATTACAAACAAAAATATCACGTAAAACTGGTCCTTTGTTGGTATTGTGGTCTCAACCTGCTTTCAGATAAGTCATAGCGAAAATAGTAAATCATGAATTATTAAGTATTTTTCACATGAGTTATTGTAGCGACGGACAAGTGGATCAAGCTATTGCGTCATAACTTATTTCTCATAACCATTTTTTAGTTCCCGACTTGTCAGCGAGCAAAGTGTTTGATGCAAGTATTTGGACTGATCTTTGTAGAAACTTGTTAAAGGTCAACTTTTCTGCAGTTATTTGATGATGGACAATAAAAATCAAACAAACAATGTGAAGAATAATACAATAAAGAATAAATAAACAATAAAAAACAACCACTAAAATATAGCTCACTTATATAAAGCCGGCAAAACCTTGAGTTTTCTAATATTTCTCTAAGTTTACTTTCGCTACTTTCTAAAATACTTCGATAACTTTAGTAACTCATCGCAAATATAAATCTAAATAATGAATCAATCCATAAACTTAAAAAATTATTCACTTTTTTAAATTACTGCATATAAATCTCTCTTCATCTATTTACATTTTACATCATTTTATGTCATCGTGGTGGCCTTATTGTTTAGGAGCTGCATTTGTGTGTCCATCCGGGATTGCAATTGACGACTTTTATCTTTGTGACGGGATAAACGACTGCTATGACCTCAAAAGCAGTGACGAGTGTAATTGCCCGGACACAAGAGCGGATGTTTGTTGGAATAGTCGCTGCATCTTGGACTCGAATATATGCGACGGTTTTGATGACTGCAAGGATGGATTCAGCTCCGATGAGGATTGCTCCCTGGAGGAGTTAGCAAATAACTTGTATGGATGGATCTTCTTCTTCTATTTTCGTTTGATCTTGCTATTTTCTTTCAATTAGAGTGAAATTGTTTGATTTTTTTCTCCATCGCTTTTATGTTTTAATGCTGTATATTGCTCCAGCCGTGCGGTTCCTGTTTGCTGGGGTGTTAATACATTGTATACGTACATATATTTTATACGTATATTGTATTTCTAAAGTTTTATCCTGGCTACGTAAAAATACCTGTAGCTAACGCAAACTGAATAAAATAACTATTGTAAATTATAATCATTAACGCTTGAATTGATCATAGTTTAAAAAGGATTAATGCTTTTAGGACTGGGACGATTCCCTGTGATCGAAGTAACGCTGTATTTTGTGCGGATGGAGCATCGTGCGTTCGAATAACTCAGCTCTGCGATGGACGTTATGATTGTCCGGACTATTCGGACGAGAATTTCGCCGGACCCGGACTAAAATGCGTAATAAGATCATCCCGGGGAGCGGCCTGCGTTTTGCCGCAACCGAACATCTACGATTCGATCGCGCAATGTTCGGATTATTCGGACGTCTGTTTCGATGCCAACGGAGTTCGTAGCTCTGCTTGTTTCCAATGCTTGGATGGGGAACATGTAAGTTGATACACTTTGTATTACGTGGATTGTTTTTAGCTTAGAGAAAAGGAGAGAGAGAGAGAGTGAGAGAGAGAGAGAGAGACAGAGACAGAAAATGAGAGAGTGAGTACGAGAAAGAAGATTTTATTCTTCTAGAAGCGTCTCTAACACGTCATTATTTATTTAGCATTGTTTCAAAACCATAGTTTCCTTTCTCCAGATCATCAGTGAATATCAACTGTGTGATGGAATCTTGGACTGTAAAGACTTTTCCGACGAATGTCTGTGCGAGGAGATCCGGACACCAGAGATATGCGCAGCATATTTCGGCAAAAACTTCAAGAAAATATGTGACTCTCTACCCGATGATGATCTGTACCCGTACCGCTTAGATTACCAAAGCAACCAGGGTAAACGTTCTTCTTTAAATCTTCTTCTTTAAGTCTTCTTTCGACACATAAAGATTTCTTAAAATGTAAGATGCTTCCTCATAACGCCATGATGTGTTTTAAGGATTGGATCGAATTTTTTATTCGCATGTGTCCGGTCATTAGAGTAAACTTCATTAAAAGGTTATTTTTGTCAAGGTAACGTTTGGATTGATGGACTTGCCATTCCATGCAGAGACAACGGTTTGCCGGATTATGCAAATACGGTAGAAAGCAGTTTTGACTCCTTCTACTTCAACCTATATGATCGTTTTAATTCTTTTTACCTGGAAACCCAGTGTGTGGATACTGAAAAGCTCTGTGATAATAACAATGACTGCCACACTGGAATAGATGAAAAATACTGTCTCTCTGCCAGTATAATCCAAACGGTGCGTGAGTTGGAGAACAGCGATTTACAAGGGAAGCCCTCGATTTCTGTGGCTGGATTCGACAACGTGACTTCCACCAATAAAACCACAACCTGTCTCAACTCTGACGGATTTTCAATCGTAGCCGATCTATGCGATGGAAAACCGTCCTGCTCTGGCCTGGTCGACGAATGTACGCCGGAATGTGGCGTGGCGCTTCCCCCGTTCTGTTCTGTCAACTTGACCTGCCTCGACGCTCATCAAGTCTGCAACGGGAAGTGGGAGAGCGATCTGAGATGTGGAAGACGAATTGATGAGGAGGAAATTGGTTGTCCACAGCGATTCTACTGCAAGGTTGGAGAGAGCATCAGTATTGACAAGAGACAGGTAAATTAAAAGACTGACGTGATTAGCTTTATCATTCCCGGCATCAACACGTCACGCCAGGAATGATTTAAACTTTTATTATTTTTTGCCTTCTTATTTCCTTTGCCTGACGTATGGACTAAACGTAGCAATTGTCATATAGGTGTGTGATGGCGTCATCAACTGCGACAAAGAATCAGATGAAAGCAAGGAACGTAACTGTACCGATCAACGTTTCTATTGCGAGACGAGAACCGCCAACAGCACCGACCCTCGCAACCGCTTTTTCGTCCCTAAAAACTTGATGTTAGATGGGAGACAGGACTGCCTGGATGGCAGCGACGAATGTCCCCAATCATGGAACGAAAACGGTTTCAGTTCAAGGGATGCAATGATCGGTAATCCCATCCTACAAGTTATCCTCTGGATAATAGCCCCTTTCGCTTTCTTCGGCAATATTGGGGTCTTGGTAAAAACCGTGTTCACCTTTCGCAAGAAGAAAAAAATGAACATGGTTTCTAAAATCCACCACAGCCTTATTTCGAACCTAGCGGTAGCAGATGGACTCATGGGAGTGTACCTAATAATACTCTGCATCCAAAGCGTTACTTTTCAGAAGCGTTACTGTCTCTTAGACAAGCAGTGGCGAACAAGCACCCTTTGTGGCGTCATGGGCTCATTGGTGATCTTTTCCGGCCAATCATCCGTCTTCATTTTGTTACTTATCGCCACTTTTCGTTTTTACACGTTCTTTAGACCGTTTGCTGCTCAGCTTTCCCCCAGCTGTTTCAAACTGTTTAAAATCGATCTCGTAGTCATCTGGTGTGTCTCGTTTCTACTGGCGGCCTCACCCTGGTTCTCAGAATACTTTACAGTCGCCGCCTATTACCCGAGTCATCTTTTTCACGGCGATGTTGTGGAGAAGAAAACTTTTCAATCGTTCCTCACTCTGCTTGACTTTGCCCTGAACCTAACAAACAGCTCTATCAATAGTACACTTTATACCACAAGAAACATTACTTCCAATGGGGTCAGCGTTGGAACCCTGTTTGTTAGTCAACGTGCCCCCGATGTTACCCCTAGGGGCTGGTTCGGGTTTTATTCACAAAACAGCATTTGCCTGCCCGGATACTTTATGCGCCCCGGTCGTCCCGGCTGGGATTTCGGGATTTTTCTTATCACTTTTAACTTTGTTGCGTTCGTTGCTATGGTTATTTTCTATGCATTGATTTGGAGATTTTCAGACCCAAAGCGCGTCACCCACCTGACGCGGAATTCCCCGAAATCGAAACTTAACCACCAACGATGTAAAATGCAAGCCAGGGTTACCCGACTTTTATTAACGGACTTCGTGTGTTGGATTCCGGTCTGCATTATGAGTTATATCTATCTCTCGGGGGTCGACCTTAACCCGACAGCCTATGCGGTGTGTGGGATCGTCCTTCTCCCGGTAAACAGCGCTCTGAACCCGATCCTCTACGCCGGGATACTGGAATCAATTTGGGCAAAGGCTAAAAGCGTGTTTAAAGAAAAAAAGGCGTCGAATTCAGTTAGAAACAGTGACGCGCGAACTGCGACTAATACCACTCCACTTTCATCGATAAAACCATTCCGAAAGCAGCAAATCAAAACTGGGGGATCTCCCAGTAGTAGTCCTGTGTCAAGTGTTCCGACCACCCCGAAAGATCTTCGTAGAAAAACTATTAACAACACATATCTATAACTTGTGCTGCTGTGTTGTTGTGTATTTGCACCGACAACTTGAAGATTGTTGACATTTTTTCTTTCAGATTTCAGTGATCGAACTTACGCTCCCTATTTGCACAGCGACATATTGTGGACGAAACTCTATTTGAGGTCGACCCTTAGGTGGAAGCCTAGGTCTACATTTGTAACTGATAATGTACTGCCCCACCGGCGCAGAAGATGGGATGGTACAGGGAGACGTTCCCCCAACTCCAACAAATATTTTGGAAGATGCGATACATTTTGCCCCGCAGTTATTCAGAGTGAATTGATTTTCAACAAATCGTTTTATTTTTAATTTTTTCTTTCTTTTCTCTATTGACAGATAACAACGGCAGGCATAGGTATTGGTGCGTTTGCTCAATGTCCGACCTTGGTTGCCCCCCAATTTTTTAAGTATCTTGAGCTTACACTGTATCGATCTTGCTTGTGCAGATATACTGTCACTTTTATTAAAACGTTACATGTATGCAGTTGAACGTTTACCAAGCGACAAAGATATTTCTGAAATTTGTTCGTGCAACTTTTTTAAGCTTTCTTGATCTTGGCAATGGTAACCTGTGACAACATAACAAGTTCATGAGAGGTAAAAATCATATTTGATTCGATTTGCAGAATCGGAAAATGTTATCGTGTTTCATTTCGAAAAGGAAAGTGCCGTCTAATACTTGTATATACGTATACGAAACCTTTTACTGTTTAACGACCCAGACTACCCGTCGTCACATCCCAAGGGTTTCACAAACATACCGATGACGTCATTAAGGCAGCTGCATCGGTTGCAAACGACGTGAAATTAATTCCAAACATTTAAAGCGTTCCTATCACGTTCTACTGGCTTCTTGCTATGGCATTTTATCAAGGCCAGTTCAGTTTCCGAAGCAACAAACACACAGACAAACCTCATCAGTGAAAAGTCATTGTGACGTCAAAAACATTTGAAAAAGTTTTTTGTATTTTTAACGTTCCTGACCTAAAAATTGATGGATCTAACATTCACTGCAAATTTTTATATGAATCCTTTAGCTGAATCATTTGATATCCTGAATCAGCGTGGTCCAACTTCTTTTCATCGCGGGCCAAAATCAGAAAATTTTTTTATCTTGCGGGCCAATGTTTTTAAATTAGAACTGAAAAACAATGTGATATTGATATTAGAACTGAAATTAGAATAGTTCAAAATTTAGCTATTAAATGCTGATCAATGTGACATCTGCGGTCGAGGTTCTTCCTCGACAATAGCGACTATCAAAGCTGACTATCAGTTCGCGGGCCAAAAAATCGGTGCTCGCGGGCCAACTTTGGCCCGCGGGCCTGCAGTTGGACCACGCTGTCTTGAATCATGAAATATGAGATCACAGTAAGCTTCAACTAACGTACTACTTGGAAAAACGTAAATTGGCGCCGTTTTTTCGCGTTTTCCTACGACAGAGTGAGTGGACACATTACACACAACATAGCAATCAATCAACGTAAAATCATATACACATTGTCCAATTCAAACTCAAAGTCTCAAGTTAAGTCGAGACTGAGCGCGCAATATTCAAAAGTTTGACATGGACCAGGACCAAGCTGTTATCACTAAACCGCACTCACTGCGTTTAGCCCAGCAGGATAATAAAGTAACGTGTTACAGCGTATGACAACGAGGCCCCCGATATCACTGCACAGCTTCATAATGTAAGTGGCCAACCGTGTTTATCGCCGTCAAATTCTTCCTCGAGTAGTCAGACGCCAGCCAAGATGGCCGCGCTTCCAAAGCCCTCACTAATTGATATTACATGCAGTGCAGTCGGTTATGACGTTTGTGTGCGTCACCAGTTAAAATAGGTAAAAGCAGTAACTAAGAATGTAAATATACCGAAAGAGGATATTTATTCTTACAAGATTTAAACAAAAGCACTTGCTGCGAGGGCTTGAGAATACTTTAGACGCTGTACAGTGCAGAATGCTACAATACAAAAGAAGTTCATTGTGTTTAGAAGCAGTATACACTTGATTAGCGGTCGATATGTTTGCAGGAAGGTCAAGTAGAAAGATGGTTGTATGACAACTCAATTAACTTGTCAATTAATACAATTAAGACTGTTTTAGGTCGAGATAGCGGATTCCTGAAAACGCCTACTTTGCCAACAGGCACTTAGTTGGATCAATCAGCGAATAGGAAATACAGTTTTTAGTAATTATAGGATTTTCTTGTTGCTACCGTCTCACGTCCCTAAACATCCTCATCTTAAACATAGTTTTATTTGCCCATGGATTCCGTCCTTCAGCAACAGAATACGGTAAACGGGGAACTTCGTGAAAATGAAGAATTTTGTGACAAGGGAAAAGGGTAAATAATAATACTACTTTATGCAATATTGAAGCTTTGCAGACCAGCTTCTAATTTAAGGTGATATTCTCTGACTTTTGTTTTGTCTACACGCAGATCGGTCACGTCTGGAGCGCAAGATGCAGCCGACGAAGACCATTTTACATCGACAGGTATAGACGGACTTTTACTGAAATGTGTTATTGTTGTCATCAATTATTTTTTGATTCTGTGTTAACCTTTCATTCACCCTGTGAGTCCGAACGCTTTTGCAGTTAAATGCTGACCTATGTGACTCGTTTATTTCGATGTTATAATGGAGTCACCAGGGATTTGCAGCAGTCAGCCTTGATCCTTGGTGAAACAAACTCGGAAATGAGGCTTAGCAAGCCAGCCCTGGATGTTGCTGAAGCACCTCCTTAATCTTTGGGGAGTTTGGGAGTTTGCTATAATTAGTATTTGTGAAACAATTTCAGGTCGTGCTTGGAGCATCAAAACTTATAGTCAGCAAAATTTGTCAATATATCTGTAGCAACTATAGGTGTGGTTACAGATAAGAGCAACTTCATGAATAATATTCTAAAGTCAAGTGTCAGCAGTTTTACAGATTTATCTGTTGGTGAATTCGTCTCACCTCAGCGGAGAAAGGTGATGACGACTCCAGCAGCTGCTGCTTGCGTCTGAAATGAATTGTGAGATATATTTAAAACAAAATAGTTCGCTGAGCCTTAACGCATCCGTTAATACCGTGTAATAAATCGAGTTAGTGACGCCGGTCTAAGATAGATGATTTAGTGATGAAGTTGAACAAAAGAATGCCGCTTAAAAGCTTCGACGACAAGTTATGTTGAAAGGAGATTTAGTTTGGCGTCAACAAATATGGCTTTGGAGCTATATCGCGGCTTTTCATTAAAGCGAATTGTAAAGTTGCAAGATATCTTTTAAGACTGGCATTTATAGCGTAAACAAAGGTCAGGAAAGGTCTGTTCGAACCCATTGTCCAACTTTAAGCTTTTGGCAGTTAGTTGACTCTATTTGTTACTTCAGCATAAGGGGTGCTTGGTTCCATGATACATCCACTTTTCCTTCATTAGGAAAAAAACTTGGAAGGCCAAAGGGATTAAAATCGGAAGCGAAGCAAGTGTGCGGAAAGATTTCGCGCTTGCTTCGAGACAAACAATCGAACACCCGCGGAAGTTGCATGTTCAGGAAGAGGAGGAGACGATCGGAGAAGTTTGCAATCGTGGGATACGGGACCCAGCCAGTTGACGACGATACGGACACTGTAAGTGATGACATGATGCATCGGCGCTCCATTTTCAACTTCCGGACTGCAGCATTTAACCGCCATTTTTACTCCAAGGAGTCAAGTCTCTCAGATGAGGAGTCGGAACCGTTTCCCTGGACATCGACAGACGACGAAATAGACGCTTACGACCGACCTGGTCCTAATAACGTTCTTGAACAGGATTCGAATCTAAATTGTTATCAGCAGGTAATGACGTAGTTAATGTGGGTGTTTAGGTGAATGTAAATATAAATGGTACAAGACTCAATGAAATTCACACTGTTTAAAATTAATCTTTACCGCAAATTGGTACGATTTAAAATATCACATGAGATCTATGTGTACACTTGAGATTAAGGTACTGTCTTCTAACCGTAACTTACGACCACCGTTCAGCTAGCTCACAATCAGATGAAGCACTTAGTCATGGATACTGCTCAGATGAAAGGCAAGGGAGCAAAATTGTTCGCTAAGAGACAGAGAAGGATGGAAAAGTATGTTCTGGAAGGTCCGACAAACAATGGCGCCAACTACGCGGTTGAAAACGGAACAGGTCACCCACCGCCAGATGGCATCTTTGTCATGGGAAGAACTGGTGACGGAATGCCGCACGATGAGTTAGATGGAGTAAGTTTTCCTCCTGTCACTCTCAACGATATCCACGCCGGAAGAGGACAGGAGGAATTAGAGCCAGCCTATGCCGCACTACCTCCCCAACCACCAGCGGTAACGAGAGACCAGCGCGATTTCAATAACGACGTTCTGACGCGTGACGATGGATCGGGTGCTCAAAATCAACGGAGAAGAAGACGTTCCCGGCCCCGACACAGGATGCCTTATGTTCCTCACGGAAACTTCGCGAGCGCCGATTGGTCGACAGACGATGAATCTTTCCAGCAACAGCACCATCTTCCTCAAATGGAGAGGCAGCTTCATCCTCAAGAGCAAGCCCATTCGGGGTCGTGTTCTGGTAACCATAGAAACTCTGATGTGGATTCAGAAGACGACGACTTACCGGCGGAAAGACAGAGGCGTTTCCGCGGTGTAAAACCACCAGCAGCGCAGAATCCACTCGGGCTGGATCAAGCGGTTGACTACTCAATGAACGAAGAAACAACGCAATTCTCTAATCACGGTGTCGGTCTGATAAGGCCCAAAGACACTTTTCCTATTGACACATCAAGCTCGCTATCCCGTGGACGAGATACATCCAGCGTGGCAGTTGCACAAGCTCCAGTTAAAAAGGTCTGGGCCTCTGTAAAGTTTGCTCCAAAAAATACAAACGACAAACCCGTACCAGGTAATGCATGAAGACGTGGATAACCCAAATCAATTGCTTTTGTTGATTTTAATTTAAAAACTACCAATTTTCCGCGATTTGCTACAACTTTTTCTTGCGTGTCTTTCACTTTAGAACCGTCAACGACGAAAGTTGCGTATCCATTTCAACTTTCGCCAAGCAAATATCCCGAAGGAAAACTGCCGCCGCCTATGAAATCGTTAAACTTAAACATACCTCAAAAGAAGGGTCCACTGTCGCCATCCATCCATCTGCTGCAGGAACCGATTCCAAGAACCCCTTCTCCATTTTCTGCCGACCCAGCCTCAGAACAACCGATCATTCGTGACGAGGAGTTTATTCAAAATGCGAAAAAGCGGTTCCCTGTACACGGCGACCTCAATCCGACCGGTTTGCCGGTTGAAGTCCAACAGAGCGTTCAAACCGTTACGTTTAAAGATGCCGCCAATAACCCTGCCCAATCAGAGCCGCGGAATTTCAGCCGATCTGAGCTTAAATCTACCATAAAGCCGACACCTGCACAATTAGAGAGAGCCGTGGAAAAGCCTAAAGTAGCCGCTTGCCTTAAGCTGCTGGATCCAACGAGGGGAAAATACGAGCCTAAACTGGAATTAGTCTACAAGCAGACTCCGTCCATTGGAAACAAACTTGATGAAGAGAACAGGCCATCTTCAAGAACAAGGTATTTTTTATAAAACCTTTTTAACATTAACCTTAAAAATATTGATATTTGTATTCATGTTTGTCAGTATTTTTGTTCATCTTTTAATCTTTTGACTGAATCGGTTTGGGGATTAAGAGATGGACATTTATCGTTTCAGTTTTACTCTCGAGTTGTTTGTCAGAAAACTGAAATATATTTTTTCCGGTTTGATTTTAAAACCTAAAATACCAAAACTCTTCTAGCAACTACCAACCCCAGCAATTCAACAAACCAACTTCATACGACTGCAACCAACCTCAAGCATCCTACGTGAAAACTGGTGACGTCTACCGCCAAGTCGCAGTACAACCGCAGGCTCTTGGAAGTATAGCAGGACGGCGTACGTCAATGCATGTTCTGTTGATTGCGTTAAATTTAAAATTCTAAGTTTTAGATTGTCTGTTTTATTTTGACTATTTATGATGATATTAGTGGTATGAATTTCCAATAATCGTAAGAACATGATAAATTCGATGATATCGAGAAGCTTCGATGCTAAGCTCACAAGCTAATTTCAACAATTAAAGCCATCTCATAAACGCAGTTGAAACTTCACAGAGCTTAAAGGAAAAGGAGCCAAGATGTTTGAGAAACAGCAAAGGAGGATGGATCGATACACGAAGGAAAGCAACGGGGTAAATCAGCCTCAGATGGCTCTATTGCAAGCAAGTTACAGCAACCCACAAGTTCCTAAAGTACCGGGAGAATCGACCAAAGCAAATATGTCTCAAGTGTTAGGGGAATTTAGAAAAGTCTCGGACTCTGAATCCCCGGTGAGCTCCTTAATGTTTGTTGTTGGTGCAGTCGCTCAAATCCTAGATAGGCTCCAAGTGCTAAGAAATGCTCTTATCTTATTTGCTGAACAATCGCTTCCTTGCATTCTCCTCTATATAAGAGAAACTTTAAAACACTTTATTGTTTTATTGTTGTTGTAATCATTCCATTCTTCCATTCCTCTTCCTCGAAGACTTATTAAATGCTCTCTTCTTCTTTACTGAACAATCACTTCCTTGTATCCCGTTGCTGTATTGGGAAACTTTAAAAAACTTTATTGCTCTCGTTTCTAGAAACGTCCAAGCGCCACTAGACGAGGAAGAAGCCGGGACCCGTTCCACTATCAGCAGCATTACGTCATGCGCCGACCACCTTCCGCAGCCGATTTCGTTTGCGTCGATGATACCGCTTATGCGTCAGATACGTCATCGATGACGTCATTCGATCGCGATGATAAAGGCTCCACGTCATCATCAGGAAAACTCCAAACGCGCGATGATGTTTTCCAGAACGTTCAACAGGTTCCAACCGGCAGGGGTCCACCACCGAAAGTTGCCCCTAAACCGAAAATCCAACGAATGATAAGCACGGAGTCTAATACATCAGGTGCGTTAATGCGCATTGTACAATATTGCGTGGAAATACGTTTGGAGTGAAAGCGCAACTGCAACGCTGAAACAAGTTGGTCTTAAAATAAAGTAATAATTGTGTAATTAACGTTTTGATAAGTTACTCAACTCAAAAATCTTCCAGTAAGGAGAAATTTATTTTCGAATTTCGCATTTTTTGCATCCCGGCCATCTTCAAAAATAATCCGTCTGTTAACGTTCTATTAACGACTCGACTATGCCCCAAGCTTTTTCACTTGCTTGTTGATCTAGAATTTGCTCTGGAGGAAAGCGGGTTTTCCTCGATGGACGTCAAGGAGGATCTGGGCGCATCATCGGAAAGTAATCTAAATGAGACAGGTCACCAGAGAAGTAGCAACACAGGAGAAAATTACGCGGTAACACAACAGAATGCACTCAGTATGGGACAAGCCAAACAATACCAACCGCCTGACATACTGACAGAAGAAAAGCAAACGGCAAAAGATGATGAAATCGACGAATCGAACAAAAAGCGCTTTGATGTCTGGTCGCCTGGACAGCCAACTTACGAACCTCCAAATCTAAACCATCTTCCGCCACCACCTAGTTACAACGAAGTGACATCTCATAGCGCGCTTGCTCCAAAGCCTAAGTTTAAGGTGACCAACGCAACTTACGAGACTTTCTTGCCAGGTACAAGCTCGAACAAGTTTGACGTGAGCTCACTGAAAAATAATCTTCCAGCGGTTCCAAATGCGCGCCCCGTCAACGCAACGCCGTGTCCCAAGCCTACTTTCAGCGCCAAAACGCCGGTAGCAATGTGGCAACCCGGTTCAAAATGATATCACGAAACTTACGTTACCTTAAAGCATATTTCTGTCACTACTTGTACAGTTGAACTTAATGGACGACTGAGAATTTGAATGTTTCGAATACTCTGCGATAAACGCAAACCTGATGGTTCTTATGAATAGCCTACAATTTGCTGTATTATTGTGACTTGTATGAAATACGTTTGTTCGCTGCGGTATGGCTGAGTTACGCATTAACGGTGTAACTTTAGCTTCTGCGAAATTATTGTAGTTTAATAAAAATATACTGTTTTATAAAGGTCAAAGTGTATTTAAGCTTTTCAATCTTGTTGTAAGTCTAGCAATAAAAAAGCAATAGCTACATAAAGGAGAGCACAGTATTGTATTTGTATGCAAGAATGAAAGAAGACATCGTGCGTAACAATTACGGTTTCGTCACAAAGTCGTTTATTTTAATATGTACGTTGAGTTTTAGAGTGTTGGCGATTTGCATGGTTGTTTAATTGCAAGAGTGGAACAATAAACGATTATTCATTCACTTGAAAGCTATTCCAGATTCTGTACGGTTTATATCGTCGGAATGGTCCGGTCAGCGACTCAGTGAACAAAACAGAAAAAAACAAGTAAAGATATTCAGTAGTTAAACGTGGCAGCAAAAATTTTACTGGCGCAAAAGTTAATTATAAATGTACCCAGCCTATACTGGCTACTAAGGAAGAATTGACTTGGCACTTACACTATAGTACAGAGGTCGGAAACCTATGGCTCGCGAGCTAGATGTGGCTTTTTTCATGACGGCATCTGGCTCGCAGATAAATCTAAGTTGGCATTTCTCAGCACGATTGTTAAGAATAAAACTTTTTCTGTAATTTTAAGTCGCAATAACAGTAAGAAGCATGTTATTAAAGATTAAATTCAGACATTTACCTTTGTCAAAAGTTGCTGGTTTTACTTAAAAATGCACACGTTAGTTGCATTAATTGTTGAAAAATATTATATAGCTCTCACGGAAATAAAATTAAAAATACTGTATGTAGCTTTCATGGCTCCCTTAGACAAAAAGGTTTCCGACCCCTGCTGTAGTAGGACGCATAGCGCTTTAGAAAGAGAGCGCGTCGTATGATCGTCAACCGTCGAATTTCTACTGCAATGAGTGCCGGTACAGTACAAACTCGACTCATTACGCAGTTGGTTTTTATTAATAGAAACAGCAGATGGCCCCGTGGGATTGCTTTGCGAAGACCTTATTCCAAAGGGGTTTGCTCAACTTGCATCACCTGGCGCTTTTGTAAAGAAGAAAGTTTATCAGCGCAAGCACTTCGGTATCTTAGAGGTACAGCGGCCTTTGCGCCGATGTACTGGCTTTGGAGTCGTTCGTACTAGACTGAAATTCAATAGTTCACTCAACTGGTGAACTTAAGCATGGTCGTATCTAACTTTCACGCCTCAAACAGTGCCAGTTATTGGAAACCGGTAGCTAGGCCTGTTCCGAAGTCGGACTTACCACTTTCCTTGGTGAAAGGTACAGCCCCAGCTGTAGGTCCTAAGCCAGGTGGAAAGGTCTTTGTGTACGTGTACGAGGCTCCAGGGAACAATGGCCAGGCCATAACGAAAAGTGGCACCCTGCCACCAGGCGCGAAGGTTATTTTGTCGAAGGCACCTGTCACGACAAATGGTCCAGCAGTAAGTTATCCTCATTCAAACGAACTGGTAGAATTTAGTGAAACCCCAAGCGAACGGTTGCAGCGGCGCTCAAAGAAATCCGGAAAAGGTTACAAGGTTCTAGCAGACGTGGTAAGGGCCAAATGTCATTGTAATTAGACGTGTTATTAAGTTTTTGAGATGAAACAAATATTAACTACATTGTTGTAACGTTTGTGGTGTAAATTGTTAGCTTGATACGATTGATTTGGCTAACCGTTGCAATAGATTAAA
The DNA here is from genome assembly GCF_947623445.1 of Clavelina lepadiformis. NCBI lineage: Eukaryota > Metazoa > Chordata > Ascidiacea > Aplousobranchia > Clavelinidae > Clavelina > Clavelina lepadiformis. The sequence goes on along the minus strand of NC_135248.1, from coordinate 12,703,525 downwards.
AGTAAACTAATAAATGGAAAAGCTGACATTATCTATGACTAGTAGCTAGTTACGGTATTGAAGTCTTGCAACCAACAAGAAATCATTATATTTATAGAATCCAAATCTAGGAAGATCCCGCGGATCATCCAAAGGAGGAAAGATCTTTATGAAACAGAAGCAGAGGATGGATCAGTTCACAACTCAACCGTCTGAGGGAAAAGCTCTAGACATCGAGCTTCCGCGCGCAATGAGCGTTAGTCCGGCTCCCAACGGATCTAAAGATAAAAAAGTTACCAAGATTTCCGCCTCCGCTGAAAAATATATTCCCAAGTCCGTATTGCACAGCAAGTGGGGTCAGAATCGGAGAATGAATATCGGGGATTTGATTCCGCGCCTACACTCGCCTCCGCCAGAATGGCGGGCTAAGGTGGAGGCTGATTACAGGCTCTACGACTGTCAGACTTTACCGAACAGAAGATGGAATACTGTCGACCCGACGCACAGATCCCATTCATCTAGATCGGAATCGGCCCCGCCACCGGCTTATCAAGGAGATGAAGATGTATTTTACTCCGGGAGCGCCCACGAAAATCGGCCGAGTTCGGGTGCTGTTCCGGCCGTGCACGTTAATTTCGACGCCAGGCTCCATAAAGAGGCACCGCATCGCAAACAAGGCGTTCGCACCGGACGTGGCGTTTTCATGACAACGCCACGTGTACAACATGACTTCAATGCCAGGGCCATTGGCTGGAGCCGATGCTACGCCGAACAGTATTAAACTAAGAAAAATAAAAACTGGTCTTTTTTAAATTAGTTAAAACTGGACTTACGTTCTGCGAGACACTGGCAAGAAAAGAAACATACTAAGCAAAGTTTTTTCAAGTACAAGTGTATTATTTCGTAGTAAAAGGTTGCGGACGTTTTTGTGGTTGCTTTTTTGGGTACCTGAAGACGTATGGGTCATGATAAGAGCAATTTTTGTTTTAAGTTTATGTAACAAAATTGCCAAAAACAGTTAGTCGAAAAACCCGCACACGGCCTCATGAAACGTTCATGGAATGAGCATATTTCAGGCTTCCTCGTATTGGAATATGACCAAAATCGCTTCACTCAAACAGACGCCTAAAGTTTTGTCCTTGAAATGCACGCTTTACCAATTGAGCCATATACTGCATGTGATTTGGACCCTTTAAGCTCGCCAGTTCCTACGTTAATTACCAGCATAAAAGACCAACACCAAGCATGTTGACAAGAGATTGGTTTAATTAACAGGGCTTTCTGAAAGCCTACGTAAGGGTCAAAAATTCCACAGAAATTTCGAGCTTGATCCATACGCCCTTGACATCAGTAAACACGTGACTGTGCATATCAATGTGAAAAGATGATTTCCTTTCCAAATAAAATATGCATCGGTTTTTAAAGTAATTCAAACTTTTAATGATCACGCAAAGGTTTTGGTCCGGATTAATTTCGGCAAAAGAGGCAGAAAAATGATTCGAAGAATGATGAGTGATGCGAAGAGGACAGGATCCGGGAGGCAGTGTCTCTTCTCCTCCGTGATCATTGTCGTCATCAAAGACGTAGTCATGAAAAGTGAGATAACAAGAACACCGGAAATAAATTCTATTCGACATGATTATAATACTATTCATCTAAAGACGAGAGAAAAATTGACGACGACGGCGCAAAAGTCACTTGAGATGCGAAGTTGTCATGGCAACGCGCAACCGAGAAACGCAAAAACGCGTGAACAGAACGAAGGAAAAATAGAAAAACGCGATAAAAAACACAGCTCGGGAAATTTATGAAATCCGCCGAAAATGAAGGCACAGAGTCGACGCGCGCGATAAAAACGATATAAGTTACGACGAAAAACCTGCAATAATGAATCAACATTTCCAAAGACAAAAGAACACGTCATTGTGACGTAAATGGAACTCGGGTACCGACGTCAGGAAACAATGACGTCTTCAACAACGTTACACTTGCGAAACTTGTTCCTTAGATTCACGAGTCTCTAAAGAAAACGTCACACTTAAAAAAACGGCAGCAGTTAATACTAACCACATGAGGAACTAAACACACACGCAGTACAACTTAGAAGTATCGTGCAGGCTCTAGTTGGGCCTAGAATTCATCAACGTTTTGCGTTACCTGAAGTAAAAGGCCTGTAAGCATTCGCAATAGGTGAGGAAAATAGTGAATTCTGTTTTGCGTTGATCTGGTTAAGAGCCTCGTTATAAGACGGGAGCGATCTTCTGTCGGTCATCGTCGGAAACTCACTCCCGGCTGAAAAATGTAACAACTGGGTTTAGTTGACCTTCAACAAATGATTTTCCGAAAACGAAATTTTACGAAACAACCAGACTAGTCTGACCCGAAAAGGCATAAAACTGGACTTTGATTCAGGGAAAGCTTTGTTCAATTTAGTGGAAAATCAACAAACGAACATGATTTTCAATCCTTACTAGACCGTTAAATATCAGCGCCAAATATTCAAACATATCAGTTTTAAGAATAAAAAATCCGTTCAAGACAAATGAATATAAAACCGCTCACGAGATGCAAAGCTCATCCGATTGGACGCGTGGTTTACCACGTGACCGTTCGCTCCGGGAAAGGCAGCCTCGAAACTTTGGTGGTAGCGATCCATCGCGTTTTCCAGCGAGTGCTCGAAATTCTCGGAAACCGTGGGTGACGGTGGGGGGGAGGGGAAGGGGGAACCGGGGCTGGTTGCAATTTGAAGTTGCTTGGGTCGGCCGATGCTGAAAAGGTACAACACGCTGAATGTAATGAATGTAATGTGTCTGTTAAGTCAGCGGCACTTAGGCTAAACACGGAACTTTCAGAGCGAACACGATCGCGACCTATTGGTTAAAAAAACTTCCACTTAAAACAGAGTGCTTATCACCTTGGTGCCCGAACTGACCTAGTCGTCCGTTGAGGTGGCGGAGGCGGAGGGGGTTTCCCGGCACTCTTGGTACCCGCGTCGCCCGTGCTCTTGCTGTGGAGTAATCCCTGTTGCAAGGAGCGGGGTGGCAGCTGGTAATTCTGGTTGTTAGTGGAGGTGTACTTGGTGTTGAGTGGCGCGGTTGGAAGACTGGTACTGCTGCCCCATGCTGTGAGGACGAATGGTGGGTTAGTCGCATTCATTGTTGGATTGTTTTCATCCAAAACAGCAACGATTAACAAATTATTGAACTCAGTCAGGTTTACGAGTAATTGTCAAAAAAATTCTTAAGGAGAGCACTTGTTAGCATTATAACGATTATCCACCTCTCATGGTTTGCTGCATCTTATCCCCATCCAGGTCGGTTTCGTTCCACTCCTGACTTGTTTTCCGCCTCACTTGGGAGTGGGTCCACTTTTCGGTGGTGGTTGTCGTTATCTGCTGGTAACTTTGCTGGAAGATGACGTGGCCGTCCGAATGCAATTCGGCAGGGTGGGGTAAAGGTTCGTTCGGGGTGCTATGTTCTTGGGGGAAGGGGTAACTTCCTTGATACGATCCGGAGCTATCCCTCTGTTCTTGCCCGTCGTATGACGTGTAATGCGCCAAGCGCTGCTGAGAATTCTCAGCGCTAGCAGTGGGAGTGCCTGCCCCACGACGGTACGGACCCTGGAAACTTCGATTTTGCATTTGGTGCTCATTTGGACTGTTGCCGAACGTTGGCAATGTCAGGTTAAGTCTAGTCCTATTTGGTGCATCGTGGTGGTCACTGTTCAGTTGGATGTGAAGATTTTCTTTGCTGGTTCGAAAATCCCTCGGCGTTGGATTGCCCCAATTTGAAGTTGCATGGGTGAAAGGAGGGGTCGCATTAACAAGTGGGGTCTTATTCTGGGGCCACGGTGGCCTTGTTTCAGTCGTTGGGGTTTCGGCTTTGTTCATACTTGGAGGTAATGAGAAGCGATTGGCGTGGTTCATGAAAACGGTATCGTTTCCTGGGGAAACTCCCTGCTCCATTGACCCTTGGGTTTGGATCCTGTATTTAGGTGAAGAGGTTTTGGGAACCATTCCATGTTGACCCAAGGGTTTTGCGCAGTCCACCGTATCTGGGTACGGTCCCCATTCAGGTGGGTTGTTCAAGGACGGGTCTGATTTGCTTAAACTCAACCTTCGTAAATCGACCAGGTTATCATTGTGTTCATGGATCACTTCGTCCTGATGGTTTCGACGTTTAAATTTCTGGAAGGTTGGTTTTTGTTTTTGAAGTTCGAGCCTCAACTGTTCCTCCAGCATGTCCTCCGGACTCGTGGTCCCTCTGGCCTTAGCGTAATGTCCAAGTTGCGATACGTTGTTGTTGCCGTTGGTATTACCACGGAGGTAGTAGTTTTGAATAGCGGCATGGCGCTCACAGATCAAGAAGTCCTGGATGCCACGGCTATTCTTCCCGATGATGCTTCGCGACAGCACGGCGCGGCTGGATGTTGTTGCTGACGCCTGGTGTTGATGGTGGTGGTACATTGCGACACCTTCGGGTACGAACTTCCCACGATCGACGGCTATGTTGGTTGCCGTCAAGGGTAAGCTCGTGGGGTAGGGATCTTTTTGTTCTATTCGCGGGGGATCCCTATGACCCCTACATCCAGATAAAAAAGTCTGCTCTATTTTATCGGTGTTGGTCTCCTCATGATTCTCAGGATGCTGTCTTCCGGATGACGTCTGCTGCGAGTACCTCGGATGCGGAACAGATCCTGGAGGAGGATGGGATGAATGGATGTGTCGATCCGCCGGATGTGAAGGATGCTCAGTGTGGCGGTGATGCTGCTGCAAGCGATAGTGGGAGGACTGCTGCTGATGCGGATGTTGGCGAGCAAATATCTCCGATTCGTCCCCCGGGTTGAATCTCACCGAGTCTGCCGATAAAGAGCCAGCACTCAGCACCCCACTGTCGATGCTTGGGGTTCGTGAAATCTGTGGATGATTCGGAAGAATAAACGCCGCCTGAAACGACAGAGAATTTGTTGATTTACGGCAAGCAAATTTTTTGCAAACACCTATTTGTTCAAAATTGTAAGTCACTCGAGTGCCATACAATCAAAGTATCAGCCTTTAATAATATCAAACGCATGCAGTGTTTTTTTAAGGTGTTTTGGGGGACCGAAACGGTCCCCCAAATTTCTCCAGCGGTTTCCCAAAATTTGGACTTGCAACTACAGTGAGACCTCGTTAATCCAAATATGGCTATTTTTTGGTATTTAAATGAAACACTTGCGGTCTCTTAAAACTACTTAGCGGTCACCCAAACCAAACCTTAAAAAAAAACCTGATTTTTACGCATGTATTTATAAAACCAACGCTATGATATTGCTGTCAATAGGTGAACACTTACATGCGCTCCAGGAGCGTTTAAGCTGGGTGTGGAGGTTGAAGAGGATATCTGTGAGAGACGGCGATCTGTCATGGCCGACACCATCATACTCGCGCCGGCGAATGAACTGCTCCTGCCGTTCTTCTGCTGCATTATGACGGGGCGTTCGTGGTGGTTGCGTCTCCCTCCTTCAAAGGGAAATCAAGTTGTCCAATTATTTGATATTTTACCTTGCTACGACTTTGCCACGCTTCACTCAACTTTTTATATTGGACACTTCGCTTTTACTTTACTATTTAATTCAGTGACCCTTGAATTTATTATCACAATTTATAAATTCTGTTAGTTAAATTTTATTATATTCAACTATTGTCATAATTCATATGTAATTTTTGTTTGTTCTATACATTTCCTCCTACTACCTTAGAAAGTTCAAGGATGAAAAGCCCCACAAAGATCTCATAGTGGGATTACGAGGTAGCACAATTTACCCACTTATATTACCCACCTACTGACTTGACAGTATCCGCAGACGAACCAGAACTAGATCTCGCCGGACTGTTCGTGTTTCTGTGCTGCTGTGCCGGCAACAATCTTGGCGATGAAGTCGCGGTGCTTGCCAAGGACCCACTCGAGCCCCATGGCACCGGGGATGACGACCTGGGGCTGTTGCTGTGCTCGACGAGTGACGAGGTCGATGGGTTGGATGATGACATTGTGCCAAGACTGGACGCGCTTGCGATGCTTGATCGTGAACTCGATGTGTTGCTGTTGGACGGGAAGAACTTCTTGTTCAACACAGGAGCGCTTAATATTCCAGGGGAAGGTTCTGATGACATATCTGCTCCTGGGAAGAATTTCATTTAGTTTGACGGTGAAAGATGCAAAATAACTTCACAGTGGAATAAATAAACCCAGCTATGACCAGCGTGTTATGAAGCTCATGATGCGTTGAGTCAACTTACCTGCAGGCAAGCTTAAGCGATTGTTGTTTTTGTTTGTGTTTTCCAAACCCACAGTGTGATTGCTTTCGACCTAAAACCACAGAACAATTTAAAAGCTTGACGCTTCAAACCACAAAATGCTTTGAAAAACAATCAGATTTCAACAAGCTTTCGAACTGAAGACATTCTATACAAAATTCAAACATGATCGAGATCACTCACCCCAGCCGCGCTGATCCTTCGTGGTGAAATGAACGGTGAAGCTGAAGGTGAGAAATCGTGGCTACTGACAGATGCGCTGCGTTTTGATTCTTTTCCTCGCTTCCCTGTCTTCCTCTCATCTGCTCCTTCTTCGGAAAGAGCCAACAGCTTCCGAGAGATCAGCTGTGGGGAGTTTTGTCCTGAGAAGATGACATGCGTGATAAAAGATGTTGCTCCATATACTGTACTTGGAAGAGTTTTAGTAGAGACACTAGACTAGTTAAGCGATCAACCAACTACAAAGTTCTTTGTTTCCATCTAGAGTTACTCTTTTCTAAGTGTAATTTCCTGAAATGCCATACATTCTCAACACAGCAGCAAACGTGTTTTTGCACGTCTTGGACTTTGTTATAAGCACGATTGATGTGCAGTGCATGCATTTTTTGCAGTTTTTATAAAAAAAACTTTGCAATTTAATGTTTGTATTCCAGAAGTAAAAGTTTGTCAATGGACAGTTAAAAGATAGTAAACAAAGATTACAATTGCAAGTAACAAGATATGAATTCAAAGAGTAGAAATCATGAAAGCAAAGTAGAAACAAGTATAAAACTGAACAACGATCTAAATCAGTTGACAAAAAAAAAAACGTCGCAACGCCCAAGAAAATGTTTCAATTTCATGAAGATCTAAACAAAAACATAAAAGTTTAAAGAAATTCATTTACACAAACTCAAGTCACAGGACTCTGCTGATGGTCTCTCCGCTGTTTCCAGGAGTACAGAGCACTTGCAATCTCACCCGATGACACTGGATGTCGTGATAATGTGACATATAATGAGCTGCGTTTAATTTGACTGTGATTGCACTTCACAGTACCGACAACAGTGGCTGTTCGTACAGGCACAGTGTAGCTTACAGTCACTGCTATGGAATTAGAAGGCTTAGATTGCTCCACTATCTGGCATGCATAAGAACACTCTGCCGTTTTTGGTTGGCAGGTTGTCTGGCTATGTGCAAATTTAGCTTTTGGCGGAAGTTTATTTCTGCAGAAATGCCGATATTTCATTGGGTCTAGTTGAGTTTGGGTAAAAGTGGATTCAAGGGCTGGGAAAGACTTTCTTTGTTGTACTTGACCATTTGATGGAAGTCGAATGGATGAAGAGGTATTGGAAAATATGTCCGTATTATTTGGAAAACAAGTATCTTCTACAGTACTCTCACTGTCATGGGAGAGGCTTTTCCGAAAAGTTCTGGCTTTATCGCGAGATCTGTTGGTATTTGCTACAACACACTGATCAGGTGTAAATACCGACAAAGTCTTGTCAGACTTTGGTGCATGGCAATCACCAATAGGAAAGAATCTGCTGCAATCAGAAACTGACTCCGATAGAGTCTCATATTTATTTGGATGTGTTGGCACGGGTCCAGGGTTTCTCTTGTCTTCCATGTTGTCGTGAACATCTTCAATCTCTGTGGCTTCTGTAACTATAACCTTCGGTGTTGATGGCTTAAATGTTTTTGACAGGGATTTGGAGCGGAATCGTAAATTTTTTAACAATGAACGTGATTTTGACCTCCCTGTTCGTCGTTCGCAAGGAGATAACCCACTACTGCCACCATCTGGTACAGTTTCTACATAAGCTGAGGTTATAGCTTCGGGTTCAGGTTTTAAAAGCATCAAGTCTGATCCACTTGCAGTGCGCGTGTGACTTGGTGGTTGTAAGGTGTTTGTGCTACTGTGCGGAGTACATGTGGCATGCATCGGGTGTGGTGTGCAGAGATGTCTACTGCCATCGTTAGTGGTAAAATGCTTGCCGAGAAAAGTCCTCCGAAGCAGTGGAGAAGATATTTTGATCCGTGATGCTGCTATATCGCTGTCGTTGTCAAGCGAGTTCAGAGAAGAATTTGAGTAAGATTTTAAGTCTGAAAAAGAAAAGAGAGGAAATGGAAAAAAAGAACAAAAGATCGGACGAGAGAAAAATGGGTTTAAAGAAAAAGAACAACTTTGAACACAGAAAAAGATTAGTTTCTCGAACAACCACAACAGGCGTCCACAAAAAAAGTTTTTGCAAAATGTCACAACACCATAAAGATCATGTATGAGTGGCATGAACGTTACACACACCAATATTGTAAATGATAACTAAAGTACATAAGCATACTGCAACTGGTGAACTTAACACAATCATGCCTTCAACTCCAAAACAACTACTCAGTTGTCTTGTGTTTACTTAATACTATCAAGCAATGCAGGGTTATGACACGGTGTAGCATTCATTCAACAAATTTCCCATCGTTACTACACACGATAACCATAGATAACTTACCAACACCATATTTGGGCAAAGTGGAGGATGGCGTTTTCTTCTTCGTAGCAGGCAAGGTCAAATTTGGAATGAGGTTGAGATGTGGTTCGGAGTTGTTGCGCGATTGCAAACTCGAGTTGGATCCCGTTGAAGATGATCTTCCCGCTTGAGGAGGTAGGGTCTTTGATGATCTTGAGGGGGAGTCACTGGAAAGAGTGTTGTTGTTCTTCGGACGTTTCATTTGGTTGGAGTTGGAAGCTGACAGATGCAATTATAAGGTAAATCGTACGATATAGGTGCAGTGGTACACATTCGTCTATTTTGTCGCATAGTCATAAAATATAAATTGATCATCCATGACATGAATTCTCTCATTAACCAAAGATACTGCACAACTGCACAATTTCATTATTTCGAAAGAATTTGCGCAGTGCATCAGCAGCAAAAAGTTCAGTTGACAGTGGCAAGACCAAAATCTAACTTCATGGCTAGTTAACATCTACGAGTTTTTAGGAACTGCAGCTTACCGGATGGTTCAACATTTTTTGACATCTCCATCAGTTTATCCTCGTCTGAGATGATGTCGATCTGTTGCATGTACTGGCGGACTCTCCTTACATTCATCTGATCCTCGTACATCCTCCTCGCATTGTTGAACGATGACCTTCGACCCCTCCGAGCTAAGGTCTGGTAAGCGCCACGGTCGGTTTCTTTTTGCTGTGCTCTGTTTGAGCATAACGTGAAGAATCAATACTTCCACTTGCTTCATGCAAGCTTTCTTCCATTAATAATGGTTAGTTAGTTAGTTAGTTATTTACATAGTTAGCAATGGTTTACAATAAAATTACGTCTTGTTTGAGCTTTGACAAACAGTTTACAAATTATTGTCATCCTACATCTGGATAAAATAAAAACACTGAAGCACAACAATTCAGTTAAAATTGCAATAAATCAACTTACGCCACAGCGCTGGGCAATATCTGCTGATGATCTGGTGCGCAGAGTCTGCAGATGCCCCGCACCTCCTTCGCGATCATCCTCATCTTTTCGAAATTAATCAAACCATCGACTTTGGTATCATTCCCTGCGCGACGAAAAAAAACATCGGTTACCAAACATTGGCGGAAATTCCCACAAAAGCTAAATATAAAAAATGGGCCGACTGGAAAATTAAATCGTGATGAAGAATATGAGATGGATTCTGATATAAAAGGACGACACAGAACAGCTGGTGAATGGTCCCGTACCTAAATGCAGAAAGGTTAAGTCCTTCTTCACAACAGGGACATATGGAATGACCGGCGGTTGAGAGACATATTCGTTTAGCAAGGTTCGATATTTTGACATATTTCGGGAAGGGTCCATCAAGGCCTGCAGTTCCTCGAACAAGCGGTTGCTCTTCGCCGGCACCCTCTCCCATGACTGCTTCATCCTGGACACCGCTCGATAGCCCAGTCCACTGTTTGTGAAAGTTTTATTTAAAATCAATAAAACTGCAATTATTGCATTTATTACAGAGTAAATTACATAAGGAATGCTGTCTGTTACATTTTTGTCTCGTACTTGAAGCAACTTCTGCACATTAATAATCACATTAGTAAAAATGACTGTTCGATCTGTCATGTGTGGTAAAAAAATGTTGACCAAACAAGTCACTAAAAGACTTACATTAAAAAAATATACAGACACAATAAAAATAACCAACAACTAAGTGCAGTTGTTTGAGGCATCTCACCTGATAAGGGCAAAAGTTGAATTAAGATTCTTCAGGAGTTTACAATGATGAGCTATCTTTGTAAAATGTTTTACAATTTTCGAGCGCAGGATAACGCTCTGTTCCTTGCATAGCGTCGTCACGACCCAGAAGAGCTCGCGATTGACAAGATCTTAGTAAAATTATTAACTATATTATTACCTAACCAAATTATTACTAGTATTGACACATCCATGGTTTAGACTTAATTAATAGCATCAAAATCATTAGTCACAACAAAATATTGATATTTTAAATGTATTATATTATAGCTTTCACATACAGACCTTAAACACGTAACGTAATCTCTCAAAAAACGAACAACTTTCTCAACTTAAAGTTTGAAATTTACCTTCAAACTGCTTAAATTTCTTCAACTCGGTATTTAATCCGAAAAGATCTTCAATGAAATTAGTCGGTTCCGTTAATTGGAAGAGTTTGTAATCCTCACGAGTAAGGTAGAGGGCCACCTAATTAAAAATGCTTTTGTAGTACTACATACTTACAAATGATAATAATTTGGATGAGCAAATAGGTCAACACTAAATGGAATTTGAATGATACCGTAGTTTGTTACTTCTATTAAGAACGGTAACATGAGTGCACTTCGCAGTTGAATTTTGTGTTTACAAAACATAAAGTAAATAAATATTGTGTTGCATTGATTATATTTATACAATATTTAAAACTTGAAAAAACTTGTCATAGGTGCTGATGATGATACTGGGATAGATCAAGCTTTTGAACTTTATCAAATCTAGTCATAATAAGCCGATGCGAAATTTAAATTTTAAAAGAAAAAATAGCAAAAATCTTCCCAGAAATAATCCACGACAAACATACTACCATATAAGTTAAACAACGACTCAGGAATGATAAAAGTAGAGCTGACGTCATACGTACAACATGTTCCACTGTTGGTTATGGGTCCTTTCTCCTATAAGTTTAATTATGTCACAACAAGCGTAAGCCTGTTTGAAACAAATGTCATACACACCTCGAAACAATTGAGGTCGAGGAAAGAGAAATTTGCTTCTTTTAAAAGTTCCGGAATATTCTCATCTGGAAGAAGCTGTTCGCTATTCATCATATTTTTAAGGTAATACCTGAGAAAATGTTGAGTCAAATTTAATGTTTATGTTTACTTTTTCGATGTTTAAAGTCAAAACAGGCTTTTACCTTGAACCAAGCGGCATGTCTGCCAACTTTGCTAAAGGTTCTGGAAGCTTTGATTGTTTGACAAACTTCTCCCCTTGTACGGAGACCTGTAGAAAAAATTCTTTCAAACCAAAGAAAAGCGCAAAAGCTATCAGTTCCCTGCAGTACGTGCCTATGTACCATGTCTATGTACCAGCTACAAACTAGAAATATAACCAGCCAAGCCATTAACTTGTATAAAATACTGGAAATTAAGCAGTTGTGTTCACTGAATGCATAGTGAGTGCATGATGAAATCACACACAATCTATTGGGATTGTTAACATTGTGGTTTTAGTGGTCACTTTATTGCTGAGTGAACCGCTTACTTTGTACAGTGCGTAGTTGTGCACTTCTTCAGTGATGCCAAACTCTCTGCACGCCATCTGGACTGCGTCACCTGCCGTCGTATCCCGACTTACAAATATGAAGCGACATGTTTGGTCCACTCGGTAGACTTTTATCACATCTTCTGGGATTTCTATGAAAATATAATGCGATGTCAATACGATGTTTTGGAAGAATTGTTACTCCAGGATATCTATTGAAAGGTGACCAACTGACATCCTGAAAATCAAATAACTGATCTCCCAAAACACACTTGAAAAAACCGGGTTTGCATAAACATGTGGTTTGCCCAAGTTGCAACACGATTAATTGCACCTCTAAACCAAACCGACATGTCAGCTTAAAAAAAAACAACATTTGATAAATTCTTTCTTTTACCTGGCAGCGTAGACATTTCTAGTGCATTGGGATCCAGGAGATCGGGGTTACTCAAACTAATGTTTTGAGTATTTTTAATCGGACGAAAGGAATCAATGGTGGCAGAAGAGCCCCGCGTATAAACTCGGCCCGGGACCAAGTAGTTGTCGTCACGGGTAACCTGTGACTCTCCCCCGCTGTTGTGTTTGTGTGTGCGTATGTGTGTTTTTCGGTTATGTTTCAGACGTGTTTTAACATGATATCAGGAGGCGAGATATGAATGAAACACCATTGGCAATGAATGTATTCGAAGATGTATATGTGGATGTTTCATGTGATGCATCATACCGAATTGTCATGCGAGATGTTATGGAAATGCAAAGGAGAGACAAAACATGCACAGAATGGTTAGCGGCTACGGCAAATTATCAATTCCCAATAAGATAAAGTTAAGTCAATGTACCGGTAAGTTAGCAAAACTTCTACTAAAACATAGGTTTGTTATATTCGTAGCAAATTATTCAAAACTTTTAAAACATGTTTGTTTTAGAATACAGCACACATATTTACTCTGTTACAAGTTACACATAAAACTATACATTCATATGAACACTAATTAGAAAAGCAATAAAGCATTGATAGAACAGCAAATCTCCACGTACATAAACAGCATGCAAACCAAATCAATAAAAGCAAGCACTAATTACATTGCATGCAATACAGGAGTTAATCAAGCACTACATGCCAACAGGTGAGTTGTTTATCATGAACCGTTCAACTACAGCAAGACTTTCGTCTGTTAAATTATGAATTTGTTGAACCTTGTTTGCTAATGTTAATGAACTTAAAATAACGATGTCAAGCTACTTAAGCGGTGTGAGCGCGCATTATTATCATTTTTGCAGCAATGTATTATGATGTCTATGCGATTAACAACCTATGTTCCCAAACAACTTTTTATGATCTGAAGCAGGACTTTATAAGAGAGATTGCTTCTGCAATGCATGATTCTATGTGTAAGATGAACATCTAAAACCAATACATGTTGCATGAAGTTCTACGTTGTGTGGATTGTTGAGATGATTTATGTAAAAGAATGACGGTATTGAAAAAATAGAAAGTAAATTAAAATTGAAATGAAAGGCGTGAAAACAAAAATCTGTCCAAAAAATTTTGAAAGTATAAACTTTGTCCCAAATTGAACAATAACTCACATCCTTGCCATATCATCGAAAAAAGTTTCTTTTTTGGACAATTTCGAACGTTTTTTGAATATTCTAAAGGTGGCACGGCCCAAAGTTCCGCCTGAGAAAGTTCGTAATTTGTGTTTATCAATTAAAAAAATTCTCTATAAACGATGACACACCAAGAAATCAAACACAATTACAACATTATGACACAGACCGATTATCCGGCGAATGTAGAATTTTCAACAATTTCCGTAATTTTATTGAAATGCAGCACAAAAGTGATTGTTATACAGATGTCAATTTCTCTACCACCACAAACGGATTTACGTGACCATAGCACTTAGTGAACAGCAATTCGGCATGTAAGCATTCATGCGTTTGACTTGTAAACTTACTCAAAGGAAGGAAACTTTGGTAAAATTGCAAACTTCGAAATAAGCTTTTTCGTTTTTCCACTTAAAGTGGATCCTGTTTTTCAAACATTAAAGGAAACGAGAAATAAGAAGGTTGCACACTACGAATCATCTAACTACACTTAATACCAAAATCCTAAACATTCAGTCCATAGTTGAATGCAGTTCCCCAACTAATCATAGCAACCCTATTCAACGAAAGACCCAAAATACAAGCATAGGTGTACATTATAATCTATAATATTAGCTACAGCCTACAGGTGCATGTTCAGTGTTAGTATTTGAACTAATCCTAATATCTCGACTACAGCTGGTCACGTTTACAAACTCACATCTTGAAATAGCTTAGATTTGACGGGAAACTTGATATCTTGTTTATCAAACTTAACTTACGAGATTTAGTGTACGGTTTTGGCAAATCTGGAGTAAAAGACAAGCATTATGAACTGTAAGATGTGGACATTGTAATAGCGGGATACAACGTATGCTTTGCTTTGCACCAATTGCAACTGTTAACCGTATATTTAGTTAACCACGCAACCTAACATACAACAATTTACTAGACAAGTGTAATTTTCACTTTTTGACATTCTAGTTTAAGATATTGCCGGTTGGAACTTACCTTTCTTATGTTTATCGAAAACTTCACCATCGTTCGTAATGGACACACGAGGTCGCCGTAGGCTGTGTGAAAATTTCGAATCCTTCTTCGTTTTAGGTTGCGGGTTGGCCAACTCAGTCATCATCTCTTTGAAAGCTGCGCCATGAAGTTAAAACATCAATTACAGATTACGTGAAGACTTTTACTAATTACTAGAACTGTGATGATTTTTGCTTGTACTAAAAGAAAAGGCAGTGAAGAGAATTTGGACAATTTACCAAACAAGCTCGTTTTCAGGGTCAGGTTCAGTTCGGTATTCTTCTTCAGAATAGCCTGGGCCCGTTCGTGTGATAACTTTTCAAAGTTCTGTCCATTTACTTCCATCAGTTGGTCACCTAATAGGACAAGAGAGAAGTTGCAACTACTAAGAAATAAATACAAGTATATACTTAGCTTTAGTATTAGAACAAGTTCACAGATCTGCCAACTGGGTTATATGTAATCTTTAGAAACGTGTATTTTGCCTACAATGGCATAAAATGTAATCCCTGATATTTCAACTTTACTTCATTTTGTTTTTAAACTACAAATGCACAAGCTTAAGTGAGAACAGTTAGAAAATACAACTCATAAGCAGAACGAACATTCAAGTCAAAACAATCTCTTACGGTACTTACTTACAATTACATTACTTAATACTTATGTCAAAACAATGGAGACAAATTTCTCGTTAAATACTAAAACATATTTATTTACAAGTTACCTCTCTTCACTCCTTTGGATTCGGCCGTGGAACCGTTTGACACTTGCGAAACGTAGATTGGGAAGTTGTTTTCGGAACCGCCGAGTATCTTAAAACCAAGGTCAGCTTCACAGGAACTTCGAGTCTGTTGAAACAAGATGAAACTACTGTGCAGATGATAGGTGATAACTACTGTGATAATTAAGCAGATGTAAAGCGTATACGTCGCACAAGTTAAAAATAGTGATCTGAGAAAATTTACTTAAAAGTTCAGTTAAAATTAAGTAAAAATAACTGAAGTGTTTTAGCGGTTAGAGACGAGGTGACTCTTTGATGATTCACGCCGCCGTCTTAACGCAACTAGATACCATAACTTCTACATGTTATGCGAGAAAAATCTAAAGAATTTGTAAAGTGCTTACAAATGATACAGATCGAGGCTTCGCTTTTGCTGAGCAAGCGATGTTGAAGAGTTTGGTTTCGCCGTGTAAGTTGAACCTGTTGAGCTTCTCTTCGAATTCTTCAAGTAATTCCATCATACGCCAGTCGCCTTCAAAGTCACTGAAATGGTTGTTGACCCAAAGCAAAATAGTACGAGTCACCTGGATATGACAAAAGTCACATTATGAGAGAGTCATACGAAGAAGTTTTTCGCAATATACAAAAAACACAGGTTCTAGTAAAACATCGTTATTTAGAAAAACAATAATGGCGCAAATAGCCTGAGGTTGTTTTTTAACAACAACTCGGTTCCTAGTTTTAGAAAACTCTCTCAGGTAAGTCTGCGATCTCACCTTGTCTCTGAATAGCTTATTGTCGCACCGGCGCAGCAGTTCACGACATATTTTTAATGGTTCGTTGAAGAACGCACGGTAAGTCAGCAGGAAATCTTCAGCGAACGTCGCGTCTATTGTATTTTCATCCAGAAGGTGGCGCATAAGATGCTCAGGGTTCCCCTGGTCGAGTAAAACAAAGCCAACATCAGTAAAACCGTAAACAAAAGTGTGTAGTAAGTATGTTCTCAATACTTGTGTGTGTAAGCACTGGTGAACAAGGTGTACAGCAACTAAGAAAGAATGTGTACTTTGGTAAATTCGGTAAAGTTGAACTGTAGTAAAAAGGGGTGAGCAGACTTGTTCAATGAAAGAGTCACTTGCGGAAAACTACAAACACCAGTGAGTCGCAAAATCAGTAGTGTTTGTCAATTTGGTTATTATGATATATAATATTAGATAATTAGTAGTCAATTTGGAATATTACTATTCAGCTAGAAGAGCCAAAAAACATGTCGGCGAGCCGCAGTTTGCCGACCTTTCGACTATGCACTTGCTATGCAAACCGTTTCAAGTCAACATAAAAAAGTAAACAAAAGCAAAAACCGGTCATTTACCCTGATAACAATATTTCCTTGCTTCGTGCCATCTGATTCTCGTTTTTCTTTGACCAGAACGAGGTCGCCTTTTTCGCTGTAAATATTTTCAATATTCTCCTCGCCTTGATGGAGAATATCGTAATATTGTTGTTGCGCGATGCAGAGGAACTGGAAAAGTTAACGAACAACTGTGCAATTTGTTGACTAATCAAATAAATATACTGCTTAGGTGCTCAATGCTTTACGATTACTTGGTCATTTCGATCAAGCGTAAAAGCAACCATCTGGTGCGGAAAAACATGAAAACCAGTGATATAAACTTTTGAAGAAAAACTTTAGAACCTATTTTTATTCCTCAATGGTGAATGGTTGGTTACCTGGCAGTCGTCAGTGATCGTGTGCATGGCGCCTTTGTGACGTTGTTCTTCGAGCGAAGGACTAACTCCAAAGCTGTCCCCCATGCTTAAGATGAGGTCATCACCGTCTTGCTGGACTTGAACTTGTCCATTTATTATAACTGACCACGAGTCAAGCTGAATATAATGAAGTCAATAAAAGTCATAAAAGTCAGTCAATGAAGTCGTTATCTCGTATATTCTGTATTGTGCTACTTAACATCCACTGCGGGACGCATCGTTCGTTGTTGATTATAATCGTTCAACAATTGAAAATGTCCGAGTTTCGTTTAACAACTAGTTAATAGCGATGTGAATATTTGTTTTCGCTAGCACAGGTTGGACATGTTTCAATGAGCTTGTGCTATTTAAAACGCAGTACAGGAAGCACTGTAAACAAACGATAGAATTCGAGCTATTGTTAAGTATAAAAACTTTATGAGACGATTCACTAACCAGTTCATCATCCTTTAAAACAATAGTGTTAGCTTTCGGTACCCATGCAAATATCATCACGTTGCATAGGGCTCTCCGCACGGGCTCCGTCATGTTTGAAAATGCCCGCAAGCTTTTTGTGAATTCCATCAACGTTTCTACGAAGGAAGAAAAATAAAAGTGAAACCGACCCGATGGTTAGGTGTGGTTTTTGGCAACATATCTCAGTTTACATCAGAAGTCAGATGATTATTGCTGAACTCAACCTAACTGTTTCTATAAACAGTAGACTGGGGAAAGGGCATTAAGCGACAAAAACTTCCTCTTGGCAAGCTTTTAGCAAGAACGCAACGTGTGAATCGTTTCAAAATATTCCAGACGTCATACAACATGTGATAAATGCAACAAGAGGACGAACCCAAATCGTCCTGATTCCTGTCATCTGTTTCCTTCTTTAGGACATCGATGACTTGATCCTTGATGACTAGGGAGGAGGTTGAATGGAGGGAAATGGAGTCCTCTTCGTCTAACTCATGGTCGTCAAAATCATCTCCATCCTGAAACATTACATAAAATTTAAGCATGGGAATAAATTGGAAAACACTCTGTGGTTAAGCATAGATAAGTGTACAGCCTAGGCAGTAGAAAAGGTGGTAAACATGACTAATTACACTTTAATTGGCAAAACTGAAGCATGAAACTACTTTTGCAATGGGACACAAATTAGAAAGCAGTTTCAATTTCGTATTTGTTGTTTTACCTCAAGATCGCATGAACTTACTGTGTCTTTAGACAAACTTGATTGCGATATGCTATCCGTCATCATTACAGCCTGACCGTTCGCGGCGTTGTGCAAATTATTTTCGCTGTTAGTGTGCAATGGTGACCCCTAAAATTGACACCGAACATAAAGAATCTTGTACCGGGATTACAGGGTTCATAAAACACAAGCACAGAGTATGATATGCTTAACATTTCAATACAAGGACATATTAATAATAATAAAAACTTTCTATGGCAGTTGACACCAAACCCATTAAATTGATGACGTCATAAACACGGCGGAGTGACAAATCGCAAGTCAGGTTCAAATGAGTTCACCTCAGAAGAAGAGCTGTCACCCTCCGCTACGTTGTCCAGAGTTGATTGTGAACTTGAGCTCAAAGTAGTGGAAATGCTGTGGCGAAGGGCGTGCGGCCTTGTGGCGAGTCCACCAGCATGTACTGGCATGTCGGGGTAGTCGATCTGTAACGAAATGCGAGGCGGTAATAATATCTACTCACATTTGAAGTGCCAAATGTGAACTTATTGTCATGAAGTGACGTGACTTGACGTTCACATAAGCTAATATAAAGCTACAGAACAAGTGATAGTACGCTTTCATTGCGGGATGTGTTAAACCGGAAAATACTACTGACTAACGCTGGTCTAAGTCATGCGCTAGTTTAAACAACATCACTGTATAACCAGCAATTAATGCTTCGGTGATGGCCCAGAGAAAAAAGCGGCATAACTGGACGCTACGAAGCCGTCAAAGCGTACAAAATCATCTCGTAAAATGATCTCTAGCCGTAACAATACCACCGGACTATTACAAAGGATCGAACGCATTAAACTTGAGGGTAAAAGCAGTGTTGAAATGCTGGCATGTCAAGGTCTCACTTACCACTCATTAGCCTGGAGGATACAAACATAAAAGATAGTGAGCAATGTCTGTGATCTGATAAAGCCGCAAACTTTGACAAAATTTACCCTGGGGCTTTGGCGGCGACGTTCTGATAGGACTTCGATAGCATGCCTCGCGCTAAAAGAGCGGAAAATACCTACATACACTAACCTTCTTCTTTGACTGCACCCTACATACCAGCAAATACCATGCATTTCTTTGCTTATCATGTACACATTCGCTGATGCACGTTTTTGCTAAGTACTTTAGATAACGCTACAGCTTAGCTACACTTTAATCGTGGATAAATGGTGTCCTTATACTTCTAAGCCTACTTTTCAGGATAATTCACTTTCAACCGAACACCAGGCAAAATGTTCCGTAATGTAAACATAAGTATAAAACGAAAACTCACCGCAATCATCTCAGAAGACGACAACACGACGCATTGGCAACCTCTTCGTTTTGTACCAGGTATTCGCTTACCAAAGCTGTAAAACAAAGTGTTAATAATTGTTATTTGACTTGCTACGTCGCATACATGATAGCCGTAGGTGTTAACAGCAGCAGCGGTTTGTTAAGAAGTACTCATACTAGAAAGGCGATCTGACTCACAAAAATAGTTAGCTCATACAACAGGCCAACGACTTTTTGGTGTTTTTGAGAAAGGGGCGGCATGGTGCGTTATTAATTCAAAGATTTTTCGTCGTTTTAAAGGATGATTTTAAGATCTACTGGCTGTACGATGTGCCGTTTTGTACAATGAGTAGTTTCGACCAAATCTTGCCTTAGTATAGGCGATAAACAGAAGAACCGCACACTGGAAGACCCACTCAAGGCTTTCTACCGGAGTCATAACGTCAACAAAACGCTTTAACACAAACATAACCTGGCCAAACCACCAACAAAACCCTGTCAAAACATTACGTCACCAATAGAAAAACACCACGTCGACTGTATGCAGTGTAATGCAGAATGTGTCTGCAGATACGAACTAGGTACAACGACAGCTGGATGAGGGGACACAAACAGTTCTATAATAGGTTGACTTGGTAAATACGGTTTACAGCGTCTCGCTACCTCGAGCTAGCTACAGCGGAAGCGAGGTGTATTATTTGTAAGCATCGAACTTTGAGTAACCTTTACGCCGGTATTTAACCTGCATACGGCATCGAAAGCGATTCGTTGAAGATCATGATAACGTAAAAACTCCAAATAAATTCTTCAAATGAAATCGCGTTCGTCATGTTCGTCATGCTTACGTTAACGCCGCCTCACACGTCACATTTCAGCGAATTGGACACATGCACTTAAATGTAAATATCCCGATACTGAGAATTTAATGCGCGTTTGCTGAGAAATGAAATAGAATAAATCCCGGCCGTTTAATAGCTGCATGAGTGCACGTAGCCGTTAAAAGGCGTGTGTGCATCGATAATGCATCAAACTCATCGAGTTTCCTTGATTAAAGCAAAACATTTTCCTGAAACTGACTAACTAAACGCAGATACAAAAACCTGTGTCAACAATATAACGCCCTGTCCGAACACAGTCAGCAGCTCCTCGAAAGTGTCCTGTTCAACACACGTTTGCCTTTTTAAAAAGTCTGCGTAGATACGTCGTGTAAAACACCACTGCACGTTAAGGCCTTAAATAAATCCTTAGGCAGCACAAAGAGCATGCATTCGAGGTATGCTGTGCACGCTCCCAGTCTTAATGCGGGATCGAGTGTCATGTGAGATCGGAGATTGAAAACACCGGAATTGAAACTTTCAGTTGAAATCAAAATTCCGCAACACGCGCGTCCTGGAAGAGTCAGCAACCCAGGACAAAAATACACTCCTGTGCAAACACAAGAACCCTCTCAAGTGTACTTGGCTAAACGTGGGCGCTTCACTTAGATGGGACACAAAGATTGTTATTAACGCCGTACAAAGACTTCAAAACAACTTCAAATATGACCAACCATTTAATCAGTATAACTAACCAACCAGGCGCCATTGTAAGTAATTCTAACTGACCTTACTACTGGACATTGAAACTGAGTAGTGATAACATCAAAATTAAAACGTAATCAACTAACCTAGCCGGCACCAACAAATGGTAACTTAGTTAACATTAGTTAACATTGCAGCGCATTAGTTATCACTTAAAGCTGATGACAATTAACGTCAAAATTCAAAACTAGACAACTGACCAGGTCACTGTCGCTATTGACAGATTTCTCTCCCGAAAACGGTGTAGTACTGACAGCCGAAGATTTAACAACCTCCTAAGTGTACACTGTACATACCACGCGAAACACCGCAACCGCCTCTCACAGAATTGAGTTTACGTCTGTTTTGCCAACGCAGAATACACATAACCGCTTTCTGACAACTTTGCGTGTTAAAACCTACAGACACATCATACGTGAATTGAAACCAGGATTGCAATTGTTTTACAGCAAGCAATGATGCAAGAGTATTTCATCTATGCATCAAAGCAAAGCACGTTTTGTGAGAAGTGACGTAAATGGTATTGCGTATGTTGGCCATATTCAGAGTTACTCTCAGACCCAAACATTAATTATTATTATCCCGGAAAAGAAGTAAGTGGTAAAGCATTGGCTAATGCACACTGGCCAAAACGTTTAGCGTCCAACACGTTACAGTAATTAATAGCAAAATGTCAGCCATGGCATAGTGGCATACGATACAGTTGCTGAACATACAGTTCACTTAAATCTGTGTTTAATCGACGTGAAATTGCACTTGAAGGACATTACATCGCCAAATTTCAAGTGCTCAATTATATGGACTGATGCCACAATTATATCCAGTACTGGCTTGATCGCGTGTTTTCGTGGACCTCACCTCTCTACGTGTGCTCTGCGAACAAGAATCATCCCCAAAACAAATCATATGTCGCTTAACCTGCAAAACGTTTAGTTCAGAATCTTACTATGCAGTGATTTGTAATGCAGGAATAAAAGCGTATGTTGGGTCAAACTGAGGCCGGTAATGCGTAACAGTATCCTAAAGTTTTCAGGAATCATCATATGATTAAACCGATTCAACAATTCAACAGGAAAATAACATCCTGTTTGCAAACAACACCTTCACAATCGAAAAGTTTGCATCCTAGAAATATGTATCATGTGCGGGGGGTTTAAGTGTATTTCTACTTGCACAGACATTTATAAAAACGGGTGAAACAACACGGCCACACGCCCAACTACAGCGTAACAATATTAGGAACCGCACACGTGTGGGAAACTACGTTCCTGGGTGTAAATTTATCGAAAAAACATCACCTCTTTCGCTGTAGTAACTAAAGCATTACGTATCATATACAAATATAGAACGTGTAGTTGCTTTTTCCTGGGATGCTATTCTCTATAAAAAGATTAAAATCCTCACACTTCCGCTTTTTGTTGGGAACATAGTTGATCGGTCTATGCGTCATCATTCTTATGATGTCATCGACATATTACGTGGCATCCGATTATTAATCGTTCGACGGGACGCGCTGTTGACTTCGATTGGTAAAAAAGCTCGTGTTAATTTTTTGGGCGAAAATTGTTGGTCGCGACAAAATACCAGAAATACCGCGCTCAAAAAGAATCTTTCGATGGTGATTATCTGGATTTGAACAGAGTGGAAGTTTTGACGGAACAGTAAATACCAGGCCATAAATAGCAAAACCTTACTTCGGGCCAAGTTAATTAAATCTAGTCAAGTAACAGTCGAAAATACGAAAACATGTCATTATTTTTGAAATCTCCATTTAATTGGGCATTTAAGTGCGGGTTATTCTCAGTGAAAAAATCGAGTAATACAGTAACAAAGTCCCACAATTACACAATTAAGGTTATTTTCAAACGATCATACGGCTGTCTCCCGCGTAATATAAACACACTACAAACTATTACTGTTAAGAACATAAATGATTAACTCATTAATTGCACTTCATTAAATACCAAGAAACTAATAGCATAGGCGTTATGATAGAATACGACTAGCTAACACGTTTTCTCCGTACAGATAAACTAACCGGCTAGTTTGGGTTTCTTACTCTTGCTTCTTACTTCTTACTTGTTCATTACGTTATTGTGCTGTCTCACTGTACCACAGGCTAAGTAGTGACTGAACTGCTGTGACCTTTGTCATAAAAATCATATACTTCGTTAAATACTGAACCACCATAGCCCTTATGTCCGACAGGGATATGCTATGCAATTCAGGAAGTATCCAGGTATTGAGTAATTCCACGTCGGGTTGCGCAGACGACCTACATAACAATCTGTTTAAACTGGGTTCGCATAATATAGGGAAGATTGCTATCTCTTCAGTCAAAGTGAGAACCTAATCTGTCTTCCACCGTATGCCTATACTGAATACTCGCAAACAGAACTTACTTAACTTATTCTAACGCGCAGCTCATCGCTCTGGCGAGAGCGCTACATCTGACAAATGCTGAGTTGGTTGAAGAAAAAAGTTTCTGTCGATCTCATTCACAACGATTCATACCCGTTCTATATCGCTTTGATTTATGTGCTACGCCAATCCGTGTCGAAAGTGGAAAACTAGTAAAAAAACCATGGATTCACGCTTCGTAGGTTTAGTATTACGTAAATCGTCCGGATCCTGATACTAAACTACGCTTCGGCGATTTGCTAAGGAAAACCGCAGCCAACGAGTTCAACAAACGACGAAGTTGCCACGAGTTTTTTGCAAGTTTTGCACCAGACTTTTGGGCTTGTAATACGATAACTGGTCCTGTTCAAGCACGCGGAACGATTTCAAAAAGAATTAAACGTTAAAAGCCTCCGAATTTTCGGGGAGTTTTACTTTTAGATTACTACACTAACTAAACGTGTTAATTGATGTATTGTACGGTATTTTCAATGTTTACAACTCAAACGTCTTCAAGCGAACTGAACTCTAAGTGAGACAAAAATTTAAGATAAAATAAATCATTGCTTAAAAGTCAACAAAGAATCTACGAACGACCCTCGATAAAGAAAAACAACAGAGAACTGACTGAAAGCGAATAAATCTCGACTGATCAAAGCAGACGACCAAGTCAGCTTAGTTACGGTTGCTGACGTCATAAGACAGCTCATACGCACAGAGCATCAGCCGCAATGAAGTGTATTTTTAAAAATTGGCGTCGTCTGTTAGAACACTGGTTTTTTCAGTGGTTCCTCGGCTGCATAGGTATAGATTTCCCGACCACATTGGTTTTTGGATTTTAAACCAAAATCGATTTTATATGCAAATACTGCTCTGCAAAAAAGTCTAACGCTGCACTAAACGCTTCGTGATTACAGGTTTATAACCATTTCGATGAAATAATTTTCTTACCAGCTGAATTCTGCGATCTATACCATGACGCTTAATTCTGAATTAAGCGTTACATTAGCACCAAACGCTCTGATGTATGCGCTAAGCGGCCAAATTTGGATATTGAAAATTTTCGCTATTCTAAAAAGGCAATCCACAAATAGCAACGAGTGCTTTTAATAAACCAAACAACAATGTACTGAAGGCGAGGGCGTCACGCATGCACTGTGCTGCGGAAAGCAAGCCATTGTTTCAAGCCATTGAGAGACGTCACGATGCGTGACAACAACGCTTGTAGCTGTGACAACTTTAATTTTACGGAACCTTTTTAAAGTGGGAAGTTTCGCATTGATAGTATTTCCATGTCAAGCTTAACCAAAAGCAAAAATATTCAGCCATTTTCGAAAAGGAGCAAAATTGCATCTATACTATTTATTATTTAATGCATTTTGCAATGCAAAACAGGGGACTGTGCGCACGTTTCGGAAAGTTTTAATTAGAAGCTACATTTGCATCTGTTGCTTCCAATTCCGAGAATCGATCATGAAAGACAATATCTGACCGTAAATAACTCGCTGACTAATTTTTGTAAAGGTCCGAACAGACCGTTCTGCAGCACTGCAAAAACCAATCTCGTATCGCACGCGATGTCAACTGTAATTAATTAGTATAGCCACCCTGCATTGTACGTTCAAAAAGGCACCGCAAACGATGTATAAGATGCAAGCTGAAACAGGTTATTTGTGGACTAATTTGACCAGTGGATGTCGTGATGATAGCTTGTACGACTCGTGTTGGCTTGTCGAATCGTATCATGTTCTGATTTTAAACGCAAAATTTGTTCAGTTGCAAATAAAAACAGCCAAAATTTTGCTGGGTATCACACCTAAAGGCTACAAAGTTGCGGAAAAGTTTGGAAAATGCAGTGGCTTGACAACCGAAGTGACAGGAAGTGCATTAGAGAAAAGTTACAATTGTGAATTGGCGATAACTTCAGAGCCCTGTGTCAAATTACGTTCTGCATTCGGCAATTGTAAATGGCAAGGCCAAGAAACGGAACTTTTCCGTCAAAACAGCCCATTACGGAAATACTTAATCTCTTGTAAGCGCGGTTTTAACACCAATAGCTCTAATCCGCATCACGTAGCCTACCTTGAGATAGTCTCTTGTATGAATAAGTTCGGCGTGTCTCATCATACAACAATATTGACCGCAAATAGGAAACCAGAAGTCAGTTTGCAGCTCACGAACGCCTTCAAGTAAAGTTTACTACCACTTTGAACGAGTAGACACATCGAACATTTAAACGTGCTGCCAACTGCTGGTTGCTGCTGTCGATACCGTCATATGCATCTTTTTGTTCACGTTAAGTTGTACGTTTATTTTCAAGTCATCGCAAACTTTCGTCGCTGGCTATTATTGCCACTGACCGAAGAGTCAACCACAGAAGCGAACGCGTTTGACCTTTACGTAAGTTGACGAGCGGATAAGGTAAAGCAATTAGTTGTCTAACTAAAAATTCACAATTACCCAACACTAGTAGCTGGTTACGTAATAGCTAGCGCGTGGGCTCTGTTTGTGCGACACAAGCTAAACGTGATATCCTGGCCAACATGCAAAGCTGCAAATTATTAAATAGCTTCGCTTGGACGTAGCTGATCTGGTTAAGCAGACAGCCAGAGAAACAACATGTGACGAAGTCTACAGACTACAAGGCATGTGAACGAGTGACTTATAGTAGCTTAACGCCATCTCGCGGTTGGATGAATCACCATTTTAAATGATATAGCTGCTTATAGCATTTTGCCAAGGCGGCAAATATCTTCGCCTTGTACAACGTGCGAAGCAGCAAGTGGTAAATTGAAACAACGGAAAATGCCATTATCGAGAGAACAGATTGTTGAATCTCTAAATCCGGAAATATGTTCAACGAATACGTTTTACAACGCCGCAAAGCAACCACAAAGCTGTGAACGTTTCCTACAAGCGACAAAACACCAATTACTGATCGAATGAGATCGGTAAGCGGAAGTCATGAAAAAATAGAAACATGGCTGGAAAATCCGATTTCTTGCTTGCCATTCAAACATAAAATCGCGAAATTAAATATTCAATTGCACATTTCCATCAAATAAAGGTTAAGCTGTTCACGGTCAAAAAAGTTCAATTCAAGTTGGCAAATGTGCAACGGTGTGCATATTAATGCGGTTACGCAACAAAAAAACTTACTGCATTCTTAAACAGGGCGGTAACGGCTGAGTTCGACGCGATAAAAAAGTATCAATTCCACCGACTGTCCAAACTGGTGTTTACCGCGCTGTTATGTCGCCATGTATATTTTTAAGTGCACTTGACGCGCGTTAAGTATTACAGGGAATTTTACGTAAACGATTCCAACAAAAGACACATTATCGCTCGAGCAGTAACTTACCGTTATCATTTTCACGAAAAACGAATAGACGTCAGACTTGCATGAAAAATAACACAAAATCACTGATTTTTATTGTCTACCATGTTAATGGTCGTCTGGAGCACTTGACTATTACCGTAATAGCCAGCCTTTGTTTTGGTCGATTTTTGGTAAGTTACTTCGTCCAATCAATTCCAGATGACTAGAATATTACGAGTGATTTTAAGCAGATTGAAATCTGTCAGCAGATGCAGCTTTCGTCGAGAACCGTATGAGACAATACGTTTGATACTGAAGCGCTGACATGTGATAAATAACAATACAAGGCGCTTATGCGAGTGAATACAGCAGAATGCGTGCCCTGACTGCTATGAGGCCTTATTGTGCGAATACTGTGCAATTGGTCACGCTCAAACCGACGGAAAACAAAGTTATACCTTTGTTGGCTTTAAAAAATGGGCACGTGCTCTAACTAGTTCGCTTATGAATTGATAATCGGGTGTGTCAACGACTACGTAACAACTGGTAAGCATACGCGTTCAGAGGAAAGTCGTATTTTGAAAAGCGTGATGGAAATAGCATTACGCGTGAATGCGCGTGTGTACAGCATGACAAAATATTTGACAAAAAGCGCAGACATTTCTTGGGCGTCCGACTTAACTCGGGCTATGACTGTTATCTCTGGACTGGCGTATGACGTCAGGACAGGAAGAAGCAGCAAGGAAGATACCAATTATGACGACACAATTACAGCGCTGATAAATGTAACCACCGAATGTCGTTCACCTCTGTGCCGACCGATAAGTACGTCAAGCTGGTCTGTTTCCACAAAGCTGGATTCGCATGCTGCGGCGGTAACAATTACCCTGTTTTATGGCTCACAATTAAACGCAATTAAATACCATAACAGACACATTTGACGTGTGTGCTATATTTCATTTGTCTTTGCTTAAGTCAAATCTGTTGAGCAACTCTTTTGCCTAAGCATCTAAAGCCACAGCAATTCTTTCACATGTGTACGGGTTACGGCGTGACTCACTAGCTTTTCAGTTATGTACATTCCTACTTATCACTAAACACACCGACCTTATTAATGTTTAACGTAGAATGCTGTGTACAAAGCAGGCGGCAAAACTTACGTACGGAAAGTTAGTTTCATTCGCCATTATTTGATGGAAGCAATATGGAACTGAAAACTGCTTTTGACTTTCGGCACAGAAATGGAAAGCGGAGATTCCATTGTAGTGGATATACGTAAAGAGGAACAATTTGCATTTTTAAATGCATTCTCACGCAATTATGGCATCCCAAAAAAGCACCATACGTCCAACTGCAATGCTTTTGAAACCAAATATCGAAATTGAACAAGGGCTATTTTTTTTAATATTAGCCGTAAGCAGTTTCCTATCGTTATGCTCAAAGGTGCATTGAAACTACGTACGTACGAATAAAGTTTCGTATAGGATAAGCCAAAAAACGAAACCGAAATTTCGCCCAAAAATGCAACATTGCGCAAAAAGATGCGACTTTTTATGGAAAATTAAGTAACTTAAAAATCTAACATTTAAACGAAAAGTTAAGAAATTTTGGCCACCTATACAGAATGCGGACGTATAAATTCGGTCAGGACGATTCACGCAATTTCGTAAAATCACGAGAACTCAATTTTGTGATATTGAGGATATTCGCATCCGACAACAGTTGATCGAGGGTCAAGGCTGTTGTCCGCGTTTCGCTGACAGGTCGAGAAAATACGCTTGAACGTTGAAAACAGTGGGACAAAGCTTATTCTACTTGTCTATCGTTTTCAAAGCTGAACTACCAGCAACTAGCGATTGTATGCATAAGCGTAGGCAACAAATGCATTGTAACCACACGTCCTGACAAGCTGTAGCATCGAACACGTAAATTCCGCTTTGGGTTATACTTGGTATGGCTGCCTCTGTAATGGGAAATGCGTAGTTAGAGCGACGAAATTAGACCACGCGGTGTTGTATGGAAAGATTCTGTCCAGTAAAGTAAACGTTTGACAAATGGCAACCCGTGGGCTTCCACATTACCTTGTTGTGTATGACGTCACGATAGGATAAATAGTTACAGTATTGTGGCAGTTACAAGGATGGGCTTAAGTACTTGCGACGTAAATTGTACTTAACAAGAGCCTTCAAGCTTGTCATTGTACTCTTAAATGCCGAGTAGCTGTAACAAAATAACTGTTTTCTATGAGAGATCACTACATTTAAAGACCAAGCCTATGGGCCATTGACAGTTTAGACTAATAGCTGTAAAACATACGGTAATAAAGTACCGCAGTAACCACAATATTGCACCAATAGCATCAAGCACGTTCTAATATGCAAGTTATTTGATAATCCTTTTGTGGCTGCTTTGTGCAGCTAGATAATACCATTGTAAATATATGCTTTGCTGGAACAGTATGCGAAGTAAATAAAACATTTACCTTACACACACGCTGAAAATAATTAGCTGGAATGAGAGGAACTATTTCAAAAGTTTTGCTATTGCTTTTTTCTATTGGGAAAAGATACATCATGTCCAGTGGCATGAATGCATAATACGACCAGCACACACTACTTTGTTAGTATTAGTGGCAGTTCAACATTACTAACATTACTAAGTACCAATAGACTTGGGGATATTTTAAGATTTCATTTGATAGAATATTTGTCTTCATTGCAGCCTGCAGGTGGGAGCCTACATGAACTCATCAAAAAATGAACTGTGCAACTATTCGATACCAACATGAATAAGGTTGATGTCTCTAATCAAGTCTATAATTTAGGTTATACATCCAACTAACACTTACAATGATGATATTTCTATACATTACTAAAATGGAAAGCACGTAAGTCTATACATGTGCATGCCACTGCAAAAACTTACGCCCTGCCTTGTCACAAGACTATAATTGTGTGGACATGTTACCGATAATGCAGCAAGTCCAGCAAAAAGAATAAAGAACAGACAGACAATGTGAAACTGATGAGCTAAGTGGTTTCATGCATAATTAATATAAGAATGGATGTTGACACGTACCATTGGTAAGGAAGGAACATTGAACCTTGAATAAAGACTGAGCCAGACATGAGCACGTACCAACAGTGGCAAGGATCATCTTTCCTGAAAAAGAATCAATAATTCATCTTAACAATTATATACAATATTAATCAAGGACGGTCAATTCAAACTATTGTATGCGGAAAATTAATGACAGAAAGGTATTGAAATGATTAAAGCCGATAAGGCATATATCACAATATAAGGGAGAACATAAACCAGGATACTCCTGACTTAGCAAACACATTGAAAGGGTGAGACTTTCTATAAAGTATTTGGTCTTGATGTCTTGGGTCTATTGTCTACCTATAACTCACATACAAACCACACAATTCGACCAAAATGACACACAAATAAAACTCAAATATAAAAGAAGGCTGATATTCATTCACAACCTGTAGATGGTGTCATTTTCGCTGTAGGATTCGTATCGTACTTGAGAACAGAGATCTCGCAAATTTTGCTCTTTTAATCCACTAAGGATCTCAAGGCGATGTAGCCTCGAATATATTACATTGAGTTCCTGAAAAATTCATATCTTAGCATGTTTTCATTGTGTAATCAGGTATTCGCCAAAGTAGTTTTCAAAGATATGTGGATCTGTGTATACATGTATTTGTAATATAAAAGAATTGGATACATGCGCAAGTAAATTTTTCTATTCCTTACATACTGTACGAATTATAGTACCAGAAATATACGGCACATAAAAATATGGTATGTGCCGGCCACATAACTAATATGAATATCAGAAAAGAAACATACCCTTTCACTTCTCTTAGCACCTGGCGTTCGCAGTGCGAACAGAAATTCATTATCCAGGCCTCTCATTGACA
Organism: Clavelina lepadiformis; assembly: GCF_947623445.1. Taxonomy (NCBI): domain Eukaryota; kingdom Metazoa; phylum Chordata; class Ascidiacea; order Aplousobranchia; family Clavelinidae; genus Clavelina; species Clavelina lepadiformis. The sequence goes on along the minus strand of NC_135248.1, from coordinate 12,672,663 downwards.
TCTTATAACACTTCTAATGTCTTGACTCCCATGATCTACATATTCGATCATGTCAGTGCATTTCCAAAAGACTTAATGGAATGTGTATTCCCAAGCCAACTGTCCAATAGCTTAATGCAGTGCAATCAATCGTATAAATGCAGCCTCAGTCTTAATAATGCTATGTTTAAAATTCTCTAAATGAAAGAGCGCCTTCGTAAAGACATAAAAGATAATTATTACTGCATGATCAGGATTCATAACATCTATATACACAGAATTCCTCTAGAACTGCTGTTGTTATTAAATTTAAATTGCATTATATGCAGGAAAAAAAATATAAACTTAAAAATGAAATACATCTAATGAAAATATATATCTAAGACTAATCCTAAAACAGGTTTTAGACGTGCAATAGTAAATGGATCACAGTCTTCACAAGACTCTACTGTACCATATGTACTTATATACAGTTTTTATCATGACGACTCACTGCCAGATTCACAATGCATGGTCACTTAAATTAAGTACCAATATACATACAGAATTTATAGTAAGCAAGCATGTAACTTTAATTGATGCTTAAGATTAAACGAAAACAAATAACAGCTTTTTCCAATAAATGAACGATTAATTTGCTGTCACAGTTATATAGTTGGGAGAAAAAATTAAGAGTGTTCACATCAGAAAATTTTGATATTTCAAATTCCTCTAGATTATCCATTTTCAAATTCAGAATATGGAATTAGAATTTCATCTCCACTTGACTGCTTTACAATCCTATTTATCCAAATTAAACCCTTCGTGACATCAGCAGGCATAGTTACTATTGTATGTCTGCCACAAAACTATGTTTGGTCTCAGCTACAAAGCTCTAAATACCATGTTGCAAACAAGTGCAGAACATTTTCTGGAAAATTGTCATTAGTTTATATCAAGAATCAATCCATCTAACAATGGAATGTCTGCAAGTTTCATTCAAAAACAAAAAGCACTTTTTATTTAGAATGTGGATGTGACAAATTAAAAAACATACGATATTAGTATTTGAATCTACTTGATATTCCGAAATAGATAACGTAGAAAGAACTACAAAATGGGGGTTTCTGAGTGGTTAAACGATTTCGCTTGGCTACCCTTTCTCATTAATAACAAGCTGCGTTTTACTTAATAAGGAAGTATGTTTTCCTTTACACATGCATGCTTACTTACATTTTGTGCTTTTGCTAACATTTACACGCACACGCACACCGGACATTGAATCGTGCGTGCACACACATCTGGGTTATAGACCCTTATATAAACGATGTGATTTTAAAGAGAGATTAGGTAACCAGTTTCTTTATTTCGCTGTATAAACAATACTAACAGGATATGTGAAACTTGTATATCTCTAATCATACACTGTACTCAACTAGGGAGTTAAGTAAAGAGAAAAAGCATGTATCATATATATATTACTAATTTTGGTTTTTGGATTCTATACTGCTATCATCTATCAAGAAACAGCAATAAATAAGCTAACTCCTCAAAGTGGAAAGAGTATTTATTTATACTAACACTAACTAAAATATTGCCTTTTAGTAATAATGCCATTGGTTCTCATAATATATGCAGCAAAGACTATAGCAGGCCTACCAAAAATTTGAAAAAATAAAAAGGCACAAGTTGCCAATATTCCGTACCAGTCTTTCTTACCATACATAGCTCAAAATTTCATTATCCAATGTGTTGGTAATATATATATGACAAACATATTAATTTCACAATAATACTAACTGCTATCAGATAGAATCGAGCATTCAGGTAAGACTTAATAACTGACATTACGATTTTGTTATCACAATTTCTTGTGGAAAGCTAATTTCTAAACGATAGTAGCCTAGTTTAGTGAACTGTATGTTCGATCCTTATGTATCATTTGACACATTATGCAATTAATGTAGTTTCACACACTTAGGTCAAGCCTGAAAAATGCACAACATCTAACACAACAATGAGCATTTACTGTGAATGTCAAGAAACATTTAAATTCAATCCACAAAAATCCTATATCCTAAGACTAACTAAGTGTTAGTCTCAAGGCACATACCCCCAAGAGGGCATTATGGAAATATCACTTTCCAAAACAGTTTATATGTCTGTTAAATACATTGCCTAGCAAGTACATACACAATCGTACAAATTATTTTGAGTACTTCAAAAACTTCTCTAAAAGCATTCTGAAATACTAGATAGCATGCAGAAGGAAATTATGATCATCGTACAGTTACAAATGTACGTTCAACAAAGGCTGGTACAATGAAAATCAAATAGAACACATACAAAGAAGCTGCTTACATTAAACAAGCATATCACAAGCATCGGTAGACAATCTAATTACTATTCTCAAAACTCTTAATAGGACTACACAAAACAATTGATGTAATTATTATTAGTAATTATAATTAACACATTTATGTATTTTCATTAGGCCTACCATAAAATATCACACAATCACTTGCAAGGTGTATGTAGTTATAATACTTGAAGCACCAATAGTATTTTTAAGTATTATTGCAGTATGCTGACTATTAGTGCTAGTAAAACAACAGAAGAAGAGTTGTATGCCTTCCAAAGCAATTAAAATGTTATCATGATATGGTAGAAGCATCACAACTGACAATAGTTCCAATAAAAGGAAGTTTGTATAAGAATCATTTGGCTCTGCTCTAGTAAACCTGATTTAAAATTTACTTATATACGCTTTTAAAGCTAAATGTGTACAAAAATTAACAGATGTTTGGTGTGAGGTGGAAAAAGACCAAATATATTGTTATATACCAGGGGTGGAAAACTTGTTCAATGAAAGAGTCACTTGCGGAAAACTACAAACACAAGTGAGTCGCAAAATCAGTAGTGTTTGTCAATTTGGTTATTATAATATAATATTAGATAATTAGTAGTCAATTTGGGATATTACTATTCAGCTAGAAGAGCCAAAAAACATGTCGGCGAGTCTCAGTTTGCCCACCGTTGTTATATACCATGTATACTAATATTTTTCACAAACAACACATTACATAAGTGTGTAGGGTGTTACAATACCTGCACCTTCTCACATGACCGACTGCCATATTGAAACAGATGCACTAAACTGGGTCTCAAACATCTTTAACATCGGAATGCTGTAGAATTGTCAACATTTTTGCCAAGTGCAATATGTTTAACAGTTGAATTACAAATGTAGCTCGGAGTGTAGCAAACTAAATTTTGTGTATAGCACAGATATTATGGAATACACAAAACACTATTTATTTTCATCATGAAATTATATATCTCTTTCATATAGTTTCAACCAAGTTGCACAAAATTTAACTAACCGCTTCACAAAATGCAAATAGATTTTTGGGTTTGTGAAGTAAGGGAAGAAATCAAGTTTGAGCGTACATATTCATGTATCTCGTGCGTGCAGGTGCCATACTTTCCACTAGGGCCAATATGTTCCATTACTAACAATACTTAATACAGTAGCCTAGTCTATATCATAGAAAAAAGTTCATAAGAAAGTTTGTATAGTTACTTAACTTGCCGGTAATACTGCAGGGCTAGCCTTAGTCTATAGCTTCAAATAAAATTCAAATAACATTAAATTTATCGTCTTGTTTAAAAACGTAATTACCTTGTTCGACTTAGTTCAAAATTTCTGGTAAGCAAGTATTATCGCATACACTCTGACACTGCTATGCCATTAACTTTAGTTAGTCTAGGCTTGCCCACACCGGTACAGTTTGATCAGGAAATTGACTAGCATTACATATAAGCACTTCCATATTTTGCGCGCGCAAATAATAAAAACAAAGATTCAAATTTTAGTCTAACCTCGGGCGAGTCTAACATGCATGTTGCGTCGCTGGCGTTTTGCCTCTGGCCTTCGGAAATTAGTATACTAGCCTAGTCCTACCGAGCGTATCCACGGAACCTTGTACGGCATCTGTAACATTACGCAGCTCGGTACCGGCTTTTTTATGTCAAAATCGATAAAATATGCCGAGCTTTAGGGTATCCTTACCGGTTTAGGCCGAGCCTAGTTACGGTCTGTCTGTAGCCCACAAGTTTCTACAATAAAAATAACAATAATAGACGCAAGTATCGCAACCAGTAAGCTAGGTATACAATCCAAATCGGCATCTACGTTGTCACCGATCATTGAAGTTACGTAACAAGCTCGAAACTCGGGTGGCAAAACTAACTCAGAGGCTATCCTAGACCTAATCAGCAACCTGTGGAAGTCAAAAGACTTTAGCTAGGCTAGTTCATTGACATTGTACTGACGCGTCCTCTAACGACCAAAATGAGTCGACAAAATGGCCACAAATTGTTTGATATGGATTTTTATTTTCGACATACAAAAGTGCTTTTGTCGCTTGGCAAGAATTCATGCGCCAACGTGCAAAGAAGTTGTTCTGTGAGAAATTGTTTCCATATCAATAACTGTATATAACTAACATTATAATAAAGTTACAAACGCCAAAAAAATTCCATCACCCAAAGAATTCAAAAAGTGAAAACATATTTTTAATCTTTTTTTTCATCAAACTAATAAATTTCTTTATTTTTAAGTAATGAAACTCTAGACACGGTAGAAATTATTCCAATTTTGTAGTCGACTTATTCCTTTTATGATTTTTGTCCAGAGTGGATTTTACTTCTTTGATGAAATACGCAGACCTACATAAGTAGAAGCGGCCCATTTTGAGTCCGGTTTGAAATGCATACAGACGGATAAAGTTTCGCCAAAGAATATAAGTTGGGCGTAAGATGTAGCAGATTGGCAGACAGAATATTTTCGTCTAAAATCGACAGATAATCGTTAAGTAATGAAATGTAAAGCACTAAATAAAAGTTGAAAACGCAAGTGTAAGCTATTATATAACGAAAACAACGAAAAAACCTCTATGTTAAAGAGAAAAACAAGAACTTAAGAACAATGTCCAAGATGTGGTGCTTGTCGCCACAAGTTCGTGAAGCATGAAGAATAGATATAGGCCTAAGCCTTTGTTGTAACTTAGTCTTACCGACGCTTTGAAGGTGCCTTTTCTTGTCTAGCCTTAGGTATTTTTATCTTTACCTCTGGTCTTCTTGGAACACGGCGTAAAGATCTTTTTGGGCAACGCATAGAAGCTAAAGAGTAAAAAATAATTAATCTCATTGTTTTAATATTTTAGCAGAATGTAAAGCGTAATACAATAAGTTTAAAATTAGACAAAGTAACCCAGATAGCACGTAGTTGTCGGCCCGACGGCTACAACAAGCGATTCTCGCTCTAGCGATTGTAACTCCTCCGCCGCTGATGGGTAGCAAGCTAGACATGGCGTTTTTACGCCGTCTAAAGCTCTTTGTCGGGCCAACGGAGGTCCATTAGTGACGTTAGATGATACCGTAAAACTGTTTAGAACAAAATAATGATTAAACATACATAAGTAAGTTATATTTAATATGTTTAAAATATAAATGCTATTATTTAATGAGGTTCGTAACAGTCGGAAAGGTTTTATCACTAAATGTTGGTAACTAATTATAATAATTATGGTAATTTCTATAGTAATAACACCTTTGGCTTTTTTATTCAGATATTTTGGATATAACACGTATTATACTTCTTTGTTTATTCTGGGTTTTTGTTAAACAGTTAAATAAAAATTTATTTTTAAGTTATCAAATCGACGTCATTTTAATGTCTTTTCTGCTTTGAGGCTATCTATTCGACCCCAGTCACGATGTCTAGTTTGAACAATGCGATAGGATAGTTAGTAATAATAGTTAATAGTTTTTACATACAATACAATACGATACAATAGTTTGGATTGGGGATGTAACATTTAAAAGATATGAAGACAGGCAAAAATTGTTTTTTTGGTGGATTTTAAACTATAGTTAGTTAAATATATAGTTAAACTGTAAATTATAGTTATATATAGGCTTACCTATATCTTCGTCACTTCTGTTTTCTATCAGTATTTGCAGAAGATCGGTCATTTTTTCCATTGGAATCCAATTTTATGCAACCTTATAAAGGCGAGAAGTTAAAACAACATAATTTGTTAAAATCAAAATTATTTAGCTGATTTTAAAAGAAAGAAATTGCCTAAAATAATTGTGGGCCTTTTAACGAAACAATGCCTTTGTATAGCTATTAACTTTGCATGGATACCCAAAGCATTTAACAAATTTGATGCTGAGCAAGTTATTTCAAATTGAAATGTCTCGCTAGGGCAAAACATTACTTTATTTCCCTGAGCGCATTGAACGATTGTATACGCTTAAAGCAATTTTAGCATTGCGGGGCTTCATTGGACAAAAACACAACTGAGATAAATATTTCATAAATCTTATGTTAACATCTGATGCCATCTTATACTGGAAAAACTACTCATATTTGTTTAAGTTTAGCGTTGGTATGTCATTATAGCCTATACAAGTTAGTTATAGCCTATGCGTAAACGAATTTATTGTTACGTCCGGCCTTACTGACTAATTACTTACCAAGTTAATTTGCATAGGCTACTTACTTACCTTTTTATTTATAGATTACAAACGCACAAAAACTTGAAGATGATTACACTAACATGAGTCAAATTGATATCAAAAGTCATAAGTTAAATCAATCACATTGTCAACTCATACCATCATTGTCAGTTTGTCACCAGCGACAGGTCCGGGTCCTCGGAACTCGATTTGCAGAATGAGTAATGTGTATATATTCGTGCGGTTATTTCTCATTGTTCAACCTAAAAAATTAGCTCAATAATATCCTAAACGAGCGTTGGCGGAAGCATTCTAATTTTGTATTTGCATTCTATTCTATTACTTATTGTGACATATATAATCAATAGCTGTCAGCAGTCAAAGCTCTAAGAAATAAATCTATTACCGATGTAAAGAAGCCTAAATAATCCTTGTTTTGTTTTTACACTGAAAAAGCCTGTCTAAAGATATTATAAGTTACTGCTGCCTAAGTATAGGCTACCAATTAAACGGCCTATAGACCCTAAAAGCTTTAGTTAAAAACAAAACTGTGTTTTTCAAGTACAGTAACTTATTTTTAAATTCAGTATGTCATTTATGTGGATAGTAAACCTATAGACTATGCAGTTTTTTTTATAATTTACATAGTTTATATTGTAGGATTTACATAGGAACTTGCACTAAGACAAGTTATAGATAATAATAAGCGGGACTGGAGCTAAGATGTACGCGTTCAATGGTTGTTTGTGAATGCTGTAAAGTTTCTGACGAAACACCATATCAGCTGCGCTGCTGTACAGAAAGTAAAACACTTTTCGCCATCAAAGTCATCAAACAGTTGTATGCATATGCAGTTCATCTCTTTGTCTCAAGCAGCGTGTCGCCGTCGTCGTCAATTCTTCGCCGTATCAATGACGCATAACCAGGCAGTTTTGTCCTTTCCGTCTATGCATACGAACGACATGCTAATTAGTCAACAACAACCTGTGCTTTTCCCGCCATAATGCGCGATGGTGTTTTTGTTGTACTTGCAGCGAGTAGGCCAACTTCCGCTTTTGACAAACGAACAATAACCGAAGACTTCCATTAATTAATAGTACAAGCCTGATAAGAACACTACACAAACTAGCACATCAGCAGGTCCGGTTTAGACACGCGTAATGATTTCTCAGGAAATAAGCAATTAATTTTGAAACAGTATATTAGAATTTCGTCGTATATTTTAACTCATTTCGCGTAGTTTCATAACCATCGTATCACAACCAGCAAGTCAATAAACCATTCAATTATAACTAACTTCAACATTTTTGCAGACACATTTTTGCTTAATGCTTCGGAGTGCAGTCTGTCATTCGCTAAGGTGCACAAACCTATTAATTTTCCCTCTCTTTGATAGATATCGAAAACACGCTAATTGGTCAAAGAAACACACACACGCTGTCCGCTAAAGCAGTGGTTAAATTGTTGCCGTTAGATTTTAGCTCCAGCGACAGCTTAATTGCCAAAACCAGACGAATTACCTTTGACCGATAGCACGGGATCAGAGCTAGTCTTCAGAGAGAGGATAGACATGCCAACAACTTATAAAGCCGGCAAAGCATAAGCAATCGATAAAGAGTTTCGTTATAAGCGCGAAACACGTCACTTCATTACCGAGCAATCTCAGTACAGTCTAGTACCGGTAAAGGTTGGCAAACCGTTTGGGAGTTTGTCAAGAAACAATTGCTTTCAAAAATGTCTCGATCACATGTGCTATCTTTTCGTGAAGAGAAAACGTTGCGAAGTCCATACAACGTCGGAATTTTTTCTTGATTTAAGGAATTTGTTAATACACAAGTTACAGAAAAACATGTAGAGACTTATAACCGATTTTTAGCAAGGATTTGTGGAAAGTGGAGCACAAGATTATAACGTTTAAGCAAAAAAACAAACCCTTTACCGCCATATACGTCAGCATACAGGTTGAATGTCAGCTATACAGATGCAATTAGTCTTTTTGCTTCAAAGAACATATTGTCATCGGCGGTAATTATTTAGCCGCGTGAATGTCGCACAACACTTGGCATTGCGCAAAGTTCCTTTCAACAATCACAGTCTCTCTCTCACTGATCGGTACGAAAGCTCCGCTCAAACACGATTACTGGTCTGCCGGGTAAAAATTAATTATTAATCGTATAACGCGGAATTAACTGACCATTAAAATGCCGTCTTATATTACATTGAAAACTTCACCTTAACGCGCAGTTCCACAATTTCACAGCAGTGATTGATATAAAGCTTGTCTTGTCAAATCGCGCGTAATTAGTTATCAAGAATCAATCGCTCGCGAAAACGTCTGACTCAGTGATTCTCAAACTGTGTGCCGCCACAGATTCTAAGGTATGTCGCGAATCTTTTTGGAATTTTGTTAATGAACGGTATAAATATTTAAAATAAGACAAGCAGACAAGCATATGCGTCTTAAAAGCACTCTAATTGCTTCAATAACTGATAACAAAGCACATGTCCATCCAATTAGCACATCTATCGCATTAAAACGTGAAAAGAAAATTTTTAAAGCAACTTTTCTTCTCTCCTCTCTTGTAAGTGTGCAGCGAGCGTTTTATAATTTTTCTAGAGTGCCACAAGCTAAAAAAGTTTGGGAACCACTGGTCTAACTAGTAGTATCTGGTGAAGGGGGACGTTGATAACTTGATACATTTCCCATTTGCTGTTGCGTATTATCGTCATACTTTTAAGGCGTTTCGCTATATATGGACGAAATATTTAGCCATTCATATTTGCAAAGATTCATAGAAAAAAGGTTTCTACCTTTACAGAGAGAAAACGGCAACATGTGATAAACAGACAAATGAATCCTGTAAAACCAGCTCGGTTACTGAAGCAATCATGATTAAGCATTGCCGCAAAATTCAACGATTTTTAACTGATTTTAAAGCTTTCTTTAAACAAGCACTTTGAGGAAATTACATCGACGGACTAAAAACAAAATAGAGTCGAAACCGCATTAAACTGCAGAATAAGGTTTGAAACAAAAAAAACAGCAATAAATATGCACCGGCCTTTTCTATGTGCCGGTATAGTATTAACACGCCACCGTCCATTAAAACCAAACCTGCGCTCAACCACAAATATGGTCGCAAAAAGACGTAGCTTTCAGTAACATGTTTAAGCCGTTTGGATTGAAATGTTTATTGGCCGCATGCGCTTAGATTGTCATGTACATTCCTGATTTTAATTGCAAAATCTCAAACAGACTATCGAAACCGTTACAGCACCTCACCTGCGTTACCAGCAGTAAACAAAGTAAATACACTGTTGCGCCACTTAGCGGGAATCAGGATCGGACGTAAACAGCAAGCAAGAGCTTCCTGTTGTGTGAGAAGCACGTCACATAGGTCTGTCTGATAAGGAAAGAAGAGCTTATTTATACACAATATGCACGGCCGCATTGAATTGAGGATGCTATATGCGCACGGTAGCGATTTCCGGAGTCGCGAACTCATGCAATACGCCCTGTCGCGTGATTAATTACTAATTAATCACTCCCAAGATAAGCGATAAGTAAATTCGAGTGTGTATTATGACTATCGTTCATATCAAGTTCGAATACAAGTGGATTAAACGCATTACAGTTCATATAACTCGGCAAAATAGGTGAACACCAATGACAAAAACTTGAACGCGTTATTAGCGAAAGCTGCTCAATCAGTCGATCGAATAATTGCCGAAAATACGGTGAAGGTTGACGCTTTTATCCTACCTCGGTTAACTCTGAATTTCTGATCTCCAAAGGCGAACGCAAATCAAAAGCAATCTTTTACAGAAAATAAAAGCACGTCCGTAAAATTTAGCGTATAAAGCTACAGCCGATGCAAAAACCGAACGTATCAATTGGTTGCTAATGGTACGACCCTTCTGGAAACAGAATTAGCACAAAAAATCTGCGAAAATCGAAATTTGTTTATTTTTGCAAAAAGATCAGTATATCTGCAATAAAAGCATGTTTAAAACACGTGAGTTGATATTTGTGTGCGGTATTTCACAAGCAATTATACGTTAATATAACATTGTGGAAAATAAAAGGCTGCCACTATTTCACCGGAGAAAATCGTGCGTTCGAAGCTATTTTTCAAAGTTTCTTGTTAACCTAACTCTAGTACTAACTTATATCATAGTAACCTAAACTTAACCTAATTTTGCCTTTTTATCTAAATCTAACTCCCAAAAATCCTTAAATAGCATAGATCAACTTTTTGTATACCCATTCTCCTATAGCCTAACCACATATCTTTAACAACAGGCTGCGTGACTTTCATGCGGTGAAATAGTCATTTCGAAAATAAAAACGGTTTCATTCAAACGTGTCATCCGACAACCTACATTCTAGAAAGATTTTTTTCATTGGATACAAATCAATCAGGAAAGCAAAAAACACAAATAAAATCCGAATACATGGAACATTTAAGAAATAAGAATATACTTGAAGGATTTGGGCAGTCATAAAGAATAAAATCTGAGAATACCAACGATGTTATTTCTTTTCTATGGTCTTTTCTCTACTGTTGGTCTTCATTAAACGCGGCGAAGAGGTCCTTTTGGGCGACACATAGAAGCTAAAGAATAAAAAATCTCTAACAGTCTAACCGTTAGACTCTAACGGATATTTCTCAGTACAACAGAATGGAAAGAACAAACAAGAACGACGCGAAACGCATTTTTTGCGAACAAGTTTCTACCGGGATGAAATGCCTTTTCTCGAAGGCGATTGTTTTTCTGCCACTGCCATGTCCCACCAGCGAAAACGTGAAGATAAAACGAAACTTTACTTGTATAAACGTATTCTATATCTTAAGCCAAAGTGTCTTTTAGTGGAAAGTATTGGACCATTTCAACCATTTTTTAAACCGAAAACAAAATAGTCAACTGTCAATGGTGTACTGTACTCAATAATCAGCCATAGCCCCCATCTATACGCAATCAAGTACGATAAATTTTACACCTATGACTGTCTTACACTGTAGCTAAAAAAACAGCCAAGCATACCTTACCTTACAATCATCGCACAGCGTAAATAAAACGCCAGCTATGTGCTGTGGTGTTAGGACTGGTTTCACCCCGAAAGTGTCTCCTTGGTTGAATATGAATTTCTCATTTTTGTGACGATAACAAAGTTTTCCTTCCAGCACAATTGCCCAAGCATTAAGCTGAAAACACCGCATGTAAAACCATGGAAAGTGAACAGAATTTTGTGAGTGTGCTCAGCGAGAACGACAACATCTTTCGCAAACTGCTATAAGTTACGTAAAACGTAATAAGCACAAACGAATCAAAATTCAAAGGAAAAACGATGTTAACGTTATACCACTAAAAGTTGTTACCATTCTTTAACAGTTATAAAACTTGGTACAGGCTCCGGTATACCTCGCATATATAGGCCTACCTGATCGTTTGGTTCAGCAATAACGGTTGCAGCTCTTGAAAAAACCTCCAGCACAGCACACTTGCTTATATACCGCTTGGCAGAATTTGGCAGAAATTGGCAAGGTGCTGCAGAAAAGTTCGAAAGAAATTCCACCACTTTTGCTAAATGACGTAAAGACTTTAGTTTATTCGAAATCAACGAAACGATCGAGTATTACTGTAATCACAAAAAGGCTTTTATACTGTATTTACATTTCAAACCATCCCGTGAGAAATTAGCTAAAAACTGCACTATTGCCTCTTTTAATAAAATCAGCAGATGACGTACGTATTTCCTACAGCAACAATGTAAAATCAAATTATTCAACTTTTAAAAAAACATACCTATATCTCTTTCACTTCTATCTTCAACTGGTATTTGAAGAATATCTGTGATCTCCTCCATTGTAGATTACAATTTTGCGCAGCCAAAGTAACGAAATAGTACTGTTATTCTGTTAAATCAAAATTGTCTGATTAATTTCCCAAAGAAACGCGCATGTTCACTGTAATTCATTGCATAAACTAAAGAGCCTTAAAGTAAGAGCGAAACAGCTCTAGCAACTAACCAGATTTCAAAAGTTACAGCAACAAAAAATGTAACTAAAACTTTATTCCAAATCTGCTACTTGTCTGAAGATTTGCGATTGTGTAAACTAAAACAATAATTTAACGTCAGCGTTATCTTGTCATTACAATACATTATTTCCACACAACAGCCCTTACAAGCAGTGAACATGCCGGTTTGAAGTGAATCAGATTTGATAGCAGAAAACGGAACACCATCTAATGTTGGGAAAAAAGGCGCGTTCCTTTGCTCCAAGAGGTTGAATACTTATTTCCGGTCTAATATGGTGCGCTCTGATGCCGTATTCCTCATCGTGCATGAGCTAAAAATGCAATTCTCTGTGGCTGAAGAAATAATCCGCTAAAATGAAAGAAAAATGTTAAAATGACAGGTTAGGTTTTTGATTAAGAATGTCATTGTTGTTCCGGATATCACATCAATTTTGCAGAATGTAAAAGTTTAAGCAACTATCTTGCGTTGTTCAACAACAATAATTAATAATTAATCGTTCAACAATGGTAACTTCTAACTCAACAATTTAGCCAAACAAAATAATGCGAATCTATCAAGATTGACTCAAATCGCTTTCAAAAGCTATTTTTTTAATTTATGCAACATTTATAATTTATGCAATATTTTAATTCAGAAATACCCCGCGAGTTCAAATCTCCAAATGTGCCTTTTTCTTTGCAAACCATCGTTCAGAAGCCAGTGACGAAATGCCCACGCGTTTGCCCATATGCTCATGACGTCATTCGTACACAATCCATGCAGCGTTACCAAAAGGAAGGACAGCTCAAAAAACCGAACGTCAATCAGGCCTAATCAGCCTGTGCTTTTTGTAACGAATCTAGAGGTCATATGAGGTTGCAAAGTTAAGGCAAGCGCCCAGTATTTTCACGTAAAAGTTTGTAGCCAAAGCAATGTAGATTTTCCATTAAGAATGGCCAAAAACTGTCGTGAGTATGTTGAAACATTCGGTAAGCAAGTAGGTAGGCCTAGAGCATTGAAAATGTTTCACCATGTTACCTTGCACCAGTAATGGCCAGAAAACTAGTTCCAATTTACAGCGTTATGCTTTGCGCTCCAAGGATGCTGACGTCATCAACCTATGAAACAAAGCCAGAATTATCGATCGTCATTGTTCAAGTCACACTTTTTATAACGTAAAAGTATAAGAGACCCCATTTCTGTAATTATAGAACTTGTGAGTCCAGTGCAGGAGTGTACAACGAAATGACGTCACAATTTGGATCGTAGGGTTCAGTAGGTTGCAAATGCATCATGTTGATGTGCACTACACACGATGATAGCAAGCAGTAAGGAATTTGACAGAAGAGGTGCAGTGCAGAAGTGCACAACCACGAGGTGAATTTGTATGCTATAATTGCTATAGGCCCCTGCTACCCAAATTGTAACATCATTTGGTTGTGCACTTTTGCGCTAGGATAACCATCTGTCATTGTCTGTTGTACAATTGTAATAGTGGAACATGCGGCCTAAGCTTGCAAACATTATGTCCATTCATTCATTCATTCATTCATTTTATTTTTCGTCTTCAAAAAATTGTGCTGACGAAGGTGGTTGCAAACATATTAGCAGTTAATGACAATAATTTCTACAAATTTGACGAGCAAATGAGGGGCAAATGAGCAAACAAGGCCTCGAGGGCAAAAACGTGCATTATGGACCAATTCAAAAAAATCAGTTCAAAAAAAGTTATTAGCGTCAGCACGGCCACCAAACCCAAATTACAAACATGTACACAGAAGGTTTTTAGTTTTATGACAACTTATAATAAGTAAACAAACATTGAGGCATCAGTGCATGCCGTCAAGCCAAAATTTTTCTTTCTGGCTCTTAGCATGCATGAGTTTTGTGAAAAATACCTTTCAGTCAGGTATAGTTATACATGTAAAATTTATGTTATTTGAGCCTATCCTAAATTTGACATACACCATGATATTCGCTTTGCACATATGAAACCTATAGGTTGTATTGTGTGTACATTTCAAGATATTGAGTTGTCGTTGAATGTTTTACCTTAAAATCTAAATATTTTTAAAGTGGTAAGTTGCACTAAGAGAGAGTGTGTAAGACAATAAGATACACTGCACATGGTGGAAACAGGGAACACTGAGTGCTGCTACAATGGATTTTGAGCTGATCTAAATGCTGAAGGATTTTACCAAAGTTCCAATTGTTCTGCACTTTGCATACCACAAAATTCACAGATGATAATTTTGGTGCAATGCCTGATGCTCTTATTGGTTTCACTGTATTTGTATTGTTGGGTTGCAGTGAGCAATGACTACGTCATATTCAACAAGTCGCTGTATGAACACCTGGGGTTTTGGTTCAACTGGTCAACTCTAATTCTCTATCTGACTGCATTTGTATTTCTTGTCCACGCATTTCTTTTAGGTAGTTGCATTCTCAACATAAAATTTGCAAAGAGACGCATTAGATGTGCTAATCTTTTTGCAATCGCCACAGCAATCATAGCAACCATTGGCTATGGTGTCATTGCTGCGATCTGGCGACCAGAATTGCAGACAGTTAAGCTTTTTTTCTCGTTGACATGGCCATATTTGCATGCGTTTGCTTTGATATTGTCAATCATTTTCATTTGTTTCAAAGTGTTTTGGATGCGTGATTATTGCACAACTCAATTTCTTGTGTTTTATTGTTGCTATTACATCATTTTGTTGTTGATTCCCAATGTATTAATCTCACCGTGCATCAAGGACAATATACATGATTTACCAAAGCCCCTTATATTTGGGCACAAGGGTAACCCTAAATTTGCTCCAGAAAACACCCTGCTATCATTCCAAGAAGCAAATGATGCGAATGTGGATGGCTATGAAGCTGACGTAGCAGTGTCTATGGACGGGATTCCATTTTTAATACATGACGTTACACTACGACGTACAAGCGATGTGGCTGATGTTTTTCCTGACAGGCAGTATCGTGCCGCTGAAGCCTTCAAACTGATTGAATTGAAGCAGCTTAACGCTGGAAAATGGTTCTTACATCAGAATCCATACGGTACAGTGCACAGTTTATCAAAGTCAAAAAAGGATAAAATTATGCGTCAGAAAATCATGTCGTTGCTGGATCTTGCGAACTTGGCAAAGCTCAACAACAAGATGCTGATATTTGATCTTCGGATGCCTAGAGATTGGGGGAATCCCCACATACAAGACTACATTCCCGTTATTGTCGAAACGGTGTTAAAAAGCAGGATCGACCAGTCCAAGGTCATGTGGATATCTGGGCCAATGAATGAATACGTCATGAATGTTGCACCGGGTTTTGTTCAGGTTTATGGAGCCGAGACAAATACTCGCAACATCATTGCAAGAAAAATAAAAATGCTCATACTGGAATATAACACTCTCAGTGAACGACTCATTTGGCACTACAAAGACATGTATAATATATCAATAATTTCCTACACTTCATCTACGGAGTGGACATATTCTTTGGCTTGGTGCCAGGGTGCTTATGCAGTTATTTCGGATGATCCAAAAATGCATCGCGATTTAACAAAACCTATTTTTGCTTCTACGCCCCATGAATATCATGTGCTATGGGTAACGACTTATTTTCTTTGTTGTGTTATTTCAATGTTAGCTATTCTTCGTTCCAGGAAAATGTTTTACAGAAATAGTTAAAGTTTATTTAACGGCAATTTTTAATCATGTAGATTTTGTTTTCTTGCACTTTATTGTTGTTCATATTTGCATATTTAATGACTATTTACATGTTTAATCAGGTAAAATTTATAAATTTCATATTGTCTTCTTATTTAGCGTTTAATTCAACATGGTGTTAACATTGATATCAATATTAACTAACAAGGAGTGTATAGTTCAGTATCCTGGTGAGACTTAACGATAATCTGATTCTCTCAGAAAGTTAAAACTTGCGACTAACCATGCGTCAAATTCACCGAAGAAAAAGATTATCCGAGAAATTTGATCCAGCACCGATATCGTTAAAACCGGAACAAAAACACTCCAAATCTGAAGACAAACATGTTCTAGCTATTTTACTGATTCTTCGTTCTGTCAATATGATGTTGGTGCGGACCTGGTTTGTGCCCGACGAGTACTGGCAGTCACTAGAGGTCGCTCACAATATGGTTTATAATTACGGATATTTAACATGGGAATGGAAAGTGGGAATAAGATCATACCTTCATCCATTACTCTTCTCATCTGTGTATCAACTCACAAAATGGGCCGGATGTGAGACCTGTGTGTTATATGCGCCTCGAATTTTTCAGATGGTTGTGAGCGCTGTAGCAGAGTGGTATTTTTACAAATTCGTCAAGAGTTGGTTTTCTGCAATGGTTGCCAAGTGGACAATAGCAAGCCTGACGCTGTCATGGTTCTGGTGGTATTGCTGTACTAGAACATTAATTAATACATTGGAAGCTGTTCTGTTTTGTATTGCTGTTTACTTTTACCCTTTGGCCTATATCAACCAGAAGACCAATTTTGATCAGAATCTTAAAATATTTACATGTATAGCAGGACTGGCTGCCGTTGTTAGGCCCACTAGTATTACACTTTGGATTCCTCTGTACGTTTTACTACTTCACAGGTTGAAGACTGAAAGTTATTACGCAGTATTCCGGTCTTTAAAAACTATCATTGCAGTCTGTTTTGTTTTGCTGACTTTGTCATTTGGTGCTGATTACCTGTGCTATGGAAGATGGACCAGCCCACATTACAATTTCCTAAAGTTTAACATTATAAACAACCAGGGTACTTTTTATGGTAGCCATGCTTGGCATTGGTACCTCTCTCAGGGCCTACCTGTAGTTGTTGGTACGATTTTACCATTTTCAGCGCATGGTTTGTGGATTTTGTACTGTGATAAAAAATCTCGATGTTTAGTTTCTGGGCAGTTGCAATGCACAAATGTTGCTTTATCCATGTTTGATGTTTTTCTGGTAATTATGATTTTTACTGTTTTTATATACAGTATACCTGGGCATAAGGAATTTAGATTTATTTTAGCTCTTGTCCCCATATTCTGCCTGTTCTCTGGAACATCGTTATCATACATAAGCAAAAAGAAACGAATATTTTTCTTAATTTTTTTAGCTGTGACAAATATTCCACTGTCCCTTTATTTTGGCCTCGTGCACCAATCTGGTCCTCATCAAGTGATGAAATTTCTTCAAAAAAATGTTGAAATTTTGCCTCAGTCGCATGTAACAACTTCAGAAATGTCACTTGCTCAGCCATCTGTTTTATTTCTAACGCCGTGTCACTCAACACCATATCACAGCTTCATACATAGGAATATTTCCATGCGTTTTTTAACTTGTGACCCTGATTTTCATGACCGTGAGGGTTATATTGATGAAGCTGATGAATTTTATTTGGACCCAGTGCAGTGGTTTAAAAACAACTTTAATTTTAGCGAGTATAATAATTTTGAAGATTCCTGCTTGAACTTACCAAATCGAATTGTTCTTTTTGATGTTTTCTACGAAAAACATGGACATATTTTTTCATCGTGCTATATTAAATGTCAAAGTTATTTTCACACACACTTCCCCGAAGGTCGTGTGGGTAGTAATATGTTTGTGCTATGCAGAACAAAACCTGAAGAAGATTAGACTTTTATTTTTGCTTTTTTCAGATTCTGGTCACAGAATTAATGGATGGTTAGTCTGTTGTTCAAGAAAAACTGTCACCGGTTGCTCCATTTAGGTCCTGCAAACTGGACTTCCACAATGACGTTCGCACAGATAGCAACTCTTTTCGATATAGAAGGCGTGGAGGGTTGTCAAAATACAGTTGCTTATGCACCACCAAAGAATCCAGTAGGGTGTGACAACACACAATCAAGCCAGCTTCCAAAAAGGGAAGAATTTAAAGGACATGTCATATTCTTTCCTGGGGACATACAGGACTTCACGGATAAAATGAAACAGAACTATCAATGCCGTGACTATGTTGATTGGAGTTATGAAAATACCATCAACCTTATTTGCAATAAATTTCCGCACAGTCACGTATGGCTGCTTTCCCCATCCAAAAAAGCCTACAACACTATTTGCGTTTATAAAAACTTTGTGAAAAGCAAATCCGTGATGGGGGTACCGTCTCATAGGCAGAACTATTTTGGCTTGAACCACCTTGAGTTAATCATGAAGAATGCAATCAACAAAATTCTTCCAAACAAACCGTACGATCAGGATTATCTGAAACAAGAGTGTCCCATCATTGTGGCTGGCTTCAGTAAAGGCTGCATAGTTTTAAATCAATTCCTATATGAAGTGTCATCTTTTGATCCTTGCTGTGAAATCGAACCTAACGAAGAAGAAACTGACACGCTGAAGTTCGACAAACCAAACATAGACTTTCTCAATCGAATTAAGATGTTGATGTGGTTGGATGGGGGCCACAGTGGAGAAGAGGATAACTGGGTATGTGATGAAAATGTTATAAGAGCTCTTTTGAAATCGCCTCTATCCAAAGCCGACTTTCACATCCACGTCACACCCTACCAAGTCCGAGATGCACACAGGCCATGGAAAGGTGAGTCGGAAGCAGAATTTGTGAGACTTTTGAAGGAGAATGGTTTACACGTTGAAGAGAAATTATATTTTGAAGAGGAAAACCCCACAATTGACTTACATTTTCGAATCTTGTTGGAATTTTGACACACCTGATGCTTTTTCCGTGGAAACTTATTCTTTTATATCGCTATTATATTTTGATGTTTAAATTGCACAATAAAAATTTGGTAATTTTGAAAAGCACATCTACAAATACCAGGTTTTGTTGATGTAAGGTCAGGAAAGTAATTGTAAATTTCATGAGTGGTCTCTCTCAGCTCAAGAAGTCTCAAGAAGTGAACAGCACCAAAACCACATGTATTGTTGCACAACCATCAAATTGTGCAAATCTTCCACCATGCTGGTATACTGTGGTTATAAACGAATGCTCCTCCACAAAAATACTTGGTTCAGAACCAAATCCAGTTGCAGTTGTGCTCTTACAATATCATCTTGGCTCGATGAGGGATGACATGTCAGGAATGCAGACTACCTTGTTTTCCACATTTCCCAGGACAGACAGGTGCCCTTTAGCTGTATCAGGGCTTCCGTCAGGAGGCAAACGTATTGAAACTAATTCCTAAAAGTTAAGCAAGCTTTATAGTTCGGTTGCCTTTGAAATGGTATCAAACCACAGAAAAAAATGATTATGGTTAAAAAATTGAGGCTTTCGTCTAGGTATCTTGGCTACTGTAGGAGCAAAGTTTCAAACCTCAGCAAATGATGAAGGTGTCCCTATCTTCAAATCAAGTGTGATACCTCCTAGTACAAGTTTACATTTTCCAGATTTCATAATTTGAAGTTTGCCGATCGGACCTTCTGAAAGTTGGTCGATTCCACAAATGCTTTCAGAGTCATTTTCCTAAATCACACGTTGATAATAATTAATCATAGGTTCAAAAACGGTTGTACATTTCATAGATAGTTTATTTTTTGCCAATGACTGTGGAGAGCGAAAAGTATGGCGCTAACCTCGTTATGGAATGGTCAAACAGCTGCACTTACATACAATGCATGAAAAAGAGCAAGATTGATACCATACTGGGCATATTTACTTTATGGGCTTACTTACTTTGCGCAGTTTAAACAATGCAACAACAACAAGCAGAAATACTCACAACTTTCATCAATTCCTGGTAACTTTTCCGTCATTGAAATTCTCAGGCATTAAATCAACAAACTCCATAAAACTGACGCAAGATGAATCAATTGTCACCTGATTTTGTTCAACAGGTTCCTGCTTCACTGATGACACTCCTGGCTCCTGCTTGACCATGATACTCGGAGCATCTTTGGAAGGAGGGATGCCGGGGACTGTGTCAGGGATCTGAAACAGCATCAGTTGTTCTTCTGAAGACTGAAAAATCGGTGAGGTGATGTTCGGATTATCTCTGACGATGTTTTCTTTGATGTCCATGGATCCTACTGAAAAGATTGCATATAAGTAAGCTTACCATAATTTTGTGGCTTCAAAGCGGGACGCTTTCGACATATGACGTCACAATAACATTTTTATCGAATACAATGAAATAAATAACAAACAAGATCACGAATTCTTCTTCAAGAAGTACCAGTACGCTACACAGCAAAAACAATAATAAGAACATGCCAATGTTTTTGTATGGCTTCTATGCGGTATGCCTATGCTGGTTGACTGAATGCCAAACCGGGACGTTTGGCCGACCGATCGGGACAAGACGTTAAAAAGGGGGACTGTCCCGGCTAAAACGGGACGTATGGTAAGCCTACATATAAGGTAAGTATCATAACGACCTGTGAAGTGGAGAAACCGTCTTTAAAATTTAGTGCATGGTCATTTTGATTTTACTCAGCAATGTGATTAAATAAATGCTAAACTTGTCAATAACAAATTAAAGTTTACCGGGTTCATGTTTTATGGCTGGTATTTGTGGAGTGGAATACATTGGAAGTGCAATTGGCCTTAGTTTTTCATCATTTTGTAGATCTAAAATGAGCTGGAAAACAAATACATCCATTCAAACTTTTTAGACAACTTAAACCAGCAATGCCATATTAATATAAAGATCATTAATACACACTGAAGTGTTGCCTTCATCAAGTTTTTTCATAACTTCATCCGACTCGATTTTCAGTTGTAGAGCATCAAAACTATTAAAGAACAAACAGAACATTGAAAACTTGGGTGAGGCAAGAAATATCAACAGTTGCACCAGCAGCCAACCTTTCCTTTTTAATTGTTGGTTTCAGAATTTGTGGCGCTGGTTCAGCGGCACTTGCAAATGACTCTCTTCCTCGGTTGGTGGTTTCAGCGCCAGGACCAGCTTCAAATATGGAATGGGATTGGATAATCTGTAAAGAGAAAAATGAACACATTTTACACTAAAAACTGATGACAAGCCCTATCACAAGATATGGTACTATACAACCACAAATATCTATGCAACAAATCTCAAAATCTGTATGAATTTTTGGACTTGGTAAAAGTGATTACTAGATAATGCCGGAATTTCCTAAAATATGACCTGAACTGTCTAACCTCCTGCTTTTGAAATCCACCACGACCGCGACCTCTTCCTCGATTCCGTCCATCACGGCATCTATCACGCTTTGATTTATTTGGTTTAGCAGGTTTGGCATCATCTTTGCTGGGGCTGAAACGCAAAGTAAAAATTTCTAGACGATCAAACCATATGAAAACAAAACGATTTTGCAATGCAAATGCTTAGTGGTGGAATGATTATTAAAATAAGCTGCATAATCAACTTTAGTGATAACATACTTATATACTTAAATTGTTACTTAAATATACTTAAATACTTACTTATATATTTAAATTGTTAGCCGACTTACTGCAGGACACTTACTCGGGTTTTATTCTTTCTTTACGTTGAGGAATGGTCGGTGTGAAAGTTTTCTAAGAAAAAAGGTTCTGTATCATGTTTTCAGTTGTAAAAACACGAAACATCTAATATAGAGATCACAACACAAAATCAGTTCTCTTGGTCAGGTACAACAAATGGCCAAGTTTTATTGTAGTAGGTAACAGTATGTCAGCACATGCCAAACTGATATTGAAACAACCTAAATCGCAAATAATTTCATACAGTAGTAGTCACGAAGCAGATGTGCACAGCAAATATAAATAAAATCGAAACCAACCTTTTTAATGCCGCCCAGAGTTAAGTCACGTGGGCCACGTAATGAGGGCAGACGACCTGGAGATTGATCGGAAGTTTGTTTCACTCTTCCCAGAGAATTAGATCGGCCTGGACGACTAAATTCTCCAGAATCTGGGTAGACAAAAGAAAAGATTCAATCGCAACTTTAAATCTGAGCTTAAACAGATAAGCTATAGCCTAGCTTGGCTAAGGTTTAGCGTGTTCTAAAACCTATCGGTTAGTAAAACTAATTTACAGAATTATAATTACTGGCGTAATTACATTAAATAACTCAACGAGTTGTTAACTTACCACCGGCATTGCCACTTCCTGGTGTACCATTGCTAGACATAGCCTAACTTTGCTTGTAACTCCTGTTTCCATAAACGAACCGTAGCCTATTCCTTTAAAGGTTTCAATGAATGAAAGAATGATTCTGTGAGTTACTTAAAACACAAATTATAGACAGAACGAAGGCAATGCTAGCCTAGATGAAGATGTGGTTTCCAGTTAAAAATAATACTAAACTTTTTGGATTATGCAGTAAGTAAGATTTGAACAAACATGCTTCCTCTGTTTTCAAAAATTTAAGGAAATGCAGAGTCATGTTTCATGCCATTTTAATGGGTCGAAGGTCAAGTACAAAAGGTTTGAGTCATTTTCTTAATATTTAAAAATTAATTAATTATTTTATTAAACAAACTTATAGAAATTATTTTTAAAATGAATTTTACTTAGTTTGTTCAAAAAGCATTTCTAAAGTGATTAGGTTGTTCAATACATAAAAATCTTTCAGTTTCAGATTGCATCAGATTTGCTGAGTAATTGTCCGCTGGATGGCGACAATCTCACGAATGTCAAAACATAAGCGTGTGGTGAAATACATTCGCAACAGTGAAAGTTATGTAAGTAGAGACTTGTTACGTATATATATATATTGTAGAAATTTGTTACTTAAACATTAACACAGTTTATAATCGACGAAATGTCTGACACACGTTGCACTGATTCGTCATCTAAAGCGGCTGAACCTAAACCTGACAAACGACCCAGGGACAAAGATGGAAAATTGCTGAAGCCTTGTTGCGTTTGCTTAGAAACTAAAGGCGCAAGAGACGAATGGTAGGTTTGCTGTAGTTTGTGTTATTGATAAACTTGTGTATTTTTTAAACTCTGCTTTTGGTGTATTTATTTTACCAGTTCATTTTATAATAACAAGCACTATAAGTATAGGCCTACTAAAACCTAATTATGGTTTGTGAAATTGATTTTTTGGTTTGATTGAATTTTTGCAGCATTATTAATAAAGGAGAAGAAAGTTGCGGTGATTTTATAGAAGCGCACAAAAAATGTCTCAGAGACTTGGGTTTTAACATTTAGTTTCATCATCACTCTTTGGATTGTGCACTGCCTTAAATGATAGTGACAAACTCTTCATAGATTTCTAGTTTTTGTTGATTGTTCTATTTTCTCTGACGTGTTTTTGCAATAGTGAATTATAAGTTATCATGGAATGTGTTTCGTGTGATTTTAATGTACTAAGAAGAATTTGCAAGACAATAGACTGTCATTATGGAACTGCGACTGTATACATACATACAAGTATTCTTTTAGTATGTTGCTGTACAGTTTGGGTACCATTGTTCACTAAACCCAGCAAAAAACTGTATACATTGCTTAACTACTGCATCTGATAGAGGCAAGTTTTATTGCACGAATCACATGCCCATGCACTCATCATATCTGTACATCTCAACACACACAATCCTCACAACATCATAAGCACCAAAAAACCTTGCAGCAATTAAAGCTTTTCAAAGCATATATGAAACCAAACAACTTTATGTACAGTTGTAAACACAAGTAATCAGTGAAAATGATGTTTTTGCTTTTGTCAGTCACAGTTAAGACAACAGTTTGTACTATAAATAGAACTTTATCTAATATGTATAAACAGAAGCAAGGGATGGAAGTGATATTGCCAGGAAGAACAGTAATTGCACCAGTTAGAAAGCTTTAAATATAATCAAACAAGTTAATTGGCTTGTTTCTTTTTAGTCGTCGCGGCAAGTTGTTTTATTTCATCTAAATTCTCGTTTAATTTTTGCTCAACTTCACCAATTTCCAGATTGTCCCCATTATTGTTGAGCAAGGTCAAGTGCTTGACAACCAATTCTTGATAACTTATCAGATTCAAAAACACCTCCTAGAAATGCAATTAAATATTTGTATCTGAGTTAGGCTTCAGTAAAGTATAAATAAAACGTTGCACATTTCAGCACTCACCCTATCGAGAAATGATTGCAGGCGATTTATGATATTTGGAACAACTTTTCCTGGTGCGTTCAACATCGTTCCAGTGACACTCTGTAAATAATCACAATACTTCATTGATGTTAAACTTTTTTGCCATTGGTGACAAGCTACTTCTATTACATAACTAATTTAATTTTATTAATTAATTTAACACTAATTTTTCAAGTGGCTGCATTTCCAATATCTCATAAAAAACAATTTAAAACAGTATGACTTTTTAGTTAAAATTGTGTTACCTGGAAAATGACAAGCGTGGCAATGTGGAGGACCAATGCAGGGTTGGATTCTTCTCTCAGCTGTTGAAGATGTGACATCTTGTGGCTGTGGCTGACTTGCCTTTTTATAACAATCAACAATGTTATCTGTTCCATTTATGTACGAAAATCCCAAATGACGACGAAATAAGAAACTGATGTGTTAAAGAGACCTAATATATGACACTGTGAAACATTTAAGCTGACCATTATGCAAAACCTTTGAATTCGTATTTTACAATCAAGAACAAGATGAGCCCAAAAACGATGAAGGAAGCTGATTGGAACCTTAAATTGTTCTCCCAGCAATCACCCATTTACTGAAATAGTGATAACTGGTTTTATTTAATAAGTCATCATTTCCTACCTGTCTCTTTTCTTGTCTCCACTTTTCAGCATAACATCACACACATCACGTGATGTTGCATCGGTTAACGCAGTTTGAAATTCATCAATAATCCTACCAACAAGGGAATTATTCAAGCGTGTCAAAGAGGGTTTTACATTGTTCGGAAACCTTGAGAGCAATTTGATTCGAACCTAAAACACAACTAAGAAATTACTTTACCTGTACTTATGTGATTAAATGGGCAGGTGCAACAGATTTGTGAATACCTCTGCGTTGATTTCTTTGTCAATTTCAACACCAGAAAGAAATTCGTTAGCGGTCAGCATAAACAAAGAGTTGGTGATATCAGTACATACAGTTGCCAGGAGATGTTTTTGTAAAATACCAGACACTTCACCTGTCGCAAAAGATTATTCAAAACTTCTGAATAAGAAAATGGAACCTTTAAAATGATGACTTCACCTTCGAAAAAATTTAAAGCCTCCATAAAGAGTCGAGTCTTTGACCACATCGCATTGATTTCCTCCTCAAGTTGTCGTCTCGATTTGTACGATGATCTATCCAAAGAATCGAACTCATCTGTTTTCTTTGTAAGCGCCTTTTGCTTTTCTTTCATTTGTTGTGCAGAAAGCAGGAACACTGACTTTACAGCAGACTGATATGCTGCAGTAAGTGGTCTGTGGACGTACACAAATCTTCAATGGAGTGCAATAAAATTATCAATTTCAAGGCTAGATTTGAGAACTTAAGTACAGTGAATATAATGCATGATGAATATTGTTGCCTGGTTTAATACGTACGTAAGTCGTAAAATCGAGTATAATCTAGTGTGTTAGTATCTGTACATGACAGTACTACAAATGACGAGTGTAACACAATGGTAATAATTCCCCACACATACAGTATGTCTGCCCTAGGTATGAATATATGCTCGTTGAAACACCTATGCAGCTTGGCGCCAAGTTCTTCAAGAAATGCATCCGGACAGTCATTATGACGATCTCGTAACACATCTGTTATTTCGTCGATGTCCATAAACGAGGCTTCCTCCTGTTGATGCTGCTGGCTCCTGGAGGGTTTATCCTCCTGCATTTCTTGTTCTTTCTCTGGAAATATTTGTGACTGGCATTTAATGTACTACAAGACTTGCAAATGCCTTATCCTATGACAATGTTCACCATCCTTATCAATGGGATAGTTAGAAAAAAATTCGCAACAAAACAGATGCTAAACTAAACAACATTTTATTGGGTCCAGCGTACTCCACTTCATTCTCTTCTTGTCTTTTCCTTTTGTCTTCACTTCTCTTCCTCCTATTCCCGATCCACCATCACCGGATCTCTTGATGCTTCCCGATCCCTCGAACGCCTTCTTCCTGCGTTCATCTGGACATCACATGAAAAAACACTGTTTTATCAACATTGTCATTTGCTGGGTACATTGGCACTAAATTTGACAACACATTCACATATGCATTGGCATTCTGAATATCTGGGATTTCATATAACCAGCTTTGCTTGACATAAAATGTTTTCATCCACATCACAGTTGAATTGTGGTTATTTAGTACATTGTTAAACAAATTACTATTTGTAGTTGCATTCACAACTTCATAAAACTGTGAAATATTTCTTTGTTTATCCTGATAAATTATAGTTTATATGGAGGAACTATAAATGTTTCTGATATGTTTCAATGTAATGGATTTCGAAAACCATAAAAACCATTCAGTACATTTTGTCTCACCTTTCTTATCTGCTTTCTTGCTGAGGTCAGTAGTTTGACCAGAATATTCCTTCCGTTCTTCTTCAGTGAGAGCAAAGACAGAAGCTTTTTTAGCGTCCTAGAAAGATAGAGAAATTAGAGAAAATCCCAAATAGTGCTTGAGACGTGGCTACTTCATGATAAATAGATTATTAATAGCAAATGTTAAATAGTAAACTATTCAGTACTGTTTATTTGCTATTTAAGCGTAATGTATTAAAGTGTGTCTAAACATTACCAACAAACCCGAAGTCATGTTTACGGATGTAAGTGCACCAACAAAGTCAGTAAGAGTTGTGGTTGATTGCACTGTGTTGTTCAAGGTTTTCTATTCCACTGACTTTTTCAGCCAAGTGCACTACATACCTTGTCCGCTTTTCCTTTTATCATCCCGTCAAAATGTTTCAAACAGGAATCAACAAACGACTGACTCGCAATGATGGTATCTGCAAATATCACGCCAGGAACGCTTCCCGTTTGCTTCAGCCGTTCTCTTTGAATGTGATGAAGCAGTTGGTTGCTGTCCTCGGAGGAAAATGAACTTGGTAGAAGAACCTGTTTATTCCATGAAAAAGGGCCAGAAATGACTTTAGGAACACGGAATTTTTTTGTAGGTAAAAACAACAGATAAGACATACTGAAATGTCTGTCCATTCTCCATTAGATAAAGCTTCCTCAATTGACGCTACGACTTGGTCAATTAAACTCCAACCAACACAGACAGTCTTGAGGAAGAGTGGTTTGGTTTTGCTAGGTTCTAATCGTCGTTTCAAGTAGGACTTAGCATCAGTGATACCAAGGCGATACACAGCATCATATTCTAAAATAACATGTTTGTTGAGTTTGATCAAAGAATTTATACGGTGAATAATAATAAAGAAAGGTTGTACGTAACTTATCATGTATATTGGACACTGTACCTAAGTAGTTATTTTGAGCAAAGAAATTATCAATCCAGTGATTCTGAGTTTCTGTGTGGATGTTTGGTAAAAATGTAGACTTTTCAGATCGCCCTCCCACAACCTGACCTCTGATCCTACCCTCCTTGATCAATTCCTCCACGATAGCTGGCAAAGTCATCAAGCAAATAAGAACAGAATTTTATTTGGAAAAATAAGTCATTTGCGATTAAATTAACAACCTTAAATAAACAAGGCAGAAACTGCTATGCATTATTATAATCGTTGATTAACAAAAATGACTCACAGAAGAGAAGTTGTAACGGTAGGTCTTGTGAAGAAAGAGTTTGGAATGTCGTAGGCCGAGTCACAGCACTCAGTAGTCCACGGATGCGTGCCTTGAAAGAAACAGACACCATTGATTTATCACAAATCACTTTTATTAATGTTTGTTACAAACTAATCAGCAAAAGCTAACTTTAGCTTTGTTTAACTAAAAATTGTGGATGTATCTAACAGATGTAAAATATCACAACAAAACATCCCAGTTTAACAGACAACAAATTACACTGAGCATGACACATTAAAATAATTAAACACTGCAAGCAGTCATATACCTGCATTGCTCAATAATTGCCTAGAACCTACGGAGTAGATTTCAGAAATTAAACAGTGAATTAGTAGCAGTATCAGTCATCTTCTTGTGACTGACCAGTGCAGCACTACCACTGTCTTATATAATGATGTTATACCTAACAAATGTAACAAGTTGTGGTTAATCTCTAACCTTATGACTAGCCACATACGCTTCTGTGTAGATTGAGTCTTTCCTATGTTTGTCCATTTGTCCTTGTATGATGCTACCCAGTCGTGCCATCAGCTCCTGTAGTTACAGCGTGTAGCGTTAAAATAAATAATGGAGGCAAGAAAGACATTGATCTTTGGTTTTTAAGCTAATTACCTTTATAACTTGGTCAGAGTTGAACAATACGGTATAATTACCTTTTTCGTACGCATACATAATTCATTTTTTATCTGCTAGTTTAATGTGACAAAAAGGAAACAGCATTGCAAATGAAAAACTTACAGGAATTAGAAATTCTCCCGGTAAATCGTACGTTTTGCTGACTTCTGCGATAGTTAGCTGGCCACAAGACTGTAAATTATCATTTAATTCCTCTGCCAGTCTATCCAAATATGACCTAAAGACAAATCTCAGTATTTCTAGGCCAGGTTACATTACTTCATTAAAACTAACAAATTTTTTATATGTTCCTCCTTCAAAATCACCTTTCAATAATCTGGCCATAAATAATTTGCAACTTGCGATCCGATTTCACAAGGTCGTTGCATTTTGCTTCAATGTGGGAATAATCAACATTCAATGCTTGCTGCAATTCCACCATATTAACGCGGCCTGTTTTTATTATATCATAAATATTAAAATTATATTAATATTTAATCACAAAAAAAAATTAAAATCTCTTTTCCAAGTGATCAATACTATATATACACAAGCACATCAACTGCAGAAACGTTATTCCCTGTATAGTTTTTCAGTCACTTTTGTTAGACACAAACATTTCAAAAAAACTTTGCAAAGATCTTGTCGTTTGGAAAAATAATTTATTTATCCATTTACTAGATATTATGCACAAGTGCAAGACAAGACATCACCTCCATGCATGTATAGTTCATCTTTAATTTCTCGAGTCAATTGCTTGGGTGTGAGGTATTCCTTTCCATCAGAGCTGTGCATGACATCAAGCAGGTTCATTTCTTGCAGTTTCATCAAAATTTCAATGCAATTTCGCTCCGAAAGTCTATCACATTGAAAAAGTTTTTGTGTTATGTTCAGGTTATTGCCAAGTATATATTTTATTTCAAAATATTAAATCTTACAAGCAGTGCCGACATACTGACATTTCTTAATGGAAAAGCTTACTTTTGCTTAGTACTCGAATGCTGAGTACGCTGCAAATTTGCTTGCAGACGCTCGATTTCTTTCCAGACATCAGCCATTTTTAAGAATAAACGTACACGTACCAATTTTTCCTAGCTGCACTATGAGTAATAAATTATATGATTAAACTCTTTTGTATGATACATTAAAAATGTGGAAAAAAATTGAAACATTAAACTATTACAACTAAACTTACAGAATAAAATTAACATTAAATACCAAACTGACGATATGGTATGATAATAATCTTTATCCTCAAATTGGGGAAATCTTTATATGATTAAAATCCGGCGATGATTACCGAGCTAGCCTTTAGCTATAATAATAATATAATAGACTCGTTTCCAACAATGGAAACATCTTACACAACCACACTGTATAGTATCCTGACCACTTCCAGCAAAATTTGGGTCTAGTATACAAGTGCACAACCAGATTATTTCACAATTTGAGTAGCTGGGGTCTAGTATACAATGCCTCTTGTGGTTGTGCTGCACTTGTATATTAGACCTCAAAACTTTGCATGTCCTAAAAAAACAATAAAGACAAGTGTGGTTACGCAATTACAGTAATGTCCACAGTTTGACGTATTCAATATTTAAATCAATTGAAAACTGAGTGTGTAAAAGTTCTGTCCAAGTCAAAAAGCACAAAATTACTTGAGCAGAGCTTCTATGCACCCGTTTTAAATGATATAAAGATTGAATAAGTCAAACTGTGTAATGGCGCATTTTCATTGCTTACCCGCACTTGTTAGGCTAGCTTTAATTGTTTCGCGCACCCAAGATTTTCTATCGCTTACTTGTAACATAACAATGAGAATTATTGCAAAACTTCAATAGCATAGGACAAGGATTCTTTCTCGACAAAATTTAATAAAAACTTCAAAAAAATATGAATTTTCGATTTTGCAAAACATTTCATTTTACTCTCTTCTACTCGAGTAGCTGATAAAACGTCAGTGCTTGACCTTAAGGTGTCCAAATGATGAATTACTTTTAGATAATTTAGAATTAGGCTAGGAAAAATTAATTTCAAATTGTCCTCAGGCCAATAGATAATTATTATTAGTCAAAATTGTCACTTTTTAAAGTCGCAGACTACCTAGGCTAAATTCCGGAACTGTAAATTCTCCTGCAGTACTTGGATGAACGGCAAACTGGTAGCAAGTGAAACGGACAATTGTTTTGCCTGAAACTGCATTGCCGCAAGCGGTTGAGAAGAGTTGTGATGGCGAACAGTGGAAAAACTACGAAAAATCTGTCAAAGAAAACGCTGTGATGGCCTTTCATAACCTAACAGAGGAATCCTCCAAAAGAAGGTTCTTATACTGTAAATGAACAGCCGTCTGTTGATTAATCCGAGTTGAATTTGATGTTAAGGTTCCTGACCAATAAAGTATTAATATGGTATTGGTATTGCAGCTGTCTCGATAAAATTTTTCGTCTTCTTTTAGTTGTAGCCGTTTTTTATATAATTACTTTTTAACTGTAAATAATGTTACTTTGAACATTAAATTATAAATGAAATATTGTGCATACTTAAACCTTTACTATATCAAAGCATTGACAAGAAGTAAAAAGAAACCTGTACGCGCCATGACGTCTTTTTTGTTGAATAATGGCGCCAAATTTTGTTCCTGGCAAGTGGCAATGTCTTGTGTATAAATTCGTCTTCAAGTGTGAATTGTTTTGATATCGTATGTTTTGATACAGTGCAAGCAATGACACTTTCGTTTTAGGAAAAACGGACTGAAAAGTGAGAGCTTTTACAGGTTTTAGGCAACTGCTTTTTTGTTTTTATCTGTATGTTGCTTTGATCAATGTTATGCACGTCCGGCTAGCCTTTGCTGGAAAAACAAACCAGCCTTTGCAAATGTTTCTGAAGCTATAAAACTGTGCAAAAGTCGGGAAAATTGAATTCGAAAGTAATCGGTATGGAGTCCTACCTTCTACTTTCACCATTTTAAAAAAGAAGGTAGATAAGAAGTCAAGTTACTTAATAGCTGCAACATGGACCTTGACTGCCTTGATGAAGATAACGATAAATTGCAGTCTTATATTGACGAAACAAGTCAAGTTAGTGCGCTTGATCTTTATGAAGATTTGCTTGTTAACGATGCAGAAAACGGTCAATGTCTTTCTATACAAGAGGTAAATATTCTTTGAGTAGTGTGGAAGTTTTAGACGGATTCTGGCATGTACAGTTGTCTTAATAATTTTTCTTTGAACATTTTGAGTCAGATGAGATGATGATGTAGTTGCCTTGTCTGTATACACTACCAGTACATGATAAGGCCATGGGTGAATGTACCACGCTTTTTATCGTGAAACCATCACATTTTGCTACTATATTGTAGGTCAACTTGGAGAAACAGCAGTTGCAAGAACAAAATCGTCTTTTATCGCAACAGTTGAATCAAGCAACAATCAGTGTAAATAGAGAAAATTTTCTCGCCATTTTGTGTTTGTGGTTTTAGTTATGAAGAAAATGAGTTGTGTTTTTCTGAAAGATTTCTTATTGCATTGACAGCTTAACAACAAGACTGAGCAAAATCGTGTGCTGAAGGAAAATTTTACCAGTTTACTTGAGACCGCGAAGATAGAACTTGAAAGGAAAAATAAAGTGATCGCTCGGCTTTCAGGTGGCAGTGGCCAGCTGTGAGTGACTTCATAAATTCAAAGCTGTTTATTTTATTTATTGTACCGATAATGTCTTGTGTCTTATTTATGAAGACAAATTCCTCCAAGAAAAACATTCCAAAGTAACAAGAATGCAAAAAGAAATCCTTCATCAAAGTCAGTGTCTTTGAAAGGTCGAAGAATCGATGATGTAATACCGGCAAAGAAATCAGGTAACTTTTATGTGTGCAGTTTTCTTATTTGAAAGTTAATCTAATTATTTGATGTGCATGCATGCTTGAATTTATTGGAAGTGTGCATACACAAACAAAATAGTAGACGTAATTGATTGTACAGTAAACTATCTTAGTTGTATTTTGCAGAAAGTCTTGAAGAAAAAGTTTCAAATACTGCAACAAATGCAACATTGCCAAATACAAAGAAGAAAATCTCACCAGAAGCTGTTCCTTTACAATCAACCTTTACAAAAACTAGGACTGTCATTAGAAATGAACTTAACCTTGATGAAGGAAATCAAAATATCTCGGAAAACGTCCAAAAAAGCAAACCAGCTTCTGCTCATCAGTCTCTGGAAACCGCACCTTGGAAAGACAGACGATTGAGGAGTTCGTCGAATGATGCATTACATCGTGAAAACAATGCGCGAAGGTCTTCAGGTTGTGAAGGTAATGACACAAACTTAAATCGCAGACATAGTTCTAAGCAACCAAATCGGCACAGGTGCAATAAAGAGAAGTTTGCCGATCAGAACAATTCAATAAAATCTTGTATGAATGATGATAATCTGCCCAGTGTCAACAAAGCTGTTGCTGGTTCCACTGAAAATATAAATCCTCATATCCATGACGCAAGGCTGTCTCATGATGTGGAACCAGGTTCATTTGATACTCAGCGAATAAACCATGAAAGGCAGTCCACTAATCGTAAACATTCGCCAGCTTTCGAAAAAACCCTTCCAAGTAAAGATGACAAGAATGGTCAGTGTGTGAAACAGAAGAAACAAGAAAGCTTGTTAAAACCACGTCATAGGGATGGTAAACAACTTGAGTCTTCCTCAAAGAAATCACACCAACATTCCGAAGATCGAAGTCGGAGATCTGAACGAGAGCAAAAGGAAGGTAGGAGAGACCCAAGACCTGATCAAAGACGGCGTGAGAGTTCACGAAGGAGTAGAGCAAGCCCGGATAGATACAAACCAGATCGTCATTCTTCACGTGGAAGAAGTGTTGATGATCGAGATCAACCACATCGAAGATCTCATGAACCAGTTAACACAAGAAACAGATACAACCGGCAACCAACCAAAGAATCCGGCAGCAGTTTGACAGAGCCAAGAGAAAGGAGGAGAGACAGGACCCGTATGAGTTCTGGGGGAGTATCTAATCCTTCTGCACAAAAGGAGTTTTCAAATCCCAAAGGAATTTCACCGATTAAGTTCCCTGACCAAGCGGAAACTTTATCACAGATTGATTCAAACAAACCTGCGTTTTCAACTGTAACGAGCGAAGATGTAAGCATTGAAATACTTCGTGCCACGGAAACATTAAAAAGAAAGGCTGACTCTTCAACTGATATGCCGGACAAGAAAATACTTCGGTCTCTGTCTGGCCGCAACTTACAATCTAGCAACAATACTAAAAGTCAGCCAAATAGTGCTGTTTGTGTTCGTTCTGTAAAGGAAGCAGATAAGCTGCTGCAAGCTTTATCAGAATCAAAACATGCTGTTAATCCACATCCAGTAAAATCTGTTGAATCTGGCAAATCACAGAATAGTGAACGAGAGAAACCTGATAAAACGCCAGTAATCCAGACACCATTGTTAACTATTGAAAGTCCGAAAAGTGGAGCTAAATCAGCTTCTACACCATCAGCAAATAATGATAAAATGATATCAGCAAAATCCGCAAAGGATCTTTTATTAGTGTCGCCACATAAATTGAAAAACAATGCTCATGGTGATATGTTAGACATCTACGATCAACTTGACTATGACGAAGACTCAATTCAAGCCACGATTCACCACATGGGTATAGAAGTTGTAGATCAGTCTGAGCCAAGAAGAAGGTTGTCTGCCGAGCGCCTTTCGAAATTGCCACCTACTAATGCTCATTCAAGCGTAAAGATGGATGACATCACCAGTCGTGGAAAGCAATCTACTTGTTTAAGCAAAACGCCATCGCCTCTGTCTCCAATGCACAACCTGAAAGCTGAAGTAAGGTTGACTGGCAAAAACTTGGAACAAGCTTTACCTCTCTCTCATCATAATAAATGTGATGATGAAAATGGTTTTAATTCAGTTGATAAAAATAATTATGCTCTCGTAAAATCTGCCAAGACTTCATCAAAATTTGACAAAAGGATGACATCACCTAAACATAATACATTAACAAGAACAGCCAATAGAAATAAGATGGAATCGATTGCAACAATACAAAGCAAGCTTCAATGTGAAAAAGATACGAAATCACTGAAAGCAAAGAAACCAACTGCAGTAAATGATAACTTGCCCCTTAGCCTGCCGGTTCCATTGTTTTCACGAAAATCCATTGATCCACCGAGTGTGCAAAATACCTCGATTATGGATATTGGCTCCGAGGTGGTGGTGGAATGCTCCACACCAGAGTCTTCACGCGGAACATGGTCCCAATATGAAGTGGAGCAAAGTGTTACAAAAACAATGGATGTGCCATTTCAGGATAAAACAGTGGCAATAAATATATCGTCTGTCAAACCTGTGGAAAGGGAAGTTGCCAATTCCAAAAGGATTATTTTGGACTCCATTTTAGCAAAAGAAGCAAAATCGTTGTCAAAGAAGTCGCCGAAGAAACATAAATTAAAAAATAAAATACAAAGTTCTGCTGCAAATGAAGACAGAAAAGAAGTTTCCGGATTAAAATTAAATTGTCCAAGTGGCCTAAGCAAAGCGAGTACGTCTACTTCAAAGACAAATTTAGCCACTAGTACACTTCCAGTGATTGATTTAAACACAGCCACCACTGCCATTGAACCTGTAAGTACAACAATCTTAAGTGAAAGCAACTTTCCACGAAAAACTGATGAAACAGAAAGAGATAATGCAGACACCAAACTTGAAAACATTGTTGCAGACATTCCAGCTCAGGACCTGAGTATGTTAAAGTCCGTGGACAAAAGCTGTTATAAGGTCATGACACCGTCCAAATCAGAGTTTGAGCCTTCATGCAATGAAAAGAGTCCGAAGCCACAAGGAAAGCTGAAGAAGAAGAAAGCAAGCTCAAAATGTTATTTATCAGTTGAAACTGTTGCCTTGAGAAGGTCACCGAGAAGACCGAGGCCAAAGTTTGTGCAATCTTCAAAGATCAATGAAAACAAAGGTGTAAAAGCAAAACGTGGCAAAAAGCCAAAAAAACATTCTAGGCAACTTTACATCTCAAGTGATCCTGAAAGTTGTGATGATGTACCAGACCTTAATGTAAAAGAAGTCAAAACCAACATGGCAGGTTTAAATAAGTCTGATTTCAAAAATAAGGACATACCACCCTCAAATAAGGTTACAGGCAAAGAGTCATCAAATGACAATCTTTCTCTGAGTAATCCTACGCAGTGGAGTGATTTAGCTTCTGTGGTAACTACTGCCCATGAGAGGTCAGATAGCCCATCCATTCCAAATCTGGCACAGCCCAAGTCAAAAATGAAGCAAAAACGTAACAACGATAATGTAAAAAAGCACAAACAGAAAAAGCGTGAGAACACGCCAGTAGGAGATTCAAACCAGTCACACAACAACCAAAGCCTAGCCAAGGAAGATGAATGTATAACTGTGCAACGAAATAAGATGGAATCAGGAACAAGTAATGGTAATAAACTTAAGTGTTATCATTTATTTAACATTCACCGTTAAGTTTCTATTTTGACCAATTTTTTGAAATTGCCCTTTTTTGTCTCCAGAATCTTCAAAAAGTTCTGATGTTGATATTGGTCAGAGTTTTATGAATTTTTATCGCAACGCTTCGTTGCAATATCTCATTCATCTTGCCAAGGAAAGATTGGCTAAACAAAGATCGGGTAACAATTGGCTTACTTCATACTATAGCATATATTGCATTTTAAAAAAGACCGTTAGTCTCAGGTACAATAATTAATTGTTTCAAAATGAAATTGCAATTTGTTTTGCTTTTCTTTGTACATTGACTTCCATTAAAGCAAGCAGCAGTGTCCGTAAAGAACAAGTAAAAAATACAGGACAACCCTTGGCCAGACAAGAAGGGCAGGACGCACAAGAAATCACTAACACTCAGACTAAAAGTAAGATAAGTTTAATTAAACCATTGAGAAAAGCTTTTGATTGACTTAAACTGAGCGATGATTTTTCATTGCTCGAACCCCTGTTGCATTACAATGGTAGCATAGCGCCACCAAGAATCAAACTTTATTTGCATAATTGCGAATCAACTACTACTGTACTACTTTTTCAAACCTTCTCTCAACATGTGTCGTATGTTTGCAACAGCAGCATTCGAATTAGATTGATCCAAACAAAAGAAACATTATTATTGAAAGCTAATTTTCTCAAATTATTCAAATTGCACAGAAAATAAAGATGCTCGCCAACTGTGGATGACGAGTTTGGAGGAATGCCAGCACAGGAGGAGGTTGAGGAGCAGATGGATGTCAGAACGGAGTGATGAGGAAGACGACATCCCCACACAAGCCCAGGATACCTCACCGAAATGTCTTTGCGACCGAGTAACATACGACGCTCCTGTGTCTTTCGGTTGGTACCTTTTTGACTTTGATTTAACCATACAATTGAGTCGGGCAGTGTTGTTAGGACTTGGTGGCACCACCAAGTCTTTCAAGAGTTTAAAATATATGGTATAGGGAACGTTATTATTAACTGATGTGCTTTCTTAGGTGATTTTGTGTCAATGCCGTCGTTGCATGCGTCTTCATGTTCATGGGCATTCAACGAGGAATCGCTGCAGAATTTTCTCAGCATTGTCAAAGCTGTGACCCCGATCAAGAGTATAAGAAAGTCAGATCGCAACTTCCCGTCATCCGGTAAATACTTTTTGTTGTCATAAGGCGTTGATTATTGTGATACTGGTGTCTAGAGCTGTTTTACCGTAACCGTATCCAACCGGAACTGAGGCCTTTTTATCTGAATACCTGACTGCTTAACAGACGACGATAGCTGGGAAGAAAATGAAAAACTACTAACTGTGCGCAAGAAAGTTCTCCAAACTCCCAAGAAACATTTTTAAGTTTTTTCCTTTTCATGTTGCCCTATTTTTTAAAAAATAAAACATACGCACAAATATATTTTTCACATGTTTTATTGCAACTCAGTTAATCATAGGTTAGCCTTCTGCGTTGCTTCCTTCGCTCGCAATTTCTCAATCTTGGCGATTTTGGCAACAGACTTGTTGCCCATGACACCACCGCCCCAATGACGACGTATCTGTGAACGGACAATTAGAAATTACTTGCACAATTAAACCTTTCATATCGACACAATCTCGATTCTGGTATTGCTCAGAGAGTAAGCCTTTCTCTTCTTCAGCTTAGTTCAGGTGAAGAAATTCAATTCACATCACAGCAATAATGATGTCCTTATTCACTAGTAATGCCTGTAATGATCTTACCTCGTCAAATCGGTCGTTGTAGTTGGTTCGGACGCTTTCAATAAGCTTGCTCAGAGATCCCTTGTCCTCGCTGTGAAAATAAAGTTTCTTATGAACGGATGACATACCGATGCAGTTTATTGTAGTAAGTGCGTTGGTGTCTCAGAGATCTTGGTGGGGTTGTGTTATCATAGTGGTAAAACTAATCAAGATAGCAAATATTGCTGTAATCATCGACACCGAATGTTCAGCCGGAAAGCTAATACGGGACTTACTTGTTGACATCGGTTATCGCAACACAGGTGCAGGTTTTCCTATGAACGAGACGACCAAGTCTGGCCTTGCCCTTGACAATGCAATAAGGCACATTCATCTTGCGACAAAGTGCAGGAAGATAGATAACGATCTAAAAGAGTAAAACTTATTAAAGCATCTTCACTGTTATGATAAGTCAAGCGTAGGTGTTGAACTTTACTCAGAGTGAACATTGACACAGCAGTGTTATGCGAGTGAACAGAGAAGTTGCCAAAACGGTTTCAACGCAGTTCTTTACACAACCTAAGACAAATGCCTCGTTCCAATAACATCATGATACATTTACAAGTTTGTCGTCTGTACTACAAAGTATTTACCTCAATGGGTTCAACGTCATGAGCGATCACAACCAGCTGAGCCTTCTTTCTCTCGATTAAGTTGGTGACAGTGTTCACTCCACTTGCTAGGACCACTGGACGACGGGTAGGTTTGTCTGGCTTTCCAGCGGCTCTGTTTGAAGTACAATTAAGCAATGATTTAACTTGTTGCCAATCAGTTTACTAGTAATATATTTCATATACGCAAAAACCACCTCAGATAAAACGGTATGTTGATAGCATCTACAGTTTATCAGGCTGTATAATACTGGCAGAATTAGTTAGTCATCATCGGTGGTTTAGAGTCAACAAACGCTAGTTACGCTTATTCAAACTTGTGCTTCACCTTTCCTCAGCACGCTTTCGCAAGCGTTCTCTCTTCTCAATCTTGGTTTCTGGTTGATATTTCTTCGCCAGTCGGAAAAGTGACGTGGCTGTAGATTAATTTTACACAATGCAAGGTTGAATGAACATGATATGTTCATTGCACACCTCAATACTCTAGTTTAGAATAGTTGCCAAGACAAAGCATTTGTGGTTTGTTTTGTGCAACTTTGCATTGTGGAGTCACAAATGTTTTTCAACAAGGGTGACCAATAACTTGCAAGGCAAATAAGCCAATGCAAGGGACAGCAATTTAGTGAGATTAATCTAAAGAAAACAGGTTAAACTTGCAACGAAGTTGTCAAATAGTTGATTAACAGTTTCGTTAACTTGCCTTCTCAGCATAGGTAAGGGTTATTTAGTCATACAGTAATGTCTTTTTAAAGTTAATCATCACTGATGGCAAGCTAACTTCTTTGACATGTTATCAATTTACAAGAATTAATACCAGTTTGGCGGTCAAGGGTGCTAGAGAATTGATTGACTGCTGGTGGCACCTTCAAACGTCGCTGAAGGACGACCTTCTGGCGTTGAAGACGGATGTACTTTGGCCATCTGACAAAATGTGTGAGGTCACGTTTTGGCTGGATATCCTGGCCTATATAATGCAAAACAGGTTTATAGTTTGGTCCAGCTCTTAAACACGAGTTTTTGCAGTTATTGCCATTGGGTGAAGGAAGCATATTTTTACACTGGCACGGAAAATGTGCATACAAAGCTATATTTAAATAAATAATGTTAATGATAATAAAAGATAATGTTATGCTACAAAAATATAATAGACTATGTTGATAGTTTGTTCAGGATTGTAGTGAACCTACTATCAGAAGTGGGCAGTCGGTACTTGGAGAAAAATGTGCCGACTGTTACCGTATTATTCTAAAAAATTAGTTCGGTACTTTTTGTGTAAAAGATCCTGATGCAAATGCAATGTTTGCCACAATTATGCTTCCTGTAAGGGTTACTCTAGGCCAGCGGTTCCCAAATTTTTTTGGTCTGTGGCCAAAATGTCTATTTATAAGTGATCCGTGGCTCACCACGTGTTGTAAATTTGGGCACAAGCGATAACTTTGAAAATTTAATTTAAGCAAATGTTATGTTTTTCAAAACAAAGCGCATAATATCTACAGTATAACAAAACAGTAGAATCTTTTCAAGTGGCTCTGTGGCCCATTGAGAATGTCTTGGTGGCCTAGTAATGTGCCATGGCCCACATTTTGGGAGCCACTGCTCTAGGCCAAAACATATGTGACGTTAAACGCTTGCAAATTTACTTGAAATACCGATGGTAACGGTACTGAAAAGTACCGCAGTACAGTAATACACCCTATACATGATCAATTGGTTGGCTTAAAACTGAGACTGAAGGGTTTCTATAGTTGAACAGCACCATGCAATTTTAACATTATCACCTTTTTTCATATATAAATGAAGAAAACTAATCTTATGGAATGTAATTACAGCGCCACCAGAAAATTTGTTTGCGAAGCCATTAATACCCACTTGTAATTCTTTTAAAATTTTTATTTGTATCTTTTGCTTTTATGAAGGCACTTGCAGTATCTTTATTAACCACATGTTTAGTCCAACATTTGATCATTAGCTAGACATTAATTATCAAAAATGGGGTGCAACTTTTAATTATTGTCAGAGGGTAACGTTGATTAGTTACTGACCTTGCAAGTTTAAGAAAACTGACAAAATAACCTAAAAACATTTATGAAAACTGGAAAAATTACCTTTGCAATTTAAGATTAAAATATTTTACAGTAGCAAATAAATTTTCTATTCTTACCAATGCCAAAGTTTTTGGGGCGCTTTTCAAAAAGTGGGTTTACCACTTTCTTAGCAATGGCCTTCTTGGCCAAGAGTGGGGCAGGAGCCACCTTCTTTCTCGATTTCTTTCCTTTTGGCTAAGATTTATAATAATACATCTGATCATTATTTGCGAGACAAAAACCGCACGGCCAAACCCTTTTAACATTTACCAAACCATTACATAAAGCAAAGGGCAACAATTAAGGTAGTAAATATTCAAGATAAGCAACTTTCAAACCATTGCAAGTAACGATTGCATGGATATAATAAGATGAAACGACTTACCATGCTTACTCCTCGACCAGTTTCATGAAAAGAGGATCTAAACTGGATTGCTTCGAAGACGAAGCGTGATAATCACTCTTGCGTGAATTTATTCATAGACATCTCACTTGACATTTACTACTGACCCCATTTGCAGAAACAGCCGGTAAATAAAATTTGAGTAAGAAACAACTTTGCCAAACTATAACCCATAAGATAATGATTTACTTACAAATATTGTTATTGAATTTTTCTTCCGTTCAAATTTAAGTAGCTAAGTTTTTTTTATCAAATTTTTTCATAACTGCAAGAAACGCAGGAATATTCGTATTGTACAATCAAAAATTTCACCACGAAAACTCACAATTCCTGCACTTGTTGTGATTATTGCAACTATTTATATTAATAAATCTATTTTAACTCCACCCAAGTTATATTTAATTCCTTTTTGTACTACTTAACATCAACAAAGCGTGCCAGTGTGGTTATGATGTGGCGTTAGTAGGCCCTATAGGCCTACACCCACAAAACATAAAAATTACATCAAATGTGACAAAATTAAGGGACAAGCAATTTTCTACCAGATTCAGACAGCTTAACTTAAATGGAGTCGTTTTCGGTTTCAACCAATAGTACAAAACATACATAACCCCCACAATGATAACAATATTTTGAATAACATTTGGATTATCGCAACCGCCGTTTTGTTTTCATGAATCTTTCACTCAAAACAAGGCATTGTTAACGTTTAGATGTTAAAAGAAAAACTTCTGGTAGCATAACATAGAACTAAAGAAGACTCTGAAAGCATAAATTTAAAAAACCTTCTTCAACCGTAGGATAAGTATTCCGACACCATTTATCATACTCATCTTCTTATCTTATTTACCCTACTTACTGTTTTAAAACACTTACGCTGACTAACAACACAAATTCATAGACACCAACTGGAACTTCTACTGCTTCTGCATTTGAACAAAACACCGTACAACCAACAGACACAATACACGATAGCTTAACTCAGCATTTAGTTAAAAAATATACACAATTTGCGCAGTATTTGCAGACACAAGTGATATGACATTTGCAGCAATTGCTCTTTACAATTCTCCTTTCGCCTCCGAGGTCTTGTGGAAGTATTTCAATTTCTCATTTGGATCCGGAATAATCTGAATGTAAAATATGCAAAATTGTAATTACTATTTCCAAAATGAAATAACGTTGTAGCAACACAAATCGTAAATTATTTTTTAATCTCATGTCTCCCCTAATATGTACAAATAAAGAAATGCTGTAATTTGAAGACTACAAAGCAACTGGACCCAGGGTTGGTGCAGTTACGTCTACTAGTAACCACATCGTGGAAGGTAAAGAAGTAAATGTTAATCCAAAATGGTTTGAGTTTTAATCAGCATTGCTTAATTAAAGAATCGTTTTTTCTACATTGAAGAATAATTAATTCAAAAAAGCTGTGCTTTTTGGACAAACAAACCAATTATACATTATTCTTATGTTTCATTGACCAATAAGTCTGATAACAACGTGACTACTTATTATTAACCGTGCCGAGTAGTATCGATAAATTAATTTCTATGTTTATTGAAGGTTAATCATTACAAATGACTAAGAAATTGATCACATTTTGAGTTAATTAGAAATTTATTATGCATTTTAATCTTCTTTACATTAACTAATTATTACTTCAGGCAAAGCCGGAGCTTTTTCAAGAAAATTTTCACTATTAAAACACCTGATAATTAACAAAAAAAAAATAATTATGATTAAACCAACCATGGCTGAAACAAATAACCACAAAAGCATCAAGAATAGGATATGTTGTTTGAATAGAGATAAGGATATTAACACTTGTTTTGTGGGGTATGTTTTCTGTATATCTAGATTGTTGATCTAGCCAGGGCTTTTTAATGACATGTGTCAAATGAACAAAAGAAGAGTGTGCACGACATTAGGTATAACATATCACACTATATCTAATATACTACAATTCAACTGCTATACTCACAGTGTCCTTTCCGGGTTGCCAACCGGCAGGGCACACTTCACCGTGTTCATCGGTGTACTGGAAGGCCTGCACCAGTCTCAAAGTTTCATCTACAGATCTTCCGACTGGAAGATCGTTCATCGTGATCTGTCTGAGAACACCCTTAGGATCGATGATAAAAAGACCACTGCAGAAATTAACAAAATAATATTGCATTGCACATATAATACATATATATAATATAATATATGTAAGATATCACACTTTTAATAAAATCATGCAAAGAATTGTCTACCGCAATGTGTGTCCAAGATCTTCCAGCAACACACCGTAGTCACGAGAAATTTTGTGAGTAATATCTGACAAAATGGGAATGCTCATTTTACCAAGACCTCCCTCTGACCTTGGAGTATTGACCCTGAACAAAGGAAATGCATGTGTTGAAAAAATGCTCAAGTTATTTAACTATTATTCAAATTAAGCTCCTAAGCAATCTTAAGCGCGGTAACTTAATGAAGCAACAATAATGCATACAAATGAAATATCAATTTTTTGCAAATCCGCTCACATTAAAGCTTTGCTTTGTGATATATTTTCACCAAAATATTTTTTTTCAAGAAAAGAATGAGAAATGACACTGAGATTTGTACAAAATAAAAGCTAAATTACACAGGGGAACACAATTTTTGTTGACTTCGATCTAACAATTGTTTTTGACTAACTTTTGGGCGCTGAATCCAAAAATGGCATCAGTTTTTCTCTATCACGTCAAGTTTTTGAGCTAGGCACCCACCACTTTGTCTCATAACCCACAAAAAAGTACAACATTTAAGATATCTGCGTTTATTGTATAAAACGTTTTAAGAACTACAAGCAACCGAAAGTAACTCAATGGTTTTCAAATCAACATTTGTACAGCTCTATTCTGTTCCTTAAAACGAATATTGCTTCTGCAGGGCAAATAAAGTGCGAGTTTTAGGGCAAAAATTTATGCTTGTAGCTTTTCCTGGCATTTTCAAGTTGTGGGCAGTCTCGCTTAATACTCCAGCAATAGCTAGTCAGCCAGCATATGTAAGTCCCATCTTCCCTGATATCTTTCCTCCATCACCTTCAGATCTTGGTGGAATCTTTATCCTTGCTCATCGCATACTGCACCAAGGTTTTCCGGGAAATTAGCAAGATGGCTGTGCAAAAAATTCATCTTGATGCTCATGTTGCAGCCTAGTTCTTTGTAGCTTTCCAATAGCTTCTGAACAATTTCGATATAATTTTCTGCCCGTGTATTC
Source organism: Clavelina lepadiformis (assembly GCF_947623445.1). NCBI lineage: Eukaryota > Metazoa > Chordata > Ascidiacea > Aplousobranchia > Clavelinidae > Clavelina > Clavelina lepadiformis. The sequence goes on along the minus strand of NC_135248.1, from coordinate 12,628,244 downwards.
CCAAGAAATCCCTTGACAAGGTTTTTAAATGATAACCACGCATTTTCTTCCAATTCTGACATTGAACCACTGAAACGTTCATCTTTGATGAGTTGCCGAATTTGTGGACCATCAAATACACCAGCCTTAATTTCTTGTATTGAAAGGCCAGGAAAAACCAAAATGAGGTAATTGAAATAGTTGCTTTTAGTTGACAATGCTTTAACGAATTGCTTCATTAGGCCGAGCTTTATATGCAGAGGTGGGAAAATAATTTTCTCTCTGTCAACAAGCGGCTCATGTAGAATATTGGGATCACCAGGTTTAAGGTCAGATCTCGGAGGCCAGTTCCTCTCCACCCAGTGCTGATCTCGAGCTCTGCTGTCCCACATACGCAAATAGCAGGGATACTTTGTGTATCCGTGTTGCTGACCAAGAAGAAAACATACCATTTTAAGGTCAACACATATGATCCAATTGTGCTTGTGATATTGCAACAATTCAATGACTATTTTTATGTTTCCGTATTTTCTTGTTTATATTTGCTAAGGCTTTTCTGCTTTCTGTTGTCGATTCCATATTGACAAATTTTTTGAATCAAGCAATTACATTCCACGCTTTTATGAAACTACAACTCCAAAGCGAGGCAACACGTGTTTTGAATCAGCGCAGTTGACAAGCTTTCTAAACGTGTGGTGTAACAGAGTCGTCATCTTTTCAAGGCATTTGACAGTTACTGATGCAAAATTGCACAATAGTGTGAAATTTTATGAACCTGGAACCACCACTCATCACTCTGCAGGGATAGGAATAGATATTATTTTATTGCTTATTTTATTATATTTTATTGATGATTGCATCCTCCAACCAAAAATGGGGGAAAAGCATCGACCTAAATCGATGTCTGTGCCTTTTTTGCTTAATAATTCAGTTGACCCTTCTTATATATAACTTACTATATGATTAGCTTGTGCATTCCTATTACGTATGGAAAAGCAATACGGCTAAAGTCGTGAAAAGTTGCATATTTTTGATGTATGCTGTAGAGCAAAAACTTGACGTGATAGAAGAAAACTGGCGGCATTTTTGAAATCAGCACACCGGAATTACCCTAAATCAAGTGCAAAATCGAAGGCAACAAATTTTTTTTTCAAAATTGTTCCCCAGTGTTATTATTCTTGTTTTGGTGCTAAACAGTGTGAGGTCTCTTAAAAAAGCGGGACCCAGTCCACTATATACTACTTCTATCCAAAGGAATAGACGCAATCGATGTTAAGATTAAAACAACAGCAGTCTCCTATTACCAGGCAAGATGTGTAAAATGAGAGTCCACAGATGCTGCAACAACTTCCGCATTGATGTTTCTAAATTCCTCAATTCGATCGGAGAATGCTATAATCTCAGTTGGACACACAAAGGTGCTAAAATTAAAAGTAAAACATTGTAAGCAACACAAGTGCCAGTCTATAATGATTCACATAAATGGATCTTTTATGTCTGTGTTGTTACAAACTTACAAATCCAAGGGGTAGAAAAAGAAGACTAAGTATTTTCCTCGATAATCGTTCAAGGAGATGGTTGTAAATTCTCCATCAACTACAGCTGTTCCTTGCCATTCTGGGGCTGGCTTGGAAACTGCAGAATAACAGAAATACGCATTTCATTATATCAATTCACAACGGCACACACAACCGCGCAAGTTATAAAGGTAGATTTAACTAAAATACTCATCTCTTTTTCAGTTGAACTAATCTTGGGCTTTCTAGACACTTATGTATACATGAGCTTATGACTTGCAAAAATGGAACTCTCATAATCACTAAAGGCATTTTTTCTTGCGCTAACATAATCTGATGAAATTCATGTTCATAACAAATTTACTCTGAAACTGCATGCCCAGTCAGCTAATAGACCAGGACACCATGTAAGCTAACTTATATTTCTTTATTAACTATGAACAATCTCAATATCAAGGCTATAGGCTATCATTTTAAACCTTTGTTTACATGATTTACTGACCTTTAAGTGAACTGTAAATATCTAGAAAAAACAAACAGGGTATTTAACGAGTGCTATCACGCGACTGTGCTAGGCTACGCTATGGTATGTTTAAAACAAATTACATTGTATTGTCGTTTATTTTTGCATAGCCTACTAAAAACTGTATACTTGTTTATATCATAGCTTACTTAAAACTGTGACGATTGAAAGACTTTGGACATTTAAGCTAAAAATGAACAAAAACACTGGTGCAAATAACCAAATGAACTAAAAACTCTTGTAACTTTACTTACTTTGGGCTTTAGTTGATTGTAGCAAATGGCTGGAATAAGGCGGCCAAAAGACACCAGAAAAAGGGTTCTGTTCACTATGGCTAGCATTATCAGCACCGGCAAGACACACAAAAGCGGCAACGAAAATAAATATTTTCATTATGGCTCGTCTTCGCTGACTCGTCTCGTTTTCTTCTATTAAATTTCGACAAAACAACAACTTCCGCCTGTTCGACACCTACTCAATGTAAACGCCGATCTCTAAAGTTGATTTTGCAAAAACAACAAGCGGCACTCAAGCGTGACCTTTGAGGACACGTGGAAATATAATCATGTGACGTAAAATGACACATCGTTAAGTAATTTTATGTATAGACAGCATAGTTGAAAGTGATGTTACGCATTTCATGACGAAAAATGCATTGAACTACAAAGCGTTTATCGTTTGCATATTCAATGATTTCACAGATTTTCAAAAAAATGCTATGAATGAGGTATTTTGAAGTCATTGTTGAGCATCTAAACTGGCTTAACTTTGCAGAAATGCAGACGAGTTAACGCTGCAAACGCTGATGTTTTCTGGGATTAACGTCCTCACACTATCTTATAGGAAACCATGCAAAAGAAATTGCAGAGGCCACTTTCGAGAAAGACAAGAAACTCTAGTATTATTAGGCCAACTCAAATTTAAGAAACGGTTTCTCCTTCGTCGCGTGCGCAATCGGCTGTATGCTGGCCTCATTTCAAATGCGACCTTTATAGAATTGATGGTGGTTAAACCGTGTTAACCTAGCATATAATCACGATATAGAAAAATAAAAAACAGAATATGTGAAAGCACTCTCGGGCCAACTTTTATTTTCTTGACACACGTTTTCACAAACATCAACTCGCTTTATCAGGTGCACTAAGAGAATACCGGTAACTATCACATTCTACATACTGTGGCGTATACCCTGCCGTATATTCAAAACTTTGCATTGAACTCAAATTATGCTGCTTTTTAACTGTAAATGACTAATTTGGTCAGGGCTCAGTAATCTTCAGTTTAAAATTTTAAACTTCGGACTTTTTATAACTTAGACGTTATTTTATCTATTGATATTTAATTTTAAACTACTAGGCTACTTACGGTTATGTTTTGATCACTTCAGAATACAATTCTATGAAATCTTTGCCCAAACTCAAATTTTAGGCCAATTTATTACCACTGCAGTAGTTTCAAATCAAATCAGTTCAGTAAGTTTTAAATCAAATCAGTAGTTTCCAAATCAAAGTTTCTCATGAAAAAAAGGCGAGCACAGCATTCTGCCAATGAGGGAATGCAAGATATAGGCTACTCCGCTGATATATGGACAATAGAAGAGTTTGCTCACCAATAAATATTGTAATAGAGGAGCCTAATTCGTATCTGAGCGCCAACTGCAAACTTTTCAAAGCTCTTTACGGGTGCGGCGCTCTGAAGGTTCCTGATGACGCGTATGCGAAGGTACTCGTTCTTCCCAGAATCCTATAGTTAGCATTAAGCACGAACGTAGGCCTACGCTACTTGTATTAAACAATGTAGACTGTTAAAAGCCAACTTGTATTGTCTTGCTACGATACTAAAACTCGTCTGTGGAATATGAACTAGCACACATATGTACACGAACGACAAATATCACCTGTCAGTCACGACGAGGTCACCCGCCACACCAATAACTTATACCCATGTACGTTGCTTAAAAATGTCGTGAATAATTAACTTCGCTTCTCGAACGCTACGGTGTTGCCGCTGCCCTACAAGTCGATAGGTTATGATTTTACCTAAAAGTTCTGCCTGCAATGCATCATTAATATAAAACAGCCCTTGTTTAAAAATTACGTGATTTATTGTAAAATTTTACAGCATTAGCTATGACATTGCATATGGTTAATTTATCTACACAGAAATTTGCTCAAGTAACACAAGTAACATCCCAACTCTATCATAGAAAGGTATTTATAATCATTAATCATCAAAAATATTTAAAAGTTAAACAGTTTGAGGTTCAGTGCCGTCTAATAATGTATTTGAAATAATTTTATAATTACAGTATTTGAAGAACATAGAAACAATCGGAAAGTTCGGTCTATATATCCAGGGCGTCAAATGTAGTTTAAATGTAGTTAAATCTCGTTTTAGCGCATATTGCTCAGGGTTATCTGTCAGATCCAAATTTTCACCTAAAAGTTTAACTACTTTATGTTAGGCATTCTTGCATAGAAATAATAGACAACGTGGTCAACGTACCCTTGTACGGAAAGCGAATGACAACTAAAAATGCAGCAAGTTAAAAAAATTTCGTCCCGAATTAAGGTTCAGTCTTTCAAAATTTGTATCTCGCCTAATCTAATCTAATTGTGAAAAATTTTATTTACTTCTTCTTTTGCTTTAAAGATTCTAAATATTTCCCGATCACAGCTTGCACAAAAGGCATCTGTATTAAGCTTCTGAAGTTGGCAATGTCCTGTTCACGAGTAGCTTTGAGTACTTTCATGGTTTCACCACGAAGAAGTTGTTTCGTGATATGAAACGCAGGTTGTGGTACCTTTGACATCATGAGCAATTGTTCACGAGCTCGTGGTATCACAGAATTCAAATCTACAACTTCATCCACTAAACCTGTTGATGGAAATTGAAATTGCTACTAAAATATTAAATGCAAATTGCAGTTTTTTTGTCACAATTTTAAGCACAAATTTTTAAAACGTTTTAACTGCTGCAGTCAGTACTGGGTTAATTTAGGGCAAAAACTGCAGCCCACTTCTATCTGCTGATGAGTTATGACAAGCCAACAAAATTTAAACACGTCAAACAATGTTACTAAACCAAAGCAACCAAAACTGCAACAAGACTGTCATGTTTTCCGATGAAAAACTAGACTCAAGTACTACTAAATTCTAAATTGCTACCAACCTGCCTTCAATGCTTCATTTGAGGAAAACATGGAACCTAATTGAAGAGCAAGTGTAGCCTTTCTTGTTCCAATAACGGATGTCATTAAATCAACAAAGAAAAACGGAGCAGCTATTCCGAGTTGGGTTTCATTCAGTCCAATTGTTTTTCCTTCTTGCATAACCCTGATAAGCAAAATAAGACGAAGCTGTTAACTGGAAATAAGCTGCAAGAAAAACTATTTTCAACCGAAAAAACTTTATGGTTGGGATAAAATTACAACCTAAAGTAATTGGGTTGGGATAAGATTGAAGCTTTTGTAAATTTTTAATCTTAAATTAGTTAGGGTTAATTTAGGGAACTCTCAGTAACATACCATAATGTTATGTGGTATCTTTTAACTGCAAAACAAATAAAGTTTTTTACCTGTAGTCGCACATGAGAGCCATAGCACACCCTCCAGCAGGGGCGTGACCGTTAATTGCCGCCACCACGGGTTTCGAGCATCCAAAGAGATCAAGATACCAGTCCTGGACACATCGCCAGAACTCTGACAAATGAGCATCTGACCTGTTCATGACAATAAGCATGAAATGAAAAGCTCCAATTAACAAGATATTCAAACTTAAGCTGTGAATATTCCATTCCGAATCTGAGAGACTCTGATCATTTATCAAAATCGAAAAAAGGAAACCGAAAGAGAAGACTCACTTATTAAACATATCCAATATGTTAAGACCAGCTGAATAAACTCCTCCGTGAAATTTTGAAGCGATCAGGATTCCTTTAACTGCTGAGTCAGCGTCTAGTTTTTTCAAAGTGTCCGAAATAGAAGTGAGAAATTCTCCATCCAAACTGTTGACTGGTGCTTTTGCCAAAGTAACTGTTGCCAAACCTATTTAAAGTATTATAGTTCTTAATTTAACATTTTGTTGACATTAAATTTCAACTGAGTTTTCTACTCTATAGGATTGTTAAGCGGGTTGCCCCAGGTTTGTAACTAAAATCTTCGTGAATGAATGCACAGTGTAGATAAAATAAAAAATACACAGATTATGCAGCTTACAAAGTAAGAGTTATGTAAAAACAAGTAATAAGAATAATATAATAGAGAAATTTACAATATTATCATTGCATTTGAAAATGCCAAATCACAAACCAATTATGAAGAAGTTTTAGTAAATATTTAAAAGTTTATAAATCTAAAACACATCACCTGTATTTGCGTCCTGTTCTAATAGCAAGTTTTGATTGCTTGAATGACGTCTGCAGCATTCATTCAATGATTGCTGCTGCAGCAAACGCCTCACAGGAAAGAAAAGTGATCTAGTTAAACTCATTGCCTATAACTAAGCTGATGCAAAATATTCTATCCTTGAAAATACAAAGTATAAACGACATTAAAATTGTTAAAAATGACTTAACAGAACAAGCTTAAGAAATCAAAGTGATATTGATAAAGTTTTAAGTATAACGATGTGACAAATTCTCTTACAATAAATAATTAAAAGCAAAAAGACACGATGAGCATTATAGCATATTGTAAAAAACACATTGCAAGTTTCAACATCGCTCCACACATTTCACATTAACAAGAACTATGTTATTGCATAGAAAATGTAATACATTTAAAATGATCTAATATGGCTCACATAATAACTTGAGATAGCTCAATATTTTGAAAGTATAGCAAGTACAATTAATTGTTTTTCATACGAAATGATTGCATGAGATTTCACTTTAGTGTCTTCTTTTTCTTCAAAGATTCTAAATATTTTCCCATCACAGCTTGCACTGATGGTCGCTGTATGAAATCTACAAAGTTGGCAATGTCCTGTTCACGAGTAGCTTTGAGTACTTCCATGTTTTCTCTTCGCAACAGTTGTTTCGTGATATGAAATGCAGGCTGTGGTACCTTTGACATCATGAGCAATTGTTCACGAGCTCGTGGAATCACAGAATCCAAATCTACGACTTCATCCACTAAACCTATGAAGGTTTGGAAATATTTGGAAATTAGATGTTAATGTCTTTTATACTTGGCAAAACATTCTTTGATAGTTCTTGGTTTCCTATTGTTTGTGTAGCGTATAAACTAGGGGCGTATCAAATTGTGTTTTTTTGGATTTGGTCCAAAACCAAACTTTGGAAAAAGGAATCGAATTATTTAGGCTGAATCATGCAATATAGTATTGCAAATATGCCTACTGTAAAAGTGAAAAAAACAGTTGTTTAAAAAGTTAAGAAAATACAGAATTTGAACTAATGATATGCTAAGTGGTAACATGCAACAGAAAGGTACATGAATGGCATGGTAAGCTTCGATTTCTGGTTACGTGCAACAGCAATGATATCTACATCTACTGTTGTTATAGTTTTCCTGCAATGAAGGAATTTTCAAGCAGGTTTTTTGAATATTTTAAATATTTCATTTTCGGCCGAATCTGAAAATGAAAGTTTTAAACTGACAACTGAATTTATGTATTTTTACCCAATTTGGCTAAATTAATCCGTCCTGCTGAAATATCAGTGAACCCCTTGTAACCAATATTCAGGTTATATTTCTCAATTTCTTGTTAAAACAAATTCATCTGCTGCAAAACTTTGTACTGTTAATTAATACACAAACCTGCATTCAATGCTTCTTGTGAGCTAAATAGATAACCCAACTGAAGAGCAAGTCTTGACTTTCTTGCTCCTACTGTAGCTGTCATTAGATCAGCCAAGTAAAATGGAGCTGTTATGCCAAGCTGTGTTTCATTCAGTCCAATTATTTTTCCCTCTTGCATGACCCTGATCACCAAAACAAAACAATGACATCAAGTTAAATATAGACAATAATCAACTAATGATTATGTTTCATCTTTATTTAAATATATTTTTTATTTATCAAACACACTTTTAATTTATTCTAAGCAAAATACCAAGATACGACAAGAGATAAAATTTAAAGTCATAAGAAAATCCTTTTAAACAAAACTGGTCACATCACAAAAAAGTTTTTACCTGTAGTCACACACGAGAGCCATAGCACACCCTCCAGCAGGAGCTTGGCCATTGATTGCCGCCACTACAGGCTTCGAGCATCCAAAAACATCCAGATACCACTCCTGGACACATCGCCAGAACTCTGACACATGTGAATCTGACCTATTCATCAAATATATATTATAGAGGTATTCTGGCAACATTCAACAGAAACATATATGATCACGTATACATCTATATGATCACAATTTGTAAGGGACACATATTTTGGCATGAAAGCGTGAACTAAAGCTGAGACAAATATTTTTTATCTGTTATATGTACAAACCAAAGTTGCTCTGTTTAAAGTTTATTATAAGCTGATGTAAACAAGAAGAGTTTGGTGCGCACATTAATGAGTATTATGCATAGATGTGCCACACTTTCCACTATGAACCAGTGTGGCTGACCACAAACAAAGTGAATGAACAAAAAGACACAAAATTGGAAATACCATGATTTAACAACTACCAAACAAGTCAATGAAATAGCAGAGTATGTTTTAAAAAGCATACCTGTTAAACAAGTCAAATATATGAAGACCAGCTGAATAAACTCCTCCGTGAAATTTTGATGCCACAAGAATTCCTTTAACAGCTGAATCGTTTTCAAGTTTTTTAAATGTGTTGGAAATAGAAGTGAGAAATTCTCCATCCAAACTGTTGACTGGTGCTTTTGCCAAAGTAACTGTTGCTAAACCTGTGTAATATTTGGTAAATAATTGAAGTCTAACAGCTAAACGCAAAACATAAAAAATGATTGTGATTGACTTTTGGAGCAAGAAAAGCAGAAAAGATTACTATTACTGTGATAGTATTTAGTATGATTAATAAAATTATTATGACTGCTGCATTAGTTTTAATTTTAACATAAATAAATTTTAATCTTTTAACATTTCATCTTTATCGGGTTGCCAGTGTAGTGGGGTTGTGCCGAATCGAAAACGAATCCGAGTATTTCGAATTTTTTTTTCTAATTTCGAGTATTCCGAATATTCGAGTCAAATACTCTATTATTGTATTTGTATTGTATTAGACCCAAGGAGTGAATGTTTTGTAACGAGATGTGAGTTTATTTACTATCAGCTTCAGGTGAAAAAAAAAAAAAAAATTGAGCTGTAACATTCATTTACCAGGTAAAAGGTTGCGACACTTTTGTGGAATATTTACTTGATCTAAGGACTATAATTCCTAAACTTTATGGGTTTGGATTCGTACGATTATTGAAATCTATTAATCGTATTCTCGTAAATCTGAATCTTTTTCCATTTCGAACATCCCTATACAGTGGAGTATACATAACTTAAAATAAGTATTGAGATAAAAAACGCCATCATAAACTGACAAACATAATCCATTACTCACCATCTTAATTTAAAAATTTAATTATTGTTGCATTTTGCAAACTTTATTATTTTAAGTCAATAAATTCCAAACGGGCCACCTGTTTCTAACTCATGCTCCACTTCCAAGTTTTGGTTGCTTGACAATCGTTTGCAGCATTCAGTCTGCAATCCTTGTTGCAGCAAACGTCTTGCAGGCAATAAAAAACGTCTGCTTAAACTCATTGCTACGTTCTGCTGAAGGCGAGGGTTACTAAACTACTTTATTCTGATTTGGTTATTCAGGACTTCATTCGCCGGTTTTTTTAACCCATCTTTAGAAATTTGGAGAATTTTTTCTGAAAAGTACACAAACCGTTCATCACGGGTGCACGCAACGATAGCCCTTAGCAAAGGTTATTTTATCTGTTGACTCTATGATTTCTATTATTTGTGGTGCTCGGTCAAGCCTCAAGCAACCTTGTATAAATTGGGCGTGCCGTTAATATCGGGTATAACTATTTTGCCTTTGCTTTCTGCAGTTTCCCGTCTATTATTTATTTCTGAACGTATTTTTGCTTTACCATTCTGCAAACGATGGTGGCACAACGTATTTTTTCTTCACTGGCAATGGCGAAAATAAAAGATACATGATACGCCACCAAAAGGAAGCTTACCTATTACAGTAGTTAGACAATATATTTCCGACATTTGAGAGACAAGTCAACGGGACGTATTTAAAATTAAAACTCGCCATGTTTACCAAAATTAACCTCTATAATTCCAATGACCAAACTATAAATAATAAAATCCCGACTGCATAATAACAGTTTTGTTGCACTCGTTTTAAATTGTTGGCTTGGTTGACTACCCAATACCAGTGTACGCCAGAATGTGTCTGCTGACTTGACTCAATTTACTGAGGCTTATGTTGCACTGCTGGTGCTAAAAACTTAATAATAATAAAACGTAATTACCACATTCGCAAACGTCGTTGACGTTACATTAGTTTTATCTGAATTATTATCTGTGTACAATACTTGTATAGCTTTCACTAGGCAAACAGTTGATGTAAAATAAACGATACGAAGTGTAAGTTAGACCGGTATGCTGACTCCACGCTTTGAACTGCGGCAAGAGCCGAATACCATTCATGTTATCATCTTTGCGCCTTACACCAAAGTTTTAGATGTTAACATTACTGTACAGGACAATGAATTTGTCTTTTACGCTAAACCATATTTGTTGAGACTCCATTTCCCGGAAAGTCTACAAGAAGAAGGATCACTCTGTGAGTACATTGCCGATGATGGAGCTTATTCCATTTCCATTCCAAAACTGATAAAGGGTCAATATTTTCCAAAATTGGAATTCCTAAATTTAATTTTGAATAAAGTAGAAAAAACTTGCAAAATTCCTTCAGTAGAAATTTTAGAAGATGATACGAAATCTGCCACGAAAAAGGTTTATTTGACAAACGAGAGTTTATCTGTTAAATGTGGATTTAAAACCACATGTGGGTATGGATTTGCCAATAAAAAATTCAATGTGCTATATAAGGAAGAGTTTTGTCATCTGGTGAGTATTGCTGATCCGGATCTCGTTGATGTGAAGGAAAGAGCTGAGCTAAGAGAGAAATGCGAAGAGGACAAATTTGATTCGGATTACTATTTAGCAGACTTATATGAAAACAAAGAAATTGAGAAATTACTTTCTTTCACACCTTGGTGGACCAGCAGTGAGCCTGTCAGTTTTACACAAGAAGATAACGTTGTACTGCAAAAATTACCTAATCGTGATTATTTACTTGATAAAGAGGAACACCAAATTGTACTTTGCGGTCTTGTTGATATCCTATTTGCATACGTATATGATGTTTATACCACAAATGGGGAGCATAATATTGAATCTTCGTGGACCATTAAGACAATCAGTCCCACTTTTTCTTGGTTTGATACGAGCAGAAGTATTCAGGAAACAATAGTTGCTTGTTTTCGAAGATCATTGTGTTATCCATTATACAGGAATTGGAATTTATCGAATAAAGTTAAACATGATGTTGCAGAACTTTTTAAACGTGGTACTCGACATATTCTACACTGCTTGCTTCGTGTATGGGGTATTTTTAACACTGCAGACACTTCTCCATGCAATATTCTGAATGATCTATATGTAACGGACTACTGTGTTTGGTTACAAAAGGCACCAAATGGCCATGAAAATATGACACATGTAGCACAATTGTTGGATGATATAGCTTTGACAAAACAAGACCTTAATTTAGACATTCACTTTATTGAGCAGGCAGCAGAGTTGGTTCTACAGGAAGATGAAGAAGGTGATTTAAACACAGACCTTGACAACCTTACAATTTGAAGTTTAGCACAAACCTTGCAGATGCATCTTGTATGTCATTTTAATGTGCCTGAGTTTTTTGTCATGGTTTAAATGAAATCCAATTATTTCTAAAAATTGTCGTCTTCATTAATGCATGTTTATCAAATTATTTGATGAGGCAACCCCCAAACCACTGCTGTAGCGGTTTTGAAAGAGTCTTGTCACTTGTGACATCTTGTCGTTGCATGTGATCAAAAACTTTGGAATACAGACCCATGTTTACTCTTTGAATTAATACAAACTTGTTTTTGGAATTGCTCCTCACTTTAAGAGCTTTTTCTCTAAGCGCACAGAAGCATATTGTCCAACTCATAACGAACTCATAAAACTTTTCCAAAATAAACTAGAGCAGATAATTGTAAAGTTAAGTATTAACTGAAATAAAAGTTGAAATTACAAGGGTATTTAAAGAAAGGTAATCAACGAAGGAATGTAAATGAAGGAGAAAAACGAAAACTTTAAAGGAAAATGTCAAGAGCAAGGACCACAAACTTTAATCGACTCGGTAAAGGAATAGTTAAAGACCTGGGCTTGCAATAATGCGGCCCGTGTTTAATACCCAGTGGCGCTCCTGTTTTAATGCCTTCGTACAAGGCATTCACGAGTCACATTCAATGGACCTGGTGAACAACTCCAAATTTGGGTAATAGACAACTAGCTTATTAAAAAATGAGTGTGTCCAATAGGAAATGCACAAACACCAGCAACGACTATAAGCGATGAGTTTTAAGTCGTCCAAACGCTAAACTTAGTCCAGCGATATAGATTATGATAGGCTACCATACCAATCGCAATATCGTATTTGTTGTTTGTGTTAGTTTAGTCTTGACAATAATTTTTAACTTAAATTTAACTTAACTTAATTTAAGTTAAATTTAATTTAACTTAAACTGATACGCAATTAATAAAAATAGAGTAAAAATTGTCAAACCCTTGGTACTCGATTGTGTAAACTTTTTGTCGTAAGCGTTCTAAAATAAATGATTATAATTAAATTTGAATCCGCAATCCTTACCAAAATATTGCCACACTCCACGGTTGCGCCCTGATTCTTCTACCTGTTGCTGTGTAGTTTTTACCACTTACTGCATAGCCGAGTTTCCAAACATTCGATAAAAGTAGCATAGCTTCGACTTCCGTTGATTGCTTTTTGAGGAAGTGTTGTGATGAGAAATCAGGTTAATTTAAAAAGTTCGCTGATTTATTTATAGATGCACTTTGACTGCGATGGCAAATAAGCTGATTGGTAGACGGATGAAGATACGACTGTCGTTGTACCCTTTGACGTAATTTATTACAGGAGAAATCTAACTCGCACAAGTGTCAGTAACCACCAGGTAATATTATTAATTCCTAAACACATGATAACTCTCAAAACTAGCCAGAAGTGCGGTAATTATTAACAAACCTTCAGTTTTTAGGCCAATTTCTCTTGTACAGCCTGTAGAGAAATTTTTTCTTATCTAATTGGACTATATTAGTCATAATTAGAGCGATTATATTTTTACATATCAAAAAAAGTCAAAATTTGGTGAAAATTTACACGTTAGGCCAATATTTATCAGAATCTTTTTCAAACTCAAAATCGTTTACAAAGTGCATTGTCCTAGTGCAGGGGTGGGCAACATACGGCCCGCGGGCCGGATCCGGTCCGCGACGGGATTTTGAGCGGCCCGCAGACAGTTTCCGGTCTTACATGATAATGTGGCCTGCGGCCACATTCTGCCGCAATCCCTGTATTGCGTCACTGAATGAGTCCAAGTTTGCCAACCTGAGAAAGATGGCCATAAATCTACTTGTTCTGTTCGGGTCTACATACATTTATGAGCAAACATTTTCGACCATGAACATTAATAAGACAAAGCTGCGTTCCAATCTATTCAGGAATCCGGCCCGCCAAGTACTTCATTTTCTCATATCAGACCCGCCGACCGAAGAAGTTGCCCGCCCCTGTCCTAGTGTCGTAGAGGTTGCGTTGCCTATCAGGTTTCTGTTGCTAACTAGTTCAGGGTGGTCCAAGACTGCGAACATGAAGGGCCACATTAGGGTCTGAGAAAAACTTCACGGGCCGCATAGTGAGAAATGATAACGCGTTGCTGAAAGTAGAAACGTTGTTAACTACTGTTCGCAGGCTATGAACATTAACAAATCTTGTCGCTTACAAAATACAGTTGTATGAATGAAATGAAATGAATGAAAGGAAAGGACTGAGTTTGCTGTTCTGATCGACCTAATGTTTTGCTGCACGCCTAACTCACTTTTTAATCTCTGCTTGCGACTCTGCGTTTTTGCTTTTGCATATGGTGTCGATCTCTGCTTTAAATTCAGTGGTCGACAGACGTAAGCAGGCATCCAGGGTTTCATCAGCCATTCTGTTCCGTGTGTCGCTTTTTAATCGCTTCATAATGGAGAAAGTGCTTTCACATATGTATGTGCTACCAAACATGGAGCATATCTTCAGTGCGAAGTCGTTTAATCGTGGAAACTGTTCGTTGCTTAAAAGCCTCCAAAAGGCGTCGTAACGCTCATTCTTACGTGAAAGAAGAAAAGGGTCTGACTGCAATTCACATAGTTCTTGCTGAACGTAAGATGGTTGGGATTCTATAACTATTTCCATTGGATTGTTGAAAAGCTCCATTTGTGCTTTCAGCAAATCAAAGTCAGCGAATCTGTCGTTAAACTCATCGATGATGTCACCAATTTTGTTAGAAAATGCAGAAAAATCGATACTTTTTCTTTCACCAAGTACTTCACTGCATGCAGGAAAGTGGGTAGCATCATTCCTTTGCAAAGAAGCCTTAAATAGCACAAGTTTCTTGCGAAAACCTTCAATGTGTCCAACCAATTGAGAAATATTTTGTTTCTTACCTTGCAGTTTCATGTTTAGGATATTGAAGTGATTACTAATGTCTGTCAAGAACGCCAACGAACCAATGAACTTGTCATCACTCAACTGAATCTGGTATGTCTCGGTCGTCCCTTCTATCTCATTCTGGAGAAATGTCAGTATTTCTTTTCGCAAAGAAAAGAAATGTTTCAATGTTTTGCCTGCACTTAACCATCGAATTTTTGAGAATAGTGGAACATCTTCATATTCTGCACCCACATCTTTTAAGAACTGGATGAATTTTCTATGTCTCTGGGCTCTGTTTCCCCCTTTGATGATGTTGACTATATTCGTCACACTAAGCATAACATCACTCATCTGCAAAACTTTGGCACATAGTGCTTCTTGGTGAATGATACAATGCAATGTTGGGCAGTTCACTCCATGATCTTTTAGAATGCCAACTAGTCCTCTCTTTCGTCCTGTCATTGCCCTGGCACCATCTGTTACAACACATGCACACTTCTCAAATCCTCCATAAGCATCAACGACAGACGCAAGGCTGTTATATATGTCGATACCTTTTGTAGTTCCACGAAGTGGAGATATCTTGAGTAGTTCTTCAAATACAGTAAAGTTTTTATCAATAGTGCGAATGAAAACCAAAAGCTGGGAAACGTCACTGATGTCAGTACTTTCATCCAAGGCTAAAGAGAAGTACTTGCATTGTTGAACAACGTCTTTCAATTGCACAGTCACGTTTTCGCTCAATTCTGCCACTCTTCTTGCAACGGTTTGATGAGATAAAGAAACGTTTTCAAATTTTTTGGCTATTTTTTTATCTCCAAAGGAAAGGGCCATCTTAATCGCACACTCTTTTACAATCTCCCCGTCTCGAAAAGCTTTTCCATGTTTTGCGAGCGTTAGAGCAACTTCGTATGAAGCTTTAAGGTCTGCAGTTGAATCGGGTTTGGAAAAACCAATAATCATTTTTTTTTGCTTGGAATAATTGCCCTTTAACTCTTTCAAAATTGCTTCCCTAGAAGTTCCATGGTATTGGCCATATTTTTTCTCATGCATGGTGCTGTAATGTCGCTTTAAATTAAACTCTTTAGGCACTGAAATAACTTGCAAGCAAACCAGACACTGTGGTTTACCATTGCTATTGGCAAAAAAATACCTTTCCTCCCAAGTAGAATTGAACTCTCTGTTTTCCTCTGACACTTTTCTTTTGACACTCATGCTTTTAGTAAACTTTTCCCCTTGACTAAATAAACGAGTTGCAGCTAATTTACAACCAAATTCGAGAGTGTACTCTGCGCTAGCAACAAAAGCAAAATATCAACGCACGTTTGTGTCGTCACAAACCGACATTGTTCCCTCATAGTTACCTATTGACCCGATTATGCACGACTTATTTAGGGTTGTGGCGAATGTAATGTATTTATAAAGCGTAGGTGTATTTTTAAACCTTGGATTTAGCACTGATAATTCCGGCATCCACAAAGTGTTCGCGGGCCGCACAAAAGCTTCACGCGGGCCGCATGCGGCCCGCGTGCCAGGGTTTGGACCACCCTGAACTAGTTCATGGTTTTTCGCTCAGTTGTTCGTAGGTTAGGTTCAGCTCTTCGTTTTACTTCAGCTAGTCGTGTATCTGTAATTTAGACAGATGTATTGAACAGTTTTTGCTGCGTCTTAGATGCAGTTTTCGGTGGTGATTTGCAATTAGCCAATTTCCCTTTTCAAAATAGGCTAGAGCTGTGTTCAGGTTGTTCCTCTTCTTTTTAACCCGTTTTTCAACTGAACTGTTTACTCAGCTAATTTTCAGGATAGTCAGCGTCTTGTTTTTCTGAAAAAGCTGCTAAATTTTCATAGCTGTTTGTCATTTTTCGAAATTCCAAAAATATCAATTAGGCTACCAACAACAACAAATTTCGGATTTACATAAGAGAGTTTCCAAAAGAGTTTTGCAGAAAATCCCAAAGTCCAAATGTTTTGCGTCCTATGCAGCAAAATAGTGAACTGTGACAAGCGTTTTAGAGTGGAAAGCCAACGAAATACCAAAGACTGCTTTCAGCGACGGAGACTGGCGACGCCAAAAAAACAATACAGTTCTTCATTCCAAGTTCAAAAAAGGAATTCAAGAGCAAATTGGCTGAGGCCTTCGTAGCGGCCGACATCCTTTGGCACTAGCTACAAAACTTTAAGGTCAGTACTTCAATGTACTCGTTGGCGACATTGCTGTGCCAGAAAAGACTAATGTCTAAGACTGCAGCGTTGTGGAGACAGTGAACCAGCACGTTGTGGCAACGAAGATTGATGCGTCAAAATTTATAAAAAAAGTGTTTTTATGTTAAAAAATTTACTTTTTGGGTCAAAATTTCCCATTTTTTTTATGTCAAAAAATAATTACACTAATGATAATTGTGTGTTTCTTTCAACAAAACTCTATTTTTCTTGAGCTGCAAAATGACATCAACATAAAAGTAATGGGTTTATTACAAAAGCAAAAAACTTGTTATTCACTGTAAAAATCGTAAGAAACGAGACAAGATTTAATGCCAGATAATATTGAAATACTATAGTAATAAATTTCATTTACCACAATAACAATTGTCGTCACAATACAAGCTGACACAAATATAAACAAATTGTAGCTTCCATTAATAAGAGTCGGTGGCGTGTCGAGAGTGACTCGAGACAAACAACAAGCAACGGATCGAGAAAATCCTGAGTTCGAATCCCGGTCAGTTCGTCACCACTACGTCACACGAAGTCACTTTACTTTCGCGAGCGAAGTTGGACCCATTCACCGTCGTACTCACCAAGAACAACCCTCAAACACTATAAATTAAAGGTTTGAG
The DNA here is from genome assembly GCF_947623445.1 of Clavelina lepadiformis. Taxonomy (NCBI): domain Eukaryota; kingdom Metazoa; phylum Chordata; class Ascidiacea; order Aplousobranchia; family Clavelinidae; genus Clavelina; species Clavelina lepadiformis. The sequence continues at coordinate 12,610,639 of NC_135248.1, read as the reverse complement.
ATTAAATTCCTCGGCAATGTTAAACTTCACACAAACATAACAAGACATAAATAATACCGAGTCATCCAATTGGTCAAGGACTCGTTGAATTTCATCGTTCTCTGACTGGTTCACATTGCGCTTCCCATCTGTTGCGTCATGATCAGGGAAGCAATTCCGAATACTCAGCCATTTCTCGATTTTGTTGAAGAAGGATTTTGAAGGTATCTTAGGGATTATGTTGCCACTGATATTAAGCCTTCCGATCTAGAGTTAAAATGTTTGTAAAATTAAACTACAACATGGTGTTATAACAAAGACAAATATCCTAATATTTAACTCATACAAGTTAACTGGTTAGCGTTAACAAATTAATGACTAACTAACATGATAGACCCTAAGCCTAGCAGCCTACGCCCTACAGGGCCAACACAAATTCTTGGATTTTGTGAAAAACAGAAGGAATTTTAAGTTAACCAACTTTAACCACAATTGAGTATTCGTTGCGGAAATAAAATTGATATTAAAGTCGCAAAAATATTTTTACTTTTGCAAAAATTTGAAATTTGTTTGTGGCCAAATCTTAGTCAGATGCTGCTGATTTTGGCCTAAACCAAACCGATTAAATTTTGCCATTTTTCTCAACAAAACGAACGAATTTTAAGCGGCCAGGTTTACTGCGCATTCCAGATCTATCAGCGATTTAAACAACAAAACTTATGTAGGGAAACTGTGCCCCGTTACACTAAATTAAAACAAAATACTCCGACCAACAACAACGCACAGAATCTCAGCAAACCATCATTGCTTAAAAGCGGGAAAACTATTATGACGTCACATACAAAACGAAAGCGCATCGTTACGACACATCGAGTTTGTAAACAAAGTTGAAGACGAACGAAAAACCAGAAAGTAAAAGAAATGAATATACAAACCTTTCCTGGCATTGCTTGAATTGTCTCAAATAATCGGCCGACATCTTCTGGTTTGGAGATGCAGTTGCCAAGACGAATCAACTTGATGCATTTCTCAACTTTAGTGAGAATAAACAGGAACGAGTCAATTTGTGATCCTGTCAACTTGATATGGTCTAAACGCAGCTTTTCTGGGAAGAGTTCCGCTGCATTTGTGGTGAGCTGCTCGTCATTGATTTGACGAATTTGCTCATAAACACGCAGCAATTCACGTTTTTCATCATCTAAACATAAATAAAACTTATTTGTACCTGGTTTACACTTCAACGATTGTAGGCCTATCTGTGGTTGAATGGGTGTAGGCTACAGGTTAGTTACCAGCAAATATACAAAGTCAAAGTTATTTGGTCACATTTTAATAAATAAACCGTGCACACTGAACAAATACAAGTTTAAAACAAACAAGGTTGCAATAAAATAACCGCGTCATTAGATGCAATGATATACAGATTATACTGTATGGTAAGCCTAAAATTACTATGGGCTACTTGGTGGTTAAGAATTGTTACAACAGATATGGGGCGAATATGCATCACTAAATACTAACATTTACAGACACCCAGTCAAAAAGTATCACAGCAAAGTGTAATGCATGTAAGATATTGTGGGTTAATTTACAGTATTACCTTTCCATAGAATTGCACTTTTGTATTGATATGTTTTTAATTTGTTGATAACCTTTGTAAGCTGAAGATTTCCTGCAAAATAGCAAAACAACTTTTTACAACACTAGCAATGAGCACCAAATAGGAAAAAACAAGCTAGAAGTTATTAAAAAACCAAATCCATATCCAAATCTGCATGCAAATAATTAAAAAAATGTTTTTTGGTAAGCATGTGCATCTATTTTCGGGTCGGGCTGAATATGCTTGGAATCATTATGAACACTTATTCAAAAAATGTAAAATCAGTAAACAATGTAATTCCTTGTAAATTTAACAATTGTTTGAACTTTTTCACATGTGGGGACAGGCATGGAATGAGTGGGTGCTTGGACATTGCTGAGGTATTGCACATGAACAGGATATTGCAAGGAATTACCTGAAGTACATCACGATTATATAACTCTTTGTAGGGCATCGGCAAGCTGGGCTATCCTGACAACTGTCTTCAAACCACAAACATCTTACCTGATGGTAAAGGTTGTTGAGTGGACATGGAAGTACTTATCACCCAATACCGAGAAGAAGGAAGTGGAGTTACAGAACAATTCATGGAACCACCTACATAACGTGATTAGAAAATAATGTAAAACGTGAATAACTTGTAATAATGGCATGCATGCTCTGGTTACAGTTCACATGGTAACACTGTATGAAGTTTGCACATATATGTATGCCATGCAAATTTTGTCTTACCTACATATGTGCTGGTAGGTTGGCTGAATAATGCACAATTGGCAGAGTTTTGAGAAAAAGAACTTTGCATAGAACCACCTGCACAGATAGTTGGGTTTCGTGCTACTGGAGTCGGCATATTATCTCCTACATCTGACGATCGAGTTTGAGTGCCAACATTTTGATCATCTTGTAAAGTTGAGTTGGCTGCTGCTAAGGAAGAAAAAACTGAAAGAGAACTATTGGGCTGGACGCCAAGTATCTGGTCGAGTCCTTCAATCTTTCTACTTCTTGCTTGGTCTGATTCTTCCACTGATTCTGCCACGGACAGAAGCAAATCTATATTCTTGATTATGTCTGCTTTATCAATGCCACGTTGGGGTGTCAATTGCTTTTGCTGGTCCTGGTCATCTTGAGTGCTTGATACTTCTCTTTCACTAAACCAAGTTTTAGCAGATACAAGCTTTGGATTCATATTTTTTCTGACAGTCAAGTGGTTTTGAGAAAAAAGTTGGAGTCTGTTCTTTATCGGAGAGCTTTCAAAATTACTGTCATGATTTTCTTCGAAGTTATTTTCAATGTGACCATTGCCAACATGTCCACAGATGTCAGGTGGGTTTCCTGCAACTGGTGCAGAAAAACTGTTCATTACTATAGGAGGTACACTATGGGCATAGTCTTTTTCATAACATTCTGAGAGTCCATCAGTGTTGGCTGCTGCAGAAAACAATTGAAGAGGATTTTTCAACTCAACTTCAGGTGTCTGGTCATTACCATGAAACTTTGTTGACTGGCTTAACTCTGAATCAGACGTAAGACCAATGACAGGTTTATTTCCATTTAATTCTGATGACATAATGGTATTATCATTGCATGGCTTATGTGGCATCTGTCCCTCGTAAGTTACAAAGAGCTTTTTCCCTCCTACATAAATCTGATTAGGAATTGGTTTTTGATCCAGATCTATCCTGTTCATAGAAGTCATACGAGCATTAGAAAGCAAGCCATATCTATTCCTTACATACGAAATGCTTAAAACCTTGCCATGATTCTGTTCAAGGTAACTTTGAATATGACTGTGATCAAGAAACACTGAAACAGGCCAGACTTTTACTTGAACTTCTTCTTTCTCATACAACTCTACACATTCATAAAGGTCACCACTGCGACAATTATTTAGCAGCTCAAACAGCTCTAGCACGTCACAGCGAGATTTGCAGACAATTTCACAAACATTATCAATTGGAGAACAAGCTATCAATTTTGAAATTGGAAACTTTAAGTCATTTAGTAGTTGATAAACTTGATCCTCACTTATGTGTTTCCTTCCACTTATTTCCAGAGAAAATTTCCTGTTTATAGGAAGAGTTTTACAGCGTAAAGGGTGTTGCTTGTTGGTAATTTCAGAGGGGTCTTGAACGTAGCTATCATCAACATTTCCTTGGACAACTGGTATCACATTTGGAGGCAATAAACTTTTACTCAAACGCTGAGCTTCTAGAGCTTGTGACTGATTTCCAGAAAATTCGTTATTTATACCTCCAAAACAAATCCTTTTTGTACGTGAAGTTTGATTTTCCAATAAAATTACTGCTGTGTTGGTCGATCTTATAACAGCGCAATTTGTTTGAAAAGTTTGTAAACCAGTGCTATCCATCTGTTGACTGAAAGAATAACCAGAATTGGCCAAAGTTTGTCCAGAAGATGAAGGTCTTTCGTGTTGAATATCAGCGGCTGGATACTGACTATTTATTGAGATGTTAGAAGATTTATTCTGGGTTGAATCTGGCAATGCGAGGTTAGAAGAATCTTCAACACATTCTGATTTCCTTTTTCTATGTTTCTCACTGTGTTTTCCAAAAACTTCCCTCATGTTTGTTTCAATTGGATCACCAGCTTTCAACTTTTTGTAGCCGTCTTCCTGTAAATGCAGCCTCGCTTTACAGAAGCGTTTCTCACAGCGCCAAAATGTCAGTGGCTGTTTAATGCTTTTCTTATCAAACACGTAGCAATATCTATCCGGTCCCTTCAATTTGTCTTTTCAACAAGTCGTTGTTTTTAATTTCAGACCATTGGTCATGCTTAAGATTAGCAAAGACAGTTAATAAATTACTCAATTACTTTCATACCCTGCGAATCTTGCTGGCTGAAACATTTTTATGATTCAAGCTTCATAAACATAGAAAATTCAACCTAAGAAATTCCAAAAAATGAAAGATAAAGTGAGGCTATGGCAAGAGGGCGTTTACTGGTATCATTCTTGCCGACATGACAGTACATACAAAAAAATGCATTGCACATTTTGTTTTTAGTGAGCTATGATTAGCAACCTATTTTCAATGCCTACCGTATACCTATAGTTATACTTGAAAAATAAATATCCACCGGTATCTTTTCAGACTGCAACATTTTATGTGTTATAATTACTATAAATCTGGGCACAGACATTTTGCAATCACAGTGCAAATTATACTAACAGACTTCCATGTGACATCCACATTAATTACACATAGTTATCATACTATCCACTCTAATAATATATCTCATGCCGTCATGCATTTTTTGTTTAACGATTTTTACCATCATAACCGGTCAATCAATAACGGACAACAACAAGTAAAGTCCAAGTGTATGGTTATACATTTTCCTGTGTTCACCGGAGACACAAACCTACTGTTATGTAATTGCATAAACTATTTTCTTCGTTTCCATGAAATAATTTCCGAACTAATATACAAGTGCACAACCAGATGATGTCACAATTTGAGTAGCTGGGGTCCAGTATACAAAGGCATCCTGTGGTTGTGCACTTGTATACTAGGCCTAGACTAGGGTTGCCATACCGTCCGGAAAATTCCGGACATGTCCGGAATGTAGGGTTAAATTTTGCGTCCGGGAGGAATTTTAAAAAATGCTCAAATGTCCGGAATTTTATGATGGGCGTTTTGGGGGAATTAGAATTGCGGGAATAATCCTGTAAATCAGGGGTGTCCAACACGTGGCACGCGACGTGTCTGAGTTGGACACACCTGCTGTAAATTATGTTTAACTTTAAACATTGTACATGTCTTTTGGTGTTCCATGGGCTATTTGACTACTACACTTACTACTTTGATATTAATGCCTTGGACGTTATCTTTGCTGGTATCATTTTACTGCATCTGCAATCGTACTGTGCACACTGCCAATCCAGAACATTGTTATTTCGTACCGTGTGCATTTTTTTTACTACGAGGTTGTACGGAATTATGATGTAACAGAGAGTTTTCCTTATCAATGATGTTTACCACTTAGAACTTTCTGGAGCTTTGGAACTTTCTTGAACTTATTGACCGTTGTGCTGAATCAGAATTGGTTAGATATAGATCACATGCTGCAAAAATTACTAGAACATTCCAACAGTCTATAAAAGCAGGCGATTTCGCACATATAATCAGAGATTTACTTAAAATGTCATAGAGGAGGAAGCCTAGTGATTTACTTAAAATGTCAGGAACCATTTGGTTCAGTTATTCTGGTGGCTAATTACTTTGTTTTTTAGATTATGCATTTTTAGTTGGGTTGTATTTATTGTTAATAAAAAAAGATATTATTTCAAATGGCTAATTCTAAACGAAAGTGCGCATTCACTAACGAAATGCAAAAAAAACATCCATGTTTTAGAAAAGGCAGGAATGATTATGAGGCAGAATGCTTGGTTTGCACGTCAGTAACCTATATATCTGTCGTGCACAAAGGTAATGGTGATTTAAACACACATATCTGGAATCGGAAAAACATCGCAAAGCAGTAAGAGGTACCGGTAGCGCATATATATGGTCTCATGAAAATAGTCATGCATTGTCCGGAATTTTGCTTTTTCACATATGGTAACCCTAGCCCTAGACCTCTATTTTCATTTGGAACCATGGTACACAAAAAAAACAGCCAACAGCTTTCAGTCCATTCTCCCTATAGAATGGGGATGCCCCAGATTGGAAAATTTGCTAAGTATGGGAGGGATTACAATTAATTGCACGTATAATGGCTGTTGTTTGATCTTGTTGTGTATAGAATATCTCCTCCAAAAACAGCAAACTTTCCACACTGAGATATGTTGCCATCAAAGAAAGTAACCTGCTGTGCATACTGACTACAGCAATTATAACTGATTTTGTTCATTCAATTTTTACCTGTTCACTGATCTTTAAAAACACTTACAAACTTACAAAGCCATGAGGTCTCATTATTTTTGACATCAAACCATATCCCCTGAAATAAGCAGGGTATATACATCATTTTTACCGTATACACATTTTCCATGTTTCAGAAATTGAGAGGCTACACTCAAAGCGTGCCATTTAGTGTTTGTGTAAACAAGAAGTGGTTTCTAGAATGCAAAAAGTTCCATAATAGCAACAGGCGAGTTTGTTGCCGTCGTACCACCAACGATGGCTTCACATTAGGCCAACGCTATTTGGGGATTTCACGTAGCTTATTTGACGTACTCATTCTGTAGTATAAATGGTAAAACTGACGCTTTCCAGACAATGGTGAAAACGGGCGGCTGCTATTTTTTTGCGGAAACAAAGGATTCATGTAAGGAGGAAAGTGTTGGCAACTGCGAGTTATTCGAAGAAGAAATATCGTTAATTAATCAAAGCCTACTGTACCAAACCTTAACCCTATTCTAACTAGGCTTGGCTTCTCCCGCACACTGTCATAGCAAAACGTGGCGTACAGTTGCATTGTTTGCTGTAGAAACTTGAAATTTGGTGACTTTTCCTAAAAAATGTTCAGCTATCTGTCCATGTTTGTTTGATAAAGTTGGATTTTGTAATTTTTAAGATATTGCGATATTTTCATAATTTTCCTCTGCTTTGCTCTGCTCTCCGCATTGAACCGTATTACTCATTTACGCACCAATAACTCGACTAACTATTCTCTTTCTTTCTCTTCTCGCGGTCAGCTGGTCTTCCGCACAGCGGGGACGCGGCGTAACAAGAAGAATTTCTAGAAATGTGTCACTTTTAGAAATACTTAATTTACACTAAATTCACTTTCTTTAGTTTTACAATTATGATATATACAGGAAGCCAGATGATTTTTCTACTAACCTGTCAAAATCCGATCAGTTTACGACGTATAGTTTTCGAGTAATTAACGATTGAAAATGTGTGTGCGGGGTCGGCCACACCTAGTTTTTTAGTAAACTCGCGAGCCTGGTTAGGATAGGGTTAAGGCTACGTTATCCAATTTTCTGACACATACTGTTCTAAACGAAATGTTTTTTGCCGTTTGGATAACGGACGACGGTGATGGGCATATGGCATGTTGATGGCGAAAGACAAGTTTTTACTTTAAATATCAGCTAGCCTACAACAGACTGTTATGAAACAAATACTCTTCCGTCTCTAACTACCGCCCAAAAGCTGTCTTGGTTTATTTCTCGAATATGAATTGGTATCAAGGTGTTGTGCCAATTCAGAATATAAAATGTAGGCTACCGTATACCACCTGAACGAAACACTGACGTCTACTCGTCAGTCGTTTACTTGCATCCCGTAATGGAGTTTGTGGCAGCACAAAACGCACGAGGCCAGAATATTCATCAAGGTTCTCGTGACGTTACGCTGATTTCTAACAAAAAAACAATGCAAAGTTTGTTGTTTGAAGCCTAATATTGAATAAATAAGCAAAGAATTGTGACTTCAGCGGCCTAAAATTTTTGCTTCTACAAACGCACGATTCTACGTCAAAAACTGCCATACTTTTGTATGCAGCTACAACTCTGATAAGATAAGTAGCATGTGACAAACGCAAAATTTAAGGCTCTACGCTGATCAACAATGTAGGCCTACGCAAAGCTCCGTACACTCCATGAGATAACCTACGTGTCTCTTAAGACTACGTCACTACAACACGTCTTTGCGTGTGCGCTACACGGTCCAGTCGGAGTTGTCACTTTAATTTTCGCAGTTACCATCATATAACGTTAAAATTAAGGTTTGTTAACAGCGCATTCTTCACCGGTTCTTAACAATTTCATTCACGTCAAATTTTACAAATATTTTAGCCAACAATATACTGCCCAATATCGATCTGCTGTACAAATTATATGCGGTATGCCACATTGTCCTACTCGCACTGCATGAAGATTTTACGAGCACCAACAGTATTGCATGAATAGGCCTTTTGTATACGTATTATCCCAACCTAACCGCCTGTCTTTAACAGCAAGCTGCGTGACCTATTTGCAGCGAAATAGTCACTTTGTAATAAAAAAACGTCTATCTATGAGATTGCGTGACATTTAGATTCGTATTCGGCGTAGTACATCTCTAAGTTTTCTCAAGTCGCCAGCGAAAAGAATTTCTTGAACTCGACTTCCCAACATTTGTTAAACTTAGGAAATATTTTGTGGGTTTGGTGGTCAAATTGGTTCAAGTCAAACTATTGTTCGATCGAGTTCCATTGTTCAAACAACTGAGAAGTTACCGCTCCTCCACTTTGCGCCGATAATTGCCGCCGGTTTGTGAAATAAGCGACTAGTGTTTACAGAACTATCCTTTATGTCGTCGACTCTGATGTTTTGTCTGATGATGATGATTGTTTTCAAACAGAAGTTTGCGTGAAAGTTTATTTTCACGGACAAAGCACAATCAGATTCTGCCCACAAGGAGACAAATGTTTAAACAAAACATTTTCAAATTCACCATTTCCACTTGATAAGTTAACGCAATTTTATACACGGCTTCAGGGATAGAAGTAATATTTCATATCATGACCACAATGTAAGAAATATTAACGCATGCAGCACGTAGTGAACCAGGTGGTAACGCAAGGTTGGAACGATGGAAGTTTCAGGTCTCAAACCAGATGGCAAATAAATACCGAAAACCCAAAACACCGCTACAAGATTTTCGTGTCCACCAGTGACATGGGGCTTAGTAAGGTGTTCTTTGACCTCTCGGGGTTCTTGCTTGGGGTGTGCGAGGTGTGCCCTTGTAGCTACCGGCCGGGGTTCGCGGCCCTTTGGGCGTAGTCGGGGTCATTCTGGGGCTTTTCTGAGTGTGAGTTTTTGCCCAATCCTGCGCGGCCTTGCCCCATTCAGACGCAACAGACCTGAGTTCAAAAATATTATTGGTTACGCAACGTGAAAAACAATCAATCGATGGATCGCTTACAGCCAAATAAAATGTACTGTGCTTTCTGTTACGAAAGCGGTTAACATTTTGCTATCTATGCCACAGATTTTACACAAAATAATTGACAGTATAATTCTAATAGAAAACAGTTACTTTGCTTTTGGTGTTCTCCGCGGCACCATGTTGGACGGCGGACCCATCGATTTTTGAGAAAACGTGCCACCGTGCGGCGTTGTATCCGGCCGGCCATAAACGCTACCTGGCGTGTATGCGGTGTTGGGTGTGTACGGGTATCCTGCTTGTCCTTGTGGTGTCTGCATTGGGGTAGTCTAAAGATGGAAAACATTTTCAGAATATATTTATTTTTTACCAAGAAACATCAACAGGAACTCAAGTAAAATTTTTACGCATTATTCTGCCAATGGCAGCGTATACGTAATAAGTTGAACAAGTTTTGCAGCAAACTTGAACAAGTTTTTACTAAAACCATAAATCTGGGCTAAAAAAACACCTTAGGGGTACGAGGCGTGCGCGATGATGGAGTCTTTTGTTTCGGAGTGTTGCCGTGATGCGATGACTCCGTTGCAGAGCCTGGTGTCCGTGTCGGCACGAGATGAGCTGAAAACACGTCAGAAATTATGTCATGTGCAACAATGACCAATAGCGCTGACAAATCCGCTTTAAACACCATAGATAGACATATACAACTTCAAAAGTAGATATTATTGTAGACTTTGCCCATCCCATCGTAAAATGCCATCTCGATTGCGCTCTGGCAACATCAAGTGGACAACTGTGTATAGCGCAACGTGTTGTGTTACTATGGTGTGATTATTAGCCAATCATCGTAACGAAGTAAATTTCGAAAAAAACTGTAACCATCTAATAAAAATTCGTAACAACATATTGGGTATCTCTTGGATCGCTCTTCGAATCTTGTTCGATCTCTGTACTGACGTACTAATTTGATGTGTGTCAATCATTCAATATATCTTCAGTCATTTAAGTTTGAGTAGACTCGTGCGTGACAACAAACGGTATATTACGTTTAATATATTATGTTGCTCAGAAATTATTGGTATGATATGTTATTAGCGAATAGCTACGAGGGCAGTTTTCGGTCACAGATGATTGTGCAGCGACCAACAGTTGAATCTTATATCAGCATAAATCCTTCTGACTAACTATTTGTAACGGTGAAATAATATTATAAGACTATCAGCAATTTTGCATGGTAAGAAATTTGGTTTTTATGTATTTTTTAAGCATTATCTTATTCTCATAAACTGAAAGCGTCATCAAACCTGGAATTGGATCACGGAAATGTTCCTTGAACCACTTAAAGAACTGGTTGAGGGTGGTAAAAGTTTGCCCCCTATATCGGTATCCATCCACAGTGACAGTGACGTACTCGTGCTTGGAGCGAGTACGCGGCATGTACGAAAGAAGGAATTTACCTACAAGCAAAAGGGATTGAAAAAGTATTCCTGGACATTGAAATTAGAGTGAAAGTCGTTCAATTTTATCAAATTATTAATCGATCTTGTAATTAAATCGTTAAAAGTGTTAAAATACATAAAATATAAAGACAGGAACCGAAATTCAGACTAAATTGAAACCACGAGGTTTTCATAAATAAGCTGCGTGAAAAAGCCACACCGTTTCATTGGAGACAGCACCTAATAAAAATCATTGATACGAGTAAATAGGATACAATACCTGGCAGTGTTCTTGACGCCGTCATGAAATACGGGATGCGAGATGGAGTCCCCTTCTTTGCTTGCTTTAACAGATCCTCTAAAACTTCTTTCTTGCCGCTGACATCGCGATAATTCTTGTGGCTGACTAAGTCACGGGCGTTGGCAGCCATCGGTTGAATATAACGAGCCATGATCTCATCAAGGTCCTCAAATTCCTGTCACAAGAGCAAAGTTATTACAAATGACTTGAAAGTGATCACTTACAATGAAAGATTTTAATCAAAACGGTTTTAATTCTAAAATAACTGCTGCATTTGAAGCCGTGTCTCATAATTACAAAGTAAAGTTTGCAAAACAAGACTAAATACATTTTTGAGCACACAGTGAAACAATGATGACCTCATTTCCGATCCAGAGCGACTTGCCAAGACTGAAAGCGTTTTCTTTCTTCTCTTCTTTGATGTCTATGTGAGCACAAACAGAGTCGGCCACTTTCCAAGTTGCAGTCAGATGATCAGACCCTTAGAGAAGGCACACAACAATACTCAGTAGAAGTTTTGTCAGATTTCAGACAAAACAATAGAAGAAAAACGAAGTAGAAGAAAGTTCAACTTCTGAGGCTATGTCACCTTTGCTGCTGGGTCTTATTATTGCGTCACCCTGGTCCAACTCTGACATCATTTTCTCGGCTGCCTTGTAGTCGATGTTATGGAACGAGGGGTGGGCTATTACTCGCTTTATGTAAGCTGTGAATCCACGTACATTAGGGGATTAGTTTCCAAAAAAGAAAAAGTTTGTATATGAGTTCAGAAGCAAGCGGTCGCTCAACGATTAAAATGCTAATGAAAATATGTCTTGATTCTTGTTTATGATATGTCTATAGCGCAGAAAACCTTTAACCTCCATTATTATATGACCATTGTATTTTCTTACTTATTCTGTTGGCGTTTTTATCTGCGTTTTCAGATTTATGTTTTTCTTTCAACTCCTTCTCGTAATCGTAGTAAGTGTCAAGTTGCTGCTTCCACATCCCCGCATCATCTCGAAGATCCGATCCACGAGAAGTGACGTCAACTTGAAACCTTTCGATGTCTATCTTTGTCACTCTACAATGGATAGTCATGCCGACCTAAAATTTTAAAAAGTTATTAAAGCATTGGATAAATCCAATGTACAAGAAATTGACATCACATAGCAATACGTCTTTGGACAAAACCACATTCATTTTATCACAAAATTAAAACTGCACACGGATACTGAATACCTTGACCCTGTCTTCAGGATTATCGACAGGCTTATCGCTGAGTTTGTCGGTAGGGATGAAACCTGATATTCCATTCTCAAGTCTTATCCTGACTCCAACTGCTTTACCAAGGCACTCGCCAGTATCAAGATGGGACCAGACCTAGCAGATGATAAAGCAAATATGGATGACAAAGTAAGTCTAAGAAGTTAAGGTTTCGAGCAGATAAATTAGAGAAAACTACCTGGCTTGTTGCCAGAAGAGGTTTAAGTGGGTAACAATTTTGCCAATTCATGCAACCAGATAAAAAAATCATTGATAGAAATTTTGACTCAAATTCGAAACAAAGATAAGGTGCAGAACAACAGAGACACATTATAAACAAACACTTCCATCGAGCTTCTCCTTACCTCACTCAACTCTGAGAATCCTCCTTGCTTGCAAAATGAGCAACTCCACATCCCAGTCTCCTCGTCTTTGTGAGGCTCGGCCTGGTCAAGTTGTTCTGATTTTGGTCGTCGATGAGCAATCCCGACCACTCGACATGTTATCAATTTACCTGCGACCATTTTTGTTTTAAATTTGCACAAAATAGGTGAGTTTTTGTACTTTTGGTGTAGCTTACCTTCACGGAAATTAGACAAGATCTCTTTGGTGACCATTTCAAATCTTTCTTCAGATGTTGGAGGCCGATAGGAATTCCTGAAATCCTTGTAACGACAATTGAGTTCGTTTCTGATGTCGTACAAGGTGATGCCTTTGTTACCATAACCCTGTGCCAATAAACATCAAGCTGTGAAACGAATCATTACAAGGGCGTGGATGCAAACACGAGAAGATAAAGTTAAAAACACATAAATCCATTGTCCACATACTGGCTTATAAGAGACTCAAAGATAATAATCAGCATCAACACAAAACCTCAACCAAGCTGGGTATTGATAATATAATATTCTAGAAACTCTTCACCTGTCTTTCTAATTCTTCGGCGAAAGCGTCTAAATCAAGATCTTTCAATCTTTCAGGGGACTCGAGAATCTCGCCAAGCGCTGATGAAGGATTCGCGTCTTCTGCTGACTCATCATACTCCAGGGCATCCACGGCCATCTTCCGAGCCCATTCGTAAGTCTCAGGATGGACTCTCAAACCATCGAGGATCTCGATGTAAGCTTCAGTGCTGTGTTACAGTACAAGCTGAATAACTTAATTTCCCTTAACTAAGAATCTCAATTAAAAATATGAAAACGACTTAACGTTTTATTGTAGCAATGGATGTGAGGTATACCTGTCTTCCATTATTGATTTCGTGTCGATCTTGATAAATCCAGCACAATTGATAAAGATTTTTGGTCCCAACTTGCACACAGTGACGAGATTAGATCGGTTTTCAAGCCTTCCGTTCTTCTGCTTTAAAACCTTGAATACAAGAATATTTTTCAATGCAAAAACAGCATTTCTTACTATTAATAAAACACCTAACTTCATTCAATCAGTTGTCATTAGTAACAGTGAGTCACAAAATTGGTTATAGATGGTTGGTAATAAAAGTAAACTTACCTTGAGTAAGTGGGCAGCTTTGCGAGGTCCCAGTCCGCACACAAACTGCACAATAGTGGCAGAATGTGGGTGGAAAATTGCCTGATTGACGTCGACTCCGACCTCATTGGCGCGAAATACAAACTCTTCCACGAGAGCTTGGAGTAACTCATCCTTGTTGATCTGATCCTAAAAAAATGAAAAACTAATTAACCTCTGACTGGCTTTGTACATAACAGTATAATTTTGAAATATCCTATTCAAAAACAGACACTTTTTGGGGAGACATTTTCTGAAAGTCAGCTTTACTTGTAAAGGATGTAGCTTGAGGCACAAGAGATCTTGTTCTGAAGTGCAAAGTTGTGAGAATTCCAGCATCGGATCAAGCATCCTTCGAGCGAGAGAGATTGCTTGCCGCAACTCGGCCGGAAAGTCTCGGAAGTCGGACTAATTGTAAAAATAATACATAGTTTGCTTTATCGGTACAAATGTAGCATCATAGCGTGTCATAGTCGCGAAGAAACATAAGTAATAACACAATGTATACAAAATCTTGCCATCAAACTGCAATGTTTATCGGAAAACAATGCAATTCGTAAGAAATAGGCTTATCGTAAGGGGTTACATATTATTCTGACTTGCTGAACGGTTTAAACAGTATACAATACATAGACAGTTTATGATATGTGGGTATTATTTTATCAACTGCACCTGAGCGCGTGCTGTAGCAGCGTACACCAGAGCCAACTCATTATCAATAAGTTCGACGGCTGTGTTTGGCAACATCTCCTCTTGCTCCAGCTCTTTGACACATTTCTGGACATCTTCTTGTAAAGTTATCGCAAATCTATACATTTTTTCAAAACTAACTCACTTTTCAGAAAATAGTTTTACTGTTGTTACACCATAGATTGATGTTATTGTTCAAAGCTATGTACCATTTTCCAGTTTGATAATAAAAGATGATTGTAATGGGAGCAGTAGCTCTAGTCATACTAAGCTAAATATTAATAACGAAACCTAAATAGTATTTTTATATGTTTTTGAAATAAATTATCAGTTACATCATCTTATAGTTTGATCTTATAGTTAAAAGCTACAAACCGGTCCCAAGTTTTTGAATAAAAGTTGTTCAATTAGAAGCAATTAATTGGCATTGAAAGAAGCAATAAAAGAGTAATATCAACCTGTCTTCAATCCCTATCACAATGATGTGAGGTTTGTGTTTTAAGATGAACTTTTTCAAGGTGTCCAAGTCAGTTTGTTTTCTTTGAGCTTCATCAGGATTCGGAGAATTTCGTCGAAACTTTATGCAGGGAAGTCGCAGACGCGCTTGCAGCTCCCCAGATCCGGACACAACGGCGGCAAAAGTCGCCGTATCTCTACATATGCAAATATTTTTTGAGTGAAATGATTCATATTAAAGCTTAATAGTAACAACAAATTAAATCCCTATGATGAAGGGTGAATCTGGTGATTTGCGTCCTGGAGTAATTGCCACTGTGCCTTGTAGGGCAAAATATATAATTCTCAAAACACAACTGTCTGGTAATTAAAAGTTGTACGACATATCTTGCAATGGATTACTTTGAAACTATGACATCATCACACAGATATTCTAGAATCTTCCTTATAGCAGTTGCGTGTTTAAATGAGCTGATAAACTTGAGTGATGTATCTGTGAGCATGCATTGCACGAAAATTGTCAAAGATGGAAATGTGATTTGTAGTCAACCGAAAAGAAAAGATTTATAGCATCAACATTCAACAGCACTCCATTCTCGTTGGAAATGAAATTTCAATTTAAAATTAAACTCCAAATGAATTAACCCAGTCATATGTGAGAACATTCAGTGATTTTAGATCAACAAACCATATATTTTATAATGTCATAAAAACTTTTACAAATCCTTCTCTGCAAAAAGGATGAAAAAGCCTTTCGTGAACACGCATTTAGCCTGATGTACGCACGACTTTACAATCGATTTTACGATACACGCATGATTTTACAAATATAATTGATAGTGACGTAAGCAAAGATGTTTCACTTTTAATTGGAAGTTCCCAGTTAGATATCAAAAACATTTACAAGCACAACAACCAGCAGGATGTGTTAAATGTGATTTCAAGCCGTTCTAACCTGTCATCGGAGTAGGAAATAGCCAAGACAACCGTCCCGATGCGAGGTCCATCGTCCTCATCATATTCATGCTCTTCTGACTGGTACGGAGCAACACTCAAATGTGAACGAAGTTTTAACGCGCATTGCTAAAATCAAACAATAATAATCGTAAATATTAGAACAGGAATATTACTAAAAGTTTGGTGTTAATTCTATTTAGGTTCATATAGGCTTGTTTAAATTAGCAACTTTAAGCAAAATGTAAATGTAAAATGGCGCTTTGCAAATCTTTTCAGTTTATCATATGTAAGAAACATGTTTTAAGAAAAGTTTGGTGTTATGAGTTAAGTAATTCAAAGAGGTGCATGCCTGAAAAATGAGATTTCTCTGATTTCGGTAGACTCTTACACAGGGCTTAAAAACATTGTTTAGACCAATCAGAGGGCAGCATGGTTGAAGTTGTTTTGAAGCCTGGTAATTTACTTAGCAGTTTCAAAGTACCGGATTGCTCAGGAAACTTGGATAAAAAATTGGCACCAAAAAGAGGGATACCTGTGTTTTTAAACCCAAAAATCTACTTCTGACTTTGGTCCTATGTAATGTGAAGTAGAGATTTTGGCCATATTCCAGTATGACATAGTGTCAGGCAAGCCTAGCTTACATGCACAGTTCTAGGGATCCCATGGGTTACATCTATGGTAAATTTTATTATTCATTCTTATTTACCTCTTTTATACCGTCTTTGGATTCATTGCATAGAAGTGCTTTTATTTCCTTGGTCATCTCCTTGTACAAGATTTTCTCCAACATGAACTCAATGACCTGGCTTCTCTGATTGTTCCATTCTTGGACAAGATGGCTGAACTCATCCTTTCAAACAAGTTTTAAAACGTTCTTCAATGCAATGATAAATGTGTGCTGCTATATACAGGTTTATACCCAGTCAGATGATTACAGCGTACTCTTGTGAACATAATCAAACTCATTTCGATATGTGACTTGACTCAAGACTTGCATGTGAATTTCAGATAAAAAACACTCCTGCCACCTACTCTGTAATAGAGTTGTTTGATTTCTTCAAAGTATGTTTGGCCGGTCATTGTATCTTTCATATCGATGTGGATTTCAACCGTGAGAAGTCCTTCTGTTTCAGCCTAAAATGCCATATCATCAATAACAAAATCACATACAATACAACAAATTACAGTTGGTGCCATTCATTGATGCGTGGCTTACGTTTTGTATGTGCAGAAACTGTGGACCACTTAGGTCTTTTACTGGTTTGTTGCAGAGCCATTTGTGTCGAAAGCAGGGGTGTTGTTCATCAATTTCTTTCTTTCCTTTTTTTGTCGGTCGCGCTGATATTTTTGCCCTTTCCATGAATGTCTGCCGGACACATTGTCGTACCAGTGGCTCCCTTGCCAACTGCATGGCCACCATGTATCTGGCACCTTCCAACACTCCTTCTCTGTTTAATAAACAAACAAGCAACGTATAAAGTACATGATGAGATCCTGGGGTACGCTAGGTACTTTCAAAACAATGGGGTTTACTTGGTGCTGAATTGTGGACAGAGAAAGTCTTCTGCTAAGTCGAGTGGTTCTGCCGGGTATTGCTCAGTTTCATGTCTCTGGTAGTTGTCACGAAGATTCTCCCCGAATTGCTCCGGAGTAAGTCCAAATTTATTGGCCACACCACCTGCGAGGATAGGTGAACGGAGCAAATGTTAAATGCAGAAGATGTAAGGATTGGACCCAAACCAAAACTAAAAGCACAGACTCCAAAAGTAGGTCATTCGAAATGCTACTGGATAAATGTGCTATGTGTAATTGTGTATACGCAAAAACTTACACTTTCCTACAGTATGCAAAATACATATCTCTACATCTGGGCATAACTCATACACTCAAAGTGAACTCACCAAGACCAGCATTGAGGCAAACAGTATACATGTCTCTTCTCGAAGCTTGCTTAAGGTCAGACGCCTGAGTGCGCGGTTCCTTATCAACGTCCTCTGATCTCTCTCGCTGACGTTGGATGCGCAACGCATTCTATTCCATAATTTTTAACGAGTTACGTTCAATCACGTTTTTTATATGTTACAAGTTGTGTTTTTGTTGTAATCTTTGGCTTGTGGTTAAACTCGAAACAAACCTGCATTTTTGGAATATCTCGACCGTAGTGAAGCAGAAAATGACCATAGACATCTTTTAACTCTTCCATCGTTTGTACGCCTTGTATTCTACCAAGAAGTGTAAAACAGTAAAGAAATTAAAAGCAAACAATCTTTAAATAGATAGTCATTAACTGTGCAAGACAAAGATAGGTATCAAAAATTAAAGATAGGTTTGACGTAAAAGTTTCAGATCTTGAGAAAATTTGTCATAAAAATCTTTATTCACTAAATACCTTTCAATATCAGCATCGGTGAGGGCTCTGACATTATCGCCGAGTGGTTTGTCAGGATCAGCTGATATTTGTTCATATTGAAAAGTTTGCATTTTTTGCAGCAACCTGGTGAGATTTGCTTTACGATTGTTCAACTGCGTCCACTATATTTAGCAAAATTAAAGCAGTTGTGATGCATAGATTGGTGTAATACGTAAAATGAAGATTAAAACGTAGCTTCAAATAGTAACTACAAATCTTAACAAACACAAGGTTAGTAAGAACAAAACTGGTCAAAGTCGCTTACCTTTTCATCCCAGTGGTAAATCTTGAATAGGTCGTGTATGTTAAGCTCAGGTTCAACATATTCCTTCCTGTAGAATGCGATGAATGGAGGCTCAAACAGCTCATTTCTCATGAAGTTCAAAGTATCCTTTAAATTAAAACATGAACTGATAGATAATAAATTATGTCAAATTTCCAGTTAATCCTAGTACAAAGAATAATCCAATACATAATAATTATCAAGAATGCCCTGGTGTCTATGCTTACGCAGCGACTTATAGCTACATTGGCCACACATAAAGCAGTTGAATAAACTTCAAATAAGAGGTAAACTACAAGGCAGGAACATATGGAACACGTCTTAAGGAGGAAAATTTATAAAAACGGCAAGAATTCTGCTGAAAATCCAACCAATACCAACTATTCACCTGAATCTTTGCAACACAAGATGGTGTCTTCCTGTTGAGTGACGACAAAGCTGACGAACTGAAGTTGGCTCCTATTTCATCAACCATGTCCTGGGAATATTTCAAAGTAAATCCTAAGCTCGACAGTATGTAAGTATTGGATGTTTGAGCAGATTTATGACAGCCACCGACATGCTTTGCAATGAACTTGTAGTAAAACTCACCTGTTTGGATATTGCAGACTCCAGGAAGCAGTACTTATAAATCCATTCTGCTTCCAATTCAAGTTCCGTGTCCTCGGCCGGTCTAAAAATAAAAAACGATTAGACATTAAAAGATATTTCAATGCACGAGCAAGTTGTACAATCAAACTTAGCAATGCACTTGAGTGGGATGGCTCGCAGCTGAAATCGTTCTGGAATGTCAGTGCTTCGAATATGAGCATCCATGTCTGTGTAGAAACCTCGTTCTAATGTTTCCGGCTCCATGAACTGCGGATAGATTGCAACGATTAGTGCAGTGGTTACCGAGCTAATTACTACATGGGGGTCCCTAGTTGCAACAATTCTCTTCTCGCCAAACCCCGACTTTAAAACTGATACTTTACGAGTTATTTATACGAAATTAAAGTAAAATTTGTGGAATGCAATTTGGAAACTCATGATGTGCTACGTGTAAGAATCGTTAAAATCATAAAATATTACATCAAAAATGGTCTTTTTCTTCTTCTTTTTGCTCTTTTTCTTTGCTCTTCTGCTGATAATTGACCCAGTTTCATCCAACAACTCATCATCCATCTGAAAAAATAATTTCCATTTAACATTTCATTGTGATTTTACGAACAAAGTTCTCAACGCAATTGGCTGGATGAAGTGTTTCAGATCCAGATGGCAAAGCAAAAGTCAGCAGGTTACAAACAATAACAAAATATCAAAACTGCAAGTACAGTGAATGAGTTAGATTTACATACAGCAACAAAGTTAAATTGTAAAACATTAAATTTAATTACAATTGCATTAAAAATTTATAACGTATTTCAAGGATAAACATGTGAGTACTTGCTCATCATAATAAGAATCTTCATCTACTTCGTCTCCTTCATCATATTCCTCGCCATATTTGGCAATATCATCGTAGTCGAAGTCGATTCCAAAGATGTCTTGAGCACTCTGCAAAGCTCTAAAAACAAGTTCATCTTTTGGTTAAGACTGTGACCAATGCGATACTGATCGATGAGTCGAGAAAAAGTTAAACATACGAGTCTCCTTTGCTTCTGCGTTTTTGGCCTTTCTGAGGTCGACTGATTGGATCGCCGTTGTCATCAACGATGAAATCATCAACATCACTTTCCTCTGACACTTCTTCATCATCGTCACCGATTATCGGGACTTCTGGTTCAGCTTGAGCAACCTGAGTAGAAATTGTCAACTATTGAACTCAAACACCTTGAAGCCAAAGAGCTTCTGATGGTTAAAGCAATGTATTGGATTTCCTACCAAATATAAGTTTGATCATTTAACAAAAATCTTGTCAAAAATTTAGTATTTACCAAACTTTGGTAAATCACTTGCATTTCCTACCATTATCCTTTAACCACTAGACAATTTTTCCTTTTATATTATGGTATATCACTTCCGTCAAAAGTCTCAAAACCAAGTGATAGCAAAAAACTAAAAGTTCACTCACCGGAGCGGAGTCATCATCATCGTGGAAGAGTTCATTTCGAATTGCATCTCTTCCTTCCGTCTCCTCATCACTTTGTTCTTCATCTGATGAACCGGTGCGAAGACGAGAAAACTTCTTCCTTTTCTTGAGTTTAACACCAAGGTTCTCTTCAATTAGATCGAAATCATCGTCTTCCAAACGAAGATCATGTTTGCGTTTTTTGCGAGCAGCTGAAAGAATTTGTAAAAAAACAACGGCATTATTTATCTGTTGTCTTTAAACAGCATATAATTTAATACCTAACTGATGGGTAAATGCATCAAAAAATGAAATTAGATTTAAATAGATATTAAATAGTATATATTTTTACCCATCTATTACAATTAATATATATAAAAGAGATGTTATGAAACTAATTATAAAATTTTACGTTTCTCTTCTCCATCAGAATCAGCAATTTCATCTTCGGTTGAGTCAACACTTCCATCATCCTCATCGTCTTCTTCAACATCCTCTTCTTCATCGTCAACCAATCCGGCAATGTTGCCCTCCTCATCCACCTCCTTCTCCAGTACTAAAAAACAATTTTTATTATGAGCAGGCACGAACATTTTCGAATATGAGATCACGTTTAAAAACATTTTATTCCCATTTTCGGAGCATGTTTAAGCGGTTGTGATATCGAGGTTGCCGGATTATCATGATAGTTGTTAACCAGGGATTTACAGTATAAATCGATACATGTGTGGAAACGTTTGAAGTGCCTGTTGGTAAGTGTTATGCATGCAGATTCCATTTTAACAACAGAAAAATAAAGCTACATATGCCATTAATACAGCAGTTCCAAATAAATCACAAAAAATGTGTCGGCCTAAATAAGCTGTACAAATTACATTTTTCTTCATCATCCTCATCTTCACTATCGTGGTACACTGCCTTTTGTTTGCTGATTTGAAAATCTTCGTCTGAAGACTCTTCAGCTTCCTGGTCCATATAATCGGACATCCTGGTTGTCAGGGCGATATGGTAAGGATAATAAAATCTAGTGCAACTGCCAACTCAGCTTTTGTCAGATTTGATTGCTTACTATACACTTAAGTATTTTCCCTTAGAGTCTTAGGAAAAAAATGCAAAGTTAGGACATATGTACCAGTAACCTGAAGTACCATATGCAATATATACACTTGTTCCGATCTAAGGTTGACCCCCGGATTCAACAAATCCCGGTATACATGATGCTATTATTGGAAAGCAACTGTCACATCACAAAACAGTTTTCCACACCAGGCCAAACCGGTGTCCCCAAAAAAATGGGACATTTATCTTTGCTCCGATTTGTACCTCAAAATTGGTGTTTAAAAGCAATGTCTCTCAAAACAATGTGGGAAACATTGATTTTTTTCCTTGATATCTAACATGAAGGGCAGCATCCTTGCCTGCACAATTGCCCGGCAACCTTGGGCCATGAGTCGCAGTGCACACAGGAATTTTGCTTCTGCACACCCAAGATCTCAGCAAAAACTGCCAACTCTGCAGTCCGGATGTGCATACCGTCTCAATGACTTGTCAACTTGTGAATGGGTAAAAAAGTTTTTCAAAAGTATATGTGCTTGTTAAATATTTCATTTTATTAGGCTATATATATCTTTACATATGGTCCAAATCGGTATATAAATATTTTTTTCAAACATCCTTTATACCGTAAACTATATTTCTACAAAGATGGAGTAACGTAGTATTCTCTTGATAGCAATGTATTTTACCATAGTAAATCTTTTTTGTATAATGGATCTGCCACGAAATTAGACCCAAGCAGACGAAAGCGATTGAAAAAGAAACTTAGAAAAAAGGTAGGCCTAGCTCCAGGAAAATATACAGAATCATTGAAGAAAAATTAATGCACAATGTGTCAAAAAGGGGCCTTTAACTCATATTTTGTGACATAATTACAGTTTTTGCACTGCACTTCAAAGTTCCTTTGAAAGGCAGTTTTTTATGAGGCAGGTGAATTTTTGATCTACTAGGCCTAGACCCGGCTGGTCTGCTACTGGCAGCTTATAGCCTGGGCTACAGTACTTCTGACAAAACATTTTGTGGATTCCTTGTCTTAGTCTATGTTAGGCTTCTTGTCGTTTGGATGATAAAAAACGAAATTTTCTGTATGTTTTTGACCAATTTCGTATGACCTAGGCCTAGTCAATAAGAACGGTTCACCACAAAAGAGCTGAAAGTTGAAACTCATTCCGAAATTGCTGTTCTCGTCGGAAACACTAATCTACGGAAGTAACAGCAACAATTTGCGGAAAGAAGAAAGTTACAGTACGATACTAATCTAAACGGCAATTAAATTGAACAATAATATATTGTATTGTATCATTTATTTTTTGACATTTGTTGTGGGGAGCGAATATATTGTTGCAAACCTTGTTATAACATGCTAAAACAAGAATGACAAGCTCAAAAACATTCAATGAGCAGGATAAACGCAAAGCCCAAGGGCTTAAGACGTGCAACGTGTTACCTGTAGTGATAGTATATACTATATAGAATTATAGATAAAGGCCACCAAACCAAGAAATTGTTAAAGATAACTATGATATTCCGAAGCGAAAAGTGTGGAACCTGTCCGCACGAGATTCATCAACCAACTTTTTTTAGATCAACGTGCATGTCAACTTTTTTTTTATTTTCCACCGATTTATAATAAATAAACAAAGAATTTAGGCTTCAGTGAAAAGGCGGGGTTGTAACCTAAAGAGTAGGTGCTATTGTTGAATAGCAGTGGCTTGTCCTTTTTCAATAACACCCCAATATTCCTTGCTGCTCAGTGACTTAGAGGCCACTCTGGTGAAGTTACAACAAGTTGCTGTTCATGATGTAATCAACAGTAGTTTAGTTTTTAATAAAGTAAGCGGGTAGTATGGATTTTTTTTCAATAAAGGTGTGCATTGGTTTTTTAGAAAGAATGTATTTAACTACTGGTTGTATTGGAGCGGATAGCCTATTTAAGGTTCACGTTATGAAAACCCTTGATATAAACAAACAGCGAAATATCCAGTTTCCAGAAGCAATCATAACAGCAACTGTTTTTACTCGAGCAACCACTGTCTGCTCTTCATTACGTCACCAACAGCAGACTGTCAATTACTGAGCAGCAAAACATAGGAGTGCTATTGTGACGAAATGGTCAAGGTGATCGTGTTTTTTTACATTACGGTGACGTTTTTGGTATTTGTCACTATCGAGAATAGCCACGAAATGGTTTCAATTTCACTGTTTACTTTGCTCGATTTGGAATGACAGCTTCAAGTCGGCATGTAGCCTTCGGTGACAGCTTCAAGTCGGCATTGTCGAATGTTAATTCTATAGGCTACGTAGAGTAACGCTGTACCCTTCCTCAAATCGTTACACAATGTTGGTTCAGTTACCTAGTGACGTCACCAATTTCAGGGTGCTACTCAAAAACAGCAGACTGCAACTGATGAGATCACGAGAAAAATTTAACAAACTGTTCATGTTCAAAAATTTTTGTTTTGATGTATTTTCATTGAACGATTTTTTTTTTTGGTACTTTCCAATTTAAGACAAACAACAGTCTGATAAAGTAGAATCAAAATTAGCACTATACTTGGTTATTCCGAAACGACACATCAAGGTATTTTCTGTGAACTTGAATTTATCGGAATGAGCTTGGATCAGTAAACTTGTAATTGGACGCTCTTAATTCACCACACACTTAAAATTATACCGGACTGCAACAGTCATTTTGTCTTATGTCTTCTATCTTATGCTCTCCACAGCATTGCAGAATTTTCTTCAGTTTCTGACCACCATGTTTAAAGTTAGTCGTTTCTTGAAGGACGTGATATGCCTTGCGCTTATGACATATCAAAATGAGTTATATCAGACGAATCAGACGATGTTGTACAATGAGTAAAGCAACGGCACGGAGAATTGCAAAGTTTTACATGTAAGCATTTGCATTTAAAAATAATTATGAAAATATGTGACATTTTCGTAATAAGTTTTAACAGTATAATATTGCTGCTACTTTATAATCTATTGATTTTTATTCTTGAATTTTGTCAGTTATTTGGTTCATTTTTCGGTATAGTAAAATGAGGAGAAGTTTCTGAAGACTTTCTAAGGAAAAAATTTAAATTTGATTTGTGAAAAATAATTTCCCGGAAAAAAGTTATGTCAAAATTTATCTACACAGGGGATTAACCTAAATTGTTACTAAACTTATACCTTAGCGTTTTGGCGTTTTAGCAATTTTGTTGTGGTCATGAGACACAACTGTAGATAATGATACTTGAATATGGAAAGCAAAAGGAGCGATAATGTAACAAGGGGAAAGAAGCGAGCAAGAAGTCCAGCATCAGCTCGTGGGCGTAAAAGAAAGGTAAGTTGCACCGCCGTGCATTTAAATGATTTAATAGTTAACACAGTAATGCTAGGCCTAATGAAAAGTGAAGAAAGCTTGAAGTTTTCAAGCCGTTTTCTTGAAAATGTCAAATAACTGGATTGTCAGCATTTCAAGAGCCATATACATGAGAAATGGCTCTACGATAACAGCCGCACAATTCGAACGAGTTTGGTTAATGTGTAAGGTACCGGTATAACTATAATAAGTTTACCAATTGCTGAAGTGAGCGGCTGCTGGCTGTGGCCCCGTGCTGGGTAATGTTTTAAGTAAACTGGGGAATTCGCCGATCTAACTGCTATGAAATTTGTGATTGCCGCTTTTTAAGTTTAAACCATAGATATAGAGACGAGGATTGGCTGTGTTCTTTAATGGGTATGTAAATAAGTATAACACATGTTAAAAGAAAGGCAAGTTTGCCTCTGATACCCAGTCTGACAATGCTGTTAAGGAAACAGGGAGTGAATACCGGTAATCTGAAAGTGTACGATTATCGTCAGACACCTTATGCTATTAAGCGGTTCCACGACGAATCAGTGAATGTAGCTTTTAAACTTAATTTGCAAAGATGGATTAAAAAGTTTGCATTTTGAGTTTCTGCTTACCACACTGGGCAATTTTTTTGTAATAAGCTGCTATAATGTGCGGAGGCGATTAAATTACAATTTTGCAAAGTTACAGCCTTCTAAAGATAAGAATTGACTCTGTTAGTAAGTACTGGTATGTATGTGTAAATTGTATGTACAATCTTTGTCCTAAATTTTCACTACATTGGATTATATTGAACACTTGATAAATTCTCTGCTAACTACAAACTGTTGTTTGATTGCAAGCTACAATGCAATATTTAGCTTACAATTTAAAATTTACTTGTGCATGTTCTAAGATACGTTGTCAATTCCACACAAATTTACTATCAAATTGATACGACTTTAGTTTTCAGGTCAGAATTTTTTTATTTAGGATTTAAAGGAAAATGAAAACACATCCAACGAACTCAAAAATGTCCCCCAACAAACCGAAGGTTGTGTACTCTTGTGAAATAAGTACCTCATATGTTCAATGCTTATTGTTATGCTTAAAAAGATATTTTCAGCTTATTGTTTGATGAGTTGAGTTGTGAACTGGCAATTACTTGTGCAGAAGTTGCAAAACCTAGACAAGAACCTCTTTGTTTCAAAAATCCAAAATATCGAGAGAATGGTTTTTCAACCAGGACCAAGGTGTGGAAGAATCTGAAGCAGATTATGAATGCTCAGAAATCTCAGTCCAGCAATGGAGAAGTTACATGTATGTTGTAAGCTTGAATTCTGTTTTACTTGCTTCAGCTAATGCTAAAGGTGTTATGGATAGATAACAGGAATGTTATTTATTTTGATATGGACATTGAAAGCAGAGTGTCAGCCAAGCGATCAACCTTTAGTTCAAGTCTAATTAAGTCATTTAGTTAATAAAAGTTGAACTAATTAGGGTATCAAACGAACATAATTCAAGTTATAAACAAAGGAAAATAACCATTTCTTTTTACAGTTTCATTTATCAGCTGCTTTGTAACAATGTTTGTAGAAGCATTGTCTTTATCTCCACAGTCTTTATCGTTTTAGCTAAACAAGTTTATTTTTGTGGCTTGTATTTATTTTGTAATGGCATTTTTGCATCATTTAAAGGCTGTTTTCTTATGTTGTAGATGCAAGCATTGATGCTCCACCACCTGTAAAACCAGTGAAGAAGTATTCTGATATCTCTGGATTACCGGTTAGACTTGAAGTTTTTTAGTAAATAATTTATAATATTAAGATGTTGAAAACTATTTTGTGAATTGTATAATGATAAACATTATTGGTAAATGATTTACTTTGCACTATGCCTGCACCATTAAAGCACAAGCAGTAACAGCTATGAATGTTTAGGCATTTTACACCGATCCACACACCAAGTTGCGTTATTCAAATTCTGATGAGTACAGGCAGATCCAACATATTTCCAGTGACACTGTTGTTGGTTTGTTAGCTCTAAGGCAGGCTTCGTACTGACATCAGCTCCAAGCAATCATTAAGTAAAGCAGGAGTATGCATCATATAAAATCCACGATTGAAACGAAATACCTGGATTCAAGATGTCATCCATTAGAACAGTGGTTCTTAAACTGGGGGGCGTGTAACATTCATAAGGGGGGCGCGAGAGATGACAAACTGTCTATTATATGAGCTATGTCTAAACATGCTTTCTAGACTTTCGCTATAGGTTCAGTTTTACTAAAATTTTAAAGTGTGTCACGATGGCAATTGTATTTTTGAAATTTGGATTCTGAATACGTCGATTGTTACGTCATAATATTTGGTGTCTCTCCGCATTCAAGCGTGTCGTTTTCCTTTACTCATTCACGCACTCCTAGCTCGACTAACTGTTCTCTTGTGTTCTCTTTTAGCGGTGACCTGTTTTTTCTCACAACGGGGAGCGGTGTAACAAGAAAAACTTTTACAAATGTATCACTTGTAGAAATACTTAACTTACACTAAATGCATTTTCTTTAGTTTTACAATAATGATGTATACAGGAAACCAGATGTTTTTGCTACTAACCTGTAAATATCCGATCAGTTTACGACGTATAATTTTCGAGTCATTAACGATTGAAAATTTGTGTGCAGTGTCGGCCACACATAATAAAAATAGTAATGTCGCGCACCCGGTTTAAACAGGGTAAAACCAACGTCAGCCAATATTAAAACCGTAAAATGAAGTAAAACTTAAATTAAGTATTGATTTAATAACCAGGTATTTTAGTAATTAAACTAATTGTATTGACACAAAATGAGTGGAAAAAAGAGAAAGTATGACCAAAATTATCTGAAGTATGGCTTTATAGATACCACAGTGAACGGAAAAGTCGTTCCGCAATGCATGATATGCTTAGAAAAGCTAAGCAACGACGTTTTGAGACCAAGTCGTTTGCAGCGTCATCTTCATGAATATAAAGACAAAACCTAGGAACAAACTTGACTGTGAAGCCGACCTAAGATGTGCTTTATCTTCTACAAAGCCTCGAATTAAACGTTTGGTTTCCCAAAAACAACTACATCCTTCACATTAATGAAAGTTAATTGAAAATAAATTGTTGTTTTGTTTAATGTTTTTTATTTTGCAATGAGGTGGGGCGCGAAATTTTTAGGTACCGTCAAGGGGGGCGTGTGCCAAAAAGTTTAAGAACCCCTGCATTAGAACATCATCAAACTTGCCTTCCTACTAAACTTTTCAAGATTATTGTCTTGGGTTTGCAAAACATCTCTGAAACTAAATGATGCTAAAACCGATTTTGTTACGTGTTAACCAATTAACACTGCATAACAGGTACTTGTAACGAGGAATTATTCGAGTAAAAAGTTGCTACAGTAGCAGTCATTGAAATAAAAAGAATTGTCCGCTAGATGGTGACACGGAGGATGAGTTTGCTAAACTAGTGCTGCTTTATTGTAGTGTTGTGTTCTGTCTCTACCCGTTCGGTCAAAGGTTGCCGTTTTTGTTTACATGACGTAGGGTGAAAAATTCAAGGGCAAAAGTTTACATTGCATGTACAATTCATCTACAATCTATGGGTAAACTGCATTTGCTAAACAGCCGTGTAGAAAGTCTTTAAAATGTCTGATATACCGTTAAATCTAGAAGTGAGGATACCAGTGTTTACGCTGGCCACGCTAAATACGTTTTCAGCTTTTCTGCAAATTTTTCACCTCACCATCTTAAACAATAAAGCGATGTAACATTATCTGTCATCGGTGCACAAAATGTATCAGGTGTTACGCGGCCCTTTAGAAAATGGCGTGTCTGTAAATAACGGATTATAATTGAGATGAAGTAAATTAATCCGCGGACCTGCTGTGTCGGTGGCGTGGTAATTCAATTTCACTGACGACGATACGATTAATGGCTGTGTGTGCTGTTTCAAGCAAGCGGTTCTACTAATGTTGATATGACCAACTGTTGAGGTAACAAGGTTTTGATTACCATTCCTAGACTAGTAATTAGACAGCGCGTCTGGTCACTTGGTTACTGCGACAAGATGGATGTATTGCGACTGGAAGGTTAGGCAGACTAAACATCGCTATCAAGCATATAACCGTGCCCGATTTTAAATCATTTATGAGCTCGACTGAGTTAGTATTCTCGAAATATAGTAACTTATGAAAGGGGTTAGAGACAGCATAGCGGTCATTGTCAGATCATTTAACAACAAAAATGGTTTAAATGTGAAAATATTCATGTTCACGTGACCGGAGTTAAGCAACTAGTTGTTGACAGTGTGGCGAGAATAGGTCAGTGGGTGCTAATTTGAAGACAAACAAAAACCGTCCCCGGACGCAAATGAAAAACGAAACCCATGGCTACAGTTGCTTATGAAAGCCATTAATAGTCTACTTCTTTTGAGCAGTAATTAATCTGTATCTGTTCGTTGTTTCGGAAATGCAATAGCGCACTGATATTGATACAGTTTTGACAGGAAGTGCAAACTTTCCCGCATATTTTATCAGCAAAATTTTTTAAGATTTTGCTGATTCCACTGGAACAAAAGCAGGGTTAAAAACTCGTTACTTGACCTTTTCAAGCGACACAACAGTAGCTAAGGACATTGTCAAGCTTGTTAAGATGAACATTTCTCCCATAATTGAGATGAAGTGCGTGCGAGAAGGGAACAACTTTTCTATCTGTTAGCACCAGTTACTGTAGAATTAGCCAAACAAAAGATTTCAGTTAGGTTAGTTGCGACGAAATCCGATGGACGGTAAATTTTTATTCTCATGATAAGCGCGCTTCCCGTGGCAGTTGACGCGTTTCTGAAAAACGCTATTTTGAAGTCGGGCTTGATGCAGACCCAGATATTGAAGTTATGGACCTTCTAGCTGATTCAACTTTTGAATTTAGCTAAAAATAGCTGTAAAAAAAATAAGAACTATCGCATAACATTCTCATAACTATAATTGCGTAACCGGAAGTTTTAATAGATTTACTTACCAATGTTGTTATTGTACCATCACTGCTCTGTTAGTTGATATTTTGATAACTCATCATATGCCAGACTTGCTAAGTTGGTTACTAACGCGGTAGGGTAGGGTGACCAGTATTTCAGTTTTTGAGAGAAGGTTAACATATCAGCACATTTTTTATACCAAGAAAAAAACTTGCGTTGATACAGTTTGATAGCTACTTGTCGACAGCTCTGGGAGTAACTTCTACGTTTTAAACCAGTAAGCTCTGGCCCCAGTCGTGTCACAGACAATAAGGGTATATCGTGCTCGCATATGAGAATAGGCAGCATGCTTGTGAAATATGCATACTGTAGCGATTAAGATTTCTATGCAGGCAAAGCTGCCTGACGATATGAAGAGAAAAAGAAAACACTGTTCACGTGATCTCCTAAATTAGCAAATTAAGGGTTTTCAAAATCCTTTAAAAACAGGAACGCGATCGATAGTGTTATGATATCATTATAAAGGTCATAAAGGTGATAAGAACATCAATGAGCGAGGCTCACATATTCGCTTATTAAAACACATTAACTACAATACAGCGAAAACAACACTGTAACGAATCATAACAATGTAAATCCGAAACCATTTCTAGCGTCATCACGCTTAACACTACCTCGGGAACATGACTTTTGTCTTTTTTGACTTGTTTGACCCTTTTATTATGACGAAATAATGGAAAATATTGTCAGTGTGACCCCGTTAGTAATTGCCTCCACTGCAACAGTAGCCTACAAATTTCAGCCTACCTTTTGAGGCGTAGAAGTAATATTTGAAGGGGTTTAACCATTGCAAAACGGCGTTGTCATGAAAGCGCCATGAAAATATCATGAAAAACATGTCATGAAAATACGGTCAGGGAATCGATTGACGAACACCAAACGATTTTGAATCGGTCTCGCATCCACTTGAACCTAACGTCCATTGCGCCATATGGTGGCGTTCTGCGTAATTACGTTAATGTGTTGCTGAGGAAACGCAATCTAAGTCCATTTTTTAGTTAATTTCTTAAACTTTCAAATAAGAATCCAATCTTGTCAGGTTGAGGGAACAGGGTTAAAAAATAGGGAAATGTAAATCTATACAAAGTAGAATTAGCGAAGGGATCAGGTAAAATGGCACAATTAGTTGAACAATGATGTAATAACGTTTATAGAATTAGCAGGTGATTTAGCAACGTAGTTTCGACATTCCGTTCAGGATATTAGCAACAGACGTCGCATATGGCTAAAATTCATTCATTCGGATGAAATTTTGTAAAATACTAGTAAAGGCCAGATTAACCGTAAAGATTTTTTTACAAGAGGAAACAAACGAACACCACATATTTGTAACGTTTCTAGTATTTGCTTTGCTGGAAAGTAATTTCTGAAATCATTTGTACTACTGTACAAAGTGTATAGCCCATGTAACGTGTAACAATAGAAACTACAAAGCATCGTAATCAATGTTGGAAGCTAGGGTCGAGTCGGTTTCAAATAACCGACCAGCATCAAACGTTTTTATGAGGATTTAAACAGTTCGTAAACATCAGGTGGCAAGCACCGGTATAATAATAAAATATTCATAAGCCGCTAAATTACGGTGGGACGACGGTAAAGTAAAAACGCATGACGATGACCAGCTGTATACAGCATAGTAGCAACTTGATGATGTTGGCATAACAGTTAGAACTGCAAACCAGAATCGATTACTACAAATGCTTCAAGTACATTGGAGTACGGTTCAAGAGTTGTGGACGTGTTTAGTTCTTTTTTTAACAAATGTGTTACAAGGCCGATTACGTAAGGGTTGGAACATGCGAAATGCCATGGAAATACGACGACTTAAAATTCTCTTTGTACCATACGGTATATTGTAGCTTACACATACGCATAACAGAGTATGAAGCCACATGTGGCGTGTACAGTATAAAGATATGTTGCTGGCGTATGTTAATTATAGGGAAAAGGCACAACTGAAAGAGTTTGACGTATGTAGTTATTATTTTATACAAGGTAAACTACGAATTACAGAAGACAAGATTAGTGTTTGCGGTGTTTTGAGCTTGGTATGTACATCCTTCAGTACACTTTAAGGTTTTGTGAAATATTTCAATAACTATGGTAACACCGGTATAGTATTTGTATAGGTCTTGCCACTTTGTTAAAAATATTAATGTTTTATGCGTCTACAAAACAAACCGCAAAAAAAATATTGAAAAGCATTTGGTGATTTCGCGAGGAATGTTCGACGCTTGACATTAATTTACTTCGTTGACTTAACGCCGTCACCCGCCATGCCACAACAAAAGAATAACAAAGACATTTAGTTTCTTTTGCGCCTTTATTTTCGAAACGAATGGTAATTCCGAAAAGAAAAGGTAATTGCTACAAACACAATAAGATTGAAATTGGTTTTAAAAAGCTCACGCAATACAGTGTCAGAAGCATGTATTTTAGTTCAGGGAAACCGTTGGTTTATTGTCCAAAGCCATGTTATATAGCTTTGTGATTAAAGTAGTTGTTTTATAATGGCAGTGGTTGTATATTGTACTTTTTTGCGAAAACTACGGTGTATGGGTAAGGTTATACAAAGCTGGAGTTATGACAAAATCGACTTCATTGACAGAAGTCATCCAATTAAATCTTGTCGAGGCAGGATCAGTTTTTACGAAAGTTGAAAGCGCATTTCTAGAGTTGTTGGCTTGGTATTTAGGCGCAAATTCTGCAGAGCACTTGTAGATCTACAACCGTAGCTGATTTTACTTATACTTTAATGAACGTAAGAAACTTCATACTAAAGCAAATTTTCGTATGACCTCATATATTTAGTCAGCCAGTTACTGTAAAAAGGTTTGAGGTGCTTGCTTGCCTGGTAGACTGATTCAGCAGATCACGTGAACGTCGTCTGAGGCAATTAGCTGGCGATTGGTTCAAAATGAAACGCGCTAAAGTGATTTACGACAATGTTAGGTCAAGAAGTCAAGGCGCTGAAAGTAGGTTTCATTAAGTCTCTTTGTAAATATTTTGACGCAGAGGTAATTTTGGTTCGACCTAAAGGGTGTTTTCTTCAGAGAGAGTTCATCAAGCTCAAAATATTTCAGGGAATATTAGGTTATATAATCGGTGATGTTAATTTATAAGTTAATGCATAGTTAGCTTATACTCGCAGGCAACAACTGTTAAGCAATGTAAGCGTATAGGCTGCACTTCTGTTCTTCTTATGCAGAAGGACATGGTCTTACTGGTGGAAGGTTAAACACGTTACAGGTTCATCACTGCGAACAATAAAAGCAATAACATGACAACACCTGATACCGGATCAGGCTTTGAGGACCCCACAACTTTACCAAACAACGGTAATCTTGTACGACGTAAAGTTTAAACTGCTATACACCCTAACCCTGTGTAAAGTCTTTTTCTGCACTAATCTAAACCAACACAATTTGTTCTCTTACTTGCTATCTTATTGTTTTAGACGAAGAATCTACCGACGACGACAATGTTGGACTCATCGTGGGACTAGCGG
The DNA here is from genome assembly GCF_947623445.1 of Clavelina lepadiformis. NCBI lineage: Eukaryota > Metazoa > Chordata > Ascidiacea > Aplousobranchia > Clavelinidae > Clavelina > Clavelina lepadiformis. The sequence continues at coordinate 12,576,917 of NC_135248.1, read as the reverse complement.
TTGGAATTACACTGTTTATCGTCTGCGCAATATTTTTTTACATCTGGTATTTTTCTTTACTAGTTTTGTAATATAAGCAATGGGTTATTGACTTGTGCGACGGATTTTTCATAAAAACCATCATATAACAACATAAATTGTGATACCTTATGGCTAATAGTAAAAGAAAGCATAATCATTACAAGAAATTTATACCAATCTGTTTTTCTTTCAGGTGCTATCGGCGAAAACATGGGCGATGGCCAAAGCCAATCAGACGTCGTCGGACACAGCGAGAAAATTTCAATCCTTATGGAAGCAAGTCATACGCCGCTAGGTGGCAGAAGCCGAAAGCGCCAACCGGGCGCGAAGGTATGACGTCACATCGCGCCGATTTCAAGGACCCGATATCGAACGAGCAAGCGCTGGGCACGATTTCCCAGCAGATATCGGAACATTTGAGGAGAGCGTCAAAAACAATGTCACTGGAGGAAGAAAAGATGCGAAGAACTCATCCAAAACTCCCAGAGACCAATTTCAAAAAATCGGCGTCGTGCTATGACGTTACTGAGGTCAGTACGCAATCGTCGCGTCGATCGCGTTTCAGTGACGACATCGGACTCTATCAGGATCGTACTTTGCCCGCAACTCTCATGATGACGTCAGAATCAAAAAACAATCTCTTTTCCAAAGAGAACTCCTCCTTGAAACGGTCGAATTCAGCAACGCTTCGAGCTCCGTTAAATTTCTCCACCCCGAGCAGCAAGTCCGCTCTCCGTCGCTCGGAAGACGCGCAAAAGTACAACGATTTCGGATCACAGCCCGGCATTGGAAGATACGGAGGGAAAAGAGCAAACCGGAAGACGTCAGTGCTCTCCTCCAGCAGCAAGCCTAGTAACACCTCGGACTACGTGTCGGACATTGACGGCTCCATCGACACGAGCAGACGCAGCAACCGACCGAGGTCTGTTATCGTGGACGATGCGAGCTCTTCATCGACCAAAGAGCGTCCAAAGGACAAAATATTGGGTCTGGCAGACAACCCGGATAAACTTCTAGCTTACCGCAAGGAAATAGGAAGAGCACTGAAGCAGAATAAAGGTTCACTGACAGTCACCAAACACGAAGCAAACAGTAACTCTTTAAAATTGCAACTGAATGGTCTGGGGTCGAGGTTTCTGTTTGACGATCGCACTGAGTCACAGCAGAACACGATGAGGTCGGAAGCATTCTACGACTATGTTCTCTCGGAAACGGATGATTCTATATTTGAAGGAGGACAAAGTAGCGACACGGAAAGCATGGCGGGATCCTGTGCTACCATGACGGAGTCCGGATCATTTCGGGTAAAACGGCGGCAATACGATAGCGACGGCGCCGCCAAGAGCAAAAATTCTTCCATTCGTTCGAAAACCAGGCACAAGACGAAACGAAAATGTCGGCGAGCACGAAGCGACGGTTGGGAGTCGGAACCGGGCCAAGACAGTCGACAGAATAAACAGAACAGCAAAAACTCCCGCCAGAGAGGTGGAATTCGGACTAAAGTTCAAGAGAGATATTCACGAACGATGGAAACGGCCATGAACGAAGGAGAAAAAGTCTCCAATAAAAACAAGGCAAGAAAACGACACGGAACTTACTGTCGAGCGGAATATTCTTCCGTCTCGCTTAAGTCTCCCGTTGTTGGCACGGTGGTCGAGATGCCAATTTACTCGCAAGCAACATGGGCTGGCCCTGGCAGTAAGCCACGCCGGAAACGCCAGGCCTCACAAGAGAAACACTACCATCTACGTAAACCACCCTTAAACACAGATGACAAATCAGACACAGAGTCACGACGCCGAAGTCCACGCAAAAAGAGACAAAACGCAAGAAAGCTAAGCATTGGGGGTGGAGGGCGATTCTTTTGCGAGTATGGATCGTTGCCCGTTGACCTGAGCAAATTGCCGAAGGGTCTTGTCGCGAAAATAGGAGGCCAGACCGACCAACTGTTAGAACCAATTGATCAATTAAATTTTGATAAACTATGTAGGCCACTGCCCTCATTGGGGAAAACCGAAGGGGAACTTAGTGCGCGGAGACTGGTGTCGGAGAATCTTCCACCGGATCACAAGGACAGGGAAATTCTGAAAAACACTTACGAATACGAAGACACTGGCCTCGTCATGACTGACTTATAACAGAAAGTAAAGTCAGTTATGAACATAAAAGATATTAACGTTTAAGCCGAAACAAAATTTTACCAGTTCCTTACTGAAGACTGTTTTGTGTGAAATGCCAAGAGCAATGCGAGTTTATAATTTTGTTATTTGCGTTGGTTTACGGCGAAACAAACCGACGTCAACGTTCAACTCCAGTGTTTCGACGCAACGGTTGATTCTTTGCTTTGCCACAATAAAACGCCCGTATATAAGCGTAAATAATTCGTATGAATAACTACCGCAAGTAAATAACTCTTTTCGGGAAAATCTCTTGCGGTGGTCGAGGTTTGATTAGAGTGAAGTTGGTTTGTGGAGGACGTGACGTATATACGTGGGCCAAATAGGTTTATTCTGTAACAAAATCCCCAACAGAAGTTTGGAAAAGTATAGAGCAGATTAAAATCGATTTCAAAAGAAACATACTGTAACTAAAACTTTTTCATATACTCCTACTTGATGGCCGACATTGTACTTTAAGTTCGAGAATTAATTAATCCGTAAAACCTACTAAAAACATGTAGTGAAAAATATTGGTTTATTCTTTGTTAGGGTATACGACTATACGGCTTTAAAATCGGCAAGGGCAAGGCGCCATCAGCTCTTGCATTGGTCCTACGCTTGCTAAGGCCGGCCCTGGTAATAAATTTTTACAACATTTTCACTAAGTAGCGGTGTGGCTGATATATCTTGGTGCAAGCGTACACTATTGATGTATAAATTTAGACATTTCGCCATTAGGCGCCATGTAAAGTATATAATATGCTAATAAGGTGGTAACTATTTGGGTCTCTTAACAGCAGTTTTAAAGCTCCTAAAGTTTTTGGAAACAGAGATGAATGATACCGTACATTAGTGTACAAAGCCTACTCCGCTTATGTAGTTCTTATCTTATAAAATTTTCAGATTCTGTCGCAAGGAGGAAGAGACGGATCATTGAAGTAGGGAGTGGCGCGCCAAGCATTGAGCAGAAAGATTACAACGACGACAACAAATATAACAGCGGTATAGCGGCGAACTCATAAGCTGCGTTACCACGAAGTAGAGCGGTTTAGACCTATGCTCGAATCAAAACTCCCTGAGAGTCGAATGGTCGTTTGTTTGCTGCCGGTATACATGTCATCCCTGTCTTCTTGATCACCACCAGGAATGCAGTGATACTTGTACGTGGTTTGGATCTGAGGAAATTATGAACATTTGATATCTTGCGCTTGCCAAAACATGTCTTTTGATGCTTCGTAAAGTTATTTTAGTAGAATGAATAACAGTCTTTAAAGTCGATAACCTTGCTGTGATATGTTGCAAAAACCATTAGTCGTCATTGATAACTTTGTTTCAGAACAAGTTTAGTTTAAGATTCTGTTCAAAGCTTAACAGTTTAGTCATCTTATATTCTCCTGCGTGGCTCATACGATTTGATAAAAACGCGCGACCATGTAAGCAACTTTTCATTCCGAAAAATCTTGTAATGAATTTAACTGTAAAGTAATAGGAAAAAACAATCTTTAAACTGAGTCTATGGCCTTAGGGAACACTTAAGCTTCTGTTTCCACAATACTTAATTAAAATCTGAAGTTTTCTGGCCTGAAACGAAATACTTATAAACGCGTTGTTAATGCAAACATTGTTGTGATACCACGCTGGTTTATGTAGACAGGAACAGAAAATGTTTTAGGCATCTTATGAAAACTAGGGCTTTTGCCAAAGGACCTAAATTAGGTTATACCATGGCATAGGTTGAACTTCATCTTTAATGCTACTGCAAAGGTTCAGTAAAGTTTGCTTCTATAGGCGGAATGGTTACTTGGAATGATTGGTTAAAAACATTTATCAAAGTTTATGTTTAAGTCCCAATAAGTATCATTTTCTTCAAGTTTTAATTCAGGATTAGTGCGCATGGGTTCAAGCCAAGCAACGGAGCTTAAGCCATTGTTCAAGGCAATTTACTTTTTAGCAAAATAACCCACAGAAAACTTTGGAATCCGTTCTTCCTACAGTAGAACATACCATAAGTTTATTACAGTTAAGCCTACCAAGCTCGATACAAATAAGAATGTCTCGAAAGAAAGTAACGATCTTTCAAGTGGCAAAGGTGGTCACGTGCTTCGTCATCATTATTCTTATTATCACTATATCACTGGTGTCGATGAATTCCACCAAAAATGGCAACGTTACCACCACATCTTCACATGAATACTCAGGACAGTTGAGTAAGTTGTGTTCGTGTAGTTTATCAGGCTACTGTGCATTATATTTTTTGTTGATTCACCAAAGAGCGACCTTAAGTTTCAAATGGCAGCCAACCAATATTAGTGATTATTCCAGAGAGATCCATAACACCCATCAAACAAGATAGCAGTATTAATTTTACTATGACAAACTTAAAAGAGTAAACGTATGTGTTGCATAATTTTTATTTGTATCGGATGGTATTCCTATATCCTAAAATTTACTTGGATTTATCGCCTAAACAATAAACTATTAGGTTCCAACCAGTCGGCCTATACTAGTATACCAGAACAAACAACCAAGAACAGCAAAGAAGAGCAGTTCTCCTTTACTTGTCCTCACATCTATAATGCAGTTTTGGGTAACTATACGGCAAAAACGATGACAGTTTTCACAAGATTAACAAAAATACGTCAACTTTTCCCACTTTCAAGGCCGAAGCGAACTGACCGTTACAAAAACACTTGACGCCAATTCAGGCCTGCGAGTAACTCGGAATGGGTTTTGGTTGCTCGGGCTCAAAGATGACTTTTATACAATTCAGCAAATCAAGGAGACCGCCTGTAATGAGGACAAAATTCCGATTATTGTATTCTTTATGCATCCGTCACAAGGACTGGCTTTAGATGAAGAGGCGGGTCATTACATGCCCGACTCACGTATTGGTGAGCACCTTATTGCCTTGAAAAACATGTTGTCAAATGGAGTGTATTTGGTTCGTGGTATTAGTTCCATTTTCCTGTTTGAGTCTTGGTGTAAGCATTGCTTTTTCCTTGAAAACCAATAGATACCTGGGAAGAGTACGACGAATTGATAGAAAAATATTCAAGAGAACTAGAAGATGTGCCAGCGATGATTGTAATGGAACCATCGTTACTTATGCACACCTTTAATTCTAAGACCGAATATCACAACACCGAGTATCAAGTAAGTCTAGTTCTTTAATCTAGCGCTAGCGTATGCTTTTCTTACAACTTGAAGTATTATGGTACAATAAAGTGCTAAAGTGTATGTAAAGTTCTATGCACGGACAATATTTAAGATATTCAACGGAAATCTACTTATCTTCTAGGTGGCTTTCGCAACTAGAGTACAAAACGTGGTAGACTTGTTTCCAAGTGCTTGGGTGTATGTCGACTCGGGTAACGCCATGTATCTACAATGGCAAGTTAACCTTGACCACATAATAGGAGTTATGAAGCAAATGCCGCCGACTATTCGAGGATTTTCCATCAACGTCGGTTCTTTCGTTAATTCCTCATTTAATGATCTGTTAGCTTCAGCGATTCATTGTGAAACTGGATTACATTACATCATTGACACGTCAAGAAACGGTGGCCAGTTTTCAAGCAGGTACTTCAAAAAAGACAGCACAGTGTTAACCCATGAAACTCGACATTTCTTTCTTTCTCCAATAACCTATCACAATACGATTATATGTGTTCTAGGTCATTAGATGAGATCAATCAGTGCACTTATGATCCACCCACCGTGAAAAACGGCAGCATACCTTCATGGGGCCCTGGGGCTAAAGTTGGCATAGTCACCGGCGCAGTGCTCAACGAAGAGTTAGATATAGAGGAAGACGCGGCCAGCGACGGTAATTATGACGACAAAAACTTAATACGGTTGAGATATAGGTGCTAAGTGGTCCGCAAATGTAACTAGAAACCCCACATGCTTAATTCATGTTGATACAAACATACGACTGCACACTTTGAAGACTACATCAAGCATCACAATGCCATGTCTAGAATAAACGACTGTCATTGTTATAATACTTCTCATTCCAATAGATCCAGTCGAGAAAAAAAAGAGATGGGTTCTTGGTTCTGACAACGGAGGTGATGCTATCTATAATGCGGATAGTCCAGCTGAGGGCGGGGGTAAGTTAAGAAGGACCCTGTGTAACTAAGCTTTATAAACTGTGTACTAAAATCGCTAGTTTTACACTTTGTGTAGAAGTATCCACTATAACTTAAAGAAACCTTTGAGCACGGGTACTTTGCAACCTTTAACAAAAATATTAAAAAAGTAAAAATAGAAGACAACTGGTAAAATGTCTCTGAGTACCGATAAAAAATTCTTGAAACTGGTCCACTCAAGCTGAGTGTTTGAGCAAGTACTCTGCTGTATGTGAGCACTTGACTCAGTGCTAAGCGACCATGTTAACTCAAATCGATGTATTTGATGATTTAGTATCGCCTGAACAACCGGAAGGTGGTGGCGGCGGTGGTGGTGGCGGTGGTGGTGGCGGCGGCGGCGGTGACGCTACATACGATGAGAGTTACGGGTATGAATATGACAATTACGAAGAGGGTGGCTACAGCTTACAACGTGCTGTGTGCGTCACCACGGAGGAGAGCGGCTTAGACGCCTACGCTTGGGTCAAAACTCCCGGAGAATCGGATGGTCGTTTGTTTCCTGCCGGTGCCTATCATCCCTGTCTTCTTGATCACCATCAGGAGTGCAATGCAACCTGTCCACAGTTTGTACCGAGGATCAACGGAGAGCTTCAGCGTTCGAAATCTTGCGAATGTTGAGTAGGGATGAGTGATAATGACATGCGTAGTGTCTTCTTTGGCAAAAAGTAAATTAAACCAGGGTCGGGTGGCACGATCCGAAACAGAAATATGTTTCGCTTATATAGAGCTATAAGCAACACCAGTCTCGAATATGTGTAAGATCAAGTGTTTTTTAATGGTTTGACTTCGGTGACCGTTAAGGAATTTTTTAAGACCGAGACTTCTAAAGACTAACTGCTAATTTTCTGTTGTAGTCGAAAAATTATTAATTTTTAGAGACCGTTTCGATTCCCAAAAACACCTTAAAAACACTGGATATACGTATCTGTCTTTCTAATGGTGAAAGATACAACACGCTTCAATGTTGTGTGAAGGAGTGAGTTTTAGTTTTTCCGAACAAGCAACATGTAAACATGCGCGGATTTACAAAAGAATTAATTGAATATTTAATCAATCAATAAATCGATTATCCAAATAATGAACAATTTTTTAATTAATGATATTTTTTGTTGTAAACAGAATTTATGATATTAGGTTATGACATTAAGTTATTACTTTGTAAAACAACTCTTTGAAATAACATTTCTATGTCGTCATTTAGCTTAAGATGACATGAAAATTTTGTTCGTTTCGGAACTTTTTTACAATTTTGCTAAATTTAATGTGACATCACAGACGCTTATAGACCAACTTTGTTCTGTTTTCGTTTCAAAGTAGAAGACGCGCATTGAACGTTCCTTGGTGCAATCTTTACCCAACTAAAAGGCCTAATGTGCTTTTATTATGGTCCCATTGGTGCAGTGAGTCCTTAAACACCACCCTAAGATAGCCAGAGTGAAGTTACATCATTGGTGATAGACACGATTACCAATCAAAGCATATTGACTGTGATATACGTTCCTTCTATTAAATCATTTTAACAATGCTATATTTCTAATACTATCAATAATCAACTATAAAAAACACAAATGACAACACACAACCAGATAAAATAAACAGAAACTAAACGTCGGTGTCAAAATAAACGTAAAGGGCTTCGGAACTTACACATAAATCAAGTCGATGGTGACATAAGGCTAATTGAATTAGAACTATTTTGATTGATGCTTTCTTCGAATGACAGTAACAATTTTGAATATTGTGCATAAAACTATGACGTATTTAACATGATAAAAGTCTATTTTTTCAGAGCTTTATGTTAATTATTGACAGCTACTACATATTGAGTACATGTTTCAAGGATTGTATAAGGAAAATAACGAACAGCTTTACCAATTAAAACACGTTAGACGCCCTTTTAAACATTGACGCAAAAAATTCAATATGTCAACACATGTAAGCAAAATTATGCAAAATTTATACATGCAGATTCTTCAAAAAAGTAAACAATCGATTTAAAGCACACCGCAAGGTGGCGCTAACGCTGCGTAACCCCAAATTACGACTACAACGATTTGCTATCCTAGGGACCTAGACGACCTGGGTTATTTACAATGGATTTGATTCTTGCGCCTGGAAGAAAATTGTACGGGCGAAGCGTAAAAGGTCGAGAATTTTCAACTTGGACCTACCATCCATGTCTGGCAGGTCAGTTTGTGACAAGCGGCATTACTTGTACTCAAAAGCAATAAAAAATATCCGTTTTGCCTAGCTCAGTGCACTTGTGTTTGAAATATCTCAGGCCATACTGTAAGTTTCATGTGTTTGTTTGGTTAATGTTATACAATTTTGAGCATATATGGTGAAACAGCGCACTTTGATATGTAAACTGTATATAATTTGGATAATAGTCGACAAAATAACGTACAACGAAATGAACAACTGTCAGGCTACAATCACATTTCTTAATATTTGGATATAACGTTATGATGTGTTGGGCCAGGTTGGACGTGATTCAAATTCTTTACAAACTTAAATGAGAAATCAAATCCCTGCAAATAAAATCCTTGTCATGTGAAATTATATGGCGCTGATCAGGTTCGCGTGTTTCTGTTTTTAAAGGTTATGAAAGCATCCCTTCTCCTTTATAATTTCTGGTATTTGAGGAACTGATAAAAGTAAAAGTTTCTTACTGTCTCTAACTGATGTGTATTGTACTTGCCGTGAGCTCTATGTCGCAAACGGACCGACATCTAAAACAATATCCACCCAAATTTACACAAGTTCTTTTCATGTGTTTTGCCTCATCGTGCGTCAACCTGATTTCGGTCTGACGTTTTTCACGTCGCTTACGCCATTACGCAAACATCTCGTGATTGGTCCACGTCGTGAATGACGAAGAAGATTCGGCCGCTGGCGATCCACCCCGATTGGGCGAAGGAAAATATTTTTGAGTAGAAATTTGTAAAAGGGCTCAATATGCGTTTGCATTTGAAATATTGATTCATGTGTAAAAGTTTATTTTCTACTGAAGAAAAGAAGACCTGAAGTATGGCAGAAAAATTAGCATAAATTGAATAAAATAATCAAGTTTTAATCTGTAAAGAAGGCTGAAGGAAGCGAGAATACAGAAAGATTTATCGATAAAAAACTGAACAATATACGGACAATATTAATGATAACAAATCTTGACTCGACGATATATTTTAAGCTTTTAAAGTGACCTAAAACAGAGTTTGAACTAAGCAATTTTCTGAATGTATAGAGTGCATACAATAGTCATTCACGGAGATGACATATGCAATATAGTTATACGAAAGTTAGACAATGGAAAGTTACTGATTTCAAGAAACAACATGTTAGTTTAGGTATAACTCAGCACTTCTTTTGCATACTTCACACGACAGAAGAGAAATAAGTAAAAGTCTTAAAGAAAAAGAGTCGTCATGTTTCCTAAACAGCTATGCTTTTAAAAGTTATTCCACAATTACAAAAATAGCTGTATAAACAGTGTATAATTACGGCTATTTAATTCACGACTGGTGCAGACCGGTATGATAGAAAATCAAACAATAAAGAACGAAACGTTTAATAAACAAGTTTTAACTACAGTATTTAAAATCTTTGTCGCCGCCATGTGAAATTTCTATTAACTTTATTTCACTTTAAAAACCGTGTAGGCTGTTCACGGGAAACAATTTTTTGCTATTTAAAATTTTCCCTGTGACTTACGAAGCTCGTAAAATACGGATGACGTAAACAGCTATTACGTTTGTTATAATAATATCAATGATTGAAATGTTGAAAAACCAATGATCTTAAATCTTGTTTTGACTCAAAACACGGCCAGGCAATGATTTGTCTTTTGTCATTCAATGCATTTTTATTACCAACTTTTTTTTCGAGAAAATATATTTTATTTTTCCCCGTAATTAATTATTTGGCGGCCACAAACAGTACTATAATAAAGTTTGAATTGAACAAAAAATATTCCAAACATGTTTATACATGTATTGTGACTATTTTATCATCCGCACCCAATTCATAAGACTCAGTTTGAAAAAATGCAGTTATTTTGGGTCCAAAGTTATTGCAGTTACTTTAAGTTCAATTTTAAGTCCAAAGATTTGTATAAGCTATACGATATTCTTCGTTTATTTCGTTTTTAAAAGAAAATTCATCTCACGACTTAGCTGTAATTACTTCCCAGCGGTACAGTCAAATACAATAATTCGTGAGCAAATTACACAGATTGCGTCAGCAGTTAAAAGACGTTCATAAAATAAAGAAACAAACAAAAATGACGCTGAATTAGTCGAGAACTTGACAAGACAACGCAAAGGATAGGCCTGAGGCTAGCCTAACAGCTCACCAAAGAAGGTAAGTTGATCATGCCCAGGAGCCAATTGACTAAACAAAGTTGTCAAACTAGTACGTCACCTTACATCTTCAAAAGATACAAAGCTTACTTGGGCAAAGGCGCCTCGGCGTATGCAGTCTTAATCGTGTATGTTGCATGACTAGTTAAGGTGGTTCGTTGTATGACGTGTATTGCCGCATGGCGTTAGGATTAAGGTGAATAAAAATTAGCAAGTCAAAAAGGGGTTAATCAGAATTTTATAAGCCGTTTTTATGTGATAAACAATGTACAGTATTTGATAATTTTTAGGAGTTTGAGCCCCACTTTAGCACGAGACTGGATGCTTTTGTTTCGTAAACGAAAATCTGAACAAATCATTTATTAAAAAAGGAATGTTTATTTACAAGAAAGAGATTTACACATATGTGTGAGTTAAGAATACCATTTCAAGCATTGAAAACGTTGCTAAAATTTAGAATTTGGACAAACTGGAAAAAGTGTGGCTATGCGGTCAGTTAAACAATTCTGTTTGTTCATCCTTCTGAGAATTGAATTTACGTGAAGGAAATACATTTGCAGAAATGTTGCAACAAATTTTCTGTCGCTTATAAATTAGTTTTACCTTATCTTGCCTTATTTCCAGACTTCATTTAGAATAGTATCTACCGTATATCTGAAAACATAAGTGAACGTACTTACGTTGCTCACAAGAAAATTGGCCATCACCGCTTTCGAGTTTTCTAGCCAGAGAAGCAAGTCGAAGCCGAGACGCGAAGGAAAGTCGTTTTTCGACGATTCTTTCATCAGAGCGTTTTTGGAGTATCACGGTGAAAGAACCGTGTCACAAAGATTCATTGTGACATCATAGGAGTGAAGAATCATGAGCAGGAGTGATAGAGGTCAAGAGGTGAGATGTTTCCCAAAAATTTTGCTTTCAATTAGATATATTACGTAAATAACCTGGTAAATGAAGTCTATATTCAATAAATTTGTAATGCTAAGACAGTCTGGTAAATAATTCGTTGTCTCGTCTTTTCAAACTGTCCAGGATGTTACTAGGCTGAACGTTGGGTTTAAATATGTCACTTTTCGTTTTACAAGTTAATTTACCCGGGAATGATTACGTCACGCACACGCCTGTTCATCTTTTTGACTGGCGGCATCTCCTTTTCACAGTACACTCAACATCTCCTTGAAATGTCAGCTTTCGCTTTCAGTTTTCTAAGATTTAGGCTAGTGGCACCCAATACCCTCCATCTTTGTTAATATCGTAACTTAAAAATATAGCCTGCACCATTGGTGGGCTTTTATTCAAAAGTAATTCTTATTAAAACTTGATCAGGCAATGATTCATTCAAATCATGTGATGTGTTTCTTGTGTAAGTTGTCCACCTATTCAGTCCTAGGAAAACCAGGAAATGGCAGAGAAAAATTTAACAAGGAGCCCAAGGGTATAAACAGCAATAACTAATGGAAAAGAAATATTTATGTTCATCTGTATTTAGCTCCCGGGAGCTTATAGGCGACCCGGGGATCCCGGAAGCGCAAAGAGCATGGATAGAAGCGCTTATCCCCCGAAACCATCCCGCTACACATCGTCTTCTTTTGTGAGTGATGAAATTAAATCTAATTTATGAATATGTAAAAATGGATGTATGAGCAAATATGGATGTTTTATAAAAATAGGAATAAATGTATAATTCTTTCCTTTGTTTAGAAGGACTACTGTGTTTGTGTATTAGATTTCTTGTTTCCCGATTCGATTAAACGCGTAATAAATGTCGTCAATGACATTTAAGTAACAACAACCTACCCTGTTTTAATTTAACGAGCTAATTATAATGATACAGTAAACTGTACAGAGAATACAGCTAATAGTACACATAAAAACGCTCCATGAAAACAACAATTCAGATATTTTTGTATAGAGTGACGTCGAGGAAGAACATTTATTTTAGAATCAGTTTATTTGACAATTGAATACAAGAGCCAATTAAGAAACTATACTGCAGTCAATTTGTTGCAGATGTTTCGAAGCGTATTCCAAACAAAATTATATCAACAAAAAATTAAAATTGCAATAATGCAGTCCGATAACTGATAACAACTTAGGTTTAACTTGAACAAAATTACTGACATTAGTAACAAATTACTTGACAAACAATCACATAAGTGACACTATACGCGAATGATTTTTAGCGTAACAAAGACTATTGCTGGTAACACCAAAGTTACCAAAACGTACTTTATAAAACTAACCAAACCAGTTTACGTCATACTAAATGATGTAGCAGCTTTCCACCGCTTGTGTCCTGATCACGAAACACACTCGATGCCCGCTGTTGATCTTTATAAGTCAAATTTAGAGTTTAAGTGTAGATTGAATGTACCAGGCATAACTCGACATAGAATAAAGGTAAAGAATCCAATTTGAAATGTTTGTGTTCTCTGCAGAATCCAACAGACAACGAATTTGGAGCTGATCAGTTCAACTTTAACGACAGTGACACCAGCGCGAGGTAAATATGCACCGCATACAGTAAACTGGTCATTGAAAAAGCATTGTGTTTGGTCAATGCAATGCACTGTTGAGTGTTCATCAGAACACATTCATACAAAAAAGACAATAACTCAAGAAATAATTCCTAATACTAAAAATAAGATTCGACCTAAATTGTTTTACTTTTCTCAGTCGTTCTCGGAACGCAAGTACGCTACCTAGCGGCAAGAGCAGTCACGCCTACCCCCGACACACATCCGGCTCGTCAATGGCAAGCAGCCAGTTGCCATCGTTGCGGGAAGGAAAAAACAGAACAATTTCAATGGGAGCTCATCATCAAAATAGAAATAAAGGAAGACGAAGTTACCAGCCTGGTGAATCGAGTCGATCACGCAACGCACCACCTTACACAGTGAGTGGAAGTTGTTCTCATGTTATCGTTCAGTATTACTCTCTGCTAAGTAGCGACACTACGATTCACAACTAGGGGAAAGATAAGGGAGTAGAGCTGTTAAGCAAAACTTCTTAGAACAATTAAAAGCATAACAAAAATTTAAAATAGTGTATAGTAATTAATAGATAGCAGTGTGTAGAGCTATAATAGAATAATCAAAGAGACAATGACTGGCTAGTCACCAAAACGTATTAACCTACATTAGCAGGCATTAAAGTTAACTATTGTTTACAAACAAAGTGAAATGCCGTATATTGGTACCAAGTCATACATATTTCATTTTTAAGCTGAGGTAATGCTGCCGGTGAAGCAACATTACACACAATTCTTTCGTACAAGTACACGGACCCAGAGGCGATATAAACGATTTGTCTAAATCAAGTTGTTCTGACATTTGTTGAGTAGTTAGTCCGGTTCATTCTGCGAAAAATATCTCTCGCGGCCGTTGTTTTAAGAAAGCTGTTTCGCATATTCTAGAGTCTAGACTTTAATGAAATATTTTCCCACAAGTCAGTTGTAATCTTCATTATCTTCTCCATGATTTTTTTGGACTTAATATTCACGACAGAATGGTATTCACGTTTCAATCGATCGTCCATTGTTTGTTATCTGCTCTCGATAACACGATTTCACGCAAATCTTTAGGAGACGAGATTTCATCAAAAAAACCAAACGGCGTCCACTATAAACGTGAAACTATTCGAGCCATTGAACATTTAAAAGCAGCTTGTATCCAGAAGAAACGGCTCCTCTGCTATTTTCGTTTTTTGAAAAAATGGCGCGGATTAAAATACTTTCTATTTATTATTTCCTCGCAAAAACTAAGCGAGCTTAAGGATATCAAAAAATTAAAGTCAAACGTAGATTTTACACCCTAGCAGGCGCTGGAATTACGTGGAAGTCGTCTAACAAAGCACAACAACAAAATGGCATTTTTCTGACGTATACACATGACGCATAAATTCTTATTTTTGATTGTGACTTTTTTTATTTTATTGCTTTCAGATCAGTGGAACCACAAAGCGTACAACGTCTGGCTCAGATGGTTCGAGCCTCTACAGCTCAGCCGACAGCATTGGTAAAAATATTCAACTTTTCACTGTAATTTCCACAAAGTTGTTTAATTTTTTTTAACAATGGCGGGTATCCTGAGCGCTTCCATGTAGAATAGAGATAAGTAAATAGTCTATATCTATACATTATAGTGAAAAAATAACCCGAAATACGTAGTACTAGCTACACGTAAACCAACTTGATACTTAGGTATTATATTTCGTACCATACTGTAACTTTCTGGCTTCAATATGTTTCAAATTACGGAGCAACTAATGTTAAACTAACTGTTTTGTAAAGCAAGCTGTAAGCTGTGTTATGTATATAGGTAATTACCATGTTACATTTGTCCATAGATTCACAAGATGATTTTGAAGGCCCTACTCCACCGCGACCACCAAAGCCAGTTAGTAAAAACAAATTCATTTTATACCCAACTAAAGTTTAATGACGTATAAATTCATTTATCACTTATACTTCATTATTAAGGATAAACGCAGCGCAAATATCACTAAAGTTTTAAAAAGCCAACGCTACTTTGTTGTGTCACAGGACAAGTACCGAGATTCATCCTCATCCAATTTTACAGGCCAATTTTACCCTGATCCGTTAGAGGTAAGGACAAATAATAATGATGTTTAAGGTGAAGTTATATGGGTCACACAGTATTCCGCTAGTACTGAAATCGCTGATTTTTTTGTAGAGCGCTAATATGAGGAGGCTACAATCGGATTTTTCTGAAGACACCGACACTACAATAACAAACGGGGACAATAGAAAAAGCGACCTTGAAGAATTGACACATTACTTTAACAAGTGGGTGACCTTAACTGTTTTAGAAAATTTGTCTCTAAATTCGACGTGAAAGAAGTTCCGTTCCTTGCCTTCCTTCTTCCTGGTGCTTTGTGTTTTTCGACCAAACCTATTTTAGTTATTGGAAAAGTTAAAGATTTAGCCCTAAGGCATGAGCAAATCTTGTTTCCTTTTTACAGAAAACTTGCAGACGTACAAAAACAAGCTGAAAGGGCAATGAACGACGTACAAAGTGGAAAAAGTAGTCAAGCAGTAAGGCACCAAACATAAACTAAGTGACGCTTTCACGTGTCCTTTTGTTCATAGAAGCACTAAGAAATTAGTTTCAAAATTAATCCTCGCTAGATAGCGCTCAAGTTCTAAAATAACTTAAACCTGTTGCAGAGGACGGCATCATTCCAGGACGACTCTTCATCGTACAGCTACCAGCGTGGCCCCCCTGGAGGTGGGCCGCACAGCAAGAGGCATGGAGCCGACTTTGACAATCGCACCATAAGGCCGACAAATCGAGCTAACCCTTTGCTCTCTGACTCGTCCACGCTCACCCCAACTAACAGCAGGTCGTTTCGTCCGGTGAGTACTTTACAGCACTTGTGCGCAGCAAAGGTGCAATATGTCAAGGCACATACAGTCAATACAAAAAGCACGCAATTGATAGTACTACAGTAGAATAGATATAAATGAACGGAAAAGTGACAAAACAATGTCAAAATACTGCGAAAGATTTCAGCTGGTGTTTCTTCATATGCAGTCGGATTCGTCACAACATACTGAAACTAGCATCTCAGCTGTTCGCGATGAGATTGACAGTCTGAAATCACAAATCTCTCGAGGACTTGGTCATATGGAATCGAGTGGAGCCACCTCCTCGCAGGACATGGAAATGATGGCCGACTACTTTAGCAAAAAGCTCGAAGAATGTCAAAAACAGGTCACTAATCCATTATACTCCAAACACGCGTGATATATGAAATCACGTATTTTTAACTAAAATGTACCACAAAATAAAACAAGTTTTGGTGTTATTAGATAAATAGGATCGTTAACCAACACGGTTTACGTGGTCAGGAGTAAACACAATGTTTCCCAATAGGTGTACAATGCGGTCAATAAAGTGCAAAATCAAGTTGGGGATTTGAGGAAAGGATTCGATGCACCGCCAACACCGCCGAGGGTAATTGGACTTCAAATTTTTTTATTTTAATTTGCATTTCGAACAAGCTTAAAACGAGGTTTTAAATCGCACCAATGCAAACCAACTCCAGACATTACACACAAAATGAGAAACTACGACATTTTACTAAACCAAAACCTACGTTTCCAACTGTCCTTTCAAATTAATGAAAAATCATATTCCTGTCGTAGAATCACCGGGAATGGGACCAGGAGGAGTATTACGACAGTAGTGACAGCGGGATCGGCCCCAGGAATCTTACGATTCGACCTCCGGCAAGAGCGCAGAGCGGAACATCACGCAACAGAGGTAAAGCAAATGGTTCCTGTCAGACAGGCATGAAGCATGAGCATCTTCGTATCCTATTAACAGTCAGCCTACTGACTGACAGCTCAATTAGTTCTGAAAAGCCATTGTGCTTCTTTTTTGCTGTGATTACAAACTTGGCTTTACAAAAAGCGACTTTGCTCCATTTGAAGCGTCCGCTCCCGCCTTATCTTCCGCTCCCTCGCACTCGATGCGGAACCATGAGATCCACCACAACCAATTTCCTCCACCCCTTCCTCCAGATGACGACGAGTCACTTCCCAGAATGGACAGCGTGATTGAGAACGAAAAAGCGCCGCCTCTGCCTCCTCCAATGTACAGGGAGGAATTTATGCCAATTTTGGACGATGAAGGGGATCTCGGTTCGGATTGCGAAGACGACTGGGATGATTTTGAAGAGGTAATTTACTCGATATATAGCAAAATAATGGCCACGGGTTTGGAAGCATGCAAAAGTGTCTACAAACAAGAAGCCTTCATATCGTAATAAACAGAATACTTTCCTTAAAAATATGGCTGAGCACACCTAGGCTATACTTCTACAAGCTCTATTTCTTTGTAGTTCATTGATGATGACACGCCTGCACCAGAAACATCCATCCCAGTACCTCAAATCACGGTGAAGAAGACCAACTACATTTACCAGGCAGTTTACATTGTGTACATCTTGGCCTTTCTCGCCTACGTCTACGTTCGCATCCAGTTCACGCTCGATGCACCCGGGCTTAACAGGATCTACTGTATCGTTGTCGCCATATTGGAAATTATCACCGCTCCATCGCTTATTCTGCAGGTAGCCAACGGCTCGTAATGCTTTGACATCACCTTAATGCTAAGCTTTTGTCAGAGCAAATAACAAGGTTTGTCTGATGCTCATTGCTCATGCTTCGTTGGTAGGGTTTGTGTTTGTGGAAATGGGTCTCCAGGGAACAGGCTCCAACCGATGCTTTTCTGCAACCAAAGTTTCACACCGCTCGTATCATGGTACCGACGTACAAGGTACGTCGTCGTAAAAGCCTTCTGCATCTAATAAAAGGCTCTGCAGCAGCTCACAATGGTGTTAAAACCAAATATCTTTATTTAGGAACCTCTGGAAGTGGTAGCTGGGACTGTGCACGAAATTATTCATATGGATCTGCCACCGCACTTTCATGTTCATGTTTACGTCTTGGATGATGGTAAACGAGAAAGTTTGGAAAACTGGGTTTTATCAAAACGAACTAAACGGTAAATAATTAATCCGTTATCTTTGTTTTTGACGAAAAATTATGGTGCAATCAATGCTACTTGCCATGTGCAAACCTTCTAATAATAAGCAATTTTATTTCGTCACTATTTGTGCATTTACTTTAAAGACGTGTCTTCCTCCACTATGTTGCTCGACCCAAACTTCCTGGAGTTCCTCACCACGCCAAGGCCGGTAACATCAATCACACCCTTCATTACGTATTTGATGACGCTTATGCTGAGAAGGAATGCGTGATTATTTTTGATGCTGACTTTATGCCAAGGTGGGGTTTCTTGGATGACTACACAACAACGAAAAAGTGTTGGTTTCATCATTTTATCATCCATGTCTTTGCGTGCTTTGCAGGAGAAACTATCTGCTCCGAGTGCTACCCGTCTTCTCCGAGAAGAGAACTCGGCCTCTTGCCTTGGTGCAGACGCCGCAGTTCTTCTACAACGTCAATCCCGATGAGGACGTATGGGATCATTTAAACGTCTCCTTCTTCCATCGTATCGAACCGAGTTTGGACCGCTGGAGCGCTGTTAACTGCTGCGGCACTAATTTCGTTGTAAGAGGAGACGCCTTAAAGGACGTTGGGTATTTCCCAGTAGGTTGTCTAACTGAGGACACTCTGCTGTCGCTACGTCTTTGCACAATGGGATGGGGTGTCGCTTACCATCACGAAGTACTGGCCATTGGCCAGTCGCCTCACGAGGTCACTGAGATTTTCAAGCAACGTTCGCGATGGTGTAAAGGCAATCTTCAGATTTTCTTGGATGAGTTTCCTCTTATGCAATCCGGCCTGTCTTTGTCTCAGAGGATCTTCTACAGTTCTTGTGGATTTAACTATTTTGCTGCGTCCATTTCAATTCCTTTCTTCCAGCTTGTACCGGCATGGGCTATTTTCTTCGGACTGTGGCCTGTATCAAAGATCGGACTGGAGTTCGCTTTCGCCTTCTTCATTTACTATATTTTGGGAAACATTCTGCTGCTCTTCCCGCCGCCTGGGTTCAGTATAAGAGACATGTGGAACGGAGAGCTGGCTTCTACCAACCTATGGTTCACTTACTTTAACGGTGTGAGACGTATTGTGGGGACAAAGATTTTGAAAGGAAAAGGTGACACAAAACTAAGGTTCTACTTGATCTTTTCGTGGCTGTATCACATAAGCGACTCCATTCTGCCGCTTAAACGGTTATCAATTAAATTGTTTGCTGTTAAGGTGAGTTGACGTTCAAGACAACCAAAAAGAAAACGGACGATGACGACGAAGGATCAAATGTTGGATTCCAGAAGGAAGACGTCAGAGCCTGCTACATGCACTTCATTATGTTCTTTATCATGTTAATCACCATCGTCTATGCCATTGTTCAAGGTAAGGCTACAATTACGAATTACTTAAAAGGACTTAGCAACAAATTTTCATTTCCTGTGACAGTAACCGGAGAAAAATGTAATTCCTTTCGTTTCGTTTTGCAGCCGTCATTGCCACGGACGTGAAGTTTTACTTTTACTACATGTACATGATTGGTATGTCTTGGGCTTTGATCAACATGACGCCGTATTTGATTGTCGTCATCTACTGCTGGTACCGGGTTCGAATCCCTGGCCTGATGGTCGCCTGCTTCAGAAACGTACAGCTGCTACTTCGTTTGGTTTGCGGCATTCTTATTTTGGTACAGGCCTTCACTACCAGAAATCTTACAGAAAACTTTGTCTGTCCCCATCCGTACGACACCACTCTAGGTACGATCAAACGTTTATTACACGCAAACGCAACTGATTGGATATTTGTCTATTTGAGTAGTATCTCCTGTTAAAAATCTAAAGCCGAAATCTAGTGATACAAGCATAGTTTAGAAAGAATCAATTGAATAAACCTACAGGGCAAAGTGAACTGGCTGTGGTGCAGACGTTAGACATTGCATCTGGTCTTCAAGTCAACCGTAACGCCTTCTGGCTGCTCGGACTCAAAGATGACTTTTATACAATTCAGCAAATCAAGGAGACCGCCTGTAATGAGGACAAAATTCCGATTATTGTATTCTTTATGCATCCGTCACAAGGACTGGCTTTAGATGAAGAGGCGGGTCATTACATGCCCGACTCACGTATTGGTGAGCACCTTATTGCCTTGAAAAACATGTTGTCATGAAAAAACATGTTGTCAAATGGAGTGTATTTGGTTCGTGGTATTAGTTCCATTTTCCTGTTTGAGTCTTTGTGTAAGCATTGCTTTTTCCTTG
Source organism: Clavelina lepadiformis (assembly GCF_947623445.1). NCBI lineage: Eukaryota > Metazoa > Chordata > Ascidiacea > Aplousobranchia > Clavelinidae > Clavelina > Clavelina lepadiformis. The sequence continues at coordinate 12,556,452 of NC_135248.1, read as the reverse complement.
AAAACCAATAGATACCTGGGAAGAGTACGACGAATTGATAGAAAAATATTCAAGAGAACTAGAAGATGTGCCAGCGATGATTGTAATGGAACCATCGTTACTTATGCACACCTTTAATTCTAAGACCGAATATCACAACACCGAGTATCAAGTAAGTCTAGTTCTTTAATCTAGCGCTAGCGTATGCTTTTCTTACAACTTGAAGTAGCCTACTATGGTACAACAAAGTGCTGAAGTGTATGTAAAGTTCTATTCACGGACAATATTTAAGATAAACAACGGAAACCTACTTATCTTCTAGGTGGCTTTTGCAACTAGAGTACAAAACGTGGTAGACTTGTTTCCAAGTGCTTGGGTGTATGTCGACTCGGGTAACGCCATGTATCTACAATGGCAAGTTAACCTTGACCACATAATAGGAGTTATGAAGCAAATGCCGCCGACTATTCGAGGATTTTCCATCAACGTCGGCTCTTTCGTTAATTCCTCATTTAATGATCTGTTAGCTTCAGCGATTCATTGTGAAACTGGATTACATTACATCATTGACACCTCAAGAAACGGTGGCCAGTTTTCAAGCAGGTACTTCAAAAAAAACAGCACAGTGTTAACCCATGAAACTTGACATTTCTTTCTTTCTCCAATAACCTATCACAATACGATTATATGTGTTCTAGGTCATTAGATGAGATCAATCAGTGCACTTATGATCCACCCACCGTGAAAAACGGCAGCATACCTTCGTGGGGCCCTGGGGCTAAAGTTGGCATAGTCACCGGCGCAGTGCTCAACGAAGAGTTAGATATAGAGGAAGACGCGGCCAGCGACGGTAATTATGACGACAAAAACTTAATACGGTTGAGATATAGGTGCTAAGTGGTCCGCAAATGTAACTAGAAACCCCACATGCTTAATTCATGTTGATACAAACATACGACTGCACACTTTGAAGACTACATCAAGCATCACAATGCCATGTCTAGAATAAACGACTGTCATTGTTATAATACTTCTCATTCCAATAGATCCAGTCGAGAAAAAAAAGAGATGGGTTCTTGGTTCTGACAACGGAGGTGATGCTATCTATAATGCGGATAGTCCAGCTGCGGGCGGGGGTAAGTTAAGAAGGACCATGTGTAACTAAGCTTTATAGACTGTGTACTAAAATCGCTAGTTTTACACTTTGTGTAGAAGTATCCATTATAACTTAAAGAAACCTTTGAGCACGGGTACTTTGCAACCTTTAACAAAGGTAATGAAAAAGTAAAAATAGAAGACAACTGGTAAAATGTCTCTGAGTACCGATAAAAAATTCTTGAAACTGGTCCACTCAAGCTGAGTGTTTGAGCAAGTACTCTGCTGTATGTGAGCACTTGACTCAGTGCTAAGCGACCATGTTAACTCAAATCGATGTATTTGATGATTTAGTATCGCCTGAACAACCGGAAGGTGGTGGCGGCGGCGGAGGTGGTGGTGGCGGCGGCGGCGGCGGCGGCGGCGACGCTACATACGATGAGAGTTACGGGTATGAGTATGACAATTACGAAGAGGGTGGCTACAGCTTACAACGTGCTGTGTGCGTCACCACGGAGGAGAGCGGCTTAGACGCCTACGCTTGGGTCAAAACTCCCGGAGAATCGGATGGTCGTTTGTTTACTGCCGGTACATATCACCCCTGTCTTCTTGATCACTTCCAAGAGTGCAGTGAAACGTGTCCTCAATACGTGCCGAAAATCAGCGGAGAGTTTCAGCGCTTGGAACAATGTGAATGTTCCTAGTTACGTCTTTTAATCATCGTTTTATACAATCTGGTGCCGAAATTACGAGGGCGGTTACGGCGCCCTTCGAGTGGTATCGCTGGAGTAAGCAACTAGTCAAAGTTAAACTTTTATTTATTCCATTTGGGTTACTTGGAAAAAGACTGACACTTTGTGTTGATTCACTTCGGCAACTGAACCAAATGTTTGAAGTCACATGATACTGAGCTTACAGAGTTCTCCCAAGCATTAAGCATCCCTATAATTCCAACTAATTATTCAAATAATATGAATTAAAGTTTCGAGAGTCTAGTTTTCCACTTATTCAGGGTAGAACTGAGTTAAATTACCGCCGCTCTCTATGTCTTTTCTGATGTCTGTGGATGCATTTTTTCTTTCTTGTCTTATCAGTGTATATATATTAATCGTAAAAACATACGGCTGGTAATTAGTTGCACATGTCGTTGATATCGGAGATGCCAAAATGTAGACATTCTTCTAACCAAGAGTTGTTGTTCTAAACATGATTCGCGTTACAGGATGACACGTAAAGGGTAGCTGATACATACTCTACTCAATTTTCAGCGTTATAAAATAATACAGTACTTCGTTGTTAGGTTATTCTAGTCTAGATAAAATAGTCCATCAGAGGTTAAACCAATTAACTTCAGTGACCAAAAAACGCAAGACTGCAGCAAAAAACAACAACCGGTATTATTTGGCAATATCACTGTTATGACACGGCACGCCATTTAACTCATTAAGTATATATACTCCAGCAAGGGCAAAGTGCAGCTGATTTCCACAAATTATGTGCAAGCTGCATGAAAATATATTCTAAAAACATGGATGACCATATTTCTGAGAATAGAATACCCGTGTACAACTTCAAAAACTGTTTGGAACTTCTAGATGAGGCGAGCGGATTTGTTTCAAAAACTATTACAGTGAAACAAAAGCAAGTGACGCAAGGGTGTATATAACGCTACAATAGATTCACATTACTGCATGGAGGGAAGCGATTACGTTTATCTTCACAATTAATCAAAGACCGGATTTCAGTGTGGTTAATAAAAGCATCGCGCCGAGCAAAGGGTGAATACATAGCTACCATATGATCTAAAGTGCGATTTAGGTCGGTTTTCGAAGAGTTTGCAAGCCTTTACCCACCAGTAAATTAGTAGCCTAATGTAGCCTTCGGTTATCTGAATTCTTGAGCCAGTTTTATTGAGTATTTCCAGCCTTAAAATGAGGCAAAAAGGCTCAAATGTATATATTTTAACCTAAATGAAAGTTTAACAGAAATTTGCCCAGAGTCTAGCTCTTCAGATTTCCTTTCGTAGTAAGCTTACAACGTTTGTCTGATAACGTGCAAGTGTGACCCAAACAGACATGGTGAATCGAGCGTTTGCAGAAAATGAATGACACATATTTCATAAACACAGTTGAAACGAGCTGCGATGGACATTATCCATTTAGTCTATTTTCCCTTTATTGAAGTAGTTTGGTCAGACTGAAATGAAATGCAAATTTCCTACAGCTTGATGACATTTGTAGACTGAGTATTGCAGTTAGATGTCTACCAGTTTTGCAGGCAAGGCGCCGTTTCCGTCCTGCGCAAAACAATATGCGGACTCAAAGGAACAGATTTAAACATACGTTATACGTGTAACAAGTGTCTTGCCAGCAGGCGTTTTAAAACGAGACAATTAGGAGCGACGTCAGAGCGATAATGGATTAAGATACATTCTAGATTCTAAAACACGTTTCTATTTTGTCCAGTGACTCTAGTCTCCAGTGATAAAGTATCTTGGCTTTCGGTTAACAGAGAAAGGTTAAGCAAATTATCTGGCAAGCGAAAAAAACTGTTGCACAACATGTTTTATGAAAACAAAGAAAACAAATTTATTTTGAAGTTAATTTGAGATTAAGGATCTCCCTCGTTAGGGGTTTTTACTAGCAAACTGGATCAGATTGAGTATACATATTCTTGTGTAATAAAGGTTACATTCAAATCAGTCAGCCGGATAGCCTAATTCCGTTTATAGTGACAGATTCAGTTCTGTATCTTGGGCCCTTGTTGAACCTATTGTGGAATCACACTTCAGATTTTTTTTGATTTCATTTCAGGACGTGCTTCGAAACCTTAGGTTTTCAGAATCTTGAGGTCTCTTTTGTTTAACTTTCTTTGGTTCAGAGCCTTTACGGTCATCAAACGACGCATTAGCACGACAAGAAACACAGTTTGGGAACAACCGGTTTTGAGTAAAAATAGATATCAGGTCGAATCGATTCTTCGGTCATACACCAAAATTCAATTACTACAGTAGGTAGGAATTTTGCGTCATCTTTGAAAAGCAACTACGAAACATAACAAGACTATTGATTTCATTTCATCTCTTTCTTCCAAAAACACGTAAAGATGACTTATGGCGTAGCCGGTTCACAAATGACGTCACCAACGTTAATACGAAGCGACAACGATGGCAAAAGTATGTTTAAAAGAGAAAAAATCGTCTGCGTATCTTATTAAGAAGCGAAGCAGATTTGCAAACGCCCTGCAAGGTTACCGTTATTCAGGTATAAGACAAGTTGTAAAAGTAGAAATATATTTTGCGATTGGGCAACAGATATTTTAGGAACTTGTAAATACAACTGCGGCGGTTTAATCTCACTGCACAGAAGACGGCAGCGCACAAATTACAATTAGTTCATAATTTCGTAATAATTTTAAGAACTGCGTTTACCTTGTGTGCAACGGTATGGAATAACGTTTAACAAATTCCCCACATTGTGCGATTAATACTCCTATTACGTACTGATTTGGGTAATTTCAGTGTTGAAATGGTGACCCCAAATTTTAACTGTAACAACAAAAATCGGTCGAAATGATACAAAACGAGCTTTCAGCTGTCGTAGACCCAGCTTTGTGGATTATTCACCAATACAAATGCATGTATGTCAGGAACGCTGCCAACAGGTGTTTGCACATGACATTATCCACGCAGATGTTAATTTATGTCCATGTATGCTAAAAGCAGTCATTACCTGTAGACAGTAGTGCAGTAAAGTCATAAATCTTGTTTTCAAACATTTGATTTTTAACGTTGAACAGCAGTGAAGTAATGTATTCGTGCTTGCTACAGCATATGGAGTTTGAACTATTCGTGTGTGGTTTCAGCAACGACTTCCTATATGAGGTGCACACGGATGTGTTTAGTAGCCTAGTACTAAGTTATAACTTATACGCTAACGTAAAATGTGTTACTACTTATGTGTGAGCATCAATTGCTACAGCAATCAAATCTTTTCCAACTTGTTTTTAAAATGTATAGGCGACAGGTGCTATTCGCAGACAAGTAAGTCAGCTTTCAGTCGGGATCAATTTTCCTACTCTGCTTTAAATCACAAATTACCCTGTTATTAGCGTTAGCTATTGTAGAACCGGCGGAAGATGAATCACAGCAGGCCATAGTGCAAACGTATGAAGTATACTTCTAATTTTTTGGAAAATATAAGTTTATTTGTTTAGGAAGAATGATGATCCTTTATATATTTTAATATTTAGCAGACAGTAAATATGGATTTGTTAAAGATAACTGGAAATTGGATAACCTGATGTTACGCATTTTGAAGAAACGCTCGCTAAATCCAGTCGGATAAAAACAGCCAGAAATAAAGAAAAGCACAAGAAAGAAAAACACAACTTTTTAACCGATTGACAATACTCAGCCATGGAAATGATTATTACAGAAAGCTACAATGCTACGACTAGTTCTCACACAAACACTACCATACCCGCGGAGCCTAATGTTGCCTTTGATGGTCATGAGCTGATTGGGCTGGCGTTGGCACTTGGAGGCAACTTGCTTATAAGTATATCGCTCACCGTACAGAAAAAGGCGCATAACAGGTATTCCAAATAATGTTTTTATATTTTAAATGCTTTCATCTATAATTATAATTACCTGCGTAGTAATAATTATGCTTACTGTATAATAGGTTGGGGCAAGACAGCGGAATGAAATACTGCTTGGACAAATGGTGGTGGCTGGGGATGTTTTTAATGATCGGCGGGGAATTGGGCAACTTTATGGCGTACGGATTTGCTCCTGCCTCCCTAGTAGCTCCGCTCGGAAGCGTCGCCGTAATTGCTAATGCGATCATAGCCTTCGTTTTTTTACGGGAACCAATCTCGATGCCGAGCATGATGGGAGTAACGCTGGTTATAGTAAGTATTCATGTCAGAGTTTGTTTGGTTATTTTGAAATTGTTTTACTTTGAAATTAATTGTGTTGGTAAAATTTGATTCTCGCACACACCTTGCTTTTAGGACACCACGCGTTCACCTAAAACCATCGCAAAATAATGATGTATGCGTCCCCCAAAAGACCTTCAAATCAAAGCTCTACGCCCATTAATTCAACATTCTATACTATGTAGGTTGGCTCAGTGACCTTGATAAGCTTTTCTGCGAGAGGAAGCCCAACTCTGACGAGCGTGGAGATCGTAACATATCTACAGGCTTGGACTTTCTTATTGTATGTTGGCGTTGAAATCGTCGTACTGGCTATTTTGCTCTACCTCAAGTACATGGCGATTTTACACTAACTTCCTAAAACTTGTTTAATTTAGCATAACAGTAGTTTATGTTATTTTTAGCGAAGCATGTTTAAGATAATTGTGAAATTATTAGTATAGTTGTGATTTGCATGTTGTTCTGGTAAAGTTGTTACGAAATGAAACTGGTGTAGGATAACTTGAAGAATAAATGCAAACTAGGTAACATTGCAATAATTCTGAATTCTACGATATTCCCAAATTTATATAGATATTTACAGATTCGTTCGTGGCAATGAACATTTGATTATTCTTCTACTGCTCGTCGCCGTAATAGCTTCCATAACCATAATAGCAGCAAAAGCTGTGTCAACAATGATATCTGAAACAATATTTCAAGGTCGCCAGCAAATCCTTAACGCATTTTTCTGGGTCAGCCTGATCATCTTACCGATTACAACAGCCACTCAGATTCGTTTTCTTAACCGAGTGAGTGATGTTGATTATATTTTAAGAGTTATTGTGCATGTTCTAATCAAGAATACAAATCCTTTTACTAAATTATAAGAACAACCTACAATAACCCCAAAATAACCCCACTGCATAGAAGTAGCATTGCAAACATTAATATGTTACGATAGTTCCAATATTTTGGAAAATTATTTGAGAGTTTGGGTTAATACCTGTAAGCCAAATATTACTGACTGAAATGGAATTGCCAAAATTTCGTTCAAGTATTCTTGTTAAATTGTTTGAAATTATCCAGACGTAAGCCAAGGTATTACGGAACGATATGTCAGTTATACGTATATCTTTGAATCTGTTTGTAATTAATTGCAGCAAGTGTTAGTGTTTCCATTTCGCAAAGAGTAATCTAATCGTGCAGTTGTTTGCCACGCTTCAAGTGCTGTATTTATAACTCTAAAACTTCGGGTGCTTTCCAGGCTATGCAACTGTATGATGTCTCTGACGTGGTGCCGGTCAACTTCATTTTCTTCACTATAAGCGCGATTCTAGCCGGTGCTATATTCTACAAAGAATTCAAAGGTGTCGCCTTTGATCGAATCTTCATTTTTCTTTTCGGCTGCATTTTGTCTTTCATCGGAGTCTACATTATTGCTCACCAGTGAGTATATTTTGGAAAATTATTTTTGAGTAAATTTCAGGTGGCGCATTTGCAGTTTTAACAAATAATTGTTGCGCAACAAGCCACAAAACACGAATTTTACATTTGAAATTTTCGGAACAGCATCAAAATTCTTTCAAGTTAATGACTTAATATACGAGCTAGTTTTATCTGTAGCCGCCTGTCATAGCTATACTTATGGTCCTTTCGTGGTAAAAGCTCAAGTCAAAGTCATGGAAACGATGAAAAGCATTCGTTATCGGATTTTAATTAGAATAATTCCCATTTATCTTCGGTAAAAACTGAATAAACGAGACACTTCTAATATTGCGTGTGCACAATACCATGGACAAATGGCGTGTTCTGAAAGGTGAAATAAAGAAACAATTCTTCGCAGAGATGAGTACAAAGAAAAAAAGGAAGAAAACCGAAACAGAACTGGGACGGGAGACAGCGGATTGGATCCAGGTTCAAGCGATGGAAGTAGCAGCAGTTTCAGTTCGGAGATTTTAACTTTATCCGACTCTGAAGCTTCAGCTAGCGGTAACGCAATTTCATGTAAAGACAAAAGAGAGAGCGCAATAATAAGCCGGAATAAAACTCCTGAACACAGCGAAACCACAAAACTGGTTGAGAATCCCCGGAGGACGTCAGAATCGTGGAAAAATGTCTTTTACGAGGCCGTAAAAGCATTGAAGTCGTCAACAGTTGTTAAACTGGTTCAGCCATCAAATTGATTCTCATTATTATTCATCCAGTTTTGTGAGTTTCAAGCGCTTTGTTATTTTTATTCTAGCTATTATATGAATGCCGCGTTCTTCGTTTCTGTCCAATATAGACCATTATAATAACCATCAATGTGTTGTACCTATAAACCAGGTTTTCAACTGTTATATGAAGCAAGTAACTGAGATAGGAGAAAGGCAATATTTTAACACTACATAGTTATCTATTCTATACAATATCCTTGCCGTATCAAAGAAGTAAATAACAGTGTTCATGTAAATATAGGTCATATGTTCTTCTATGTAACCTCATTTATTGAAGCAATAAGATTTCCACAATAGCAATTATAGATAGTTGGTTTTTGAATGACAATGTTCAAATAGTCACTGCTCACTGGTGTTTTTTGTGCGACACAACTCAGGGGAAGTAAATGCATGTAGTTTGGGACCTGGATACGCCGCTAGATGTCGTCAACGATTGTAATTTCGGTAAAACCACCACAGTCAAATGAAGCTTTTTGTATCGTGAGCATCGGGATGTTATATCATGAAGAAAATCACCAACGCTTACGGCGAATGCAAGTAGAAAGATGTCGAAATTAAAGCCGCGCATTATTTTACACAACGAAGTCAATTAGGAGAAAAAGCTCTAGCTCGAAAAAAAGATGAAAGTTTGAACAAGGCTCCTGATCGAGTGGTGCTGCGTGCATTCTGCACACGTCACTTATCACCAATAATAAAAAACTACTTGAAGAAACGCACGTCACAGACGGCCTGGTAACCAAGACAACAATTCAATTGTGGTAGTGACTGTATGATAGACACGAAGTTTTCATTTTTATATAATTCTGTTCCAAGTCATTAAAGTTACTAACAACTATACGTACTATACGCATATTCTATGAAATAATATGTGCAACCATGATGGAATAGTTTAAGTTTATTTCATTGTAACACTGATGTTTATAGACGTTTATGTCACTGTCCTAAACAATGGCGTATCCACTTATACACTATTAATAACGCCATCATACAAAATTCGCAAATGGATTGCATTAACAAAGTTCATATAACGGTCTAAACATCGATGTTACGTTCTACACGCAGTAAGAAGTGTCCTGTTCTATGAGCATACGCCTCAGGCAAAGTTTTTAAAAGCGTGTTTTATAAAAGAGCAAAGAGTAATAGGTCACCATCATTCCAATTTGCACCCGGCACTATTTGCAACGTGCGCAAAAGGCGACGGAAAAAGCTTCGCACGGGCGTTTTAGAAACATTAGTCGTAAATATAACAATGCGATTAGAACTAAATTAGTTGCGCAGTGTAAACCGGCCCTCGGTGGTTATCGTTAGCAAACTTAAGGCAAAAAATAGTACCTATCAGTTAGTCGACGTACCTACGACACATAGAAAGTTTTTCAACACAAAAAAACGCATGGTGTTTAGATGAGATCATGTATAGACAAAAGTAAAAACGTTGAAGACATATGCGCCTCAAAGGTCCACTAATAAGGATTGTATTGATCGATTTGTTAGGTATGAAACTAGATTTTTAAGGCTCAGTAATCGATAACATTTCCTGTTTTCTGCTGCTAATGCTTATAACTAAGGAAGATGATCATACTTAAGACTTAAGAGTTGCTGTAAGTTCTCGCTTTAGAATCGTCCTTCGTATGGCGTTTGCTTTACGAAACAAAGTTAAAAATCTCGTTTATTTGTACATGGACGATTAATTCGCAGTGCAAGACATGTACAGATTATTTTGTACGCGATCTTTCATGCAATACTAAAGTTTTATTGAAATTTTATAGCGTCTTGTGCGTTTCATATCTTACGTTATTTCTACTCTGATCAAAACGGGAAACGTTATGCAAAGCTGCGTCACATAGAAATTGCCACAGATATATGTAGATTAACGAAACAATTATGCGGTTGCAGTTGTAATTGTGAAGTCGGGCTACAGCTTTGGCCGTCTAATTAAGACTAATACGCCTTGTTTGCAACAGAGAGTGGCGGAACGGGTCATTAATATTTGATTTTTAATCTTTCTTGAAATGTACGATTGTTTAAACAAAAAGCTTTATTGACCCTGACCACGAATAAGCCAGCAATAATGGAGATATAGGTGTGCGTTTGACTTTAATTCCCACTAACAGCTAACTCAATAATCATAAGACACAAATGCAAGTTAGCGCTTACGGATATATCACTGCATGCAGAACAAATGATGATGTTTTCACGAAATCTTTAGAAGATAATTAAACCCATCTCGGATTTTTACCAGTAAAAACATAGAGAAATAAACATAGACGCTTTCAGGTTTAGTTTTACATTTGCATGATTCATCAATCAACAGCAGGTAATACCGGACACGTATTAATAGAGATTCACTGCATATTGATCAACATCGACATCTGTATGTCAAGATAAATTAGACAGGAAATTACTAAACTTTCTTCAAAATGACAGATTTATAGTTACTTCCATCTAATACCAACACTCTTGGGAGTCGAAAAATACACCAGATTAGACCCTAAATGACCACACAACTGGAAAGCTGCATTTTAATGATTATGCATGAATGAATCTTAATGTTTTAATGAAGCTTAATATCGGTGATTTAAACTCTCATGAAAATTTTAGGACTTTAGGGTTTGAATCAAAAGTTATCGACCATTTTACGCAGCTCTTTTTCTATTTTGATGTACGCCATATACCTTTGAGACGTTTAACAAATGAGAAAAAAGTAAATATAACCAGAATGACAAGTTATAAACATTTACTTCTAATAAACTGCTGTTACTGTAATCTGTAAGTCTGCTATGTAAATTACACTTTAAAGCTAAATCGCAATCCAGTTTACCAAATGTGAGGACTTGGTAGGATGTTTTGTGTAATAGTTTTTAACAGTGAGGTTGTTAAAAATGTGGAAATGCATAGCGCAGTTGAAAACACCTTGAAGTAATAGCTACGTAACAGAAAAGATCAGTTGTTGAAAACGATTTTGGTTGGTTGCAAATAAAGTTTTATATAGGACTAATATAATATGAAAGTTTGCTTATCATCTAACTACTCTCAAACTACACTATTTTCGTTTCCTTCTACTAAAATCCATATCCCGTCTCGATTAAAAGACTGTAAAATAGTCACTACAAAAAAGGCTAAATGTTAATGCTAGTGGTGAATTAAACGAATGGATTTTCCGTTGACTTCTGTTAAACGATGACTTAGATTTAGTTTAGGTTGAAGTTCATATCAAAAAATCAACTGGAAACTGCGTTTCAAAAGTGCAGGCTCCACCGTTAAAATAATGACTGCGTTAATTAATATAACGAAGGACAAAGGCACAACAAACAACGGGAGGGTTATGTTCCAATTTACATTCGTGACTGTGGTGATATCATTCATATACTCAGGAAGCAATTAGACAAAACGCACAGCCGAGTGTAACGTTAAGCGCAGTAGCAGTTATGTTTTTTGCGAACTGGGTGTAGAAGAAACCTATGACAGAATAAACTTACAGAAAAATAGGAAATCACCACAACGCTTATACAAAAGGTTACCAGCTTGCGTTAATTTTTTTGAACAAATCAGTACCATATGATTCCGAGCTTACTCAAAGACTAGCTCAAAAATATGTAGAAATGTCTGTAGGTTAACGCTGATGTTTTAGTTTTGTCCTTTCTAATATAACGATCCAGATTATAACGTTTGTTTTGCACATTGCCTTTAAGTGCTCATTGGCCATAGACTTAAAAAGTAGCCCGTGTGTCCAGCTTATGTACTATAAGACGCATTCAACAGGAATAAGTTACGTCTAAGGAAGGTTTTTTTGTGCACCAAAAATTACCTACCACAAAAAAAAATTGCGAACACACCACCTATGCGCTCGTACATAGTGAAACAACAAAATACAAAACAAGTTATGCGAAAGTCACGCTTAAAAATGATTGACTAAGCCCCATATTATACCACTAAAGCCCAAGGCGGTTCGTTCAGGGCCTTGTTAATTGTAACCGATCTAACACCAGTTGTTCCGGTCTGTCAGTGCACACAGCACGCTGAAAAGCATGCTGAAACAACTTATGCGGAAGTTTCCAGCAACTATGGAACATGAAGCCTGTTTACGCTCGAGACAAAGAATAAGCTAGCATTAGTGACCGGCAGTAGAGTAGCATTTCACCATACATTTGCAGCTTTTGTTACGCAATATATGTTGTACTGAATAGAATAATGCCTGCAACATACGTTATGGTGTTTACAACGGAACAAAACCCCCTTGAGTGAGCAAAACAAGGATTATATTTATGCAACCAGTTTTTCTTGAGTTATATTTTAGAAATATATGAGAAACAGCAGCAGGTAAAACTTTAGTTCCCATAAACAAATGATGACAGTTTAGACCAGATAATTACGTTTCTTAGGTTTTTTAAACGAAGCTTTCAATAGCCGCTACTGTTTAGCCAACTTAAGATGATATGCGATATAGCCGTATAATGTACTGAGGTATTGGGTTTAAACTACGGAAGAAATCTATTTATCTACTCTGATATCTAATGCGTTGTTGAATAACGTGTTTTCGGTAGGCAATGCGATACGTTCTAAGAAAAACCCTTTCAGCAAAGCTTCCTGTATTTCAAGCCGTTGATTGTGGTTGCGGTTAGCAATGAGCGTTGTGCAAACAGTTAGGCTCTACGTTGTTTCCGCTTATTTTATGTGTCAGACGCTAGTTTGCGTCCATCACAACGCATAAATGCAAGAAACATTGCTTGTGTAACATCCTTGTATCATTAAAACTAAATACATCTTTAAACTAACGTACCATTAAAGAATTCCATCACCAGTTGAGCACCCTTTGTTGTTGAAATTATGCCAGATGGCAACCACAGTGACTTTGTATCATGGTTTAGGTTGGCAAACACGCGATGCAAATACAGCGATAAGTAACCGCTTTACTCAGCCGGGTTGTACAGAGATCTATTGCAAAGAATTATTCCAAGCACGTTACATACAAAAATTTAATCAAACGTTATTTGCCATTTGCAGGGGTGATGTGTGAGGGTATTTAGTGCAAGACGACAAAACAGAACGTTTTTGCATTGCCTTGAACTAAAATGTCGTTCGCCAAACCAGACTACATTCAAACTTTCATCGAGGAAAAACTAGGCAGGAGGAAGTCAAAAGAGTCAAGCTTTTTATTGAACGATGACGATTTGGCCAAGTAAGATGTCTATGGTTACCTTTTAAGGAGATTGTTTGCGTTAGAAACATGGGGCAGAGTTACTTTTAGCCGAATGGGGTCAAACGTTCTACTGCCAAGCCAGAGTGCATGTAAAATTTTAGCATTTAATAACAAAGTGATAAAACAATTGAACTAGTTACAAGTTTGTTATCAATAGCATCACCGTCACATGCTAGATTTGATAAAACGGGATTTTAATATTTGCTTTTGAAGGCAACACGACGAAGGCGGACAGGCAAATGGGCAGGTCCAACACAAAGCATCACTACTACGTCACAATGGCATCCAAAAGGTAGGTGATTCCCCGTTGTCATCCGCTTTTTCCGAGTCGGACGAAAACCGAAGCCGAGGCTACTACTCGTCCAACGACACAGGAAGGCAAAACAAGCGATCTCTTGCGAGCGACGCCGACTGCGACACGGACGACACGGGAGAAGCACGCCGGCACCGCCGCAGCAATTCGAGTACTTCACCGGCCAAACGAAAGCTGCTGAGCAACAGCAAAAGATCGAAAGACGCCAGAATGCCGCTGAAGCAGAGCGGAGTTTCGAACAACGCTTACGGTGGAACGTCCGAGGTTGAGATCGACTGTTCCCAAGCTCTTGCCGCTTATAATCCCAACAATGTCAAGGGCGTGCATGAAGCGGGCATGAGCCATTCGAAGGAGAACGTTGGACTTTTACGTAATAACGGCGACGCGGCTTCGTCGTCTTCTTTATTTAATCGTAATTCGAATTCAAGTCGTCGCGACGCGGAAGAGGCGGAAAAGAACGGATTCGGCCATGACAAAAATCACAGACACAGCACCGATCGGCAAGACATGCCCGACAGTAAGCATTTCTGAGATGAATAAATACGTAGCTAAACCAAAACAGTCATAGGTTACAGTGCAGAACAATAAGCCTATTTATATTTTGTTACACGAGGGTTTGTTGATATATACCAAGTTTCTAGTAACTTCTACCACTTTTCTTTACAACCATAAACTTTTGGTTAAAACAGTTTGAAAAAAACATGATGACTGCGACACATGAAAATAATAAATGTAGGCTATACTGTATTGTACATAGCTTCACCTATAACAGCATATGTTTATAGTTATGACTGGAAAGAGCATACGATATTTCCGATCCATCAGTAAAATTCAGGCAAATTCACATTTTGCGGCCGAAATGGTTTGAGAAACGCTGCAAGATGCGGTACACAACAGTCAGGACAAAAATATAAACTCTTCTAATCACATTTTTAGGCTCAAGAAGATCGAGCATGTCCATGGAGTCGGATCACTGTCATGACCTTGATGACGAGAGACAGGAGAGAGATGAAAAGAAGAGGAAGAAAGCGATGCAGAAACTGATCATCGCCACCGCCCTCAGCTTTCTCTTCATGGTCGGGGAAGTTGTTGGTGAGTCCGGGAAGTTGAGATCAAGATTAAACCGGGATCGAATTAAGATTCAAACCACTTAGAACCCGGTTTTGCGCCTTGTAGTGTCTCGATTGATTGCAGCGTTTCATCAATCATTGGGACACGTTACAGTGCATCAAAGGTTAAACTTTATCATATGCGTTTAAACTTTTACGGGTTTAACTGTTACCAGCTGATTATATAGGTCTTAACGAAAAAGGCTTCAAATACCGTGAGTTTTATTTAAAAATGCATAATATTTGCTCTTGAAATTACCTCAAAATCATGCGGGAACGAAGCATTTGAAAACACTTTAAATAGCGCCATATACGCGGTGAAAATATGAAACACAATTATCTCAAATGCGTGTGGGAGTCCGACAAACCACAGACAAGAGTCATATATCGTGTCAACAACGTTAACCGTCTATGAATTTAGAATAATATAATGATTAAAAGTTGCTGTTTTGCTGTGCTGTATAGGTGGTTACCTTGCCAACAGTTTAGCCGTTATGACCGACGCTAGTCACTTGCTGACTGATGTAAGCAGTTTCATGATCAGCATTCTGGCACTCAAGATGGCAGCCAGGCCTATCTCGCAAAAGATGACGTTTGGTTGGCACAGGGCAGGTATGTTGTGTCGTTACGTTATGGTGAGAGGGTTGTAGAGGATGCCGTGGCTTATTAATTTTGCATGGTCTGGTGAAATTAAACAGCATTTTCGTAGATTGTTATGAGTTGAACATGGTCAATACGTCGTTCAGACCAAAGTTAGAACGGCGTAAAACTTTAACCCTATCCTAACCAGGCTCGCGAGTTTACTAAAAAACTAGGTGTGGCCGACCCCGCACACACATTTTCAATCGTTAATTACTAGAAAACTGTACGTCGTTAACTGATGAGATTTTTACAGGTTAGTAGAAAAATCATCTGGCTTCCTGTATACATCATAATTGTAAAACTAAAGAAAGTGAATTTAGTGTAAATTAAGTATTTCTAAAAGTGACAAATTTCTAGAAATTCTTCTTGTTACGCCGCGCCCCCGCTGTGCGGAAAACCAGCTGACCGCGAGAAGAGAACGAAAGAGAATAGTTAGTCGAGTTATTGGTGCGTAAATGAGTAATACGCTTCGATGCGGAGAGCAGAGCAAAATTATGAAAATATCGCAATATCTCAAAAATTACAAAATCCAACTTTATCAAACAAACATGGACAGATAGCTGAACATTTTTTAGGAAAAGTCACCAAATTTCAAGTTTCTACAGCAAACAATGCAACTGTACGCCACGTTTTGCTATGACTGTGTGCGGGAGAAGCCACGCCTAGTTAGAATAGGGTTAAGTTATAATTAATTAACTGTGATGGGTTAATCACCGGTTTAAATCAAACATCAATCGATTATGTTACATTCTATGGCATTCGACGTAATTCCTACCTTAACGCAGCCTTGTCAGTTTCTGAGCCGTGTCAGGTGTTTCCTAAAACATTAATTTACTGAATATTTCATTTGCAGAGGTCATCGGAGCGTTGGTCAGTGTGCTGGCGATTTGGATAGTAACAGGAGTGCTGGTATATCTCGCCATCATGCGCATTGTGACCAATAAGTACGAAGTAAACGGAAAAAACATGCTGATTACTGCGTCTTTGGCTGTCGGTTTTAACATTGTGTAAGTTATCTAATGCGCGTGGTCAAATGTGTTCTACCACGCGCCGGTCATGAATAATATATAACTTTCATTAAACTGTGATTTAATCCCAAGAAATTGTTGAAATTGTATCCATAAAACCGATCAATGTATTGATAGTAGTCGATAACTTTCGGATACTAACGAGCGGATTATCGATATGTTAAGCATGGGTCTCGTACTTCACGAGCACTCACACACACACGGACACTCGCATGGTGGACATTCTCATAATCACAGTCATACCCACGATGTCGACCAAGAAGCCGGGAGCAACGCGTCGACACAAACCGATGGTAAGAAAGAGTTAATAAAGTTACGTGGTTGATTAAATAGTTGATTGTTATATTGATAGATTAATTATTTGTTAAATTATTATTAATCTAAGTTATTAATAATGGTATTTGATTTAACGTTTTTGCTTTCGCCTTTACGATTTTAATTTGTGGGGATTAACTTTGATAGCACATATCACTTGGTTCTTATTAAGAATTTGGGCAAAACAGCATTGGTTTGAGGGCTCAGGTTATTGATATTAATTTGCCTGTGGTCTTTCTACATTGTCCTTGTACGATTTCTTTAAGTAGGTTAACGAATCTGAAGGTTAAAATTTTGTGAAAATCACGAGACAATGAGGCTAAATTCTCTGCTCTGATGCTTCAGTTTATTTACACGCCCCCGGCTTTATACAAAAATTAGTGGCCAAACCGTATTTAAACTCTTGCATTATGGTGTTATGATGTACAGCACTTCAAGATAGCATTCAAGTTAGCCTGAAAACCAGCAACGTTTTTGAAACGACGTAAAGTAATATGTGTGGAAAACACGGGGCCGCAGTTCTGAAGACCTGGCAATAAGACCTTTTCTAAATGTCCACACTCAGCCCACAGAATAACATACGAAATGTATTTTAGGCTTACGGTTTCATTTCATGTATCGACCTTTCACGTTTTTCCGTATTTCTGATCACAGCTTCTTCTGGTGAGACCGGTAACGTCAACGTACGAGCTGCTTTTATCCACGTCGTTGGAGATCTATTGCAGAGCCTTGGAGTTCTAATTGCGGCTTTCGTCATTTATTTTAAGGTAATTTTGGGGTACTCTCAACTGTAAAGAGAAGTACTTGTAGAGATTAAAGGTCAACGCTTATACGGCTTGATTGGGCGTTTTTGCCCTGCACGCATCCATCAGCTCGTCTTTTGTAACTTGAAATTTTCTACCTTCTTATTTCAATACCGCCTAATCAAAGAAAACCAATTGCGGCCAAGCACTGTAATTGAATGAAAGGCATATACGTAGGACGATTGTGGGCAAAGGAACACGGCTCATGCATGTTATCATGTGCTCTTATCACCACAGAATAGCATCAAGCAATCTATTTTTCGGAAATACTTTTGAAGCTTTCAGCTACTTATAAATTTTTTATTAGTAAACGGGGCCCGATTTGATTTTGAAAACAGTTTCCAAACCGGGTTTCAATTCTTTTTATTACCGTTGCAGCCGGAATACAAGATAGCCGACCCTATTTGTACCTTCCTCTTTTCGGTCCTGGTGCTGATTACAACGATCACTATTCTGCGAGATACTGTTATTGTCATTATGGAAGGTATGTTATCGTCTGTGTGTTTTCGTAGTTTCTGTCAACGGATTTTTTGCGGTTAATTATACTCAGGATTACAAAGTGGCTCTCGTCAAAGCCTTCAGCCTTGTGTGGTAAGCCAAACGCAATGTCTTACGCAGGTCGTGTTACAGCCTTAAGCTTTTTTAACAAACATTTACCAACGGTTTGCAAACATATACAACTTAACTATATTTGATTGTAACAGATATGACACGATTTCGAATTGTCGAATTCATTGGCTCGATGGCCAGCCTGTTAATGTTAAAAAGTACCAGATATTTCCAGAATGAAATATACATACAAGACTACTCGTGCTTTCAAGGAAATGAAGACAAACGGTAGAATCCTCTGTGTCCAATGAAAGGGCTAAACGTGCTTAATTCTGGTGTTAGGTCGTTCTTTTCTTAATCTGTTTTTAATAAACAAGCATTGCATATCAAAGTTTAAAAAACTCCTCTCAAACGTTTGTCACGAATGAGGTCAAATAATTAACTATCGCTAGTTATAATTCCCTTTCACGCAACTGTTTATTTGAATTCAAATAATTCATTCGCTGCAAGTTCGTAAAAGAGTGAACCTAAAAAGTCAAAGGATAAGCTGATATTTTAAAGAGATCAAACAATGACGGTAATATTTGGTATCGTCGTTTAAATGACAAGAAATTCTTATTGAGAACAAACTTTTAGAAGTTATTGTAGAGCTAACCCTGTAAGATACAGCCACAACCTCACGGTATAAAAGCGTTAAATTAAAACGGGCAGTTGTCCAGAATTATCGACAGCTAATGACGCATTCTTGAGTTCGATGCTACAGGATTTGACGTGTGCATTATAAAATATTTAACATTAATTCCACAGGTTCCCCGGTGGGTATAGAGTACGCTGTCGTGAAGGAAAAACTTCTGGAGATGGACGGGGTTACTGCAGTTCACGACCTCCGTATATGGTCACTCACTCTCAATCAAACTGTGATGTCAGCTCATTTAGCTATCGGTAAGTGATGGGTGTATTGTATAATAGGCAATAGTTAAGGATAACGTGTTTGCTTGTTGATAGTTTTACGTCAGGCCATCGTACATAGCACAGCGGTGTTTGTGTTATGTTTTATGCAAACAGTAATATATAACGTAGTAAGGTGTAATTATGCACTTCTTAACGGCGGCGGTATATATTTCTACATAGCTGATGCCTATTATGGCTGCATACACAAAGCGTAAAAAGGCGTTGTCTGCATATTGGCCGACTCTATATAAGTGCAAAGAGCCTTAGCCTTTGGAAAACTGTCCAATGAAACACTTATAGACTTTATAAAACGGAGCGACAGCTGGCGGTTTTCACATGAAGACATGTCAAGAAAAGATAAATATGTTGTGCCCCAAGGCTTCTGCTGTCAAATACTTTCTTTCTGTTAAAGCTTAAAACTGTACATGTACAACAGTTAATAAAGCAATTGGATTGTTTTATGGATATGTTGTAATTGATATTTTTAAAGTTACTTTTAACCACATTCTTTTCACAGATAAAGTAACTGATCCGAACGTCGTGCTTAAGCGGGCAACACGCCGTTTGAAAGCGCTGTACGACTTCCACTCACTCACAATTCAAGTTGAATATTACTCAGAAGACATGGGCGCGTGCAAGAAATGTCAACCAGCTTGAGGTGGACACAACACGGTGCGAATAGAAGTAGGCCAGCATTTGGCCTCAATTTAACCGGTTGCCGACACCACGCCATTATATACACTCGGAGATATATTTAATGTTAGATGTAGTCAACTCGTCTTAAACTGTGTGATTTTAGTCGTTTGCGCGGAACTGCTCATGCAGTTGTCGAAAGCGTTGAGAGGAAAATTCGATTCATGAAACAGGAAAAGACGATCACAAAAGCGTGCGCAAAACGGAAACAGCTGTTATATTCACAAGCATATGCTTTGCGCAACATCTCACACGTCTTTGCTTGCGTAAAACTGTCCGGGCCGTGTGCAAAGGCTCCCCCGAACTAATTCGTTAATTTGTTTACTTTGCTATTTTTGTTTCATCACAACCTAAAATCGCGTTTTCAACTCCGTAATTGTCCAAGTATTCTTATCGTTGTATGTTGCAGAACCTGATAAATTGCAAAGTTATCGCGGATATTTACAATCTGTTGCATTTTCATAATGTTTCTATCTCTTACTTATTGGGTTCTAGTGTTTTTTGTTGTATAGCTACCACTCGTAGCAAACACTTTTTCATATTGACTTCTTGAACTATGAAATCATACTTCATATAATCAAGCGTACCGTTGCAACGAAATCTACTTCCACCATTCATTTTGGAATTGCGCACATATCGGATTGAAAAATAACCGTTATGGATAGGGTAATGGATATGAATGGTAATGGTATGAATAATAACCGTTGTTAGAAATAGACATTATTCAACCAAATCATTGTTGATGCCGTTAACATCAAATACAGTTAACTTACAGTTTATTTGAAACAATAGGTTACCTAAAGCAGGTAACCTAACGTCATACCATATTCATATGCGTTTTCATCTCATAGTGTATGTCTGTCGTCATCATTGTGTTAGTACGTGAGTTACTTACTTGACATATGTAGTGGTTTTATGTGAGCTGAAATGCAGAAACTATGAAAAATCGGAACATCATCTTATCTCAGCGCATCCGATTGTTTGTTAGTTGTCTTCCCGCTACAATATTGCTCCCTGCAAACGTGCAATAAACAAAAGCTAATTACTTAAAGAGTTGCCTACATTCTCTGTCTTATGAAACAAACAACTCAATAGTATTTGTGTAACAATAAAGATTTGTCATCCTACAGAAAGTTCAAGCGGTTTTGACGTTACTTTATAAAGACATTTTCCATTGCTCAAAGCTTCCAGTTATAATAATAATTGTGTGTTAGTTTAAACTCTACATTGTTCTTGAGCGCCATCTTAGGGCGACAAAATAAGCCACAGAATAGTGAGAAAGCATTATTTCTTACTTCTTACTTCGACAAGGTTTTTTCTTATATAATGACGTAATTTAGAACTTGTTAAAGCAATTGCCGAACAAAATATAACATGAAGCGCAAGTAAAGAGTTACTTTCGGAAATGTGCTATTGCTTAATCAACTATCTGCCACGTGAAATATCAGTCGTTTTTAATCTGCACAAGCGTATTTAAGTCGTTTGTACATTAGCATAATGAACACATGCAAGAATGTCTATCAACCAGGCCAGACCTGCTTAAGTTTATCTCGCACCTTGCACTCACATAATTCACCAACCACCTAAAGCAAACAAAGTAATTTATATCAACCGCAGCGTAATAAACGTGTCCAACAGGTCCTCAAGCGAGAAGAATCAACCATGTAAAATAGCCTCAGGCATTCTAAAGCTCTAAATGACGATATGACAGAGCGTTTTATATTTAAAGCAAAACATAGGCTTGCTTGTTGGTGGCGTTTAAAGAAAAGAGGTTATATTTCGTAAATATTGCCACCATATTACAAAAACGAGATAGGTTAATAAAAGGGACTTTGAAGCTTATAGGGTGTAATTACCAGTCCAAGAAATGTAACAAACTTTAGTCTTAAAGCTGAAGTACTAAAATTGAGAAAGTGATTCGAGTAAGCTTTTGGTTTTCCGTAATTTGCATCGACAGTAATTTCAAGACCTCAGCACATAGTATTTAATTTTCACGTTATTTCATATTGCATAGAAATTTCTACAATGTTTACGTAGAAGTATTCGGATAAGCAGAATGTAATTGCCGACAGGAACTTATAGGCCACACCTTTCAAACTCTACAACTGCACATTCTGATGTCGAAAGAGGAAAGCTTAGAAGCCATGTCCAAGTTTCACACAGTTCTGGGGTAATACATGTTAAAGATATGACGTGATAGGCGGTAAAGGTTTCATATGGCTCTGTTGTAGTCACATTGAACTGTAACCACTTACCGCACGGCGTACGTACAGTGAAGGGTAAGCATAGTTGGTTAAATGTCCTATTGTTATCTACTTTTAGATGTTGCCATCCTTGTACCAGAACGAGAATTTTCGGAGTAATTAGCCGAACTTTGATGGTCATTTTCAATATCTTGCTATGGGTGAATGGTTGTTCGTACATTTAGTGAACTACAGCTGAAGCCACTATAGAATGTTGTAACACATAACAAACATACTGATAGCAAGAAAGGAAACTTTACACAAAAACGTTTAATGTAATCTTCTTCTAACATTAGACAATACACAGAGTTGGCACCTTAGCTGACATCGCTGCTTGATAACATTTTTAACCTTATGTTGTATTATAGTTTGGAGCTTGTGCGATTATTAGCGTGGGAATCTGGCTCCTTTTTGTGGATCATGCTACGAAAACTTACTTCACGACCTTTGAGATCCTTAACATAAGTAAATTACATATAAAAAGTCTTGTGTTACTCTGTTGCAATAGCAGTGTTACATATGATGTACATGTGAGTTATTTACCACTTCTTTTATTGAACGGCTAACAGCGATTAAATAAATGCCTAACATAAAAAATTTCTGTAATTTCTTTATACAATCCTTCAAAGGAGCTTATTTTTTCACCTAGCGTTGTACATCGTTTTGGTCACTGGAATTCTGCTACTAATTGTGGCTTTTATTGGAACTTTTGGGGCTAATTTGAAAAACGAAATCCTGATTACACTGGTAAAACTTCAACTACAGTACTTATAAAAGAGATTAGCTAATGCAGAAAAGTTAAAAGATAATCTGTACTACAGCTAAAGTAGAGTGCCTAAGATGTTATCCGCACCATGCATAACATCAACTTAAAGTTTTAACTTGACTTTTTTCAGTCAGTCATTTCACTCTTGATCATTATCATTGCGGAGATTATTGGGCTCATCTTATTGGCTCAGAACAATCGAAGGGTAAGTCCAAGTATTTCAATCACTTTAGGCTACATTGCATGAAGGCTACTGGCATTTGCACAGGATTCTTAGTAAAAGAAAACTGAGACACTGAGTATAAATGTGCAAGTCTGTCATTTCATAGTTTTAGCAAAACAACAATATTTGGCAGATACGGCTAGAAGCGGAAGATTGGTACAAACAAGCTTTTCTCTCTTATCCTACAAGTGACGAGAAAAAGCAGATTGTAGAACACGTTCAACACGCTGTAATAATATGTTGTTGAAGATATTACATACACCACAATTCACGGCTTCAAAGTCTCATATTTTGCTGCATTTCCAGTTAAAATGTTGTGGGATAAACCGGCCGACAGATTTCGCTACGATGTTGGCAAACGCTACTTTATCAAGGAAACTCTGCTACAGCGGGTCCACGAAGACAGATTACAGAGTGCTAGTGCAGACGTACACCGAAGTAGGTGGCATGGAATTAGCACAAGTTGACGTTACTACGTCCACGTCCAACACTTAGTTTTGTGAACCTGGCCTGCTACAAGTATAACTTTTCTGACAGGGTTGCAAGCAAAAGATAGACGAACAAGTCAACTGGCTACTGACTAACTGGCCTATCTGGTTCGGAACAGCAATGCTCTTTATCTTGGAACTTGGATGCGTAATAGCAGGATCTACCTATCTTGTATACTTACGTAAGCACAGCATATTTTTGCAAGTCTCGCATTAACAAAAAGGGTTTTTTTTTGTCAAAAACAAAAATTTTTTCAAAGAAACTTTACCAATAGTTTCCGTTGTAACTATGCTAACTATTAATTATTTGTTAAAAACACAACTGCTGATACGGACATACGATTCCTGTATGACAATTACTTTTGTCTTAAAAGTTCAGGGAGGGAGATACGATTACGACGATGAAACTGAAAACGAAGAATCCGGTTTAATTGAGTGAGAAATAGCATAAATATATTTTCCTTAGCAATGACACGGTTTACATTTGCAAGATTAATCAACCTACGCCTATTCAGTATCTTAGTTATCAATTTTTAAACGTTATAAGAACTGTCAGTGCCTTGGCTGTTTCAATTATAGTTCTGATGCAATGAGTACGCGCGGATACGAAGACTATGGAAAGACGTTGCCATTTGTTGGAGGTAATATACTTACATAGACACATTATACAAAAGTAAAGTGCCCTTAGAATATAAGCCCAGACAGATTTGCAGAAGATGATCCATGATTTGGTAAACAACAGCAAGCAAATTTAGGTGGTAGCGTAATACCTATGTCTTAGATCTTCCGCATCCAAAGATTTATCGGATCGTAAGAAAAGCTGGTGACAACAATTTCGGATTTCGCGTCATGTTCGACGAGATACGTAACTGTCATGTGGTTGTTTACGTAGAACCCGAATCGTGTGCTGACTTTGCCGGTTTAAGTGAGGGATCCCAAATTATTGAGGTAAGCAATACCGTCAAACATATCCGTATCTGTAACATGAAGTGCACGTTGAACTCAAAACCATAAAGGAATGATTAGTGCTAGCTTGCAAAACTGTTGAAGTAAATTGCAACGACCTAGTACATTTTATAATCAAACTTTGTAGAATGACTGACAGGTCGAGTTACCTTTGCTGTACAATTTAAATGGTTAACAAACAGATAAATGGACTGATGGCACACTCTGCAAACTCAGAAGAGATAGAGTACAAGCTTGCAATGGCGGACAAAGATATCCGGATTTTGGTGATAGACGCAATCACAAGTGCACTGTACGAAGACCGAAATGTTTCTATAAATCTGAGAAATGTCGAAGGTAATGCGACAGAGTGAAGATAGCGGAGGTCATTATACTGCATAAATAAACACAGATCTTTCAGCAGACAGATAAACAAGTGTACTGTATTCGATTCATTTTCAAGGTATTACTCAAGGAGAACTGGAATATAAACCCCGTCTGTGCAAAGTGAGCAAGCAAAACTCTGGCTTCGGTTTCAGTCTTCTCTATCTAGAAGATAGGAAAGGAGAATACATCGAAGAGTTGGTCCCTCGGGGCTCAGGAGAAAAAGCGGGTAACTCTTGGTTAAAGTCTCCAAGAGTCTTCTTTGATAGTTCAGCTGGAAATAAGATTGATGGCTTCTTGTGTAGGTCTGAAGATTGGAGATCGAATTGTCGAAGTGAATGGAGTGAACATTGAAAAAGAAAAGTCACGTGAGGTTGTGGACAGGATACGCATGAGTGGATCAGTTTTGTACCTGCTTGTGGTTGACCCAAAAACCGATGGATTTTTTCGGTAAAAGTTCAATATTTATTTCTGAAACTTAGTTTTTACAAGGCTAGGTTTTATCAATCGTGATATTTTTTATTAAAAAGGAAAAAGGCAGTGACCATCAGCGCCTCCTTAGATGTGAATTACTTCTCTGGAAGAGCTGGTCAAAACATCTCAACGCCAAAAGGTATTTTATCTTTTAGTTCCTCACGCGTAACAACAACGCAATATATGAACAATGAAACACTTTCCACTCCACTTTATAGTAATGTAAAAAGGACATTGTTTTAGTCGAGTTGTTTAAAAATAATTTGCATCTTAACAGCGTCAGGTAGGCGTTAAATTTACTGGACATGCTCATATCTTTGGGTTACTACTTTAATTGCACTTAGCCAAAAGAAAGACAAAACGCGACGTGAAGCCACGATACTGCAGGCTTGCAAAGAAATCAGCAGAAGAATTTGGACTCTACGTGGTGATCGACAACGACAGAATTGGGCAGGTAAGCTAAGTCAATAAATATTCAAAATTCCAACATTCAAAGTTCAAAACAAATAAAATCAGTATTTTTTGCAACTTAAACAGCCAGTTTGTTACATCTTGGTGTATGTTCCAGGTGGTGAGATGGGTCGATTGTGGAGGTGCAGCAGACCGCGCTGGGTTAAGAATAGGCGATCGGATTGTCGAAGTGAATGGGAAAAACGTAGAATACGAACCCCATCAGAGGCTTATAGAAGCTATAAGCCGAAGCAGAAGAGGTGCCCACGTCATCGTAGTCGATGAGGATTATGATCGAGTCTATAAAAGGTTCTGCTCAAGGCGATAACTTCTATTCATTACCGTCTGTGGAATGTTGTCTGCCTTATGGCAGTCTTGTTTCTATCTATGCAACAAATGTGAGAAGGGAACGTAGAACCTAGTCGATAAAAATGACGTAACACTTTTTGCAGAAATAAGCCTCGTCTTTGCCGCATGTTCAAAGAGAGAGATGCGTTTGGATTCTGCGTTGAATATGACCGGAAGAAAGATGGGCATTATATTGAGGAAGTTGACCCAAGTGGGCCAGCAGAACGAGCAGGTTTAAAAGTGAGTTTAAATACAAATCAAGTAAATATTTGAGCTATGAATCACGGCTAATAACCAAGCTGTCCCTGACCTAGCCAAAAAGGTCATTGCTACTTGCCAGGTTCGATCAACCATAATCTCAACAACCGACGAATAAAATAATATTGTAAATTGCACGTCATAATCCGTTTTGGCGTTTTTAGATCATGAATAATCTTATCTATAGTCCTCCGAAAATTCAACCCTTTTAATTGTGATGAAACAATATCTTTATCCATATGGTTAATCACGAGATGCCGTTAGGTTGGAGATCGTGTAATTCAAATGAACGGCGTAAGCGTGGAGCAGGAAGCACATGAAGAAATGTTACTCCAACTGAGAGGTTGTGAGAATGAAGTTGTGTTGCTGGTGATTGACAGCAAGTCATCCCGACATTACAAACAACTTGTGGAATTCAAAAACACGGTAAACAAGGGCTTGACTATAAAGGTTCATGAAACATAAAAGTGTGTGAATCGTTCAAGAAAAGTGTGGGCATACAAGAAGTAATAAGATCACGGATCATCTCAAACCACAGGCGATACAACTTTAGTCTTTCTTTAGGGCATGGACGAAGTTGATTATGATGCAATATCTATACCAGAGCAGCCGGTGTTTGTTACAAAAGAAGATCCGGAATCAGGCTACAATTCACTGAGAGGTCCTACACTAAGCATCGCCGATTCCATATCTATGGCTGAAACTCAAAGTTTCACTACTTTTATGAGTGAAAAGAGCGTAAAACGTGAGTGTGCAATTCAAAATTCACAACTATTTCTTTGATTTGATGACAAAGCGCTGCAGCAAGAGTCCAATTATGAGTTAGTTTAAATATTGGGCATTTTCACAGCAGCCAGCATTACGACCGGTGCGCCGCGACAATGTACGTTACGGAAGACAGACGAAGAAGAACACGGTTTCTTCCTTGCAATTGACAGGGACAGAAATGGTCAGATCATACGAAGGTAATGTAGTTTAATTGTTTACGGAAAAGACTCAACTTTTTTAAGCTAGTTTTGTACAAGACAACAGGAACTCTCTGCGCTGTCAATTTTCTGAGTAACGATAACAAAGCTTAAAGTGTTACCATTACAGGGTCGTGAAAGGGGGCCCTGCTGAACTGGCTGGTCTCATGGACGGTGACAGAATCCTGTGCATTAACGGAGACAGAGTAGAAGGGGTGGACCACGACGAGGTATTCAATTTTATTATGAAAAAACACCTATAATGTTTGTTGCGATTTCGACATGCTAAAATATTTTTCATTGTGTAAGGTGGTTTCCCGTATCCGAGAAAGCGGCAACGTAATAACATTTACTGTCATTGATGAACGGTCAGATCAGTTTGGGCTGCAGGGAAGGCCATTCTTGTTCAAAGTTATGAAAGACCGAGGCGGTTACGGCTTCTATTTATGGCACGACGAAAGTGGACACTTCGTTCAAAACGTCACTATAAGCAGTCCGGCTGACAAAGCAGGTACTTACTTTATTCTCAGTACCTCAGTCTAAAACTCTAAATCATTTTGGTACAGTTTACTAGTTTACATGATGACTGAGAGGTCTGAGAAACCACGCCAATTTACCAATATCCAGGTTTACGGTGCGGCGATCGACTCATTGAAATCAACGGTGTAAATGTCGAAGATGATACTCATGAAGATGTTTTCTATCGCATCAAAGCTTGTACCAATGTCGTCAACATTTTGGCAGTTGACGCCAAGACTTTCTTCTACTGCAAGAAGAAAGGACTCGACGTTTGCGCAAGGAAAGCGGAGAGTAGATTTTCTGGAGAAAGCAACTGGAAACCTGGTAAAAATGGCAAAACTAATAGCTGTAAATCCATCAGTGCGTTCTTAAACTAAATTGGCCCGTCTAATACCTGAGGACTGTCGTACAAAATACAGTGATGTTTCTTCAGTTGCAGACGCTGAGAAGGCAGCGACCCCAAAACTAAAATCACCAAAGAAACAAGTAACGCACGAAGTGACTCTGAAAAAAGACAAAGACGAAGACGGGTACGGATTCCATCTCGCTTATTCCAACTCATTTATGGGGGAGGACGACTCGGCCGGAGGCCACGTGGTACACTGGGTCGGCAAGGGCGGTCCTGCCGATATCGCTGGAATCAGGGATGGGGATAGGATTATCTGTGTGAGTTTGACGTTTTATTTATGTTTCCCGCTTTTTCAGTTCTTGATTCATTTCCCGTGACTCTAATTAGGTAAATGAAGCCAATGTTGAAGAAGAAGATCATGAACAAGTGATGGTGCGCATTCATGCGAATGGACAAAACACAGTCAAATTACTCATAGAATACGAAGAAGGTGACCATACCAGTGCTTGTAGCAAGATTGTTGATCTGATCTAAGTTAATAGTAGGCCTAAGCGATGAAGATTGAGATTACTTAAAGCGGTTAAATCATATGTTTTGGTTCTTAAGATGCCCAACTACCACACGATGTTGAAATTACCAAAGAGAGCGGATCTTTCGGATTTTATCTCTGGTTTGATGAGAATGGCCATTACATGGAAGATGTGACAATCGGGTCTACTGCGGATAGAGCTGGACTGAAGATAAGAGACCGTTTGATAATGGTATCATTACATCATAATGATTTTTTGTTAAACTCTGGAACAAAAAAAACTATAAAGCTCCAAATAAAATTTGTATCTTTGACGTCACTGGTTTGCTGATTTGTGTTACACCTCTATCAAATTTAAGTAGCAGCCACAAACTTACTGAGAACACAACTCAAGCATCAGTCATATCTTCCTCCAGGTAAATGGAGAAAACGTGGAAAGTAAGAGTCATGAAGATGTTGTGTCGATGGTTCGAAATAGCGGTGAAGTAGTTAAGCTGAATGTTGTCAGTGTGAAAGTCGAACAGGCAAAAGAAGTCGCCGTCCCAAGAACATGTGAGGTATATGCAAAGTCTTGTACATATGTGTGTATATGGAAATGATACCTGGCGATCTTTATTGTAACTGCAGGTCTATGTTTTTTGACTAAACTTGTTATTACACATACGTAGGCTACAGTAGAGACGATTACAAACACAATAGCAGACATAGCTCATAATAAAACATATGTTTGAAATGTGTTTTGTAAACCCACCTGAATTAGTTCCTATATCTCGTAAGTGCCGCTACAACTTACTTCAAGTTCATTCCAACTCTTTCTAAATTAACTAAAACTCTGCCAAAATCCCTCCATGTAGCAGAAAACAACTTATCATTGATATCATATATTTTATCTTACCAGATCGTGAAGAAACATGGCTCATACGGCTTCTGTATCCAAGAGGACAGTCGTGGACTTTATATAGAATTCGTCCAAGCGTCAAGTGCGGCAGAAATAGCCGGACTGTACATGGGAGACAGGTTGATTGAAATAAATGGCGAATCCGTTAAAAGTAAGCTCAATATTTTGCCCAAAACATGCTTGAAATTTTAAACAAAAATCGCCCTTGCTGTCACTCGATGTGAGGTTTAAAACTAACACCGGGTTGAACACAATTTTAGTCTGCTTCATTTACTGTTCTTGTTCCACGCAAAGGGCAAAGGTTAATAAGCATTTACAAAAAAAACTTTCTTTCGTTTTGTGATTGACAAAACTTTGCAGTGACTTCCTACAACGAAGCGATTTCGAAGATTATGAAATCAAGAAGTGCTGTCACACTCACAGTATTGTCGGTGAAACAGAACCAATCTCAGCCTAAAAGAACGACATCAAACGAATTGAAGTGTGTTCTGCAGTAGCAAATTTTTGTTCGCATTCAATTGTAACAAGTTTATAACAGTTGGTTCATTATTATAGACTCAACCACGACGATAACACTTCCAATCAACGCTCAAACATCAATCCAATTTTCCACCAACTTCTCGGAGAAGAGAAGATAGACTACGTGGTGGAAAAGAGAGAGTACGGGAAGAACAAAGACAATTCGAGAGAAAATCAAAAATCCGGTACTGATCTAAGAGCTCCAGTTGAAGAGAACGAAACTCAAGAAAACAAGTCGGTGGACCTTATAAAGTGAATGATTTTCTATACATGGCGTTAAAGCAATACGTAATTCTGTTAAGCCCGAAACGAAGGCTAAGCTTAATAGGAAGCAATAAACGCTAACTGACTAATTCATTTGGTTAAAGACATACTGCCAAGAAGAGTAGTAACAAGTCTGGGAACAGAAAACTAAAGAGGAGCATCAGCAATAACAAAAAGAAGTCTAAGATCTCATCGAAAAAGTAACCAATTAGTATTTCTAGCATCTTTTTTTATTTGTCATATAGCATTTAGTATTTATTATTTTCTGACACAACTATTTCCAAACTCATTACTTACATCAACTTTCCAGGGATACCAAGCCATCTCTCAAAACCCGATACTCAAAAGGTGAAGACAATGTTGCATTTGTTGAAGAGGACAAAGCAATGGAGGATGAAGAGACTGCTTCGGAGGTTTTTAGCATTTTTTTCAGGCTGTATAAAACCTGAGAAATTTAACGCATAACGTCTTTATGTTAAGATTTTCAATTTTCCCTCATTTCAACTAAAAACTAAACATTTACTGCTTACCTAGCCAAAGTCGGTGTTTCTTAATCATTCATTAAAATAATAAATGATATTTAGATGCCAACTTCAAATAAATTTGAAACGCTGTTTTGCAGGGTCACTTCTTAGACTTTACGCTGAAAAAGCTCCAAAAGACGACCACCGCTAGTAGGCGCCCAATCACGCAAAGACCGTTACCTCAAAACGATCTTACAAGCAGATTTGATGTTCCTCGACGCAAAGGAGTCAACCAATCTAAAGTGAGATGCTATTTGTGTGTATTTAAATCTAAAAATAAAACGCGTGCAAATTAAAAATTAGAAAAACACGATACCAAGGTTCAAATTTGTGGTTGAACCTAAAATGGGCAGGAATTATCTAAACTAAGGCCATAGACTAAAGTTCTACCACGGTAGCAGTATTTAAAGGAAGCCACGATTTTATGTGGCTGACTACCTTATTTACGTAAGTATTTTGGTAAAGTTGTTTAGATATGGCATATTGCAATTTATAAAATATTCCGCCGGCAACAAGTTGTTAACGCTGCGTTCTGCAAATACCAACCAGCAACCGAACTGCTTCGTTAGTTAAATATTTTCTATATGCGTGCTGAACAGCAAATGCGTCACGGGTTGCGACATAAAACGTGGGTTTCATTCTATTCAGAAGACAATACTTCTATTACAAGACGAAAAAAAGGCATTGTAGAATGCGTCACACAATTAGTCTTTGCAAAGCGCATGTGTGGGCGCTGTTTCTTTCGCCTGCAGAAAGTTGATGACGTAGTGGTATTTTTCTCGGTTTGGTGCGCGGTTTGTGTTTAAGTTGCTGAAAGTAAACCTGCAATAGAAGCTGCAAACAGAATATGCAAACCTTGAGTTAAATAATGCATAAATATATATACACCAACTTCCAAACGGTTTTGTGGTAAATCATGGCGGTATACAAACGCACGTTCATCAGCGACTCATCACATGGTGATTCACCTGACATTTGTTCGCAATTAACAAACTCAAACATCGAAATTCTCATAAAGTAAAGTAAAGTAAAAGGTTACGGTGGATAATGTGCAATTCAACGTGAACTTAACTATTCAATTTTTTTCCAGCGAAATCAAAACCCGGTTAGTGCGGCACGTAGGGCGCCTAAATTTCATCTTGCCGACTCCGGAACGCTTCGATGGAAGTTTGAGGAGACTGACTCCAGGAGACCTGGACAGGTGATGATGAGAAGCTATGATCCCATTAAAGAGAAAAATGAAGATGATGATGACGACAAGGAGGAAATAAAGATGGAGCAAACTCCTTCGCTTCCGGATGAGGATAAGCTAATGGAGGAGGAAAAAGACTTAATGATGGTTACAGATGAAGATTTCAGAGTTACCGAAATAAAGGACATAAGCAAGGTGGAAGAGATCAAATCGGCTCCGAGCAATGACGTCAGCGGACAACCAAATAGACCAGACGCATCCGCAGCAGATGCAAATGTTACCAACGCAGCGATAAAAAATCAACCACCTACGGATGAAATTGCAAACAAAAACGATCAAACCAAAGTCACTGTTGTTTCAAACGACCAAAAAGAAGCACAAGAGATCATACTGTAATCGTGTTGTAATGCTTGACAGTAAAACGAATGTTTTGGCGCTTTGTAATATTATTATATTTCCGACGCAGTTCCGCATTCCCGTTATACATATTCCCCGCCTATGCATTGGAATAGGCACCATCGCATGTTCAGAATACTTTCCAAACCGACAACGGCGTTTCAGCTTTGCAAAAATAAAACTGTTTCGAATGACGAACTCGCGTTTTAAATATTAACAAGCAGCAAACGGTGGACGTTGGACAAGGAATTGAAAGTACAAAGTAAAATCACAAGGAAAGTAAAAGTTAGCCAAGTTATGGCTGCAACCCTAAATGCGTAGCGTAATGCCATAAATAGCAAATGTCTGAATAGACGAGATGTTAACCGGCATTCCCCGAATTGAGTAACAGCACTTGCATTGGGAAGGAGACAACCGGGAAAGTTTAACGCGTGTATTGCTGACACCAAACAAGTATATATAACGCGCTTGTTTCTATAAAACCTTATTAACACTATAGCACCTTGCCGCGAGCAGATAGTGGCTTAGAATTCACTAGTTTCAGGTAAACTGATTGCTCAAGTAATTAAATTTCCAAGACTTAAAAGCAGAATAACGGCTTATATAAAACGAAGTGGTATTTGAATTATTAGCAATGACGCAGTGCTTACGTTTCTATGTCGGTCGAAGTCAATAAAGCTTTGTGTGATACCAGTCAACAAATCTTTATGGCGCACAGGCCAGTACGTGTTAGTCAGTTTATGAGAATTCGCTTCATTGGTAAACGAGCACTTGATAAACACGTAGCATACTGCATTTATTATCCAGCTTTTGAATAATACAACAGTAAACTATTTGGATGGTTGTAACCATAAAAACTAGATAGAATAAAAACAGGGTTTAACAAAAGATTGAGAATAATAACCTGGGCCTATGCATGTTAAAACACGAGAAAACCGCTGAGCATTCACTATAACGCTGGTATTAGTAGAATGCGTTTTACCTCTAAACGACTACACATGTCAGTATAGCATTTTAAAGGTATCCCACCTCCTACCAAAGGAAACATGGTGGAGTGGTGTGATTTTACTGAACTGGTAGTGGGTAGGCGTTGAGAACGAAAAACACGGCTGCCGCAACTGGAAATGGTGTTCAACGGTCTCAACCGTAGTATATCGGAAAGTTGTATGATTGAGCAGGCTATTTGGTGGACGAATTGATATTTGGCAGGCCGAGTGAATGCAGCTTATCAATAGCTGACGCAGTGAGACAAACGTTAATTTAACGTCGCGGAAGCAATGATTAAAAGTACAAGTGGGCAGATTAATATAACATGTTATGCCATAAATCGTGACTCCATTTTACTGAAAGATCAGTAAATCGCCTATTTTCTGGTTAAAATTTTTACAAGTTAGTTCGCACCCTGAGCATTGATATTTTTAGCAGGCCCATCTAGTGTAAAGGTCTAATATTTCTTTTATGAAACGTACAGGCAGTTCTGTTATTCAAAATCTTAGGTGTTTATCGTTCTATTTCGAAGTCAAGGAGAGGGGGTGTCTACGTAGTTAATAAAAATATCAATTCAAACAAGATCTATGTAAATCTTCAGAGCATCTTACTGGCAATACAAGTGTAAACCGTCTTGTGAATGGAGCAATAAAGGCCATGGTATATAGCCGTGCTTATAACAACACAAACAGCTGAAAAGCAGCTTTACATCTCTCGTGACGTCGTGCTTCTAGAAAACAAGAACGATGACGTTGCCCGCCGTGGAGTTCCGCTATTTGGGCATTTGCGTTGGCATTATCGTTTCCTTAGCCGGTAAGCGTTCGAACAGTAGCCTGTGTAATTTATTTCATCATAATTCGAGACTGTCTCATCTTCTCTAAATAAACAAAAACGCCTTTTGTCTGGCTCCAGAGATCTAATGCTGCAACGCGGATAGACTTCTTATCCGCGGTGTCTTTTCTTGTGAAAATATTCCGTTTGTAGTGTATTTGTCTACATGGCGTTAAATTGTGTACTTGACAATACGCTCACTCGATTGCTTTAGAGTTCACGCCTATTATGTGGCGAGTACTTTTCGTATGAAAGCAATTGAGCAGTAAATTAAATATAAATTTGAAAGTATACTATTTTTTTGTGACATGCTTGTTGTTAAAAGTGTTGTGCAGGAATAACATAGTTCTGTTTTGCAGGTACTGCCGGAAATGTGATGGCGATAGCAGCTTACTATTCAAACCCGAAAATGAAGACCGCTTTTAACTTGATAATTGTGCATTTAGCCACAGTGGACCTCTTCACGTCGTCCATCATAATACCATTCATTGTGAACGGTAAGTTTCAACCTCTGTTTAATCTGCAGATGCGATGACTGATGTGTTTCCTCTATCGCACTACAGTTGATAATTAGTTTATCGATTGTTGGCGACAACAAGGGCTCAAAAATACGGCAAAACAGCGTTCTTTTGGGAAGTTATATATGGTTATCAATCAACTATATGAATATTTTGCAGGATACGCTAAGTTGGACTGGCTATTCTCGCCAGTATCATGCGAACTATTCGGGTACTTCTATTACTCAGCCCATTATACGTCGGCTGTTTTCCTGGTGGCAATCTCCTGTAACAGGTTGGCTACTTACAGAAGTTGTATTAAAGAAAACCCTTTTATACATAAAGCATGCGTTGTACGAAGCATCTAATATGAATTTCTTTGCCTACGTTACCCATGTTGCACA
Organism: Clavelina lepadiformis; assembly: GCF_947623445.1. NCBI lineage: Eukaryota > Metazoa > Chordata > Ascidiacea > Aplousobranchia > Clavelinidae > Clavelina > Clavelina lepadiformis. The sequence goes on along the minus strand of NC_135248.1, from coordinate 12,521,186 downwards.
GAAATTAATTATGTTTCTGTTGTACACTTCAATTGTTTGGCAGATATATGCACGTATCGCGTCCACACGCGGCGTACCGAGTCATATATTCTCAGCGACGCCGCCGCGTTACAGCGGTGATCATGTGGGTATTTGCCCCGCTTTGTCTGCTACCTCTGCTGTTTACCGACGGGTTTGGGTGGTGGCAAAACGCACTTTTATGCTCATATACGAGGTATTGAACAAGTTATGTACACAAATAAAATAGAACCATATATCTTTTGTATGCAGTAAATCACAATAGACTTCCTTGTTTAACGATTTTTTTTTGATTTACTGTAACAAGTGCATCATCTCGTACTTCGCATTCCCTGATATTCAATCAAGGTTATGCCATGCTATAAATAAGTGCTATGGCGTTTTCAAACTTTGTTTTTTCTGTACGCAAGAAATATGGACGATTGTTTAAAGTGTAGGGTTTGGGTTTTATTTACAGGAACCAAGGTTTTTCAGACGTCTATTCCCTAATCATGCGCATATTCTTCCAATTATTTCCATTCATGTGCATGGTTGCTTTATATGGCTCCATGTTTGCAACAGTCAAGAGAAGCCATGCCTCGGTGGACAACCCAAAAATACACGGTGACCTCCACAAGCAACTCATACACTTTTATCTAGTCTTGAAAGTCATTTAAAGCCCAGACATAACAATGTTTTCCACTTTTTACAGTCGACAGATGCGACAGCAGTTTTGGAAACGGATTCACAACGGATACAAAGCTAGCGGCGTCGTCACCAATGCGTTCAACAAGCAACCAATACGAGCTTAAGCTTAGTTACGAAACTTCAAGGAGCCCAACTAGAAGTACAGCCGACACACCGAAATACCCTGTTGTGGGGAACATGGTTAAACCTGCGGTAAACACGGCCACCGAAGCTTTGGATTGGAGACTTCGTGAAATTTCAAGCGAAACAGAACATCGCGGACAAGCGTTTACTACGGACAGTGCTGATTACGAAGTCGCGGTTCTGCGTAGGCAGTCGGTATCGACGCGCCACGCGAAACTGTGCAGACGAAATTCATCAGGAAACATTAAAACGTTACCCAGCTTGCCAACAAGTCTTCCGGAAGATTCGGAAAATGTGAAGGTTTATTCTTTACGTGCGGTTAAACAACGCGCTGTGACCTTCTCCAATTTGAAGAACATTCGAACTTTCGTGGAAAGAAAGGTTTCCTTGGAACCTTCAGCAAATACAAACAACACTGAAAGTTCTAACAGTAAAGCTGAAGGTAATGTTCAGACATCCGTTGTAAAGCCGCTACCGCTACCGCGGCCCAGGCATTTAAGTGTGCCGACAGAAAACTACCATACTGACATAACTGACTATCTCAAGAAGCAATCTAGATTTTCATCCAGATTGACAAAGTCAAGTTTTAAGCGAAAGTAAGCTTTACTGATTGTTTGCCATCACAAATATTTGACTTAGAGATAACTTTGCCACCACCTAGTACCAAGCTAATGTTAAGCTTCTGACCTCACTTAAACCCATGTTTTTGTTTTTTTTGCTTGAAGGAGAGCGTTTTCAACGGCCGCAATTAGTAAAATAGGAACGATGAAAAGCCGTTTCGTGAGTACTTTAAGCAAAAATCTAATTTAACACAACTTTAACTTTCTAAACTAAACGATGGTGTATAGGTCTTTAGCTATAGACATATTTTTTATAATCGGTAAAGTTACATTTTGATTATAGTGAAAGCATTTAAAAAATTTACTTTTAGGCAAACAAGTCAAAAAGGTCGGTTCAACACGCGAAAGCTCAAAGGCAACTTCTTTACATGTGCACCGTGATTTGTGCAACATTTGCACTGTGCGCTCTACCAAGGTAAGTCAAGTAATAATTCTCACAAATACGAACTGGAACAGCAGCATGCAATGGATGTTGATGTTTATTTCTACAAGGCAATAGATCGAAGGGCAAGTCTTACAAAATTTACTAACTTCCCTACAAGGGTTTTAAGTTGAGACAAATGTCAAGTTTTTAACGCATAAATAAATGTACTAAAGTGTTTAAAAAGTTTAATAACGTTCCAGTGCTTTCTTAAACTTGGTGACGGATTACGACAGCGTGGCACCAGAAGTCCATATGGCCACATCCGACCTACAATGGCTAACGTCTATGATCAATCCAATCGTTTATGCAGCAATGAACACACAGTTTAGAAAGGAATACAAAAAGTATGTGGCGTCCATTACAAACAGGATTACAGCTTCCGTATGGATTCTGCCCTTCCCTATAATAGCTGTTATGAGATATGATCTCACGGTTTTACGACCTGTAAATTGCGATTGCAAAATCACAGAACATAACTAACAACTTTACAAAACTTGTTTTCTTTACCAGGATTTTCGCAAGGCTCGCCGCTTTTTGCTGCTGTAATAGCGGCAAGATGTCAAGTAAAGTGCACCCAGCAAAATCAGAGGTCAAGAATAGCATTAAAAGACGAAGCTCGTCACGGTTTCGTTCCCTTAGAAGTGATTTTTCAAGCAGATGACTGTCTTAACTCACAATTTTTTAAACCAGCATGCATTTAAGTTAGATATAGGTAGCACACTTATATTGCACCCACTATTTTTTATTTCATACAAGGTGGCGCTTTTGCAGTTTTCCTGTCAAGAACCCTTGTTATATATCGGTTTAAGTTAGGTTTGTAACTGTTATTACATGTTGTTGTTATTACTGTTTCCAACTTCCCGTATTCTAGTTTTTATTTTTTATCAGCATTTTTTGTATATTAATCGTAGCAAAATTATTGAAATACTTGGCCCAAATCGAACAAATAACTTAATAAAACAAAGCAATATGTCAACCTCAATGCCAATATAGGCAACATCTAATAGTCTATAATGTTGAAATATAGAGAAAAAAAACTTTTATTTTATGCTGTCATATACGTTACGGTGCTTGCCGAGAAACAGAAATTTAAGCAGAAATCTGCCTGCCGGTACATAAATTAGGTGGCCGCTAGCTCAGCTATAGGTAGCCTAAGATTTTACCTCATGTAAACGAACCAACGAATGTTTTACCTCATGCTAAGTGTAGATTCAGTTGCAACTACAGTATAGCTATTGTTTACTGCTGTACTGATATCACGCAAATTACCAATACTCCAGCTGGGAGCAAAACGAAACAAGAACCAGAAACAAAGTGTATCATTATAGGCCTCACAAAATGTGTATTATTTATAAACATACATATTATTTATTATTATAATTTATTAAAGCGAAAGTGCCAATATCAACACTTTACATCGCAACTATGTTCTTATACAAAAACAAATAGAACTCTAGATATGCCAATTAAATAAATTAATACCAAAAACTATGCAGCAAATAAAAGCAAATAATTATAGTTAATGTGTTCAGTTCAGATTCACTTTATGTTTTGTTTTTAGTTCATGACATGGTGCGTTGGTTTGGTAAGACAGTCTTTATCCTTGGATTGAAGAAATTCTTTTGAAAGACTTAAACCTGGCGGTGATACCTCACCAATCAATCACCCATTTGTGTTACCCGAATTTGGAGCTGCTCATCAGCACCACTGAACAGGAGCAAGCGTTGTTAGTGCCTTGTTCAAGGGCAATACAACAGTGGCGTAGATAGATAAGTTCTTTTCATCCTATCCTCAACATTAGATAACTGAAGAGTCTTACTTTTAGCAGATCTTTCATGCTCTTTATGTGCAATTGCACACTTGTTACATCTTCAGTTTCACTGGGGATCTGAAATATTTCAAACAAACATACACAATAAAATTTGTCAATAACGGCTTCCTTTATTATGTCAATTCACCTATAAAGTCACATTTTGCATGGTCTCGGCTATCTTTTGCAAGCATCGAACATATAATTTGTGTATTTCATTTGCATGCAACTGCAGTTTTTAGCAATCTTAAGAGGTGCCGTTATATGCAAATTATACTGTATTATGATACTGTAATTAGAAAATTCAAGTAAATGATTAAAAGTGTTTGGTTTACTCCTTACGGTAAAAGTACAGTATGATACAATACGATTTCCTAACGTCCAAACTGAAGTAAACTTGAATCAAATGCTAAAATTTTCATACTGTCACTTGACGCATTGCTTGCTTTAATGTGGAGTTTGATTCAATATTACATCCTATTAACTGCTTTTTGGTTCAAAATTTAGCTTTTATTTTAGCTATACTTCATTAACATCATGCAATGGTCGTCTGATCTCGAAAATGTTACCACAAGCTGGTGATCCAAGCTCCCTTAAACACACAACTATTAAATTTTATGTCACACTTTTGGGACAAATAAAGTACAAATACTTACTGCTGGCTTAATACAACTTCTATCTTCTAATACTAGATAGGTTCTAACAAGAAGGTTACAAACTGTCTTGTAACGAAAACGCTTTGGGTCCCTAAATGATAACTTTAAAGTTATGACGCTTTGTATTTGTTGCCTAGTCTTATTTGACGTACTTATGACGTTACCGTCACTCGTTACGACTTAAGCAAAGTCCATTAAACGTCACAATAGATAGCTGTCGTGGATTTAGCTATCCTTGGTTTGTCGACTGATGAGTCTCTTTCTCTTATAACCGTGAAGTTTGGTGGTTCCACTTATATCAATAAATAAATGCAATTTAGCGCACACTTACTCATTGATTTAATCGCCTGCAAGGAAATAAACACAACAGCAGCAAACAGAATACACTTTTTATTTATAACTTCCAGTCGCCCGATCGTAGTAATGACGTTTGCTTTTAATACATTCGTTTTACAGTATAAAAAATAACTTTTCATTTCTCCTCTATCTGTCTCTCTCTCTCTATATCCCTAAAAAATGAAATTCATCGCTTATTTATATGATGACGTAAATTGTTTGTGATGCATAAATCCTTCTTCTGTTCATTGTTGTTGACTTCGAAATTTCCACCATCTTGGCTAATTTTGGCCTCTCAATTCCCACGTGTGTATTTACCAATCGTTGCACCAGTTCAATCGAGGTAAGATCTTTTTCTTCGCTTCTGATCACGCAGTCTTCACATGATCATTTCCAATGCAGATGTTTTCCACACGTAGACTTATGACGTAACATATAATCACGTGGTTGTGGTTTGGTTGTCACATAGTTATTAGACTAGACTAAGGTAATAAGGCTTCAATCAAGATTGATGTTAAAACAATTTTTAGCCAAACATAAAACCAAGATGATCTACTGTTACCAAGCTAGCTCTTTTGTGTAAGTTCAGATTGATAACATTTTTTTATTGCTTTTTTTTAAATTTTTTATTGTAATGCCCAAATATTGGCACTGTTCACCAGGTCTACTGAACATGAAGTGCCTTGGGTTAGCACCTTGCCCAAGGGCATTAGAAAAATAGTGTCATCGGGTATTGAACACGAGACCCATGATTACAAGTCTAGTGCTCTAACCAGCTACAGAGCTGACAGAAAAACTTGAATCAAGCGTATCGTAAATGAATGCAGGTTTTGATTTCCCCTATAGCATCACAAACATCTCCTTCTGTTAATGAATTCACGATGAGCAAACTTAATCAGAACAAATGCAATCTCTGCACCACAATACCGTTTCTTGCAATGTGTAAGTTATGCTTTCAGAAAGACCAACTTAAACAACAAATGCACTCACAAATGTAACATTTCTTTGCAAAATTAATGAATCCATTGTATAAGAGGTAATTTAAACTGCTATATCGTAAAAAACGGACAAGTTATCTTATATATCAAGCGATGTTGATTGCATTAAAAAGAATAGAAAACCATTTAAGCCACAGCATTTTATCCGATATATGCAGTTATCCATTGTACAAGAGATCTAGAATATTTACAATCTAACTACTGTACCTTCATAGAAAAAAAAACATACTTACATTGTACCATACATGGTATTATTGAATCAAAGAGTAAATGAATGATCTTCCGTCTAACATTTTTGGGTATGTTCAAAATATCATCATTTAAATGACTAACTTTATCCAACAAATCAGCAGTGCTCTGAATTTGCAAATCTATTCCAACAAATCAAACAAAATTCAATAAATTTGTTGTACAGCTTATTCACACTGAGTTAATACCAACAACAAACTACACAACTAAATTTGAAATACAATTAAAAGTTTAGTATGGCAACCATTTAAACTGTTGGATGAGGCAAGAGTGCTATCATATTAACGAGTTATGAAATCACTAGTTTTTCAAGTTTGTAAATTTGTTTCTGCTAGTAAAACAAAATTCAATATGCTTTTATAGCATAGGCCAACTTATTGTGTTTATATTAACATGATGCTGCACAATTAAAACTGAATTAACCATAATGAACACACCTTCTGCGTAAGATATTATTATTTTTGCCTTTTCTGGAAAATTTTCATCTTGTAAATCTACATTTACCCATTCTTCAAAGTCCAAGCTTTAAAAGTCCGAAATTAAAAGGTCCACTGGCTTTTCAATTTAAAAAACTTTACTGATTTTAGTATATGTCACTTTTCCAACATTCAATCAATTTTTTTATTGCCACTGAAACTAAGTAAATACTTAAATAACATTTTCAAAGCTAAAGTTTATTTTTTCAGCTGTAAAACAATATGAACAATAATAAAAACAAATCTATAATTTACACAAAGCAATAAATTCATATTCAACAGACAATATCATAATCACCAGAGTAGTCGCCGCTTACAAGATCCACCTTCATTCCAGGAGAAATGGATCCTATAAGCAGCGGATCTACTTTAGGTCTCTTTATGACTCAAACAAGCTCAGTGTGCATAGTTGTTAGTCATGTAATGTATATGAACGTTGGAAATAACTCAAAGAACACATCAATCACTCAAAAAGCACGAAGAAAGTATTTAAAAAAAATCGATCTACGGTTGCAAGGTGCAAAAAAATGTGCAACAACTGGGGAAAAGCATTTTACTAGGTTTTTACAACATTTTAGCATTTTACTACGTGGCCAGACGTTGGGAGCGGATCCAGTAAGCGAAGTATTTTGCACTACATTAGTATGTAGAAATTCCGTTCCATGGAATATTAGCTCCAATAAGTGACTGGATCCAATATCCGTAGAACACTACCAATATCAATATCACACTACCAACATCCGTAGAACAAGCAGCGACTAATGTATCTACTGCTTTACGAAATGTAAACTCACTAACTATGGGTACACAAAGTGGTTCTTTGATTTTAAAGAATTTAAGGTGATAAATTCTCTCAGCAATTGCATAAGTCACATTTTCACAATTTTGAACACTTTACTACATTGTTTCAGTTTTTTTATGAAATGATTCAAACCTCCGGCACAGCAATGGGCCATAGTAGTGGATTAATCTTGGATAATGAAGCAAGTAGTGAAATTTAGGTTTTACTAAATCAGGTGCAAACGAAACAATTACGCTTATCTAAATCCAAGTTATTTGTCCAATAAGTGCATATAACAGGTAATCAAAATAATCTGCACTATTTCAGCTAGCAACATGTAAAGCCTCCAATACTCATTACTTTCTGGTATATGCTCCCCAATAATAAGAGGAAGCAATCTAAACAATCACCATGATTTACTCACAGACAGCAACATTCTTTCAATTCCTTGGACAATATCTTTAGACAAGCATCTTGGTTTATTCAGCAAATCTGATTCACCCCACTCAAAAACATAAATTTTAGAATTTAACCAGGCCATCCTACAAACTCATTGCAAATGAGAAATGATGAAAAATACTTGGACAAACATGGAATTATTCATTTTAAGCAATCATGCAAATGTCTTGGGAATAGAGAAAGGAGAAAGCATCAATTGGATATAGAGTGCAATTAGTTATTACGCCATACACAGGAGCAGGTGTTGGATCTTCTGTAACAACAAGTAACTGTGAATCTGTCCACTGCTAAAACATTTTTGGAAACACACCACATAGTGGGCATCAAGATTATCTGCAGACAATGTTGCTACAGTACCAAAAACTCATCGTTTACGATAACCACCAATTAAGACTTCTATGCCTTTAGTTTCTAATTTCTTAATATCTGCAATTACAGGTGCCACAGGTTTAAAATCGAATGCATGAACTAAACTGGACTCAGCCACCATAGCAAAAACATGTTTTTCAGTGAGGACATAAATTTGGGGCCAATATTTCCAACAACATAATAAAAGCATGTTAATTTGTGCTTGCACTTCCAAATATGTTTTTTAAAATAAGTTCCCTGCACAAAGTCACTTAACATCGTTGAATTCAAGCATGGGTATGCTGTGATTGCATACTAAACATTTCCTACACTTTTAATTCTTTCAGTTATCAATACATACTGAAAAGAAACCCTAGCGGCTGGCAGTTGAATAGTTATGGGATACCTAAAGAGCAGCAATAACCATCGAACACTTTCCTATTTTGTATCCTTCTCCAAATGTCACTCGTAAGATCTTCATTCAATAGATATGTGTACTCACTTTGAGTAGCCTCAAAACCTGCAGTAACTGCAAGTTAGTAGTTGCTGTGTTAACACAATTATGGGAAAAACACTAAAAATTGCCGCAACAATATCCATGATCTCTAAGTATGTAGGCCTAGAATGTGTTAGCACATAGGCCTACATCTCTTTAAGCTTTAAACAAAATAGACCAAGTTTCGACAAAGTCTTCTTGGGAACACAAAGAGGTTGAAACATGACTTTCAAACTGTGGTGAGATAACTGCTTCATAATCAAATCTTTCTGCATCTGGCATTTGATTTTCAAAAACAAAATCCTATGTCATTATCCATGCACTAGCCTATGAAAACTTTGCAAATGTTTTGCATAACTATCAATGCTTGAACAAATTCTCTTACAATTGGCTAGCTGACACACAAATGTTTTTTCACTGGTTGAAAGCCCATAACGTATATGTCATTACGTAAAGTTAATTTCAAACAGGTCACATAAACGACATAATATGTACGGAGTTCTGTAAATAACTGAGACTCAAACCAACATTATTAAAATTAAACATCCACTCATAATGCGGCTAAACATATCATACCTGTGTAAATTTATATACAGTTTAATAAAGCTAGGTAACACCATAGTACAGAATTACAGAAAACGTGCCGAGACTTATTCCAGTCCGAGGGTAAAGATTGTAATACTAAACCATAGGCTTTTACCTTAACTATACCACAAAATCCAAAGAGACATGTTGATAACATTTAAATTCTACCCAGTCTTTTTCGCCGATAATAAAGTGATATCTGCATAGTCAGAAACTCAGAATACAACTGATTCTAATCCGCTAAACCTGCTACCATAATCTCATAAATAATTAAAAACACTGCGACCAGGACGAAATTGTTAACAATAAAGTAAACTGACGACAAGCGGATGAATACATAGATGAACGATGCCATTCTTATTTGTGATTGGTTCGTTTTCTAATTGAGTAACGTATGAATTCGACCTTATTCAGTACCAATCTGGGATACCTAATGAGCAGCAATAACCATCAAAAACTCTCCTATTTTGTATCCTTCCCCAAATGTCACTCATAAGATCATAAGACCAGTCCAAATTTTAATTCTGCGGATGAATCAGTCGAAGGATTTCTGTAGACTGTCCGACCCGGGTAAAGGTTTGGTTTTGACTACTACTTTTTAATCTTTTGAGGTTTGACTTTTTTGACTTGGTTTTGACTACTACTTCTAACATAGACACCTTAAATAGAGGTGTCTATTTAAGGTGTCTATGACTTCTAAGCAAAAAAAAGTTGTCGTCATCACTCTGGCAGGGTCGGCTTTAAGCCAATTTCACCGATTTCTTGAAATTAGATCCCGCACACACTCAGGCAGCGTGAAACAATTCTGACTTGCCTTACTTTGCGTAATTACATCGTTCACACAACGAGCAAAAAAATAATTGACCAGGCGTTATTAACATCATTTATAGGGGATTAGTTTATTGAAACTGCAATGGACATTCATGATTATTTACAGGCTGAAGAAATTGAAGCGTTAAAAATTGATCTGCTTTCTAATGACAGCAAGCTTCATTCTCTGATATTCGAATACCAAGTAGCAGCAAATATCATCGATTCACGTCATATCCTACACTCTTTATTGCTTTGAGAATTGCTTAACAATGCTCGTAACAGTGGCTCTCAAGATTTCACATTTCACTCTTTTAACATGAACATAAATGTTGACATTTCAATGAGATATATCGGTAATGTGCGTTGGCGTAACATAACTGCGATGTGACCGACAATATGTCGAACGCACAGAAAATAAACATTTCGAATTACCAACGACTGCAAAATGAGCGGGTTATTATAAATGAGTCAAGGACTTTAAAATAATGTTTCCAACTACTTTCAACTTTGCATAAGCTTTTAAGTTTTTAACAGGCTACTTATTTCCACATATACGGTTGAAGAACTTGAGTTATTATTAGCGATTGGTGCCTTTGTTAAAAAGATGAAGACTAACGTCGTTCTCCGTGGACTTTACTCCATCCAGTGCCTCCCTATCCCGTAATCCGCATCTCATCGCACAGTGAAACTTACGAGGGAGCAAGCCAAAAATCCAGTGATCAAAGAAATGATACAGAAGACGAGGATCGACCGTTTTGCGTTGTTTCCAGCCACCTTGGTGGGATAAGACAAAAGCTGAGAACTAGTACTGTTTAAACAAGATTTGCAAAATACTGTATAAGCATAAAACCAATAACAAGCCGACAACCTACAACACGTGTCACCAAACTGTAGTGTAAAGCGCTGTAACAGAAAAAATAAACGTTATACCTTGTTTGCCGCTAAACCCTTTCTCAAATTTTATCCAGTAGCATTTGCTGCGCAATGTCACAGTCGCCCCGTAACTAACTGAGTCAAGACATTACTTTTAAGATATGCAAAAAAACGGTTTCTTTAGAGGTGATAGAAGCAATTTTTCCCTCCCCCTGAGCTCTACCTAGTTACGAGCCAGGCCACAGTTTCACTGTTCACTGTTTGTTTTGTTTTCACTGTTTCACTGTTTTCACCTTTCACCATACTTTTTGCCTAATTTTACAAAACACACCACAGGAGGGAAGAACGTGCCGTTCAGGCTTACCTGTTGCCACACTGACCAAAATCCCAATTACCACGGTCCAGCAGAAACCGAAAGCCGAGTATAACATAAACGAGAGACTGTATAGTTTAGTCACACGAGGTTCATTGATGATCGTTGACGTCACAATGGTTGCGTTTGTTGTTGTCACGCTTGAGTTGATCCCGATCATGAGTTCTGATGGACAGGTGTCGGTGCTGTATGAAAGTTCGTTAAGAAAGTCCTTTCCGGTTGGATAAAGACGGCTGCCAATGAAGACCCAAACGATTGCAGCCAAACCTACGTTTGATCCAACCAATGCCCCCTGCAAATTGCTGTCTTTAATATTAGAGTAGATTTTGTATTTTGTACACAAACAATGTTCTTAGCTTTCTGTTAAAACATAATTCTAAAAGAGCCTAAAGCATGGAATCTTAGAACAATGCAATATCAAAATATGTTGTATAATTACTATACCAAAAAGACGTACTTGTAATGCTTATACTTACAACAGAATTAGCGTATGGGAACAGTATCCCAAGTGTATATATGCCCACCAAGGGTCCTCCAACTATGCTCTGCAGGCTAATGGTGGCTTCAAATAAAGCCCCTACTTTTGAACTTATATACGAGAACAGAATGCATATGACTCCGTAACATACAATCAGACCTGCGCAAAACTTTCTCTGTTTTTATTATGAAAAGCCATTACCAGTATAGAAAAGTGCAATGGTGTCTGGACTCTTCAACGTACGGCGTTACCGCGTTTATAGACTGATTGTTCTAACTCTTAGCATACCAAATTATGTGTTAATTTTGAAACAGGTTATAGTTTGTTACTGACAAAAATATTAGGATACTTGTCCACCTACCTCATGGACAGAGTTTAAATTTTCAATACATGGTCAAAAAGCAGAAAAGAAATACACTACACCGCTGTGGTGGTGCAAAAAGTCCTACCTACCCCTCGATATCCACGTTAAGGTTTTTTCATCCCACTTCACGGCGGGTTTAATATAATCTTCTATTGTAACACTGGCAGCAGCTGTAATTGCGGTCGATACAGTGCTGTCAAAATTAAAGATCAAAGTATAAGATTTATACGATTTTAATATTGGCTCGTTAGGTTAACTGATATAATAAAGATAGAAATGCAAGGTATAATTTACCAAAGGTGCTAACACAATGTTTAAAACTTATAAAATAGATGTTTGATCAAGAAAACACCTGAGGCTTCCAGAATAAACACAAGCAAGAAACAAACCAGGGAATCCGGGGTAATCTTGGAAGATTTCGAGAACCATATACGGCAGCAACTGTCCGTAAGAAATGAGAGATTATTATTAATGTTATACCTATACTGCATCTCGCTTATGGAATAATTTAAGCAAAAGTAAACAACACGCGTTTATGATGCAGTATCATTGAATGCAGTTAGAGGCCATGAGTTACTATAGCGCAGTACCACGCTCTTTTATACTTACCTGTGCGACTATACCTCATTTACAAAACACAAGTAAATATTCATAGCTAAACAAAAAGTAAAAGTCCTACAAAATAATAGAAAATGGCGATAGAATTTACCCTAAATGCACTTTCTTTAGTTTTACAATTATGATGTCTCGACTCTTAATATAGTAATGTCGCACACTGGTTTAGATAGAGTTGCATTCAGTTTGAAATCTTTTTTGATCCGGCTTGTGGACGACACCTAGCGAGAGAGGGTCGCAGCCATGATAATGGGCATACATCGTTAGTCCAGTTAAGATAGCAAGACTGGCAAGGGTAATCAGACCAAAGATGTTAAGAAGAACCGATCTATAATAGAACTAAAGTTAGCGTGGACGCTTAGAAAGCTATAAAGCATCGTAATGGCTTTGACTTTAACAAGTTAAAAAGCACTGAAAAGAATCATCGTGTTCGAAATACGCTTTATCAACGTGTTGTTTCACAGTCGAAGGGAGAAAAGTTCGATTATATTTCAACCATGATATATAACTCTGCTGGAACCCAACCATAGAGTAGATTAAAATAAAATCATAATCAGTGCCTCTTTGTGATTCTTTGTTTATTTTAGGCGGCCACAAAGAAAGCTAACATATTTCAACAAAGCACGGATCGCTTACTTTTTTGCTTCACGAAGAGATCGGCATGAAAGAAACCTTTGCACTTGACCTTGGTTGACGGCAAATAGTGACATATAATAAACTGTTCCTCCTATACTCAGATTCCACATAGTATACCGTATCCTGGGATCCAGGCTAAAGCTTAAAACAAAATAGGCCAAACATCTTTACTTACTGTAATAGAGAATGTAGAGTGCAGAGTAATAGGCTTTTCATAAACTGTGAAATATGGATATTTAGCCCACTCATAAACCTATATATGAATGATAATACCGCAAAGTTGACGGTTATCAGTCAACCATGAGCAGTTTTATCCAACAAAAATTCCAAGTACCATCACTGCACTGAAAGGCAGTGCCATCAAGTGTCAACTAATATCGCGCTACTCACCAGGTGACTAATTTTTTATGCTGATGAAATTGTAACTTTAAGTTGCTAAGAAATTCCATGGTGACCCTTAAATACGCAGTTAGAACGTAAAACTATAAACATCTTTCGTGTTTATTGGATCTACCGCCAAAGTTCTATCCTTTCTCCGTCCAAGCAATTTTCCCAGATTTTTCCAATGCCTCCCAATAGAATCGAACCTCTTATCAAAATGCTGAAGAACCCGACCAGCATGATGACGGCTTGGAAGGCGTCAGTCCATATGACTGCTTTCAGTCCGCCCTTGAAGAAACATAGTTCAAAATATTCAATCGCCAAAGCTGATGTGAATGGGAAAGATATTTGCAGTAAACGATTGCAGCTAGAAATACCTTTAGTAATTTGCAGTTTATACCGCTAAGTGCTAACCTAAGGCCTATAGCCTATAGATTAGACTTTAGATTAGAGTATTAGACCTTTACAACGTAAGAGCTGTGGTGCGTAGGCCTATAGATTTTTACAGAAAAACAACCAGAATCCTATATAATAAAACGACGTGTATATTACCATACTGCTGTAGATGATGCAAATGACCCCAGTTGAAACAGCGGCCGACCATATATCTAAACCTGTAACTATGAAAATAATATCGGTTGAGGATTGTGTTATACAAACGTTTCTGAGGGTTGATTGCCAAACTACTGGTTTGACTCATTACAAATGCAACATAGAGGTGCACATACTGCTGCATGTCAAATATACCAGCTATAGCCTATATTCAAATTTGTTGGTTGCTTTGGAAACGTGATAAGATCAATTGTTATAAAAAAAACGATAAATCGAAAGGGCAAAATGAAAAAAATGAGAAATTAAGTAAATGCAAACACAACATTGATTACGTTCATTATTATCATGCAGCCTTTACCTGCGTTCACCGCCAGGGCAGGTGCGTATATGACAATTCCTATGTATGGAATGGTATGGAGCATGTAAAGTATGGTGCCTTGGATCCTGATGGTTCTGCTGAAGCGTTTTTCAAGATACTAAGAACGAAAGACGCCAAACAAGTGATACACCAACATACTCGTAAAATAAAAAAGAAGATATATAGTTTGGCTCTCTAAAGTTTAACTTCTTATTTTAACTCTAAAGTTTAAGTTTAAAGTTTAACTCTAAAGTTTAACTTCTTATTTCTTATTTTTAACTTCTTAACTACACAGCGGTTATAGAAATGGATATACTCGATGTATGTACCAATAACAAATTATTCACACTTGAAGCAAAGCCTATACACAATAGACTAGCTAATGTATCTAAATTAATTTAAGCGCATTGAAGATGGCCTCATATTGCTCACCTCATACACGCTGGCCAGTTTCATGCGATAAAACGTGGGAATATAAATTTCAGCAGTTATTACAGCCATCACCACATAAGCTACTAATAACCTGCAAAACATATTTCTATGAATTACGATCACCCAATGCATATGTTGAGTTGCTTAGCACGACATGTCAAAGTCAGAGGAATATAGGAATAAGATTACAGGCGGGTGTGCGAAGATTTAATAAGGTTACAGAGTTTCAAGTAGGCATCCTTTTGGCCTCAACTATGTATGTTTTTGTTTTAGCACAATGACGAAACTAAAACATTTTCCAAATTTATAAAACCTCCGAAAAATGTTGAACCAATATATGTTTCCCATGATGCTTTGTATACATGTGCGACTGTGCTTTTCGCGCCTCACCATGCCCTTGTTTAGATATAGGTTTGCCGTGGCTTTCACGGTCGGTCACGGCTGATAAAAGTTAACGTTACACCTATGGGCACCAAACACCTGAAGAATTAATCTTACTTACCAGACATAGACAGTTCCATATCTGTAAACCTCAGCCGTTGTTCCTAGAATCAAAACGCCGGACATGAAACTAACCGATAAAGAGAAAGCCACAGGATATGAACTCATGGATCTGCACAAACATATACATTTCCAAATTAATTCACGCCGGTGGAGGTATTTTTGTCGCAGAGCATCAGTACGTGGTTGGCGTGATAAAAACCGACGAAAACGTGCAAGTGATTTATGCGCGCGTTCAGAGCAAATAAAAAGATCTTACTGTAGTTTATGTAATGTCACTACGCTTTTACGTTTTATCATGCACCCTGCACTAACACAACATCAATAAATCTACTTGCGATATTATACAATCAACAAGAAGTTATGAACTTAACACAGTTTGTTTTCATCGTTTGGAGTCAGAGTATCATTTACAACACAATATCCACATAATATTCAGCACAGGACAAAAGCAAATAAAAACAGTACGAATGTTGAAGTGTATGTCCCAGTTTGATGCTCTGATCAAAGCAGCGGACTCTGAAACTGTTGGCAGGATTTGATGGATCTGTACACAAAACTGTTGAATGATGCAAAAATAAGAAAATAATCCTGTAAACGGTTTCATTATCGAAGCTAGGGTCGTTGCCTGTCACCAATTACAGTATGAAGCCTCAGTGAATCGTTGCGCACGACTCAACGGAGAGAAGTGTTTGAATTTTTAACCAACACCAAAGCAAATTTATTGTATTAAAACATTGTTTCTTGCATTATTTCTTGTGTTTACTGTACTAGATGTCATTATTGCAATGAAAGTTTTTAGTGAACTGCCCCAAATTTATCTTGCTGTTTAACATGTATTTCGACAAAATATTAATATCTTCGTTAATGTACCTCGTTTTGTAATGCCTCAAAATAAAATCTTGTTTATCAGTGTAATAAGATAACGCTTTACTGACTAAGATTTTTAACTACAACCAATCTAAATATGCATGCAGAGAAAGGATGGAAAAAATTGCCTTACCGTCCGCCTAGCAAGTATTCCTCAGTAGTCTGCTTTTTCCTGTCCTTGATCATATAATATATGCCGATTGCTGTAGAAATGAGCAACATGCATCCAAACACCACGTAATCAATAGCGGAAAATGTTCTGGCAGAAACGTCCATGACGGTTAATCCTAATCCGATCTGGAGCTTTATTAAACCTTAACCTGAATAACCGCGTAAAAGTCACATTAAAACAAAGTCGCGCTAACTATTGCACAAGCCTTTGGCTTTGTTTCGGACATCATATTTGACAGTACAGTACATTACCTATAAACTGCCTTGCATGAAGCAAATTTCAACTTGCGAAGCTATTGCACGGATGAATGAATAGATGAGATGTGTTTGTGTTAGGGGTCATATTCTACCAACCGTAACCACAACCGATCGATAACAATAATCCCTGACTTAAAGGTTCAAAACAGTTAATATACTAATAACTACTGAACATGGTACAAGTCGTCTTTAACTAATACAAAACCCGGCATGTTCGTACAAATTTCTTTGAGCAGAAATGTAAAGGCACGGTGCTTTCCTCACGCGGGTATCGTGGAAAAAGCATTTTTGTGATATCTGCTGAAAATACCTACGTCATGCGTTTCAAAATTAAACTACCAATCAGCTGAGGACGCGTGGAACTTTGTACAACAAACTTGAAGCACACCTGAATAATAAATTGGTGACACAAACACAATACTGCAACAATCCAATTGTAAAAGCTCATAAAACATTCTAAGCGAGGGTATTCGCCGACCGTTATAAGCTGTAAGTTTGACGTCTGTCAAAGCTCTCAGAAAACAAATATAGGCTACTTAAGATATACTTTGTTAAAATTCCTAAATAAATTGGACATAGACATCGGAAATATAAACACAATGTAAACACAGTAAACAGTGTTTTCATTTCCGATGTCTATGATAGTGATTCCTTGAATATTTTTTTGTTTCAAGCGGTTATTTAGATTGCATGAGAGTAAAGCTATTATTGCACAAATTTAAATGTAATAAGTAAATAACACAATTATAATTTTGTGTTCAATTTTTTAAACTATAAACTAGCTTAATATAAATTAATAAAATTATAATTTTATAGTTTTATACTTAAGTTGAAAAGTTATCTTTAAAAAAATCGTTTGTAACAAATATCCCTACTTATCATTTAGTTTATTTTTAAAAAGTGTAGTTATGAAAACGGTAAACATTTCACTCAAAGTGAGTACTGACTAGGCCTAGGCTATAGTGGCCTACATAAGATTTGGATGCGTTCTAAAATATGAGTACTGGTGCCGGACGGCGGACGCGATTACTGTACAGTTAACAGAGCGTTTTCTGTCTAAAATTTTCATGCATAGAAGCGGATAATATTAAAATAAGCAGTCGAAATTTAACGACACCATGGCAAGAAAACAAGCTACCGTATATATAGGCCTTCCAATCTACTGGTATACACCTGTAGGCTGGCTTTAAACCACAGCATGCAACTTTAACCGGTGCTAAGGTCCATGGCAACCAGAGTTCTGCTTGGGCACCAGAATGTCAGCTGAATGAGTGCCCACTGGGAACCTGTTTTTTTTGTATGACTATAGGCTTACAGCTTTTGCAATCACATCAAAAACCAGTTGCTTTATTCAGTTGTTTGATGTTTTATATACATTCATGCAGTGTGATTGCAAACCAATGGCACTTGATGGTTATCTTGATTTTGCAATTATTCACTGTTTCTTCTGTGGATTGCTCACCGTTGAAAGATAACACAAAATTATGAAGCCTTTACAGAAAATATTGTCCTTTAGAAACCTAGCTATTGCAGAATTGACCGAGAATGAAGCAAGAAGAACTAGACTGTATATAATTGTTGTGTAAAGATAATCTCTGTGTTTCATAGATGTAGTGACCGTGCCAGTTGTCACCAGCAAGTTGATACACTTAGACTTTATCTATTATCGCATAATATTATTATTAACTAGCGCTGTTTCTTATTTTTGCTGAGCCAATGACGAAAAAAGAATAAATAAATAAATGAAGATCTTGGGGATAATTTTTAGAAAATGGTGTCTAGGCCTGCTAGTTAGGTAGTACGCTATCTTATATCAAGTAACACCTATAGCCCTAGCCTAAAGTAATGACTGCATGCGTTATCAGTTTAGAGATAACACACAAAGAGTTAATTGTTTTGAACTGTATTTATGCGCATTGTTTATAGACCCAGTTGAGGCATCGAATTGAGAACACGAAGTTGAGCATCCTATGTTTTCATGGGGCACTCAGTTTTTACTGACTCATGGATGCCAATGGGCCAGATGCCAGGGGCACTCAGTGATGCCAGTGGCACCCAATCAAAAAAGTTATGGATATTCCTTACCAAGTTTAGTTTTAACGCAACTTACAGATTTAGGCTTACCGGTAGCTGTTTGCACATATCATACCGGAAAGACCGAGAATAAAGATTGTCATACTATACCAGGGGTGGCCAAACTGTGGCTCTCGAGCCGCATGCGGCTCTTTGAACCTTTGATTGCGGCTCTTTAACGAATTAGCATTGTTGAATTAGACATGCATTTTCCCGGTTGTTTGATCAGATTATGAAACAATGCGTTCTATCACACGTATTAGCAATGGACTCATTGTTAGTAATAATCAAATTACACTCCAAAAAGTAGATTATTGTACAGAAGTGTGCTAACTTGTACACTGAAGTTAAGTAAGCTGTCAAATTGAAGCTGTACATCAGGGAGTCTTGGTTACGGTTATACTAATAATTGCAAAAAGAGTTGGTGAAGCCCAGGTGGAGACTCATAGTATCACCACGCAGCACTAATGTTAATAAATAGCTACACTTCTTTGTGAATGAGTAAATTCGTGTTTTTTATTTTGTTTGTGTTGTGGCTCTTTTAAAACTGGAATTTGTTATATGCGGCTCGAGCATGAAGCAGGTCTGGCCACCCCTGTACTATACCATACTAGCTTTGAAATGATAATAAAAGTTTGACCTGGGTGATATAAGAAGTTTGACCTATCTAGGCTATAGGCCAAGTCTTTTGACTGGTTTCTGTTCAAGAATTAAAAGTATCTATCTTATGTAGTTGTAAAGGTTAGACAGTGATTGTGTATTATGAAATTAAGTCTTATCAAAACCTCCTTAGATCTAGGGAAACTTTGATATTTTTGACTTCCATTATCTCTTTTTTAAGATAAAATTTTTGCAGATTGTATAGGCTGGGTTGTTATTTACTTTTGTTTTAGAAGTTTAAGAAGACTTTACAATACCATTGTCAGACTGTAGGGCCTCTGCAGAAGTAATACTGGTTTCTCATAAACTCCACGATACAATGGTTGTCATACCTGTGAAATGTATTGTTGTTGGTAAGTAGAGTGATTTAAAGTAGTCTTAAACTGTAAACACCGCCACCTTGAGGACAAGAGTAGGGTCAGTTGGTTTGATATGTGTATATACTTTTACTTGGTACAGTATATGCATTGTGATGACAGAGGATTGATATATTTTGTTTGTTGCTCTTATAATGTTTCAACATTACCACTATGGGTTTTTACCAGTTTATTCAGGCAAGTTTCAGTTTGCTCAAGAAAATCTATAGCAAATTTTCGCGCTCAGGAATATGTTATTCACCTCGTGGCATATGTCAAACAGGTGATGTAGCATTGGTACCCTTACCTGCACCGACTAAAATAAATGTCACAAAAAATGATAAATTTTCACAATCTTCTAGTAAGTGCTCTTATGCCACTGCACACGAATGTCGTATCCCGTAGGACTGGACATGCTAGATTGTGCGAATTTTAGCGTATTGAGCATACTTGCCAGATAAAGGCCAGATCTATCGATTGGAGGTTCTTATATCAAGTTAATATGTTAGAAACCAATTGCACTAATATATCTCCATTTCTGATATTCATTCATAAATCATCATATCCACTTGTTTTTTCCAGGAGATTCAGCAGTGGGTAAAACTGCTTTGATCCAGTCTTTTCTGAGTGATGGAACCGCTTTTTCAAAGATTTACAATATGGTAGGTATAGACGATGCATCTATTCATCATTGATGACTTTCACTGAGTTTTCAATATATTTTTATAGACACTTGGAACAGAAGTTTGCAACAAAATCTTTTCTTTGGATAACGACAACAGCAAATCCGTGGTCAGATTTTAGAGATGACATTGAAATATGTGCATGCATGATATTTAGCTGGAGTCTTACATTTAAGCTTAATGTTCTTTTTGATTTTACTTCAATGTTATCCTATTTTAGGTTGACTCACAGGGATAAACGTGCAAATTTTTAATTCGTTGCTAAATTTACAAATGGTAGAATCTTTAATTCAGATGCACAACTTTTATAAAAGTTGTGCGATCTTCAAAGTGAGGAGCAAGTGCAAATACAAAGTCAGCTTTATATTTGACAAAGAGTCATTTCGTGGTTAAGCAATTATTGTCGAAAATGTTCCACAAATTTGCCGCTAACTATGATGATGTGACGTCACAATGTGAGATGTACATACTCGATGACTAGTATTTGAAGCATGTATGGTAGTAGTGGTAGGTTAATAAATGCGTTTTGGATGGAATACAACCACGCAGGTAGGCGAATAGTTGCAGCTTGCAGGTGATGTTATTTGCAGCATAGAAGTGTCACTGGTAACAGTACATAAACTAGGGAAGCGTCTGCGTCTTTTCACAATCATCGGTAATATACCAGGTCAGCGCCAATACCGAACTCAGTGAGCTGTATCTTGGAATTTACCAGCAGTTCAGAATACATACACCAACTGTTAGTAAAGTTGGACTCGCAAGATATTGCTGTTATGCACTTAGAAAGGTCTAAAGAATACCTAGTTCTTGTCTCTTACAAGCAGAGATGGGCAGTCGGTACTTTGAAAGTACCGTCGATAAAGGTACCGGTACTTGGCAAAAAATGTACCGATGGTTCCGGTACTCGGTACCACTTTAAAAATGTAGTTCGGTACCGGTACTTTTTGTGTGAAAGATGCTGCTGCAAAGGCAATGTTTGCTACTATTATGCCCACGGTAAAAGTTACTCCAGGTCAACACATATGTGACGTTACTCGCTTGCAATTTGACTTGACATTTCTAGATTAAAAAAGATGCTAAAATTGGTATGTAATTTTGAAAACATAGTTGTTAAAATTTTGAAATAATCACGTGAAAAGTACCGGGTTCGACTGAAATTTCTTCAAGAAAGTAATTCCGTACAGAGATTCGGTACTTTTTTTCAAAAGTACCGCGGTACAGTAATTCGGTATTAAAGTACCGCGGTACTGCCCACCTATGATTACAATAAATAGAAAACTTTCGATCAAGTTACGCTAGTGTTGCCCAATTATTTCGTAATTATTACACAATCACCTCTGCTTACAAGAGGCATTCTATTCGTAGTGTTCTGCTTGATCCAGATACCTGAGTCAGGTAGATGTAATTCACGTTTCGATATTGCTTTTATTGGCATAGGCTACGTTCATACGAATTGTGAAATCCTCGAATCTGTTGCGTAATTTTTGTGGCAAGCAGAATGGCGAGATTTTTCAGCGCAATACACGCACGGCGAGTGTTTGTAGCATATCTATTTGAACTAACTTGCTGTATTTATTCTCTAGGACTTTTTCATATTTGATAACGCCAGTCATGACGTTTTCAAAGACGTCACAGAAGTGCATTGGGAAAAGCTAGGAATGTATATCATCGTCTTTGATGTCACAAACAAGAAGTCTTTCACAAGTTGTCAAAAATGGTTGAAATCATTAAAGCAATATTGTGAACCCGATAAGACAATACCAGGTTTGTAAACGTTTTCTGGAAGAAGTTTTGAAACGGGTTGTCTTTTTAAATACGTCTGTAGTAGGCGACGGATGTGTTTATATATGGAACGAAGGCTGAATACTCAAGTGACGTTATTTTGATTTTTTGTTTTTATTTCCATTATTTTTTTATTGTTAGGTGTCTTGATCGGAAATAAAGCTGATCTTGAACAAAGGCGAAAAGTGACTACAGAAGAGGCTCGAATATTTGCTGCGACCAATTCCCTCACATATTTTGAAAGCTCTGCGGTAAGTTTGTTTGTATTTTCGCATAAGACAAGTTATACATTCATTTAGTGAATTTAACATTTCCTTCTATTCTGTTTTATGTTATTTATGCGCACTCCTTTCCATATATTTTCAATTGTTTAAAAACGCCCGACACACCTGTAACTTCGTTTGCAGAAGGAACACACCGGTGTCAATGACACGTTTCGGCACTTGAGCGAAAAAGCTTTCACCCTACACCAAGACGACCCCAACTTGGTTCAATTATTGGAGCACTAACTCGTTCGAGCGTTTATCTTTTTTTCGTGGTAGTAAATTCTTTTTCGCTGATTCACGCGACACCACCAAGCTCAGTTAAGTGTGGATTTTGTTTTTCGGAGAGAATGTTGTAACTTTTCAATGTTCAATGAAATTTGTCAATGGATGAATCACCGGGGAAACACCTGCACTGTCAACTACGCCAAACACTTTTTAATGGGAACTTTTTTCGAATTCGAACCGATGAGTCATGTAGTATGGCTTGTTTTATACACTTTGGTTGTTTTATATATTTTCTTTAACGTATTGTGAATAAATTGAAATTGACGTCAGAAACAAAAAATAGTTTTTTGACTCATAAATATTTTTAGAGTTCCTCTGTAAAATCTTTGCACGCAACTGGCGATATGGAAAGTCAAAACACGATACCAAAGTTTTCCAATGACGTAAAACGAGAAATATATAATCACTGATTCGCTTACATATTCATACATGACTAATCTTTATACCGAAAAGGTATTTTTGAACGTTACGGCCTGCTTCAAAACAACCAAAAAGCAGAACTTCAAAAGTACACTTTGGCAGTTTTATTTTTAACAACCTGTTTGACAGAATAACAAACACTTTAGAATAACACTAGAAAGGAAAAAATATTGGCAGTTAATAAAAGGACAGCTTAATTAGGTTTGTACGTCACTTTCCACTTTCCAATCGTTTCGCTCCCCACAGTCAATGGCAAAAAATAAACAGGAAAAGGGATGTGTGACGTTTAGTAAACAGAGGAATCATAGAAACAAAATAGAAATAATAATCTCAGGAAAAAGTCAACACACAATGTTTTTATATGATCAGTAGTTGTCACTCTGGTAATTACACTGGCATCCAATCGGAATCTCCTCTGACACCAGCTCACCGTTGTTATTTTGAACGTAATACTCAAGATTGATAGGACTACTGTCTACGTTGTAGTTCTCTCTTCCTGTCCGCGGGTCGAGGCAATAATGGCAAAGACATTCCGCCTGCAAAATTTCCCGAGGAATTCTAAAAAAAGAAGGTGAAGTTTTACAAGTTCTGTTTCAATTAGACCAGACTTCAAAGCGAATTTACCTCAAACGCTCTCTTGTGTTATAAGTTATATATTTTTATGCAGCGGCCTAAAGCAGGAACGGAATTTTGGGGAATAGTTTTTCTACAAAACCCGTAATCCTACAAAAAGTTTAGAAGCCTGAAGTGTAAAGTGTTGGCAAGCTTCATTTTTCAAAGTCAAATACAGAATGCTTGAAGCTTAAAGGGCATCCCTACCTGTTTTCGTCAATGTTGAGCACCCATTTCCATGGGCTAATGCTGCGTTCGCTGATCAGCTTTCCGCTCGGGTTGTAGTTGGGATCTTTTTCACATTTTCTCTGAAATTGTGGAATTTGCTGATCGGTATAATTTCGAATCTCCATATTGTCAGCAAATAGGGGTTGGTTTTCCACGCAGCTCTTAATCCTGTCGTACTCCGCGTCTCTGAACGGATTCACGCGACAGAGTTGCCTGCGAAAATAATTGACAAAATAAAAGAAAATTCCGTCACGTAAAGATCGAGCATCAGTCACTCTGACTGGTTGCCTTGCCACCACGTCATAATCGCTCAGGCGTTTATAGGTTACCGACATTGCACGTGCGGTAGTCTGCAGACATGACATTCTACAGAAGAATAGGTAAACCCCCTTTCATTTTTTACAGGTTTTGACTAACAAAATGCGCTGCTCCGGTCATTGCATCATAATTCATTAGCGATCGAATAACCATAGGATGCCAGGGCGTGGTTTAGGGTGAAATAAAATGCTAATTATGTTGTTCTCGCGTATTCGTTTCTGTTCTCAACTAACTGCAAATGAATTTAGTATACTAGGCCTACCTACTACAGCTAAAAAATAATTTATTTTTTCAATTACAAAACGTTAACTTGTTTAAAGCACATAGCGCGTTCATCTGCTATAGAACGACTTAAACACTGCACGGAAAGCAGCATTTAAAGACAAAACTTTTAAATTATAGCGTTTTTATCAATTATAGTCCGATCGACATCTATTCTTCATGAATTAATGTGGTGGGATAGGCCTAACCAAATTTGTGTTTAATGAAACTCGTAAATACGTTTAAATATCTAAAAATCTTTGCACGTCAGTTCAAAACTACTTTACTTATAACACGTTCTCATCCAAGAAAGAAGGTACTCACATCCAAAGTCCCTCATCTTTCTCAGGAGGATCAGAAAGATCTGATCTTGCGTTTGAACTGGGAGCTGGAGAGTTTCGACAAGACGCCACCAAACCAAAGATAGAAAATAGCAGCAAAAAGGATGCGATTGATGAGACTGGCATCTTTCCAGATCGGTTGGATCCTTGGATCTGCTATGGATGAAACTCAAATGCAAGAAAATCTGCTGTGACGCCGAGATCTTCCGTGAGATCTTTGACGCTAAATTTTTCTAAGTTACTTGATCTTTTACCTCCTATACTGATTACTGGTTGTTTTTGTATCTTGTCTCTTTCTAGTTGGAGTAGAAATTATGGAGTTGGGAACTGGCTTATATCATGCCCACCTCCAAGAGAGCAAAAAAGGGGATAGTTTCTGTTATTTCCCCGGTTTATTATGGCGAAAGCGAATAGTTTCGATTGCACATAGGCTGTGTGATGAGACGCGCGGGTGAGGAAAGGTCCAAAGGTGGGTAATATCTATGTTGGGGTCATTTAAAAGTATAATTGCATAACATAGAACTAAGAATCGAATCATTAAAAAGAAAATTAACTGATTTGCATTAGTTGTGAAAAGACTGATTTTGGTCACCCATTAACCAACTATCAACAGGATTTAATCCAAAATTATCGAAACTTAAACAGAGAGCTTTAAGTACAAGTTGAACATAAATTCATAACTTATGCATTGACAATACGTGATTTCAGAAAATTCTTAAAATTGCCATCAATAAAGCAGAAAATATTTGTATGCTACACTTGTTTATCACACGCAGGGACCTACTTTCACAGAGGTCGAAGAGGACATGTTTTCTGAACCTTTTGGAATTGTATTCTGTAACTACTAATTAATTGTAACTGCCATTAACAAGCACATAAATTTTGTAGACCGCAAAGTTTTCTAGTGGACTAGGGCCCTGATTACACGTGAGAAGTTTTCTGAACTTCACCGGCTAAAAGACATGCTGAGTTCACCTGTGTTTACTCAAGCGTGCAAAGAGTGTTTAGGCGACTGTCAATCGGTTACTTGAACACTCTGGCAAGTACACTTTGAACCGTAGCGAAAAACTTGCATCATGTAATGGCGTACCGAGTCAGCAATGCGTCTGACGTAACCGTTGAATGTTGGTCTGAGTTCATATTTACGTCTTGGACACAAAGTTCTTTTCGGTTGATATTTCCTGTCCTATGTCCTTGACTTACTAAACACGTCTGTTTACTTGACTTCGCAATAGTGAAAAAGTGATTGCCGACTTTTTAAAACGTTTGTTTGTAAATCCCGAATATACCCCGACAGCCAGTTCACAATATTACTCAAGGTTTGTAGGTAAACATCTAATTACGCCATTTCAGCGGCATTAGAAATACTGCGGATATGCACTTGTGGAATATTCTATGCATATGGGCCGCACTTGCTGTTTGCAATTTTGTTCAAAAAACATCCGAGGCTATTTGTGGTTTAAAAATCGTTGGTGAGTATTCGATTACGGCACCGGTAACGTTTGCTAAATTATCTAGATTTAGAACACACCGCTTCAGATGAGAAAAGCGCAGTTGCGCAATTCTGTAAACTAAACCTCAAAGCACAATACAGTTAACATTGTACCGACGGTGTTCCGATCAAAACCCCATTGGAATGTGCATTACGTTATAAACTTGCGTAAAACAAGCTGTCGCAACATACCCACCAAGCTTTCACCGCATAGTAAAATTGTTACGGTCTCCTGATTTTTGACAAAAGCACGCTCTCGCTGATTGTCGCGTGAACGTGGTGAGGACGTGGCGTGATGTAGTGATGTAATAATCGAAAGCGTAACACTCTTGGAGCTGAGCGTTCAGAGTTCTAAGTGAGTTTACTACAGCACGCAGTCACGGTAGAGTCATACTCATACACCATGCGCGTAAACATGCCCCTGTAAAATATAACCTAAAAATTCTGTACCTGCACGTGTTATGCAGTCTTGGCGAAAAGTCAAAGACTTTTTAACATAGCGTTCCCACGCACAAGTTTGCGCTAAAAATGCTTGGAAATCACCGAAAAGATAAAGCGTGTGAACGTTTTGGCCATGCGTCTATATAAAGTTGTTTTGTATGATATATCCTACCAAATACCAAAGTGAGATTCAAGGTTAAAATAAATATAGTCAGAGCATTATCCATCATAAAATTGAAACATTCTCCATTGAAAACAGTTGCAAGGTTGGCATCATTACATCGATTGCAGCCTGTTCCTATGGTGGGCGACCGCGTTGAAATACCGCGAACTTGTTCCGAAGGTGACGCCATTACGAAATTTGTGGCCTGGCAGGTACCCAGTATAATGTGGCAGCAAGCCGTTATCAACGTATATCGGTTGTCCGCCCTTTGGCTTTTTGGCTTGATTACGGGACAGTGTCGCTTGCTGCATCACCAACGGGCTCATCTCTCGGAGCTTCAATTGCTGCTGAGCTTTAGTGAAATCTACCAGAGATTCTTGGGTTAACTTTGGGTAGACCAGGCCGAATCTAAATAAAGAAAAAGGTAAGTAAAAACCAAATAATTATGCCTTCTAAAAGAGGGGATTTCTGATGTAGTATTTGCACGGAACAAGAATACGTTCGTTCTTGAAAGAGACAATTTAAAAAAGCTCACGGCATGGAATTTCCCGGTTATCCATTTTATCGCAGGGTGTGTTGCAGCAGTATTTTTATCAGATCTCATATAACGCGGGTTACTAAAACGAACCATGCCACGTAAGCCTTCTGCCATTTTTGAAAAGTTTGCTATTAAAAGACTGTTGTATAATGACTTTTTGCAAAATTCGTTTCAGCAAAGAATGCCCAGCAAATATAGTTCTTGCTTACCTGGAGCGAGACCTCGGTATAAATCCCGTGTAACCAGACATGAAGGTTTTGGCGGGATCACCAGTGTTCATAAAATACGGAGACACAGAGTGATCGACTTGGTTCAGAGAGACGTACGGTTTTGGTTCGGCTCTCAAGGGTACGCGAGGTGCTTTGTGAATGATGCTTCGTCGTTTATTGTCATATGCTGTTCTGTCCTTGGTATAACCAGCAATAGCTTCATTGCAACTTTGTGCGTACCTCATGCCGAAGTTTCCTCTTTCTTTTGGGATGTACCCGGTGTAGCCTGGAACCATTTCTCCGATTAGTTTTCTATCGCCCCAACTTTGCTTTCGGTAACGCAGCCATTCATTTTTGTTAGTCTTGCAATCGTCGTGGCACTTCTTGGGAATGATATCGGCCAAAACTAGTCGGCCTGACTTAGCAACGTTAGGATCTTTTAAAAGTCGGGCCGTAGTTTCACCGTACGTTTCGCCAAATTGGAATTGAAACTGGGGGCTGTACCCACAGTATCCTGGAGGGTAATAAGGATCAGGACAAAGCATTGTTTTCCTTGACAAGATTTCGCATGGCAAAAAGCCTTGATGTGCAAAACTACACTATCCAGTTGGTTTTGTCAGCAATTGTTTGATAACATTTGCTATAGTGACGTCATTATCATATCAATTCGGCATTTATAATGAGCAACTAACAGTTTTGGAAATTCACAGAAAGCTGGTTATTATCGTTCTGCCTACGACTCTATGTATTAAGAACTTGCAACAACTGCGTGAAAGACATTTTGAAGCATTGGTGTTAAATCCATACAAATTCGTTTTAACATAGCTTTGTCAGGGCAGATATGATTCTTTGATATAGTGTACGTTGTCTCACAATACAATGCAGTGAAAAAAGCAACACTACAAGCAAAAAGGAAGGAAAATGGGCAATAATAGTTCAGTATCACAAAAACGACATTAAGCCATATTGCAAAAAATGCGAATAGAAAGAATTTATTGCTGTGTGCATTCAGACACTGCATCATCATCAGGTGCATTCGTTTTAACCGGGATCGCGCTACAGTCCGAGAACAAGGTTTTTCCCACTCTGGTACTTTGTTGGTTTGTTTTGGATGTTGATTCTATCAAGATTATGGAAATTAAGGAAAGTCTAGGCCAATGGTTTAAGCTTTAACATCGTAGGATCATGTCGTAACAAACCTCTGATAGTGCGTACGTCCGCAGATTTTTGCTTGTCCTGCGTGGATGGCGCGATCTTTGAGGGACTCGATTTGTTTTCTTTATCGTCTGAGTGCTGCGAAGGGTCGTCTGTAATCTTTTCCACTTTCCTTGGTCTAATGTCGCGTTTACCGTGCACTGAAATTGAACAGAATTAATCTGCATGCGATATCGCCGAAAAGCCCCACGTACAAACAACAACTGATGCTAATGTGATAAAATATGATGCTTGTGTGATAATTACATTAATAAAAGAACGGTGTAACCCAAACAATCGTACTGTACTGGTACACGCTGCAACAAGCCAGTTGTTATCATCAAATATAAAGTGAAAAACAGAACTTTATTTACTGCCGACGTTTCATTAACCCAGGGATGTCCAACCTTTTATTATAGTGGGCCGCATTGTCACTTGAAATAATTCAATGGGCCGCTGAACCTATTAAATTTCTACTAGGCTACCCAAGTACTAAACGCGTGCTTTAATTCTTCGAGTCTTATAGTTATATATAATCCTGTTGCTCCCATACCATACTATTACTGCACCCCTAAAAGCTGACTGGTATATTTTAATTAGGATGAGATTCAAAGTTCAAAATACTACTTTTGGAGTGAAAATGACTAGCGAGCCGCAAGTTGGACTTCCCTGCATTAACCCATTCAGGTTATTTTTCACAAGTTGAGCCTTATATTTGATGATTATTATGCCTGCTGGCAGCCATAGTAATAAAAAAGTTGTAAGTTGTAACCAAGTTGTTTTATCTGATTGCAATCAAACCAGGGCAAATAAACGCAGCCAAACTGTGAAGTTGAGGTCAACTTAAGTTATGCGCAGCCAGTCAAGCCCTTTAACTTTATAAAATTTGCTGAAGTCATACTAAGCCTTGCGTTGGTTACAAATTACATTACTTTACGGCCGCCCTTCGGCCAATGCGAGCGATACGACTGCGTTAGGCGATTATATGATCCGCGATTTTCGGTGCCCCAGCGCTGCTTCGCACCAAAATAAAAATTTAGCTTTGATTTTACCCAAATCTCTGCGTTATTTCTCAATTTATTTTTGAAATTAAGAGAATGTTTTAGCGAAAATAGCCTATACCACGAAGCAAAGCTTTGATGGAAGCTGATTTGCAAAGACTTGATAGGTGGTTTACGTTATTATTATGTCAAGTCATCTAAAATCGGAAAATAGCCTCGCGCTTGCAAAGGCAGGCCCTGATGGTCGCACGAAATTTAGTCTCCAGGGTTGGTACAAGACAGTTTATGTTACCCGAGGCTGTAAATTTTGCTATGAAATATACGCTTTGAGTCATTTTGAACAATTGAGTTAAGACGAGTGAAACACTGCACTGCTACATATGCTGTAAAATAGCACATTTCAACAGAAACGTCACCTTCTTCCCCGCACTTCATTTTAAGACGAGTTATGTCCAGTTTTTGTTTCACGCACACTGACTTCAGTTTGTCAAGTTCATTTTTGGATGAGTAGACGTCCCTTTCCGCATGCGATAACTTTTGAGACTCTGCTATCAAGTACATTCTGGACTTTTGCAGTTCATCTTTTAGTTTTTCGTTTTCTCTTCTATGGAAACAGTCTTGTGTTACTAACTGCCAAATGAAAATGCCTTCATAGTTATATTTAAGTCACACAGTGAGTTACATACTTTGACTTTTCCAGAAGATTTTCAAGAAACGAAATAAAATCAACGTCTTGTTGCCCATTCTCTGAGGCTTTCTTCAATCCATCCAAAGTGTTAAGCGATTTGCTGGCGATCTGAAAAACAGCCAAGGCATTTTAACAAGCTGGTAAACTCTGCCTAGAACTCTATTAAAAGAGAAATAATCAACGAATTACACTTGATCTTTACAGAAATCAAAGATGGTACTTAATGCTGACTTTGGTTATGAACACCAAGGAACCAACACAACGTACTTACAAAAGCTTAATTTTATATTTTAACCCAGTTTTTGTGTGTAATAAAACAGTATAATGAGTATCCAAATTACAACGGTTTGGTATATTAACCAAGTTTGTAGATCACATATTCATTGACGTTGATGTTGTCTATAAATAATGAGCGCTCACCTGCTTTTCTAGTTTTGCGTTTTCCTCCATCAAGTTTTCCACATCTCTTCTACAGGTTGAAAGTGCTCTTTCCAGCCTCTGGATTTGATCGCGATCTGCGTCACTGCCGCAGGAAAGGAGTAGCTGGGCTATTTGGGACTAACAGCATGAGACAAACAATGTTAAACAGAATACTTGCACAATTATTTTGAGCACATTTAAGCCAATATGACTTACATTTAACTGCATCGAGTAATTGACCTGTTGGGTGTATTTTCCTTCCAAGCATCTATATTTCACTTGAAAACTGCAGAACAACAATAGTTTTTAGAAAAATCCAATAAGAAAAATAAACGAAGTCCTAGCAAATTGAGAAAATGAAAATCTACAAACAGTGATCGCGAAGTAGTTGATGGAACAACCATATTAGCACAACATGAGGTAAAAATGGTGTCTTCACAAAGCACAAAACACAGTAAATACCTTATAAGTTTCTTCTCTGCTAGAACCCGCTTATCCTCCACCTCTGCAAACAATGAATTCCCAAATCGGTTTGTATCTTGAGGTTGTGTCCGAAATTCTTGCAGCTCAGCATTAAGGTCTCGGATTTCTTGGCGACATTCCTTGTAGTACAAGTGAGATAAAACTTTAACTTTTAAGTATAGCATACAAATATATTAAAGCATAAATGCAGTCACAAACTAAAGTCAGGCCATAATTTCATGACATTTTAATAACAAAAGCTTTAAGGGAAACCAACAAACTTTGAATTACAGCAGCCCCATTTATAGTGAAATACCTCTAATGCCTCCATATGGCATCTATTCTGCTCTTCTGCTTCCTCTTTTCCTTCACGAAGCATTTCGTTTGTTTTATCAATCCCTTTCATCTTAAGACAAAAATTACAAATAAGGACTTTGTAAAATGGAACAGCAAACACTGAATATGCCACTTTAGTGCACTGGAGCTATTCACACCTGTAGGTTGAGTTGTTCAATGTAGTTGCTCATTGTAGATGATTCCTCTTGGAGTGTACGCACTTTCATCTGAAGCCTTTCATTGTCACTTACAAGCTCAGCTAGATCTGGACTCATTGATTCGCTGTGTTGTTTGCAAAAAAATTGGCACTTATGACAACACTAGATATTGTTCTAAACCCAGATTTGGTTTCAGTTTTTAAATCCATTCGATGATCCATTAACAAGTACAGGAAAAATTTAGTTCTACACAAACTTTTTTGCTTGGAACTGATTCGACTCTTTCAACTCGATGATCAAAGCTTGTTGTGTTTCAATTTTTTCTTTTTGTTGGTTACATTGTAATGCAGTCTCATCAAGTTCATTTCGCATTTCTGACAGCTAATCAAATACAAGTACTAACACATAAAATACTGAACGCAATTACGCATGTAGAATAACAAGAAATAAATAAAAATTAATAAGCAAACAGGATAAGTATGTAAGTAGTAACTTTACACTACTAACATGGTTCTACTCAAAAACATTGTGTTTCAGATAATGTTCACCTTGAGTTTCAACTCATTTATCTCTGTTTTATAATCTTTCTCAAGCAATTCGAGTTGAACTTCATAATCTCGTTTCATGATGTGCTTCTCTTCAGCAAGCGCACTTTCTAATCTCGATGCTGACTTCTGCTGCAACTGTAAGAAAAGGTATATATTGTATAAATATATATGATACTTAAGTGTGTGTGCGTGTTTACTTGTGTGTAGACCCCATTGAAATCAAAGGTATATAATATATATATATATATACTGTATATCATTTCTAGTAGTAAATTCATACAATATTATGAAAAAGCTTGCATTAAAACTTTAGAATAAAACAACAAAACAGGTCCTTACAAATTGAAACCTATAACAAAAGAGGGAAGTGTTGTGCTTTCAAAAATGTAGGTTGAAAACCGATCACAGGTTAAGTTAGGTGGTGACCAGTGAGAATATAAATTCATTGTACAGTTTGCATATACTATACAATCACTTCATATATATCATATACATCAGGGGTGTTCAAATGATTACTGCCATGATCCACCACGGCCAAACCTGACAACATGATAATCCACTAAATACGAATAGAAAACAAATTGGGCATGCTTTAATTTTTATGGTGCTTTATTTATGTAAATGTACCCTACATTGTACGGCCAACAACATATTAATAACTTTGTAACAGTCAAAGGTGAAGTGTGCTACAGCTGCAACTACATTGGAAGATCCACAAAAAAAGTTGAAAAGATCCGGATCCGGATTCGCCATTTGAACGCCCCCGATATGCATCTTAGACAAATAAAACCACATATACCTCTAACTTCATCTCAAGTGAGTACTTGCCCTGTTCCAAAGCTTCAAGTTGTTTTTCATAATCAGCATGTGTCTCTTCTAGTAGGTCTTCCAAGTGGGATTTGGCCTCAAGTAACGATTTTCCTGCAACCAAATGAAAGCAGATGGTTAACAACAGTTTACCATTCAATATAAGTGCTTATTGTTAACCTACAGTTTTATGTATAGACTGTACCCCAGAGTGGAAAGTTTGCTTAGTGCATGGATTAAAATTATTTGCGTATATATGATAATAGCTATTATTTCATCTTGTTGTGGGGCGAGATTTCTCACCCCAAAACAGCAAACTTCCAATCTAAGCTATACCGTAATGAAATTTTGAGTAAATGAACTGAAATCTTAAGAATATAACTTATGCCTAACATGAAGCCTACCATATTGTGCTGCAGTTTCCAACGATTTTTCTTTTTCTTGCAAAGCTTTGGTTAGTTTTGTGATTTCTTCCTTAGACTCGAACACCATTTTGTATACCGAAGATAGGTCTGATCTAACTCAAATAACCTACAATACAAAGCCAAAATTCAAGCGCAAATAGAAGTACGGCAATTTTCGACGAGAAACTGTGCGTGCAAAAACGCAAATTTTGGCGTGATGGCATGCACTGAAGGCTCAATTCTTTGTTTATTTATTATAAATTGGCGTTTAAACAACTAGCCTTTCCTTATACAAACCTCATAAAAAGATCGTCAACTAATAAATCTCATGCATGCAGGTGCAACACTCTCCAATAAGAAGTTGCACTCAAGCAGCTCGTATATGCGTTAAAGATAACCAGTTAAGTTAAGAAAATGGTAAGCTATAACCTATGCAAAAGTTCATTGCAGCTATTAGTAGGCCTAGCCTACATGGCCATGGCCAAGCACAGCACGATATAAAAGTTTACCAGATTAGTACGAAACAAAAATCAGCAGCCCAGCTGGTACATCAACTGAACAAGGAACCACGAATAAAAATAGCCTACTGTAGGCTGTATGTCATAGAATAATGTTCAATAACAAAACATAACTTTGTTTTAAAAAGCAAAGAACGCATAAATGATCACCGTTCAAGACTTCAAAACATCGTAAACTAGGTTGAATATTCGCGCCATTACTGTGAGTGTGAACAAACAAGGATTTGGTCCAATGCTCACAAATCAAAGTGCATCGCCAACCGTTGCTATCACACAATGTATAAGTATGCTAATAACAGTAGTTTCAGTCGCAAGGCAGAATGGCCGAGTGGTCTAAGGCGCTGCGTTCAGGTCGCAGTCTCCCCTGGAGGCGTGGGTTCGAATCCCACTTCTGTCATTCGCGCCCGGCTAGCTCAGTCGGTAGAGCGTTGGACTCTTAATCCAACGGTCGTGGGTTCGAGCCCCACGTTGGGCGCAAAATTTTCGTTTTATTTCTCAACCAAAGAATTTACCAGAATAACACTGAAATCTCGATACAGGAATTTATTTTCAAGATTTTGTTATTAAAATTTTAACTTATCACGCTCTCATTTTTATTTTTGGTAACTGTATTATAAACTCATGAAAGAGATTTTCACCGAAAGTACTGTAGGTTACAAATACGATTTGTACTGCTGATAGCTGACAATAATTTCATTTCACAGTACCCCATAAAGAGGTAAAAACAAAAAAATATAAAATTAACCTTCAGAGTGCCAAACTATATCTTGTTTTTTATTTTACTTTAAAATTTGGTTAACACGGTTCAGGCAATATGAATGATTTCATTATGCATCTAATGCTCAATAACAATACATATGGTGTACTTGATATGGTTCCCACCAGGACCAGCCATATTGAAATCCAATACAGGGCATAACTGGTGAAAAAACTTGACCTACTTGGGGTGAAATAGCCCCTCTTATGAATTTATAATATAGTTAACAAAATGAAACCGTCATAAATTTGTAACACATCCGTGAGAGTTATATGTGAGAAGCCGTCGTTGATGAAGCTCGGTTGAGCTGTAGAATTCCGTGGTTAACTGGCGGGTAAACGAAAAGCCAACCATCGTTTATATGGCGATGCAAGACTGCAACTATCGGGTTCTTTTAAAGAACCTACGAACACGAAAAAAGCGCATGCCGTAAACTCGACGCTGATTACTGCTATGTAATTGATTAGAAACCGAGGATACACTGTACGCCACAATTTAAACGCAACGAGTTAACAGCAATATCGTACGCAAATTTCCAAAATGATTTATAAGGATTTCAGTATTATTTTGGCAAATTCTTTGGTTGATAAATAAAACGAAAAGTTTGCGCCCAACGTGGGGCTCGAACCCACGACCGTTGGATTAAGAGTCCAACGCTCTACCGACTGAGCTAGCCGGGCGCGAATGACAGAAGTGGGATTCGAACCCACGCCTCCAGGGGAGACTGCGACCTGAACGCAGCGCCTTAGACCACTCGGCCATTCTGCCTTGCGTGTGCAAGCAAAGCTATTTTTGAAGTCGTAACAAGTTAGTGTTCCACTGAGATTTCGTTTCTGGTCATATTCGGAAAAACGATTGGAAATTGGTTCAAAGTATGGATATGGCGGGGTTAATTGTTTTAGGTTGGCCTAAAGCGAAAGGCTTAGTCGTTCTTTTAGAACTCCTTGTCTATTTTCTTTTTTGACTCTGTTGCTTATAGTTATCTCTTTTTATTTCTTTAAGTCAGCACAACGGTCATTAAGTCTAAATTCTTATATTCCAAAATGTGGTCGCAATTACATCAGAAGAAATTATCATATCATTTCCACAAACACACTTTTTAGATACCTTTCATAAAACCAGATTTTCTAAAAGATGGTTTTATCAGGAGATTATATCCAGATCAATTGTATTTACCCTTTTTGCTATAGTCAATCAGCTGAGGCCACACGTTCTAGATATCTATCGTGTCACAGAATAACTTCTTTCTGACCAGCAACAACTTGACAACACTATTAACGT
The DNA here is from genome assembly GCF_947623445.1 of Clavelina lepadiformis. Taxonomy (NCBI): domain Eukaryota; kingdom Metazoa; phylum Chordata; class Ascidiacea; order Aplousobranchia; family Clavelinidae; genus Clavelina; species Clavelina lepadiformis. The sequence continues at coordinate 12,484,743 of NC_135248.1, read as the reverse complement.
CACAAAACTAGAACACTTCTAACTTCGTAACACTCTATGTACTACCAGCACTTGAAAAGCAGTTTACTCAACTACATGGATACGTGTCATAGTGAAACGGAACAACTATTTTAAATGTCATATTTTTCTCTAGCCAGAGAGCACACAATTGCTTATTAAAACATCAATTACAGTATTTAAATTATTTCAATTCACTATTATAATCACCACAAAAGTATGCTGCATGTAAGCTGGTTCCATACGATCTGCAGCTTGTCGTCCCACGTACATGTATTTCTACTTGCCTGTCTACTGCATTCGTCAAGATGTGCTGTATACTGTATAGTGTATACGACTCGTCCTTGATAAGAATATAGCCTCTAGAAGTCTAGAGTCTAGACTAGAGTTGTTGGTTCGGCCCCTCGATTGTGTCGCTGGATACGGAATAATGCAACCCGAAAGCATCATCTAGCGGCGTTGTAATACCTTTAAGCAAGGCGTGAAGGATGCTTTCTCCTGTTCAGTGATCGTGGTGAACGGTTTTAAAGTTGGAAAATACGATAAAAAAGTCAAACTACGCAAATGAAAAATATTTGTGTTAATGCATCGGAAAAAAATGTGTGAAACTTGCACAAAGACAAGCTCGGTAGCCAGAGAGATGAGGAATCATCTTCGAGTTTAAATTGTACAAAAACTTTGTTCAGGTCAAAGATAAAAATACTGACAATGGCGTACACAAACGAAAAGCAAAGGTTTTGGGGTGAAAAGCAGTCCTTCCGTCGGCACCTCATATGTAAAAAGTTCTGTAACATCCATCACAAGCATTAGGCTGTATATCACCTCGCAAACCCTCGCAATGAAAAGTTTTTGTGTACGGCAAAGAATTCTGACACCATACTACCGCACAGGCGAAATAATGAGGCTTTTCCCGTTGCTTACTATTCTATAAGCATGCTGTATTTCATAATTTCCAGTTAAAGTGAGAAGTCCAAAATAGAGTTGATTTTGAAATCGAACGACTTTTCGTGCGAACCGCATGCAGTGTGCAGGCATCTTTAGCCATCACATCCTTGATTGCAACTGCGACAGCTAAAACCAGACGTGTGTAACTGCGCAAAATCAGTCTAGTGCAAATCCCAGGCTAATATCGCCATAGCTAAGCATCTGTTTGTGCCCATGTGGGTAAGATATGATCCCTCAAAATGTGTTCTCGGTTTCATCTAAACTCATATTCTGAAATCTGCAGTATATATTGACTTTTCACACGACTTTGACTTAGCCTACGCTGTGGAAAAAATTCGTTGTGCATGAATAATATCGTCATAGTGTGGAAATTCAGCAACTGGCCGTTTATGAATCAGTAAAGTATTTGGAAAATACAAGCATATATAATTTTTTCTGGGGCAAAAAGTTACCTTCTGGCCCGGGCCCAGATTGTACTTTACACGGCCCTGAGCGGAACACGCACGCGATGGCGGCCTAACCTGGTCAACACAAGTAATTATACACTTTGATTGCAACGCGCGTTACTGTGTACCAGCAAAGACACAACACAACCGCTAAGTATTTCGCCTGACAGTTCCCGACAGTAAATTTATTATCGTATGGAATAACTATACGTAATAATCACTCATAAGAAAACTGGTTGTTTACCAAACCACTTTCACATTCGCTCTGACATAACTTTGGTTGCCTTTAAGTACCAGTAGGCAGCTGAAATTATATTTTACTAGAACACAAGGAGATAGAAATCATCGCTAAGAGGGTGTACAGTGGTGATTAATTTCGTTCACGATGCCATTGTGACGTCATCTTTTGATAAGCGAAGCAATTCTAAGAGTTATGTTTTTAATTTCACCACTTTCGTGCTGGTGTTGACTGTTGAGAGTTTGTTTTCCCGCATTTTGATTTTGCAAAATATGATAGTAGCGGTTAGAAGGGTAGCAATCTATGCAAAACTCAGTTAGGCTGCGGCCAAGTAGTACCACGTGCCAGGTACAACGCATTTATGCAGAATGTAAGATTGAAATACAGTAACAGAAAGGACCCTACTGGAAAGTTTGTGTGATGCTGAATGTTGGCTCCTGCACCAAGTTCCTGGTACAGAACTGCCGTTTTGCCCAATATTATATATTGTAAGTATTTGTTGCCGTGGTGCAAATTTAATTGCCGTTACAATTTTTGGCGCATGTATCCAGCGCACTGAAAGCAAAGAGATGGAATTGAATTTTCCAGCAGGGAAAGGCAGTAGCCAGCACTCTTGTTCACATGAGTTCGCAGAGTCTACTTCTTAAGGTTACCATAAGAAAAGGTCAAAAATAGCTTAAACTGGTTTAACAAATAGCTTGTGCAACGGAACTGAATTACAGGTAATTAATTAGCAATAAAACAGTAAAATGATAATTTTGAAAAGTGGTCTAGGGCGTTTACTGGCTCCCGTTAGCTATATAATTTCAACTGCTGTGACACCCTGTGTTTACTTGCAACTGAATTTAATCTTTAAATTGCTCAAGCAAACATTTCGGAAGAAGAATTTGCACGTAGCTGTCTTTTATTAAGGTTGTAAAACCAATGTGTTTTGTATGATTAAAGTGTATTTGACAGGTTTATTGTATTTGCGGAAATGGCTTGCCTTTCGCAATCGGCAAAGAAAATAATTGTGATGACAATTTAATTAAAACGTTTAGTAATACAGTACAGTACTTTAATTTTTGGGCTGCTTTGAATGTGCGCAGCACTATTTGCAAGATGTAGCATACGCAATCGCATATCTTTCCGTTTTAGTTTGGCTGGGTGAAAAACACTTCTATCCGAAAAAAGGTGTTCACTTATGTAGTTAGTAGGTCTACACATTTTTCCTCTGACACGCGTTTGTCTGTAGCTTTACCCACGTATTTGCTTGCAACTTAACGTGCGACAAAATTGATTTTACTTATCCCGCCTCAAAAACATTTGAAAAATGTCTTTGTAATTAACATGATTAAGACTGACAAATAGCTGTGTACATAACGTTAAGCGAAAAAACGCGTTCGAAAACAGCATTATCAACGCATTGAAGCTAACAGAGTTATTGCTATTTTGGTCAAGTTTTCACTCAACCTTGTTGACTGGTCAACACGCAATTACGAAGTTATTACTCATAGAATCGAGAGTGCAGCGATAAGTCAAACGCTGCTGATTTTTGGAGAAAACATCCATTGTCTGGAGAGATTCGAAGCTGAATACATATTTATTACCGGAAAGCGATAGGATGATCTTTAAGTACGCGCCGTGCCTTGCCCGTGAGAGTGTCTGCCTCGACGTTAAATGTACGGGTACAACAAAAGCGTTACTTATGTGACCGCAATTCGTTATGATTGATCGTACATTGACCGGTATTACGACCGCTTTGTTTTCTACCTTAGTCATAATTTGTACAAAAGCCGACATTGCTAATGAATCCAAAAATACTTGACGTCATCCGAAGACAAACTTTTTGCGCGGAATTTTAACGAATTATTCGCACGCGGCACAATGAGACGCGTATTTACGGTCAACTATATCCCATAGATATGTTATCGCTATTGTTTAACAGTTGGGTTAACAAATCACGTCACTAACCATAATATAAACTAAAGCATTCAAAAAGTGCTAGGAATGACTTCCCTTTTCCTATCAGGGCCATTGTTGTATTTCTTTATTACATTAATCGACTTGTGTTTGCGATATAATGACGTCAGAGACCGAACGCGAACCCGAAACTGCAAACACTCCATAATTTTGACGACACGAACGACTTTGTTAAATGGGCGTCGTTTGGAGGAACGCAAACATTTTGTTTGCTGAGATTCCGTGTAAGATCGTTTTGCTGTAACTAGACTTGGCATTATTAGAATTATTATCACTATACATAATTGACAATGGTGCTTACGTACTTCATTTATCATAACCACCGGTATTGCTACATTCTGCAGGCCTTGGCTTGGTTTTTCTCCCAGTATAATCGCTTCTGATTTGTTTTGCGACTTTCATACGTGACTTCACAATGCCGGTAAATAGTTCGCTTTACCTTTCCAAGCGTTTGGCTGAAAGGGCTTTTAACAAAGGCTTCGTGTTTTTTGGTAAAAGATTTTTTCCATTGAAATTTCGACAGAGCACAATTTGTGTTTATTTGTTGCCCATGAATAGTAGTCTGAACAATCGCATTGTGAAACTTTCTCTTCAAATAATCGGGAATTTGAGTGTTGAATTTGTTTTATTTGTGGATTGTGTTCATTCGATAATTCGACAGTCACGTCTCGTTTTTCGATGTTCTTTGGCTTGCTGTGTGGTTAAAATCACAAAGTTTCATTCTGATTTATCCGGGTTTAATTTTATAACAAGCGTTTTTAAATATAAACAAAGCAAGTAACGAATAAAATTAAAGCTTATCGGTCACCGTTGTAAAAATAATCGGGTAAAACCATAATTTGCAAAATTCGCCATTTGAGATGGTTATTAACTGTTGCCAAAGTTTGCATTAAAAAAAAAATATTCAGCTAGCACAATTAGGGTGGGTTCTAGCATTTTGCATAGAACGAAGAATCATTAAAACTTATAGGTAAAATATTTAGCTTTACAGTTCAGTTTGGCTGTCCTATGTACAGACTTGAGGAGACGTATGTGTACCGCCGCAGTTTGTCCTTCACGAAAGAGTGTGAACCCAGAAAACCAGAATCAATTATATTCTGGATACCCAGCAACTGATATCTGACCTTCATATTTGCCCTGGCGATAAAATAATTGCTTGGTCAAACTAAATTTGGATCATATTAGACCTAAACTCATTTTGAACCGTTCGTTGCTGGCCAGTGTGTGTGGTAGTTCAGGTTGACGTATCTTGGCTTCGTCCAGACATCCTCATTATTACCTCATTAATCATCATTTTGTGACATATTTGCAGTTTCCTGGATACCTCAGTCAAATAGAAAGATTTTTTTATGTTTTGGATAAACCCTTGGGATTCCTAGGATAGTTCATCCTTTGGTCACTGCAATCCTGCCAGTCTGGCAACTGCTGGCCAAGCTGATATAGGAAGTGAATTTGACTGGTGGGCTTAAATTAACATAAAACCTGTGTAAATGATAAAGTAACCTGCAGCTTTAGGCGAAATTGAGGGCATTTATAAGGAGATAGGAAAAGAAAATTTCTTTACTTTCTTTGTTCTGAAAGAAATGAATATTCTGGTGCCAGAAAAGTGGAAAAATCGTTTAAAGTTGGCAATCTCATCATCAGTGGAATGTCCAGTGTATACCAAAGACCAAACCGACTCTGTCTGGTCAAAAGAAAATTATAAATTGCTTCTAAAACGTACCAACCATTGCTTTTCAGGCTATATTTGTAATTGCAGCGATATTTGAAAGCGAGATCTTTTTTGGAGAACTGTGAGTGACGTAAATGTGAAAAAACTTAAGTTAAACGATTACGAAACTTCCCATAATGAATTGTTACTCTAGGTCTAAGCAGAAAGACTCCATCGTTAAAATAACAATCCAACCTTTTTCAAATGTTCAAAAAGTCTTTCGTTTTTTACGGAGGCGTTACCTTTTTTTACCCAGGTCAGCACTTTTTGTATTTTGCCTAGGTTTGGCCGATCCTCGCAGTCACACAATTTTTCTATCGTTAATTTCTGGAAAACTACGCGCCGTAAGATGATCGGACTTATACAAGTTGGAAGTAACAATAGTTCACCAAAATTTCAATGTTATTGAAAGTTTGTCAGGTCACACAAAAATTTATGATTTCCATGTCTCTATCTCGCCGCGTTTAACTGACCGGTAGCACTGACGAGCAGAGGAAAAAACTCTCCCTCTTAAGATAAAAAAGAGAAAAGAAAAATTTAGATAGCGGGTCCAAGCGGAGACGTCCTAATTTGCTAGTTTCTATTTCCAGCTTTCATTTATACACTTGTCTCGTGTGGGGTGATTAATCACTAAACGATACGGAAGTTTGGCAAAAATTTGCTATTATCTCGTAAATATTACAAAGTTAAAATTACAAAATAAACATAGATATATAGGCCCGTGGTTGAAAATTTATTTAGGACGAGTCACCGGGTTTCACGTGTCTCCCGCATACGATGCAAATGAAAGCCAAGTTTCGCTACAACAATGTGCAGGGTGATCCAAACCCGGAAAAGATAGGTTTAATTAAATGTGGATATATTGTACAGCCACGTATAATTAATTAAGTTGTAATAATTAAAGATCGGACGAAAATTACAATGTTTAGTCTCGTAATCGACAAGGGCTTAAAATAACTGGTGGGATTAAAATAACATAGAACCAGTTTAAACATTGACGTAACTTGAGCTTTGGATGACATAAGCTCGCTATGGTGATTGGTGAAGAAAACTCCTCTATAGGTTCATGCTCTTTAAAAAGACATCGTACAGCGGGTGCCAGAAATAGTGGCAAAATCGTGTAAGGTTGGAAATCTTATCATCAGTGGAATGTCCAGTGTATACCAAAGACGACATCGATTCTGTAGGGTCAACAGAAAAATTATAAATTGCTTCTAAAATGTATACGTTTTGATATAGCAACCATTCCTTTTCAGGCTATATCTGTAATTGCAGCGATATTTGACGGCGAGATATTTTGTGGAGAACTGTGAGTGACGTAAATGCAAACATACTGCTGTTAAACGATTGCAAAACGTCCTGTGGTGTTTGCTTGTTCAAATTCCCGCTGTTAAGGAACTAGAATTGAGCACTTATCGGCTAATTTTTTGTTAAGGGGTTTCACAAGCGAAAGTCAACATTGTTAAACTAACAATCTGATAGATTTCAGGATTTGATGAAAGCTCTTGAACTTTACAGAAGCGGTGTGAATTAAATTTGGATATGAAGTTAAGCCACGTTTAATTCTTCTAGTCATAATGACCTTGATTGTATGCGAACACTTTGAGCTTTTTGTCACCAAATTCTGTATCGTTTTTGATGCAGCTGTGTGTGACTTCAGTTTCAGCATTGCCGTTTGACGCCATGTGGCTTCGTCGTAACAACTTCTATTCTTTGAACTACTATTCAGTTTTGTTTGATGCGACGCCTCATAGGTATTGCAACTGACTAGATAAGTGTGCTCATTTTGTTGCCATAGAAACGATGACATGGATTCAAAAAAGAAAAACTAAAATTAAAGATTAAGCCGGGGCCTACCGTTCGGCCGTTGTGTTTGCTCTCTACGTGTTCCCAGTATCGTTACAGATAAGCCTTTTACTGTAGCACTTTTCCACGCCGGAAATTAGAACAACATTTCAAAACGCAAGTTAACAAGGTCCATAGAATTTTAGTACTGGTAGAAGTAGAAATGTTTATAAGTGTGAAGCGATGGTGAAATGCTTTGACTAGATATGGCTAACAGATTTTCTATTGTATAATGCTCTCCTTGGAAATTCCCATTTTTAAGTAGATTTGTGGAGTGGATGGATCGCTTTCAGATAAAACGGTTGAGTAGTTTCTGCGTGACCTAGGCTTTTGTCGGCAAATAGACAATTTTGATCTTACTAGAAAGCGCGATAAGGTCGAATCTATTGTCTCTTTGACAGCATTTTGCATACACTCATATTTTTACAAAAAAAACTTGGGTTTGAACTTTAAGCAACTTAGCTTCTAGTTTTGTTTGGGCGCAAATTCAATAGATTACCTTGCAGAGTTTATTGACTTTTTAAAACACGAACCATTCTCCCAGCAAAAGAATTTGGATATTATTTTTAATAATTTTCCCATTTTCCTATAACATGAAATGTTTATTTACCCAAAGGTCGCTACGAGAACAAACTTTTGACCCGTTTCACGAAGTGCAACTTACCCATTAACCTCGGTTATGATGAAAAGTTCATGTTTGATCTTCTCGAAAGGTTAAACAGCGACGAACAAACAAAAGCAGTGACAACGCTTATCGTACATATAGCACACTTCTGTCCTCTGTCTCCCCAGTACGCCGGGAATGTTTGAGAGATAAGATGTATCAAAAGAGGACAGAAATAGTGGAAGGTACTTTGTTAAATATCAGCGGATAAACCTTTTTTATTGCATGTTATTTATATTTGTCATCGACATTAAGGCACAGACTTTAGAGTTATGAAAGTGTAAACACAGTTGCATACTTTGTGTTTTATTTAAAACATGGATAATAATATTGGAGTAGTTACGTACTCTATAAAAGTAGATTTGTGGTTTTAATTTAATTAGTTGTTACAGTTAGCTCGACCACAAGTAGTTGTTGGCTATGACTTCATTCTCTTACGTTACAAGACGAGATTTGTCTTTTACTTGGTCAAAGGCATAAAACCGGGCAAGACTGTATGTCCCTTGCATTGAAAGTTTAATAATCGTTAAGTCTACAACAAACTTCTCGTTTCTAATTTTTAATATTTTGTGATGAAAAATAGGCAGTGAATTTTTCTTTTTCAGCAAAGTGATTGATTAAGATAGATTGATATATTAACACTCTATCGAACTGACACAACGGCACAAATATGAAAGCATTTGTGTCGAAGATACGTCGGAGGCATCCTGAGAAGAACTACGAAGGAAGTGACCACAGCGCTTCAAGTTCAGCGTCGAGCACACCGAAGCTGCACAGCAAATTTCGTTCCGGAAAGTTTACGCTTTCACCATCGTCGAGTCACAGCAGGTACGTCACAACGTTGTTTACTCGAAGGTTTGTTTACTTTAGAATTTAGAGTACGGCGAAAGGATGAAGTATTTCAGCCATAAGCAAATATTTGACAAATTATGAGTCGCCTCACGTCCGAATATATTTGACAGGAAGGGTACATCGAGTCCAATACCAGCCACTCCGTCACCAGTCGTTCAGAAGAGGCTGCAAAAGAAGATGAACTTTCAACGCTCTTCTTCCTTCCCTACCAATATGGGGACCTCTTTTGCATCTTGCAACTCCTTGAATTCCACGAAATCCAAAGGGGATCTTTCATCACCACGATCATTGAAGTCAGTGGATGAAGAAGGGAACTCCATCGCTGATTCTTTAACATCCCTTTCCATCCAGAGCACGTCTCCCGTTGACTCGGTGATGTCGATTTCAATGACATCCCAACAGTTCAATCTCTCCTTAACAGAAGACCGCCTCAAGGAGGAACTGAAGAGCGCCTCAGCAGCAGGAGGACGCAGGTTTTCAACCGAATCCAGACAAAGCAAGAGATTGTCTTTGAGTTCCAGCCCATCAAATCTGAAGATGCAAAAATTTAAACTACGGTTTCCTTTCCGCCGCCGGAGTAAAGTCCCCGATCTTCCGAGGAGAGGTTCCAACGCTGAAGGAGCAGTTGCAAAACCAGAAGAAGCAACACATCAACGATCCATGAGTTTAAGTGTTGGTGATTTCAACGAAGCATCCGCCATCTTGGAGAAGTTTAAAGTAGAAAATGACGCCTTATCGCTGGAGGTAACCTTAATGATGCATTTATGAACCTAAATTTTTTATCTGTTGTTATGTTTTAGATTTGCCTTGATTTTAGATTGAAATAAAATTTGATACTTTGATCCATAACAAAGATATTCCACTTTTTAACAATAAAAATAAAGCCACATCTTTCTATCATTATATTCCCATGAATCATTTAAGTTTCTTGCTTGTTTTTTTGTCAATGATAATTATTTGTCAGTTGGTATAAAATTAATAAATTTATAACAAAAATGTTTTCATGACATGGCAGGTTAGGGGTAAAGCCGAGGAACTTCAGCTTTTAAACGCGACCTTGGACCAAGTGAACCAAAACTGGGAGAGTCAAGTACTGTCCCTTAGAAGGAACGTCGAGGTTGCTAACAAAAAGTACGAGCATCTGCGTAACCTGATCGCCGCGAAAGAAGCCGCTGCGTCCGAGGCAAATAACAAGTATGCAATTTAGTTTCTTGAACCCCAGTAGTCCTATGGAAACAACTGGGAATGTAAGCTATAACAGAATACTGAGTTAAGAAACTATTCAGGCTACTTGCGTGTAATTTTCAAATAAACCAGCATAACAGGGTAAAATGATTTTTAAAATAGTTTCGAATCTGTTTAGTAAATCTGGACTTCGACTACCTCTGTCCGACCCACCCGTGCAACGGCGTAATCACTCAGGTGATCACGGAGAAAATTCGAGCAAACAGTCGGGGTCTGAGTCACCAAAAGCGACAAACGTTGAGTCGCCGGTAAAAAGTCCTCCTTCGACTCACCGCAAAGGAGTTCGAGAAGAGAGAAAAAAGGTAAAATAAAAATAATTTATCGCTGATTTTTCTTTTAATGTTTAACTAAATGCGTATGACCCACCGGAAAGTTTTGAGGTATCAGATATTATAATGAAGTGTTATAACATGTAATTTATTCCAGAAAGATTCAAAGAAATAATTCGCTTTTTTGAATGGTGACGTGTTAACCAGCTCATGATTTATTTGACCTATGACTGACATACGCTGTACATAAAGATTACGAAGTACATTTTAACCTCTTAAAGACGGTAAAAGTTTATTTCAGCTTTTATGTTTTACGGTATAGGCGGCGACAGCAAGACCGTTTGATAAAACAGATGAGGTTAGAGAAAGATTATTGGCTGCCTTGTTAAGTAGCAGGTGCCTGTCACAATTACCACAAGAACAGCTGAACAGCATCGTGAATGTGATGAAATGCAAGCGGATAAACAAAGGTAAGTACTAACAAATAATAACTTATGTCTAAGATCATAATATTCTCCCAATTCTCAGGGAAGAGAAATCATAAGTTTTACTGAATTTATTATTTAATTATTATTTATTTAAATTTATTAAATTTATTAAATTAATAATTATTAAATATATTTAAAATTATTTAATTTATTTATTATTTAGAATTTTTATTTATTATTTATCTTATTTAAAGCCTGCAGTTAAACGGAGTCTTGCTTTTTTTGTACTCTGCATTTTGTGAAGAAAATCTTTGACTCCTCATCTTCTTATCTTCCAGGCGAGAGGTTGATGCAGGAAGGATCCATAGGACAGGCGTTTTATGTGCTGGATGACGGAGAGGGGGAATGCCGAATGTACAGGAGGAACCAAGAGTCCGCAACCTCCCAACTCTCCCAGAATGGGATCCTTGTTAAGCCGTGGACCGTTTTCGGCGATTCCGACGTTTTCTACCATACCAGGCGCGTATGGTCGTGCAAATGCGTTCGCCAGGGCCAGGTGAAGATGCGCTCGTAAATTACATAGTTATATAAGCCTGGTTTTATACCTGAATGGCGCCGCCGTGTCTTTGTCTACGTATCAGCAAATATGGTTAACTCGACCATTGCAAATGCTACCGGCGTTGAACCAACTGCGATTACTTTACCACAGTAGTGAAGAGTTGTAATTATCTATTTACACACGTAGGCTATAACAATAAAATAGGTTAATTTACTACAAAATTGAATATGGAACAACTTTTTTAGGTCTGGTATGTTACGAGGGAGGATTTTCGCTCAGCAGCCATGCACAAAAATTTGCAGACACGTAAAAAGGAAATCTCGGATTTCTTGAAGAAATTGCCGCATCTCAGCACTTTGAATCCCTCCAGGTTGCGAAAGTTGACGCAAATGTCCAGGGTAGGCTCTTGACTGCACGTGACACATCTAACCATTATTTAAAAATGCATTATAAATATAGAATTGTCACTAACCATTATTTAACCATTATTCATTATCCAACCATTATTTAAAAATACAATATAAGTATAGAATTGTTAATAACAGCTTTTGAAAATGCGTACTGGTAGGATTGCAAAAAAAATTGTTTAGCAGTTCTGTGACATTTTCAATGTTTAACGCAGATCGAGCAGTTTGGAGAAGGCGATTACGTCATAAGACAAGGAGATTACGCCGGCAAAGTATACGTCATTAAGGCGGGAGAAGTCCACGTCACCAAGTACGTTATACGTTACGTTACGAGTACTTAAGTTTCAAAAGGTGAAGCGCATCACTAAAAAATATATAAATTATCACAGGCAAATTGATGGTTTAGTGACACCTCAGAAAATCCTGACCCCAGGTCAGATATTTGGTGATGGTCTGGGCCCACGCTACGAATGCAACGTTGTTGCTATTGGAAACGAGGTATTATATACACATAGCGTTGATCGTGTGTAACGTTTGGCCTTTAAACTAAGCTCTGGAGGTGTACAGCTAAATTTGTAAGAAGTGTTCCATGCAATTTTACAATCAGTTACACTTTTTTGTTAAACCCGACGGTTTTTTATCAAAACTTACGTAATTATTTTCTCACAACAGACCGTTCAGTGCATTGCAATACCTCTCAAAGACTTCGACATCGTTCGGGAATGTATGACGTCACAGAAGGATGGTGTGACGTCGAAAAAGATACACGAAAATTTTGCATTACGTATTATGAAAGGCGACGGAGCCGATAGTGACATCACAACGAGCAATTCAAGCGGTTACGCAAGCGATGGAAATTCCCCAAGGGTTACGAGACGGAAATATAGCGGGCATTACGAGGTTTTCTCCAAAATAGCGAGGTGCATCTCAAATCTATTCGTGCGATTTTTCAAGTGAATTTTTCTGTCTTCAAAATTTAAATTTGTTGTTTAAATGTCGTGTATTTTGTCCAGTAATGCGGATATATAGTTGCAATAACCGCCGCGTTTTCGAAACAAATTTTGGCCGAATTCAAATAAGAAATTTCTCGCAGAGATCTTAAAGACAAGGAAAGATCAGATTTCAGTTACATCGCAACTATCGGTAATGGCGCTTTCGGTTCTGTCGATCTTGTCGCTTCCAACAACAATGATGACGATGTCTACGCAATGAAGGTGATTTTTACATCATAATTTTGTTTTCAACCTTCATAGATTAAAATAAAAGGTTCAAAGGTACCTAAAATTAGTTTAAGGGACAGAAATAAAACTTGGTAATTTTACAGAAAATTTCGAAAGAAGAAATTCAGTCTTACGACCAGCAACGAAACGTCGTAAACGAGAAAAAAATTCAAATAAAAACGTCACAAGATTGTCCTTTTATTACGTCACTATACACAACTTTCCGAGACAATCGGTGAGTGAAAAATAAGTCATAAACTTTAAAAATACTTCCACCTCGTTATGTAAATTATTGCCGGACTCGCATATTTATCTAACGGGAAAATGAGAAACATGTTCCCGGAAAAAGTTTGTTTTTTTCTGGAAGGGGCTGTTCGATATTTACAACGCTTTAAAATAAGCTGCAGTAAAATCCACACGCATTCCATTAACGATATTCACCCGGTGTTGTTGTTTTGATAAATAAACTTGGTAGAAGCTCGCACGCACGGAGCAATGTGAGCAAATAGTTTGATTTTATTAAAACAAAAACAGATTTTTAAAACGTAAAATTTCTTTCTAACGTTCTCACCAACACGCTGCAGTAAGAACAAACTATTGCGAAACTGACATGTAGGAGCGAGAATTACATTTGTTCGAAAAGGCAAATTGTAAACAATGGAATTCTCAGGAACGTGTACTTGATTCTAGCGATTTCAGCAAAACTTCTGACAGTTGCGTCACGTGACGAAACTCAACTTTCTAACGACGTTCTTAGCTTTGTGACATAATAGGAAGAATAACTTTCACCAGCTGTCAAGAGCAAATAAAAAGTTTCTTAAAAAATATCCAAAATGTAATCACTAAATCTAAAATTAAAATCTTCCAGCACGGAATACAAAGTTCACAGACTTCAGCGCTTTCAATTTTTTTACATGTAAACTTGTACGTGAGCATCCTGGTGCATATTGCAACGGCGTGACGTAGTAATGTCAACATGGGCTATTTTGCTTTCACGGCGTCCTACCCAGGTGTGAGCAAAAGGATTAAAATTTAAAGTCAAACAACGTAGCGGTAATAAAATTTCACAACCTTCTAGCCTGGTATACGATCGATTTTCCAAAGCCTGTCATTATGTCATCACAGATCCTTTTTCGTGTTTATTTTTGATTCACTTTACTCTATATTTAGTCTGTTTTCACCCCCCACAACTGTTTAAAAGGGTCTAAATAAAGCACGGTGTTTTTTGCAGCTTCGATTACTTTGTGATGGAATACTGCCCCGGTGGCGAGCTCTTCTCATTGTTGAGCAAAGTTCGATTTTTTGACGATGACACTGCCAGATTTTACGCCGCCTGTGTCGTAGAAGCGCTAACATACCTCCACGCAAAACATATTGTTTACAGAGATTTGAAGGTAAGTTTGCTCATCGTTAAATTTGTCACCTGAAATAGATGAATTTTTTAACATCGCAAGTAAATGTTGTAAATTATTCTGTAAACCGGCAAATTTACGGTAAAATGAGAGCAAAGTCGTAATTAGTTGTTGTTGTAGAAACACTACACCCTGTTTTTCGCACAAAATACTCATATTTTATCCACGTTGGCACCCTTAATTGCAATAACATGACTCAACCGAAAGCTATTCCTATAGGTATGATAGGATATGGTTAAAACGACTGCTTTTATTTTTTGGTCAACAGCCGGAAAACATTGTCATAGACAAGAACGGATATTGCAAGCTGACTGATTTTGGTTTCGCCAAGCAGCTCTCGGCAAAATCGACTTTCAGAACTTATACCTACTGTGGTACCGCGGAATATATGGCACCGGAAACAATAATGTACAGCGGTATGTAGTGTTTATACTATTATACACAGCGCACAAGTAATTAGTGCTGTACTTATACAAGATAGTCGGACGTTTGTTCTTTTCAAGTTATTTTGCTGTGAAAGAGGCTTTTGCTTTTGTTTTGGTTGTCAGAACCTTGTGTAATGTTTTGGAATTTTTTTATACAGGTCACACTGTCTCTGTGGATCTCTGGTCCTTGGGAGTTTTCATTTTCGAGATAGTTGTGGGGAAGGCCCCGTTTCGAAACAAGGACAGGGACGACCTGGCAGAGGCAATCCTGCAAGGCATCACAGGACCGCTGGATGTAAGTTTTCAGAAAAAAAAGAAATATTTTAATAGAAATTGATTTTAAGGCAATTTTATTGAAATAACCTTGCTGAGGTAATAGCTCGAGAAGTGGCAAATCATTCAACCAGCCTTAAGCTAATCAAAACAACATTGTCTTCTGCAGGCAGCAAAGTCGGTCAACCGCATAAGCGAGCAGGCGGCGTCCATTGTCAATGACTTATGTCAACTGCGGCCAGGAGATAGACTCGGGTCATCCAGAAACGGTTTAACTGACGTCACAAGGCATCCTTGGTTTGATCGTTTCGATTGGATTTCTCTGCGCAAAAGGTAAATATCGGCCTGTTTATATTGTATGTGTAGCGAAAGCAATATTTGAATATGACTTCGGCGAAACTAAACCACAAATTACTTTTCCATGGTTATTATAGTTATAGGCATGTGCGCAAGAGAATTACACAGCTTAACGCGTTAAAAGTAAAATTTATTACTGCGCGTAGGCGTACTTTCAATTGTCTGTGGCACCATGTCACGTAATTAAAGTAATAAATTTAAATTTATGAGAAGAGACGAAGAATAAGGTAACCGATTATTCTCCTAACACCTATGTTATTTGTATTATGTAGGACGTTGACCCCGCCATGGCGCCCGAAACTGAACAGTCCTTCAGACCTGCGCTATTTCGACACAGCAAGAAGGGCGCGTCAAGGAGAATACGAATTTTCAGGCTGGGACGAAAATTTTTAAGTGTGACATCTCAGAGACAAAAGTTAACAATTTTGCGCCAAAACAGTTTCCTTTTAAAGTTGGACTTTACCTACTTTACCTTTTGGCTTTGAATGTTGAACTGAGCATATTTACTGAAAGACAGAATAATGCACTTTAATCTGCCAGTATATGTATTTTCAGTGTCTTCAAACTCTACAAAAACTTCATCGCTCTTTGTGACCTAAGTTGTACATTAAATACACTTTTCGTGTGATTACATTGTAAAAAGTTTTTGATTTTAATGAAATTATGAAAAAGTTCCAACAATATTATCAACGCCAATCAAATTTTAATCTTTGTCGATGACGTCTACAATTACTGTTGCATAATGCTTTGGTGACCATGTTAATCGAAGTTGTATTATGTATTTTGTTTCTTTTTTCCAAACTATGCACTTTCTGTGCCTTAGATTTCTTTATTTTTTCATGCTGCATATTTATTAGCTTTATGCTTATGGATAAAGCTTCTGTACTATTTAAAACAAAATAAAAATACAAGAAAATAAAGACACAGAGCAAACTTAGGTTTGTTAACTGTCAAAAAAGTTAACTTTAAAAATGATGCTACAGGACAGTTAAGTTGTCTATAAGTTTATTTTTTACATCCAGTGTGTTATGAAACAATTGCATCAGCTTAATCACAGCAATTGCAAGCAGCTGGCATCTTTTGGTGGCAATGTATAAAATAAGATTCAGCCTGCTTTGTTAAGTTGTTCCTGATCCTTCAGTGCAACAAACTTAAATTCAGTTTTATTGATAGACAGTAGCCTATGTGCTAAAGCACAGGCATTACTTGATGTATAGAGACGTCTCCGAAACGCCTATGTGCCCTTTCATATTTAAACGACGGTTCGATGACTCATACAAAAACAAACTGGAAACAATAAAAACCACACATTATCGTTTTTAGCAAATGAACCTGATGTCCTGCCGTCACATAGAGGTCAAAATGGCGAACGCTACATGAAACTCAAACAGAGATGCGCTTCTGCAACTTGCAATATATCGAAATTCCAAATTTTTCAATGAAAGCAAGGGCAATGGCCCAACAGTGTTACCCTTAGCAGTAAGCACGTAGCGCTTTTATGATTAACTACGCAGTCTTTGTTGATACACGGCCTCTTCAAGCATTTACAACAGGTTTTATTTTTCCAGCAGGTTTTTTGATGACTCGACTCGAGTCAAAAGTTCTAAATGGCTCGACTTGACTCGAGTTACGCCACATATTATGACGATTGTGAGGGCTAAAAAGAACAATTTATGAAACAAAAACGGAGCTTTTTCAAAAAAATTACAACTCTTTGTAAAAAGTATCAACCAGACAAATTTTTAGACAGTTATGACCTTATGGCGTTGGTACAAAATAGTTTTTACGTTGAAAGTTATTGACTTGACTTGACTCGAGTCACAACTCAAAATGAATCGACTTGGCTCGAGTCAGAAAAAAATGACTTGGTTACAACCCTGGGGATTTTATTTCTGTTTATTGAAAAACCATTTGTAGAATGTACTGTTTGATGTCTATGTATAAAGCTAGTGAATAATATTGGGACTTCACCTACATGGAACTGTTGATCTTTGATACAGTCATGGTAGGCTATAGGCTAACCCAGTGGTTCTCAAAGTTTTTTCCTGATTCCTCCCTTACCAACCCAAACACCGTCAATTCCTCCCCCCAAAAAAATCACAAAAAATAATTGCCAAAATTTTACACTACCTGAATATTATCCCTGGATGATGTCTTTTGAGGATTTATCTCAAGAATAAAATTAAAAATTGCAAAAGAACGCTCTTACAAAATAACCAAACAAATTTACAAACAAATCGTTGTTCATTGTTAGTGAGAACCGTGAGCCTCATGTTTAGAAGTTAATAAAGAAAATCGAGGAGAAAAGCGCGTGAGTTAAAAAATTAAGGTTTTTTTCATCTTCAGTTTTTCCTCCCCAATTCCTCCCTGGAGCAAATTTCCTCCCTGGAATTAAAAATTCCTCCTTTAGTGAGCCAAGTGGCCCGGTTTGAGAAGCACTGGGCTAACCGGTACTGAAACATAGTATTGTCCAGTTTATCTCGCGATTATGCGTTTGATTATACTCGCACTTGGCCTTGCCAGGTGGCCTAAGAATCGAACAAAAAATTATTTTCTGTCCTAGCTTCACTTGCCTTGTCCGACGGTTAGAAAATCTTTAAAATACTAAGATTTTTTCCTATTTTCGTCGAATTTCGTTTGGTCTCTTTTTGCTAGCCTATAACAATATAATAATAGAAATTGACCTAATACTTTCCGAATTCCAAAATGTGTATGCTTCTCGGTAAGTTTAACTTAAAATATGATATTAGGTTATAGGCCTATATGGTTTTCTCGCAGAACGTTTAGGGACACTTTACACATTGCAGGCTACTGAGAAGTGCGTTGGTAATAAACAGAGAGAAAACAAATCCGGTTAGAAACATTACACGGGTACAGCCTGAAAATAAATGGTTCACTGTTTTCTGGGACAGTTGGAATTGGCCAGCGTTAGGCTAGTTGAAACAATTAGCCTAGTCTTTGTGATGCTTAAAACGGGACTTTTTGCTCTCATTTAACGGACTCAACGTCAACAAAGCTACTGCATCAACCGCATGTACGATTGCGTAAATAATTTAGTGACTTTCTGACGTTGTAGTTTACCGTCCCATGATGGAAAGTTTGGCATCCGCACGAGTGGCATCATCAACGTGGGCTGCTTTCTGTTTTATCTTGACGCCGATTTATAATAAATAAAGAAATACTGGTTACTTACAAACAGATTTATAATTGGCAAACAAAGAATTGAGGCTTGAGTGCACACCATCACATCAAAATTTACGTCTTTGCACGCAGGAGTTCTTGTCGAAAACTGCCATACTTTCCAGTCAGAGTACAGTTGCACGAAGCGTTTGTAAACCTGCATAAGGTGCAGTCTAACAATAGACCTAGCATGCTGTATCATTTTTCTTGGTTGTGTATATTTTGACCTAGACCTCGATACCCAGAGTTGGGTTGGAGTGCATGCGCTGCCCACTCGCCCAGACTTTATTTCTTGCTGCACACTCAACAAAAAATTTAAATGCAATTTTGATGCACTTGACGTTATGTATATATATATATAAATATATGCTTTAATTTTGAGACCACATAAATGAGAGTGACTATTCGATCAAAGGTATGAGTAGGTCATTGTTGTTCAAGATAGGTGGTTAGCTTAGGACAGGCATGTGCAACCTTTTTCACTGGAGGGCCAAATACAAAATTTTGAATGACAGCGCGGGCCACATGATTTTTTCAGAAAAAATTAGTATCATAAAACGACTTTCCTATGCAGTTTATGTAGTTAAGAAATAGATTTAATGCAGTCCACGACACACTTGTGCGACAGTTTATTGAAAAACTGTGAATAATTGTCGATGGAAGATGAGGAAACTAAATTCAGTCAAGCGTATTTAATCACAGATTAATGTGATTTTTGCTGTTGCACATCTTTGCAAACTTTTGGAATATTTGCTTTCACAGAGCTACAAGCAACTCTAAGTTGACTTTTCAAATGTTGGTCCGATAGTTGGCCTCTTTGCTTTCCTTTGCAATATTTCATCTTAGAGAAAACTTGCTAGCAGCAATATGTGCTTCCAAAAAGCGAAATGGTTTTCAAGGCATGTTCGACAAGATTCTGATGCTTCCCCCTAACATAGTTTTTATAAAAGTTCACCAAATCGTTTTCATCAAAAGCTCTTTTCATGTTATTGTCTGACTGCAAATCAATCAGTTCAAGTTGAAGTTGATCAGGGCTTTGATCTACAGCTGTGTTAAATGGGTTTGAAAATATATTAAAATCACTTTCAAGTCGAAAATCCAAGAAGCGAGCATCAAAGGCAGCAGACAATTTTTCTATCATAGAGCCATATTTTTGGTAATTGATATATTGTCCTTCATCATGTTGCATTTTCAAACATGGAAAGTGTGTAAGCACAGAGTTGCTAAATTGACCTTTAAAAAGAACCAGTTTCCTCTGGAATGATGTAATGTGCTCAAACATTTTATTTGCCAGTTGATTCCTTCCTTGTAGTTGTCCATTTAATTGTGCTAGATGTTGCGTTACATCGGAAAGGAATGCCTTTTTTAAATTATAACTTTTTATCAACTGTAAAAGTGTCGAAATTAACACCTGCAACCAAAAATAACATAAGTAAAAGAACTAGCAAATGATGCCAACTACTTAAGCTAAAACAAAATCCAACAGTAGACTATCTATGTAGCACCAACAACTCCATCAAGTCACAACTACGGTACTGTACAATGCCACACAGCTTTTTCAAAGTGCTAATCTCGCATTGCGAAATTATGCAATGCAGCATTCTTGCATCACAAAGCGCAATATTTCTGTACACAGCGTGCAAAAATTTCCATTGCTTTGATGTAAACTGCATCAAATAGTGATGGCTAGTATGAACTTCTAACATTTTGCTGAGCACCACGCGGGCCGCAGTGCGGCCCGCGGGCCACTGGTTGCACATGTCTGGCTTAGGAGAATGAGAAGCAAAATTTCATTTTAGCTATTTAGGGTTTTATTAATGTTGGATTTATATTAGAAGATATAGGTTAGGTTTAAGTTACTATGTTATAGCATTTAAGCTAGGTTAACAAGAAACTGTAAAAAATATCATTTGATTTTTTCCACTGAAATAGTGGCATCTCACAAAAATAGCCATTTAATAGTTTAAATTTATCTACACATAAGATATTATATTCAGGCGAATTCATCAGCTATTTTTAAGGGAACTGTTCTTTTTTTTGAATTACTTTGGACTAAACTTGAAATAAAGCTGTTATCATAACAACGATAAACTTAGTATATGAAATACAGACCAGCACAAAAGCTATACTGTGTTGTGAACATGCCTACACTGCATTTTTTCTCCATAATAAGACCAGAATAAATTAAAATATTTATTAAACAATTGTAAACATTCAGTACCATGTCATTCAGTCTTTAGACTATAAGCCATTTGATAAAGTTAAAAATGCACCTGCATGCCCAATGCCACAAAGTTTTAAAGTTGTCAAGATTTTGCTGCGTTGTGCAAACACAAAGGTTCTTTTTTCGTAAAGTTATAAATGCATTGAATGAACACATCAACGAGAAGACACAAGAACATCGAGAATCTTTTCAGAATTGGTCAGAGTTTCAAAATCGAGGTTTCAAGAGACCCGAATACATGCGCTCATGGGTCATTGAAGAATATGGATCTCCACAGGATGTTTTGAAGATGGAAAACCTGAACACACCAAATACTAAAATAACATCGAACATTGACGCTAGAAGATCTTACTTGTATCAGGCCGTCAATCATCCAAATGACGTTCTCGTGAAGGTCCATTGTGCAAGCATCAATCCAATTGATGTTCGCATATGTGAAGGTTATGGGCGGCGTTTGTTTAACTTCCAGCGTGATGTTTTGTTCAACACGATTGGAGGCTTGCTCAGGCCATTTAAAAGTGTTCAGGAACGTTTTGTTGAAAGGGAATTTCCCCTTGTGCTAGGCAGAGATTTTTCAGGTACTGTAGTGGATGTGGGAACCAGGGTTGCGGATTTACAGCCCGGTGACGAAGTTTATGGTGCACCAAGTTTATTTAAGTTTGGAACGCTGGCTGATTACGTTTGCGTTGACCTAAATGAAGTTGCTCAAAAGCCAGCCACATGTAGCCACATTGAAGCGGCCTCCATTCCTTATGTTGGACTTACAGTTGTATCTGCTCTACGCAATATAGTAGTTAAAGGCAAAAGCCCAAAAAACGCTTTGGTATTAGGTGGCTCAGGCGGCATAGGAACATTTGCTATACAGTACTTGCAATCTTATGGTTACTCTGTGACAACTACATGCTCAACGGAAGGAATAGCGATCTGTAATCGTCTTGGGGCTGATTGTATAGACTACAAAACGCAAGACGTTGACAAAGCCGTGCTGGAAGGTGATAAATTCAGCGTCGTTTTTGACCCAATTGGTGCTGCATCACCAGAGTGGGCTGGTCAATGTCTTGTTAATTGTGGAAGTTACGTTTCATTACGAAGTCCCATAGTTGAATTATCGGATAAGTACGGGCCCCTTTTTGGCTTTTCAGCGTCCATGTCAACACTTGTGAAGAAGAAATTGCAAAATACAAGTATTAACGTTGATTGGGCGTTTTTCAAGCCGGATCGACCAGCTTTGCTGGAGGTTGCGAGAATTATCGATGGAGGCTTAATAAAGCCAGTTGTACACCCGAGTAATATCTATCAGTTTGAAGACACTCCGAAAGCATTTAAAAAAGTGGAAGAGGGACATACTAAAGGAAAAGTTGTTGTAAATGTTTCTGGTTTACCTGAAGCTGTACAAAAGCCCAATGTTGAAAAAATTTTTCATTTGTAGTTTATATAACATATTTTCGTGTTGTTGTGAGTCTAATATTGCCATTAATAATATTTTTATGGCTTTCCCCATTTAAGTCATTCAGTAATTTAGTGATTTTAAAATTTAAATGCTTGATTTGACTTGTACCTATTTCTAACAGAAGTACATACGTATGTGTTTTCACTTTACTATGTTGTTGTTAACCATAATGCTCACTTTTAAGCAAGCATGCTCAATTGTTTATTAACTGTTTACCTGCTAAGGGCATTGTGGACAAGGCAAGGCCATCAATACCATGAGGAATTATAACGATGACATTTGTCAATATTTAGATGAATTCATTGAACTTTCTGAAGTGTTTAAACGTTACTTCTATTTACTCCTGTTTTTTTTGGAAATCAAATCGACAAAAAGTTCTACAGATTTTTAAAACTGAAATTTTCACCAGTTCCTCTCGCAATCTCTCAACTTTTTCTCAGCTATTTGACGGCTTTGACAAGAACGTAACTGAAACTTTACAACAGAGGAAGTTTTTAAAGCCAGTTGAAGATGCCCAAGGAAAATTTGGTTACGATCGCGGCATTTTAAGCAAAGAAATAATTAGTAATTGGAGATCGGAATGGTGGAGATATGTCATATTAGGAAACAAATTTGTCATAAATGTTGCGTTGGAGGAATTTATTGAAGCGTAAGTCTTTAGCTATGTGAAATGTTAGTATTATCCTTCAAGTACCAAATGGGTATAATTTTAGCGCTAAAGTTTGAAGTTGTGAATGGTGATGCGTGCCGAGCAAACCAATGTTTGCTACTGCAAATGACAACAGCTAAGGGTTTGCTCGTGGGTGTCACTGTAGATGTATCTTACAATACAAATTCTAACAAGTACTGGCACCTCCGTAAATCAGAAAGTTTTTGGGTGGTTGTTATAAGTTCCAAACTTATAAATGAAACAATTTATCGCAGCAATTAATGTTGACATTTTAGAGTAAAAGAAGATGAAGACATTTGGGAGAAACTCATTATAAAACATCTAATGAAATCAATTCAAAAACAAACACCCAAGCTTCCATTGTGTGTCGCTGCCAACGTGGTATCTCATCCAAAGGAAAAATACCAAAAGTAACTGCAATAGCTTTGCCTAGATATTGTGGTAACTGATATTACAATTAGAGCTGAACAATTGCGTTTTGTGCAACTGGTAACAATATTACTTTGCCAGTGACCTGCTGTTGTTGGCGATTCTTGTTGAAAAACGACATGAAAAATTAGATTTTGATAGTTGGAATTCGAATAGTATCAGATGGATGAAAAAGGTAGCATTTACCATAGTGAACTCATTGACATCGAATTTGTACAATGTACAGTACGTATTGTAATTATTACAATCTATGATGTAAAGAAGTTTTTGTGTTATTAACATAAATTGAGAATGATGTAGGCCTGTTGTTTTTCTTGTAAGACAAATGTGATGTTTTTCAGTATATGCAAAAACCTGCAAAGATTGTAACAAAAAGTGTTGAGAATTCTGACACCAATAGCCATAAGAAGAATGACATTGTTTATAATTACAACAATTCCTTGCTGTTGCTTCAGGAATCTACTCTTTTGAGCTCAGACTTTCTTCGCACTATGCAGAATTGGGTAAGGAACATTTTTATCATGTTGTTTTGTCAAGTTCATTATAGTTGCTGATTGTTAACCTACTATCTCTGCTGCATTGTGTTATTACTAACTTAGTACGTTTTAAGCTCATGAGTTTTTGCCACTTTGTCCTGTGCTTTGATTTCTGCTTTCATTTAAGTTTTCGTCTTCTTTTTCTGTTATAATCAGTTAGCACTGCACTTTTGACTCGGACTCACAGTCGATAACGAAAAACAAAATATATGCATACAAAATATTTTTGTATGTTTAGCTGTTATCGGTGTTGCATCAAATTAAAACAATTAACATTGGTAATTAACACAATTAGCAGTATTGTTGCACACTTTAGATTTTATTGTTAATATAAGGAAGTTTTATTTTCCTAATTTTTTTTTTAGTTTTTTTAATAATTTATTATTCTTTTTGTATCTGTTTTCAGAATGAAGTTGAAACAACATTAAAGACGCAGCCATCAATGATTGTCATCAAACATAATTTACAGAATCTTTTAGCAGCAACGCTGGCTGACGGCTACCATACAATCAGGTCAGGTTTTAAGGGATTGCATTTTCATGTTGTTACTATATAGTATACAGTTGATGTATTCCATCACAATATGCAGTATAAGTACATATTATGTATGCAATAGATTCATGACTATGACTAAATCAATGTTATCACTGGTATGTACTGTATATATAAGTATATTATAATATAAATAGTGTAAGTATTTATACTTATATATACATTGAAAGTCTTTGATTCATAAATTCAGTCAAGACATTGACTTCTTCATTTCCATTTCTTTTCAGTTTTCCTAATTACTTCAACAGACAGCTGCGAATCCATCCATACTTGGCACCGGTAAAGGCGGCTGTGTACATTAAAGGTGAATCTAACGACCAATTAAAAGAGGTTTGTTCGGCTTTAAATGAATTGGTGTTTGGGAAAAATGTAATTGTTAAAAAGTTGATGCTTCACACAATTTGGCCAATTTGTAATTTTTTACATTTGTGTAACATGGCAGATTTTTCATGTTTACCAGCAATTTGGAATTCTTTTGAATTTTTGTAAACTTTTTCTAATTATCAGCTTTCCAAAGAACTTTGCTCACTGATTCGTTCAATGAATGCGACGTGTTGGAACGCAAACGAGTTGAATCTCAACTACAGTGATGCAGATGAAAGTGCTGTCGTACATGGGATTGTTATTTCACAAGAAACCCTTGAAACCGGTCTTCTTCATATCAGAAATAGGGATACCAGCCTTAAGGTAATTGCATTAAATTGACATAACGTTCACAATGTGTGATACACTGTGTCGTTCTTCATATTTTTATGAAATATATTAGTGTAGTAACTTCTGTTTTGTTTGTATTTTACTTGCAGTATTGTAAGTTGTATTTTAAATTCTGTTAAAAATTTGACTTGTTTTTCATTTTGTCTATTCAGGTTGAAGCCCACATAACTGAGTTGGAAGAGAAATTATTCAAGTATCTTGAACCAACGTGAAAGGAATGATACACAAGATACACAAGTCTGTCAAAATAAAGGAGAGACTGTTTTCCTGCTTCAGTTATAATATGTCGATGGAACATTGCCAAACTTCATCACCGCCATTGGGCTTTGTCCAGAATTACAACATTTCAGAAAGTTTTGTTCATCGTTTAAGATTCCTTTAATAAGTGCTCGTTTTTACTTTTATCTTGTTTGTTATTCAAAATACCCGAAGCAAATACAAAATAAAAGGATATTTCAGAATGTAATGTAACGGGCATGTGCAATAAAGTGGCTGATTTACCACTTCACATGTAAAAAGTTTTGGTTTTATAATTTGGTCTTGAATATGGGTATTTTCTGATTAAATCTTTTTTTTGTATTTTTTACGTTTTGAAATGAAATTTCTGTTAAAAGTTTTGGCAACACAAAGTTTTGCTTTTCTGCCTGATGTTTATAAGTTTTTCACTCTTCTTTTCTAATAAAATTCGCAAATAACACGTAGTGTATTACGTTGTATTGTGCCAACTCCAATGTGCGGTCGTATTACTTAAAAGAATATTTGTTGATCTTACTCCGTGGGTAAACGTATTCGCTAGACCGCTTTCTTGAGCTAATTGAGCATCAGAGTACGTTAGCGAAGCCAACAGTGTTACGGTCGTTTTATTAGAGATTCACTAAAAACCGAAATACTGCTTTTAAAATTATACTATGGGTATATACTACTATGTACAACACAACATACATTCCAAAGATATGCTTCAATATCACGGCAAAAATATGCTGGTCAAACAACGCATTGTGCGTTGTGGTAACAAGTTTACGTAATCTGGAAGTAATTGAAACGGGACTCGCATTTAAACATTATTATGACATACATAGCATTTATCAAGGACTAAAATATATTATGTCGTTTGATGGCAAGACACAAAAAATAGCAGACAATAAGCACCACACCATAAGCAGACAAGATGACTCAAAAAATAGCAAAACGAAAACTACTGTTTTGGCAAAAGGAAATTCTTCAACTACCAAAATAATTAGAAAGAAATACTGCTGTAAAATGGCTAGCAAACAGTTAGACGTCACTTGATGCACTTGTTGGTCAAATCGAACGCGTGTGCATCACCAATTGTTATATGCTTGTTGTGCTCTTAGTCACTTTATTAACTCTGCATTCAATGTCATTCAACTAAATTTCGTCCAAACAAGACAAAATTTGAAAGAACTAAGTGTGGAGTTTTTAACTGAGATGTTACGGTTTGCCGAAGAAGTTTGTTGTGATTCAGGAATACGCTCCTTGTTTAAATGAGAAATTGCCTTGCGGGATTCTTCGGAGCAACATCGTCGATGAGGTCGATCAGTCAAGAAGTCATCGTCAATTCTCTTGAGTTTGATAGTCGGACAAACCGACTAAAAACATTCCTGAATTTTAATTGTTTTTATATGTACTTGATGGCAATGAGAAGGAGCCAGTTAGTGAAACATCAGCAAAGTAGATTTCATCTCTTTCATTATGTAGTGAAAGTAATAAAAAAAGATAACTTGAAAAATCACACTTGCGGCTTTCCAAATTTTACACAAGAATTTGTAAAACTTCATAATTTTCAGTTTTGTTGGATTGCAATAAAGTATGAATAGATTAACGGTCTTGTTCTTAAAGGTTGATCTAAGTATTTTGGATGTTTGTGTTTGAAGTAGGCTATGTTGGACAGAATGTTGAAGCTTTCTATTGTTTAAATGGATAAATTATTGCTTAAATTCTAAGTTACCCATTTCAATCAAATCATAACTTTATTTATTATTAAGAAGTTACTGTAATTGTCGTGACAGGCAGGTTGCTTGATTTATTATTACTTAAAAGTTTTTCGAACGCATTTCAGACTGCATGCGTCGAATGCAGTAGCTTCTAGCTTAAATATAAATATCCTCAAAATTTTCGAACGCATTTCAGTTGGCAGCTGACATCGAATGCAACTGCACCGACTCACAATTTTATTGACGTAATTAAAGGCAAAAATGGTATGATTGGTGATGAAAAACGCGTTTGCTTTGGTCAAAAAGCGCCAAATGATGTTAAAGCAGATTTTGATTTTTTGACCGATGGAGAATTTCGTGCTTACAGAAAACAATTGTTGTTTTGTACGATAGAGTCATCTTGTTATTTTTGTATTCGTGCTTTGAAAGAAAAAGAAAATTATTCTCAGTTTACAAAATCCTGGACCGCTGGAAATAATTGTTACTTTTTGCAAATGCAATTCACAGGCATTATTTTTATAGAATATAAACAGAACAGTTTGTAAATATCATCTAAGCTCTACCAGCTATTAGTGATTCTCAGTTCTTTTTCTTATCAAATTCTTTGTTTAAAGATATAATTTTTTTAAGCTGTTTAAATAATTTTTTTTGGTTCAAATCAAGTTGATTTTGAATTAAGTAAGTTTAAATTTGAAGAAATGACTGATCGCTCTGAAGAAGAGGCAACAGAATTGAGAGAAAGAGGCAACAGTCCTCCGCTGGAGGTCAGCGAAACGCAAACTGAAATTCCTTTCCTCCGTGAAGAAATTCAGGAACAAACAAACGAAGTAAGTTATAATTAGGCAACATTTATACTGTACATTTAGATGGTTTTTCAATTGCTGATCGATATTGTTGCTTTACGTAATTGATCTATTACATTGGGATAGCCGCTCTCTGTTGTACAAACGAAATTGAACGATGCTGTTTTGAAATATGAACTATACGCGGAGGAAGCAGAAAAACACATCAAAAATATAGAAGTTTACAAGTAAGTTATGACATTTAGCACCGCCAAAACATAAGCATTTGTAGTCTCACCAATGAAGATAGTAAATTTACAATGTACTTTGTATGTTGCAAGCGCCCGTCTTTTAGCAGTTAAGTATTTTACAAAATGTTTTCACTACATTTGCTTTATGAAGTATTCTTTATTGGTTGCATTAACTTCGAGAACTTACGCTTGCGTTTTACAGAATGAAGTTCAACAAGCAACAACTTGAGGAGTTTAAGACTGTAGTTGAGCAAACGTCTGCACAAATGGCTATGCTGAAAAAGTTCGATTTTACGTTAAACCGTTTCCAAGATGAACTTGATGCAAGAGAAGAAAGGTACATTTTAATAGTGTTTGGGTCATTTGGTTTCCTTTACTGTACAGTAGATATTATTATTTTTCTGTCTTACATTAACAACAGTTATACTTTGGCTCAATTATATTACCCAAATTGTTTATATGCTTACGGTAATATCCAATTAAAAACGACATTTTTTTACCATTGGCAACTTCTACTTTATATGTACAAACGGTGTGTCTGACTGGTTTTTAACTTAATACGCTGTATTTTATCAAAACCACATGAATTACATATTTGTTCTTAATTTATTCAATTGCCTAGTGGCAGAGATAGAATGTTAGTTGAAACACATAAACGAAAGGTCAATGAGCTTAGAGACAACTTGCACATCAAGCAGCAATCGCTGGAGCAACTGCTGGACGAAGTGGACGCCAAGTTTAAGTTTTATCTGGAAGGACGTAAAATATTGAAGGAAGGTGAGTCTACTTTGTTCTACTAATTGTCTCGCAGAGTTGAAATGCTGGACTGAACATTTGTGTAAGATTCAGAATAAAAATATAACATTCAAATTTGTCTCTTGCTGCTTTAATTCATGTCGAGTTTTATTTTCTTCAGAAACAACCGCTTTATTAGAGTATTGAGCATAATTGTTGTATGACGACTTATGCTGAGATAACTTATGTTATATCATGTTATATTATGTTATATAACTTATGATATAGCTGTTGATTTAATGTTTGCTTGCCAATGGTTATTGTACGTAAGAGAACTTGAGGTACTGTACATTCAAAATTTAATGAGCAAGAATATATATTCGTTAGCATCATTTTGATGTCAAAGTCATAATTACATGAACTGTTCTAACAGCAAGGTCCCAAGGTTTTGGATCAGGTGGATCGAGTGGATCGACGTCATAAAGATTAGAGAGCTAGTGATCATCACCATCATGCTATTAGTCAACGACATCCATTGTAGCATTATTTTATGACACTATAGTTTACTCCTTTGAAATATTTCTTTGTTGTTGTTGAGTTTTGAGATTTGAAATCTTGCGTTAGCGGCACTCATGTCATAAATATCTTTTTTAATCGTTAGAACGCACAGTAAACTATTGGTGCTAACGGTGCTCTGATTTTAAACATCTTTCAATGGCTCAGAAAGAAAAGATCACAGCCACCTGTATGTCGAGGCAATGTCCATTTTATTAACTTGGATTTTTATCTTTTTTATGAACTTTTTTTGGGTTTTTGAGAAAATATTACCGATTTAACTGTTTGTTAAACGTGAAATGTGTATTATACGTCGTGTTTGAAGAGCAATACTATTTTTGAAAAATAAATTTTATTAATGAAACTACAGAGTCGATGCTTTCATTCCGAAAATTTTTTACTGATATTGCTTGATAGTTCCCAATGGGTATTACCCATTCGGTGATTTAATTTTAAACTTTTTCCAAATATGGTCAGATAATAATTAATCAAATTCTTACAGCAATCTCATACGAGTGACCATATCAGTGACCGGGCT
This sequence comes from Clavelina lepadiformis, assembly GCF_947623445.1. Lineage (NCBI taxonomy): Eukaryota > Metazoa > Chordata > Ascidiacea > Aplousobranchia > Clavelinidae > Clavelina > Clavelina lepadiformis. Next base: position 12,454,917 of record NC_135248.1, on the reverse strand, counting down.
ATTCCTGCCTTCACAGTCCCGTTCAAGCTGAAAGTGGTGGTAGGGTTTCGGCAGGTAAACTCACAAAGAGTGACTTGAGAGTCAGACGGCTGTTTTTCTTCTCATAAACTGCTTAAAAAGTCATCACCGACAAGATTAGCGCCGTTGTTGTTGGGCAAGTTAACTCGTCCTTCTTCAGGAATGAAATTTCCAAACGTATCAATGAACGCGTCCTTTGACGCGCGTTAAAAACGTCATAAAACGCGTCATTTCCACTGCTAAGTTGATTTTTGGTTAAGCAGTCAAGTGAACAAGCAACTGCAGCTTTTGACAATATTACAACCCTGAGAAACTGGTAAATACCCAATGTAACCAAGCCAACCTCTGCGAAGGCGTATCATACGACCAAAATTGGGGACTGTTCAGCAGGTCACTGAACCGGCACCAAAGCGCCGTTAATGTTTTGCTCAAAGGCAAAGCAAGAGTGGCTTCACTGGGAATCGAGCACGGGCTGCATTATCTTGAACCCAGCGTAGTAACCTCTCCGCTACCGAAATGTTTTCCTGCTCTGGCATATATATCGACATCCACAACACAAGCAATTTGCTAGAAACCTGTTAACGGTTGACCAAGTTTTATGAAAAGAATCTGCAGGTTAGTCAGTAAGATAAGTTAGATGCGTCATTTGTACAAAATTTGACTCTGATGTTGTGACTTGCTGATAACGATGAGTGTGATGTTGAAATAGTTCTTGGTTTAAATGAGACGTTGTCTGCTAAAGTCGTCAGTGCAGCATCTTTGGTTGATATCGGCCGAGTAGGTAATAACGAAGGTTAAAAATTCCCCAAATTATTGTCAAATCTTTTGATAAATAAATATTTCTGAAATTCTATAATTGTAAAATTCTATAAATAAATAAATATTTCTGAAATTCTATAAGTTATTTATTTCAATTGATTTATTAATTTATCTATTTCAAAAAAAAATAACAATCGTAACAAGCGGATATAGCTTGAGATTTTTTTTCATAGTACAATTTTTCGAACGCATTTTAGTCGGCTTACATCGAATGCAGCACCAACAAGCACATAAGAAAAAGTGTAACGACGTAATTAAAAGCAAAGACGGAATGATCGGTGATAAAAACTCGTTCGATTTGGCAACTAAACGTGTGAAGGTATTGATAAAGTTTTAATTATTTCTAAATTTTTATTTGATAGCAGTTGAAAATCTTGGTGTTTACAGAAAGGAGTTGCTGTTGTGTGCCACGTACAGTCTACGTTTTTTATTGTGTTTCTAACGCTAATTTTATTACAATTACTATTACAACTATTATACTTATTATATTATAATATAGGTTTGTAGCAATGTGCAACTAAAGCTTTGTCGTATTCGGGTGGTAAGAACCTTTTTTCAGTTTTGTACACCTTGGACAACTGGAAATAATTTTTATTTGGAAATGCAAAAACTTAACATTTTCTATATTTTGCAATATTGAAAAGCTGTTAACTACTCAATTAAGTGATTGTATTGTTACCTGCTCTACTTTCAGTTGTCATTTCTTTGTATTAACATATTCTTTTGAAAAGGTTTCATATTTTAAATTCTTTTGAGTTGTTTAAATATTCTTTGGGTTTGGGTTAAGTTAAGTTAATTTTCAGTTGAAAAGCAATAAGTTTTACAAAATGGCCGATCGTTCGGAAGCAAAGACAAAAGATTCTGCCCGCCCGCACAAAACCAAAAGCAAAAAGCCAACAGAAATACCCTTAAAAACTCCACGTCATAAAAGTGCGAAATTAAAAAAAGAAGTAAGCTACTTGGAAATGGTGGTGACGTTCAGATGATTCTGTAATTGCTAAACGTCGTTTGCTTGTTGTATTATATAGCTGATGTAATGCATTGGTATACAGGATATCTGTGCTGTCCAAATGAAACTGGACGATGCTGCTTCTAAATTTGAGCTTTACGCCAACGAAATAGAAAAGCTTGTCAAAAAACTAAAGTTGTACGAGTAAGTAACCGCGATTAGCACCGTAAAAACTTAAAAGCATTTTATATCATTGTATTGTTAACAAATGACATTATGAAGTTACAGTCTATTTCGTAGTATTCCTATTCTAACTCCCGAACCTTTAACAAATGTTATGGCGGTAGATTTTGTTTAATCCTTTTTTCTTATTGCATTGTCATCGAAACGTCTTGTTGGGCTTTTGCAGATTGAAGTTCGAAAGGCGAGAAATTAAAAATTTCCAGTATGTGATGGAGCAAGCTGCTTCGCAAATGAAAATACTGGTTAGGTTTGAAGACATGTTGAACAGTTTCGAAGTAGAACTTCTCACAAAAGAAGAGAGGCAAGTAAAGAATGGTTATTAATAATGCTATGTTATTAAAAAATAGTAAGTTGGTTAAAACTTGATATGATTTTGTAAAGTTTTAAGTTTGCGCGACTTGAACCCTTGGGAAGTGTTTGAGGTGTTTATTTTTTCATTTACGGTAGAGTAAAATTTTATTGTTTTAAACCTGATCTAACATCAGCTATATCCTATTGTAGACTGGCCCTGCTACCGTGGCAAACATTGCCATAATTATGCTTGCAGTGGTATCCGATCATTGTAAATGACACTCCTCGGTTCTCGTTAACCTGTCGTGTTTGTAAACTTTTACTATATTTTAAAAAAATATGCTTGGTTTTGAACTAAATGAATTACATGATATGACTAAATGACCTAAATATTTTCTCTTAATGCATTCTATTGCCTGCGATAGAAATAAAGATTTAGTGGAAATACATAAACCAAAGATCGACAAGCTTAAACTTGACTTGGATTTGAAGAGGATTTTACTGAGAAAACTAATGGAAGAAGTAGATGTTAAGTATAAATTTTTTGTGGCAGAAGTGGAAAAAAGGAGCACAGGTGACTTATTCTTACTAAACCTATAGTTGAAATTTCTGCCTGAGCATTTTGTGCAAAATTCACGTTAGAAATATATAGTTTAGTCGTATCTGTTGCTCGGTTAAGTCATGTCACTTTTTTATGGGTTAAAAGCAGCTGTAAAAAGTTTATTACTTAAGTCGCAGCACAAAATGTAATTGTCGTATAAGAAAAACAAACCAATAAGCATACCAGTAAAATATTTTGTTTTTTTATAGTCACATTAAATTATTGAATAGAAGAGAATTTTGGAATGTTAAGATTTAAGATGTAAACAAAAACATGAATCTAAAACACAATTGTTATTTCAAAATTACATGTCATCCCATTCACACTTGGAAAAACATTTAGCTTCGACATCGGGTAAGAAGACGACACATTGAGGCGAGAAGAAATTACAGGCATTGGGTTCCCCGCATGTCACTGCGAACCAACATTCTATTACTTCATGAAACCAACTGCATTGAAATGTAACTGTGCAAGTTTAATTTGTCGACATAACGACATGCAAGTCGCTATATCGGTATTGAATTTTGGACTTCAGATGATTAGACTTGGTCATCTTCATTCCCTTATGTGGATCCAGCTCAGCATAGTATCATTGCTATGACTGTTTTAATTTGGCATTTGTTTGGATTTGAAGGTGCAAATGTTTGGAGCCATCACAGAGTCCCATGTCGTGTCGTGGACTGTGCCTTCAAGTTTGGCTTTGGATGTTTATTTTTAACTGCAGAGTATGTTTTCGAAAGTTATTACCAGTTTAATATGTTTTATGTGTTGTACTTGAAGCGTTTTTAAAAAATAAATTTTTATTTATGGATGTACATTACCGTTGTACGGGTAGGGTTTAGAGGTTTGAAAGTGGACCGTGACCGAGGGAAAGAACACAGAGCGGCGTCAGGCCATGCATTGTTTTAGAGTGAAGAGTGGCTTATGGCCATGAGTTGGGCTGAGTGGCCTATGGCCGGGATCGAATCTTGCACTTCAATGTAGGTCTGGGTCTGCAGTGTCAGGTATTTTAACCAGGAACGTTTGGTTTCTTGGTCGGTGACGTTTTCTTCGCGTCACGTTCACCCGCGAGAATTATTAGATCTTACAAATATAGGAATGTGAGTTAATTTTTAGTTGACTTTTGTCGCACATTATGACCTTCGGAGTCTTGTCGATTTATGTCGTTGCATCTCAAGAAAGCGGTGCGGAAGGGATTTGAACCCGAAAGTTGTGCAACCTGGGGTGGGAACTAAGTGTGACGGTTATGTGTTTTATTCGGGCTAAGTTAGAAGCGAAAAGAATCAAGCTTGGAATTCGAACCCAGAACTTTTGAATGGCGGAAAACCAATTACAGGGAGGCGCCATTATACATCAGTGTGAGCCGACATGTAAAACATGGCTTTGTAGTTCTTGAAACATAACATGTCCGAAAGATAGGGAAAGCACCTAATTTCTGGACAAGTCCGAAAGATAGGGAAAGCACCTAATTTCTGGACAAGTCCGAAAGATAGGGAAAGCACCTAATTTCTGGACAAGTCCGAAAGATAGGGAAAGCACCTAATTTATGGACAAGTCCGAAAGATAGGGAAAGCACCTAACTTCTGGACAAATCCGAAAGATAGGGAAAGCACCTAATTTCTGGACAAGTCCGAAAGATAGGGAAAGCACCTAATTTCTGGACAAGTCCTAAAGATAGGGAAAGCACCTTATTTCTGGACACGTTCTAAAGATAGGGGAAGCAAGCACCTGCTTTCTGGACAAGTCCATGTAAAATTTCCATGTGTTCGGCAAAACGTTTTATTAATTTCTCGGCTATTAAACAACTAAGTGTACGTAAAGCTTCCATTTACTTTTATATATAGGCCTATGGCTTCGTTTTATTTATTGGTAGTATGTTTGATATGTAGGATAGAAAAGACTTGACAAGCTATGAAGTAAACTTAATTTATTTCAACAAAATAACACAGTACGATATATTTAAAATGTACATTGAAGCTTAAACGGGTCTTGCGTGTTACAAAATACGTAAATTTTATAAAACTGAACTTAAACAAAATATACGTCATGGAATTTTACAAACTATTCTTGATCCACACCTACTAGAAAGTGAAAACAAGCGCGATTGTTACATCATAATTCAAACCTGTTTTCGCATAAGAAAATAAACATTTCCAAAGGTAAAAAATGTGCAACAAGCAAAGCTAATCCGGCAGATTAGCTTAAATTATGTGCATTGCTTCTTATTATAAATAAGCTTGAAACAAAAAAATAAAAAAAAGTCATCCAAGATTGCAATTTCAATGGAAGTGATTTTCTCCAACGAAATTTAAAGAACAGAGCCAAAGATTGCAGTAACGATAAAGGCACGATTTTCTTGAAAGTACGAACAAAAAATTAAAACAGAAGAAATCGGATTAACTTCTGTAATTGGAAAAAAAATATGAATTACAAAACTGGAAAATTAAAAAATTTGAATACGAAAAATATTCAGAAATGCTTCAGATACCATTTACATATCACAGGTGACGAATATGAAACTGATTGTTTTGAGAACTTAACAAGGGATTGATTCTATATAAAGAAAAACATACAGATTTTTGAAACATGAAACAATAGCAAAAATATAAGTATAAATATTTTGTAGTAAAGTATTTATCCCAACTCATTGTGAAGTAATGTATGTGTGTATTTTATCGACTAAGCGAAGTTTCAATCCTGAAAACTTCATTATGTACAAGTGGAAAAAATGACATTATCGTTAAAAGAGTTTCCATGGCAGGTGTAGAATTCCGACAATTTATCGATCACATGCTTTGGACGGAAATAATTGCATTTTATTTTGGTCAGGTGTAAGCATAACTTACGAGTTCGAAGATTGCGATTGTAGTTGAGTGGGAATGAAATGTCGGGTTAGCAGTAAGTCGAGTTGTTGCACGGGTTGTCCGATGGCAGCCGCGAAGAAATACAAAGCTACGAAGGAATAATATATCTAGTGGTGGCTGCGGAAAATAACCTCACGCACCAACATAACGTCCATTGTGACGTCACCATTACCACGCTAGAGAAATTGAAAAGTAAGCTCTGTTTCGTAATAAAAAGATTTGTGTAAATGTGCAAAACAATGAAGCAAACGCGAAACCTACACTCAAAATGTGTAGTACTGTATATTCAAAATGATCAAGTACAGAGGAAAACATTAGTGCTGTGTCAAGTCAAGCTGACTTAAATATAAAAGGATTGTCGCGAAGCTGGTAGAAGTACTTTTGGGACCTGAGGTTACGGATAATATTTGCTATCTGGTCGTCAATGAACAGCCTGCAGACCAGCCTTTCTACGAGTGCGGTCGCCAAAGTTCTTTTCCAAGTTCATCGTTATCTCGCGCTGAAGATTTGGTCCCTTGTATGACCCTTCTGACTGGATCCAGGGGTGCGCTAGGACCTGTTCGGCTGTGAAGCGTCGCTTGGTGTCAACAACCAGTAATCGCTGAATGAGGTCTTTAGCGGCTGTAACGTAAAAACGTAACGTAAAAAAAATGACGTAAAAAATAATGTAACGTAAAAAATGACAATAAGGCGCTGGTACACAAACTTAAGCAAGGACAAAATTATCATTTAAAACACTATCTGTACGGAACAACAAGAGTGTTCCGTCAAACTTAACAAACTGCAACTGCAACCCTACAACTACTTAAGCGAAATAACTTATTAGTATACTTATATGCCTTATATATTTAGCTATAAATGCCTGCTTATACAACTCTTCACGGCCAGGAAAGAAAGTTGCATGGAAAGTTAAAAGAAACAAACAAACCGTCAGAGATGTTATCCCAGTAGGGCGACAGGAACTCGTAGTCTCCGAGCTGGATGATCTCAAATAATTCCTCCTGATCTCGCTCCAAGCTCCGGAAGGGAGGGAACCCGCAAAGGAGGATGTAAGTGATGACTCCGGTCGCCCACATATCCACTTCCAGTCCGTAACCTGTCAGAATTTTGAATCCATGACGCAGGAATGAAGTATTATGAAGTAATAGTGAAAAATGAATGAGGAAAGCATAAGTGATCTTGGTTATGTACTAAAAAAATAAGCAAACCGCAATATACCGCTTTCAGCCAGTATCTCTGGAGCTACGTAAGTTGGAGTTCCACACACTGTGTAGATTGGTTCTGTTACCTCCATGGCCAGCCCAAAATCAGCAAGTTTCAACGTCATACTACCGTCTTTATTACGTGATACCTACGCAGCAAAGTACTCGCGTAAAGTAAACCATAAAACCCATTAAATGATTCCAAAACCTTTTGCTAATTTTTACATAATTAATTATTTTTATAGTTTTTAAATAATTGTTTTTTAAATTAATTTTGCAAAAATTTGTAAGTTTATAACGTCGATTTTAGATCAACTCACCAAAAGATTTTCCGGTTTCAGGTCTCTGTGTATGATGTTCTTCGAATGTAGGAAAGCGAGCGCTTCTGACAGGTCGGCGACCATGTTGGCCGCGTCTCGCTCCGTAAACTTGACGCTTTCCGTGATCGCATCGAATAAATCTCCTCCCTGGGAAGACATAGAATCAAAGAAATGCTTAAAAGCTGGGTTTAACGAAAAAAAGTGCGAAGCAAGCTGTTATTGTTTTGAATATATTTGCATTGCTGTTGGCTGTTGCAATGTATTCCTAAAAGCATCACAAGAAAATTAACACTAAAGTTGTATCAAACATAGTAGATTACTACGGTTCAGCCACCATGAACTCTATAAAGTTGTTAAATTATTTAGTGCAGGAACTGTATGAATTATTATCAGTGTAAGTCAATTTGTCGGGAAAATTTCACCTTGACGTATTCAAGAACGAGGTAGATTTCGTCATCAGTTTCAAATTCCTCAATCAGTCGAACGATGTTGGGATGGTGGCAATTCTTCATAATCGCGATCTCATTTTCTGTACAAACAGTTGCTCAGTATCTTAGAAGAGCCTATATGTAGTGTTTCACCAGAAACTTGCAACATTGTTACAAAACCAAGTTATTCAGTTTTCTGTCCAGTTTTAGTTTTATGAGTTTTTATGATGAAGCTGTTATACACCACATCGTACATATGACAAATACATTGCATAAGCTCAAGAGTAAAATCTATTGACATATAACAGCGAAAATATTGACTAGATACCACATACCCAACCAACGCTCTAACTAGCTGGTATAAAGGTCACGCTATTTAATGGTAATTGTATTCAATAGATCAGAGGTGTCAAACTCAATCGAACAAGGGGCCAAAACTCAAAACTTATTGAACGACTCGGGTCGTTAGGTTAAAACTTGATTGACTGTTTCGTGAAATTCATGAATTGGAACAGGCAGCGAAAAAACACCAAATACTTGATGTTTTTAACGATTTTTGACTGGGCTATTTTTTATTATTCTTCTCTTACGTCATCATGTTTCATTCATTTCCTTGCAAAAGTATTAAGAATTAACAAACAATAAAGAAAAAAGCAGCCCAGATTACAAGCGTTAGAATAAATCTATTTATTCTATCGCATGGTGGGGCAACTGCTGTGCTGCTGTATTGCGCGATTTGATGTAATTTCGTTTCTTACTTGAATAAAGTAAGTTATATTGTACAATGATCAAGCGGGCCGGAAATAGTTCAATATATAAAATAACTTTGCGGGCCAAGTTTTATTGTAAATCGGGCTGGGAGTTTGACACGTATGTGCTAGAATGCTAGATAAACGACTTTTGAAGTCTTACCAATCATATCTTCTTTGCCTTTCAACTTTGATTTATCGATGATCTTCATGGCATATTCACTTTCGGTGTTACGTAACCTGCATTCCTTCACCACGGCGAAGTTACCGTCGCCGATCGTTTTTCCGATCTCATATCTGCTCTCGATGTCCTGTCGAGTGATTATGCGACGCGGAGGCGCCTGCAAAGAGGATGAGTTTATTCTTTTATGATTTGGTCCTCATTGAAGATATTAACTATGCTCTATGCACAAGGTTGGTGAATGGGAATTTGATGTGTGGTGGAAAATAGCAATCGAGTTTAAACTGGGGCACGGTTTGATCCAAGCTAAAGGTTCCAAAAAATCACTTGCGTGGAAAACATTCCATTATATGACTTAATACAATGGTGATTTCGTTATAAAGAAGTATTAAATTACATTATTAAAAATATTTGAGTAGAATTTTTATAAGATTAACATCTGAACTTGATGTCAAGCTCATCATGAAAAATCTTCCATCATCTTACCTTGAACTTCTGCATCCTCCGGAACCGATCCGTGTCATCGGCTTTGTTATTGACGTAGGTAACGGATGTTGGGGGGGAATGCGGACGTTTATTTCTCTTCTGCTGAGCTTCCTTTCTTCTCTTCTCTTCCTCCTAAAATAAAGCAAATTGAAGAAACAATACTGTCCGAAATTATATAATTCAAAATTAAGATCTCATGCTATCATACTTTGAACTTTATCACAGTAAATCGAAGCAAACTTTATTGTTGTATAAACAGTAAGTCTTTCTTTTGATATGTTTGGTTATGTCAGAATACATTTTAAACGGAATTTTGTTTAATCTAGAATAAATTAAACACCTATTTTTAATCATTGACATTTGACAAGAACTGTCACCTCTGTCTCTCTCTTTCGTCTTTTTTCTTCTTCTTCTCTCTCTTTTTCTCTTCTTTCTCTTTCCAGTCTCTCAAGTCTATCTTGCTCGTCTCTCATTCTTCTTTCTTCTCGCAGTCGTCTCTCTTCTTCGTCACGGAGACGTTTTTTCTGTAAAAGATTTTGATGTTATTTAAAACAAACAAAAAAGTTAAAACCGAAAGCGCAGTTCCTAGCAAAGGCTAATTTACTTTTAATAATCATAAACCACACAACTTAGTTAGTAATTCATTCAGATGTGCGAATACAAACTCTTTAACGATTACTGTAATAGTAAGTCAGTATCTCAATTGATAAGTTGAGTTGATTTGCTTAAATTTATAGGCAAAGTTTTGCTCCCGAAGATTTCTATGTCACCTCTTCTTCAAGCTTTCTCCTTTCTTCTTCAAGTCGCTTTCTCTCCTTTTCGAGCTCTTCTCTCCTTTTTCGTTCTTCTTCTTCTTCTTTCCGTCTTCTTCTCTCTTCCTCCTCCCTCTTGCGTCGCTTTCTCTCATTTTCTTCTTTCTGCCTTTCTCTCTTTAACTCGTCTTCAAGTTGCTTAATTCTGCGCTGTTCTTCGGATTCTCGTTCTTTCCTGAAAAAGATACAAAACTTGTTAATCCGCAAATGAAATCGAAAAACAAATTTGGAAAACCGATTAACAGGGTAAAAGTTAAAATGTTTTCAAAAACATATCGAAAACATTTTCGACAAACATGCGTGCCATGCACACCCGTACAAGTAAAAAATCGACGTGCAAGAAACAAACCGAATAAAAAACGACAGACAGAGAAATCGCGGTGATCGGGCTGATGTGGTCTAGGCAGTAAGTGTATTGGGAAAACACGTAGCAGCTTTCTCAAGTAAAAAGTAGAAAGGGAAGGCAAGTCACAAGAAGGTTTAACTCTCACAAAATGAGACATGCTGATAGACCGCACACTGGAACATATTCAACATTCTACAGGACAAAGGTGCAGCAACAATGAGCAGCAGTTTAAGATGCTGAGAAGATAGGTTGGTGGACGGAACGCACAAACCGTGCATCTCACCTGTTCACGTGATTTAAAGCACATTTCCTAAAAATAAGCCATCTTTGACCTTAGAAAATCGCACTTTAAGTAACCCATACTATAGCGTATGATTAATTTTATGTAGGTTTTTATGTACGAACAAGTCGGAATACGTTACCCACTATGAAAGCTTTCATATGAAATTGATTTATTATTAGTGGTGATATTAATATATATAGCATAATGCAAAATAAATTTTACACATAAATAAAAGAAACGACATAAAACATACAACAATGACAAGTAGCAATAAAAAAAACAATCTCCCAACCTTAATCTCTCTCTTTCTCTTCTCTCGTCTTCTTCTCGCCTCCGTCTCTCCTCCTCTTCAAGTTGCTTTCGCTTTTGTCTCTCCTTCTCCTCCGCCTCCCACTGCAGCCGCTCCTTTTTCCTCCGTTCTGCTTCCCGAAGTGACTGATCGATCTCGTCGTCATGGTTACGGTTTCCATGTCGACGTCTGTGCAAAAAATAAAGTGGATTTGTTGGCTGCTGACATATAAATAAATCATCACTATAGTTGTAAGTTTTGTTCACGGTTTTAAAGTCGTGAAACTGCACACGACCATGCTGCTGTTTGCTGAGTTATTTTAGGCGCGATTTAAACCCGGCATCGAGTCCTATGAAGAATCTGACATGGTTCATGTAATTAAAGGATCGTTGTTGCCCAACAATTACTTGGTAACTAGCACATTGTAAAGCAGAATACATTAGGTTAAGTACATAACAATTTGAATGGGGGAACCAGCTTTAACAAATCTTGGTAAAGGAACGCGAATGATAAACAGGTGATTAAACACGACGCTAATTTACGGAAGCGTGACAGCGAGAAACGAACGTACCATTGCCTTTAAATCTAAACCGCACCACATCCCCACGATCTTACCAGCACATTATCATCACGTATCCGCAAGTTATGATGTTTACAACGGAAGGGATTCAGCAAGATGAGGTGACGTAACAATGAACACTCACCTCAGCTCTTCATCCAGCTCCTCTTGCTCTCTTTCCCACCGGACTCGCTCCCACTTGTTCGCTTTCATCCTCTCCTGCTCCTTGAAGCGCTGGTCAACAAACTGGCGGTTGCGAGTTTTCTCGTTGCGGGGCGAGCGGTGCGGTGGATCGGAAGTGAATCTCCTGCAAAAATAATTTCGAAGTTATTTGCATTAAATTGGAGTTTTATTGGCAGATTAAGATTACTAAATCCCAAATGTGCTTCTATTCAAATAAAAACTAAGAATAAAATAGGTTTAGCTGCAACACCATTGACAATGTAGAAAAAAAAGTAACCACTTATGTCGTAAATTAAAGGTCAGTTGAAACTAAACATGAGATGACGTAGAAAAGATCTTACCCGCCCGCTCTCTCCCCCTCTGTGGACTCCCCCAGACCGGAGTCAGATTTTGATGCCTTGGAGGGTTCAGGATGATTTTTCCGAGATTGCTTGTTCAGCTTGGAAGACTTTTGTAGGTTGAGGCGGATGAGGTTCTCTGCGTACGGTGAGTCCGGATATAACTCTTGGAGCACCTCCTGGAAAATCAGGAAGAACATGCAAGTCAAGGATTAAAGATCACATCACAAACACACGTCGACAAATAGCGTTTATGACGTAATAAAGGCAATATATTACGTAGCAATAGAGAAAATCTTTAACACTCACTTGCACGTCCATGGTTGTGAGTTGTTCTCTTCCGACGGCGATGAAGACATCATCTTCCCTGAAGAAGTCGGACACGGATCGGACTTCCCTTCCTTTGAGAGTGTACAACCTGGGATGCAGGATACAGGAGATCGTTATAAAAGTTGAATGTCATTCACAGATGAAAAAAGTACACATGGTTCATGTTGTAAAAACGTTCTGTTATTAATAATAATTAAATTAAACAGTAATTAATAATTAAACAGACATTGCAAAACATGAAAAAAAGACAAAAAATTACAAAATGGGAAAATAGCATGACCTTCGCGTCATGGCCGAAAACACCAGTGATTTCAAATGACAACGAGAACGGTAACTACGAGGCTACAAGCAAACGAAAGAAAAACTACAATGCTGTTAAACTTCTAGTAAACCATCAAGTAGTGAATAATTATTATCGGTGTAAAATATCACAATGTTTACTTTCTTATGTGGTCATTCTTCCATTTCGGTTGTCCAAGGGCTTCGGATATATCAGCGACAAGTTGCTCGTAAGTTTGAACCTGACTCATAAATAAGAACTGGTTTCACATTCTTCGTAAAGGCCCGCTATGATTATGAACAATACTACACAGTCAAGTGGTACGGAGATTGCCTGTTGCTAGAAACTTACCGCTCTTCTGTTCAACAGGATTGTGATTTTCTTGTGCGGCCTCGTCTGTCCTGCCCTTACTACTGTGACGACTTTGGGTTTCATGGGTGAATTATCTGAATGGGTTGAGTGGGAATAATCACCCCTAGGTGCTGTCCCGAAGGTCATAGGTCGGTGCTGAGAAAAACAAAGTGGAGTTTAAATAAAATGCAGCGAGATAAGAAATAATTGCGTTACACAGATAAGATGTGATACAGTATCACTAAAAACAACTCTATTACGGACACATTGAAAAGTTTTGGATTTGGCAAGCAAATAAATCTACAACAGCTAAGTTGCATCCACGTTGAAAGAGAAGGTTAATTTGAGAATCATTTCACACGTATATAAGAGTGTGTTAAATCTCTGATACAGCGCACGAGTCCAACACGTGCATGAATTAAAAGACTCTCTTTAAATAACTACACCTTCTCTCGCATGCGTAAAAATAAACCGCCTGAAAATCGGGCTTGAAGGCAAAACATAAAAATTTATCCTGTGTGACACATAAATGGAGAGATTGTCTGCCGAGTAATTACACGTGACTAAAGCGATAGTTATGAAGGCGTACTCAACAGCATTCAAGACATTTTGCAAAATATTTCATATATTTTGATTGCGTTAGATTGTTAGAAGATATATTTCTATAAAATTCAGGGAATTGGAAAAATTTTGATTAAAAATGTGTTCATTTCTATATTTTCTACAGTTTCTATATCTATTCATCTACACTGCTACAATGCAAATTAACGCAATGCAAAATTAATGTACAACGCACATGATCAGCAGCAATCGTGCTATTATGTGCAAGATTTTCGAAAGTATAATTAATTTATGTTTCAACCTACTTTGACATTCTTTTTGGGACGCTGCTGCAGCTGAAGAAAAAGTGGTAATAATGACAAGGCTGCAAACATTTAATATGTAGCTCCAAGAAAAACGCAATTAATAAGTAAAACAAGTAAAACCAAGTCTCACATAAGTAATGAAACGTAAGTCGTGAAGTGTTACAGGATTTTTAGGGAAATGAACCCGTCAAGTGGTATTAGTGGCGAAACTCTTTTACACGTTCAAGCCATGCCTGTGTCAAGGATCATTGGCCAAGAAGAATAAAAACACTTTATATCGAACAATTGAACCACCAGTGACGTCACCGAGCACTGACGTCGCTGTAAACGGTTTTTCCAGCACTTGCGGGTAAATTAACGACCAATTAACTGAGTAATATTTATCTGGTTAAATAAACTAGCTTTTTGTTTTTCTTTAAGTACTTAAGGAGTTAATGGCTTAATATATTAACGTGACGTTTTTGGCAACTTTAAATGAAATTTTCTCCTAAAACAATTACGCAAATCGTGCGCTGGGAATTTCAGGATTAAACAGACGCCGACTCACGTGATATTTACTCGCTAGCCCACGTCCGTTAGGTGGAAACGTTGAGCGCAATCCATTCCTCCCCATTCCACCACTCGTGTGAGGGAAGGTCCCGACGTTGTCATAGTAACCGCCATTTGCGTAGTTGGGCAAACGTTGTCCTGCAAAGTAATCTTATATAAAAATTGTTGACGGTATCTCAAAATGACGATAAAAACAAAGCTTTACACCCACGATTTACTGGATGTTTTTAAACGGTAAAATCGTGAGTATAATGTTTATGGGTATAGCAATATAAATTCGTGGGTATAGTCGGTTAAATACCACGTAGCTTGCCTGCGTAGAAAATGGTGCCACTAGAGTCTTAATGAACAAGAATATTTAGCAAACCACGGTTCATACTCTTCCACGTAAAGCGTATTTGCAACAAAACCATATCTATTTAAGACTTGAACGTGTATATAACAATGCTTCACTCTTCCTCCCTTTCATAAGTATGCATGAACGACAAACGACAGCTACCGTCAAACGACAAAAGCACAAAACAATTTTACCTCTTCCCTGTGCTGATAGAAATGCTACAAAATGTAAAATTCATCACGAGTTCAGGAATTTAAACAACTCAGAATTAAACAAAAAGGCCATGACACAAGGCTAGCTAGCTGACATGCCAGCGTAATGAAGCAACAGCTTTCAAACCATTTGACCAAAATATCTACATGAAAAGTGAAACCGAATTAACGGATCTTACAAACAAATTTTATCCATCTAAGCTTTTCAGATTTCAAAAAAGTAAACAAATTCTCCATAAAAAAAATTAGCACCGAAAGCGATCGCTCCAATAGGTTTATGACGAACTGATGCAAATTGGAAACCTTACCGTCGATATATTCTACTTCTTCATCATGTGATTTTTCCCTGTAGTCAATGTACTCTACGTCTTCCACTTTCCCCTTGTCGTCCTCGGGGAAATCACTTAATAAGTGACACGCACCAGTGCTCTCGGGATGGCATTCAACAAATGTGACGCAAGAGTTAAAATCACGATGCTGGGTACTTCTGTTCAAGTCGCCTCCTTTGATACATGAAGTCAAAGCTTTGTCATCTGCTTTGGGTTCATAAATAAACAGGTCTTCGTTGTCATGGGCTTGGCCTTGGTGTAGAAAAGCGGCTTGCACGTCTTGCAGGTAAGAGTGAGTGATGTTGTAAGCATCTACTTCCATGTCATCCAGGACGACAAAAGATGAAATATTCTTCCGACGATTGACCTTGTTATTAGGATATTTGGTGTTCTTCCATTTCGATGGAGCTGTGCTGGTGCTTACGGTACGTTTTCGTCTGGTTCCTTGCGCGTTGGAAGGTAAAATATTAGCAGCTGTACTAGGGAGTGATTTAGAGTTACGCAGTGGACGATGCTTTCCTCCTGTTGGCTCTGAAGCATCCTTAGTGTGATCCGGATGTAGGTTGGATAATTCGGTCAGGAGGAGGCGAATAGTCTCTCGAGTCTGTCGCATATTAAGTCGCTTCCTATCTTCCTCCGATTTGATCTTTTTCCTCCAGTCATGATTATATGGACTCGACTTAAGAGCAGGAGCAAGATCCGATGGTCTGGATGAAAAAGTTGAGGAGGGGGAATAAAATTTTGATTGTTTATCCAAGTTCAGTTGCTTAGGGGTGAAGTACTTGGACTTTATCCTATCTTCCACGGACGTTGAACGAGATGCTGCATCTTTCCTTGTCCCGGATCTGGAGCTAAGCTCTTTTCTGCGCAAATTATCTCCAGACTTTTCTGCTGTACGAGCGTGAGAGGTTCCAAAAGATTTAGGCGATGCAGCAGCCATTGAAATCCCGGAGTCGGACTTAATTTGAGATGCTAGTGACTTGGGAGCCGAATCCGGACTCCAAAAAGGTTTCTGCTTCTCTTTGGACGAGCTACTGAAAAGAAACTTGCGGTTAGCCCTGGACGTTAAATCGTTTGGTCTGGTGAGGTTACTGTTATTTCTTGATGCTGTCTCATTGTTCCTAACCTCACCATCGTTGACAACAGGTCTGTCATCAAATTTGACGTTTCGCTTATCGATTATCGTGCAAGGGGCTGACGTTTTGTTGCCAATATCAGCGCGAGACTTGGAATTTGAGTTAGTCTGGTCAATGGATATTTCTTTTAAAGTATCCTTGGTATTACATGGCTCATCAGGGCTCGATCCAATACCACAGTCTTCTGATTTAGATGGAAAAAAATTCGCCCGTTTCGCGGACCTCTTGTTGGCAGGTGTACTTATGGTTATACGACGGTCACTGCCACGATGACTGGTGATGGCGCGCGACGGTGACGGTTCTGATTTCACTGAATCTGCCATGTTGGATAGGTCTAAAGGAGGGACATTTCGGGCAGTAGATTTCTTGGCACTTGGTACCGGTGGGCTGGTTACAACGCTAAACGGGGTGGACGGTTTGCGATTGCGTGCAACGCTGTTTGGAACACGTCTGTCGGTGGTTGACGAGTAATCTGCCATTTGCAAGCTCCTTTGCTGATTGAACAACCGCTAAGTCCATAAACTGCTCGTGTGCCTCGCAAATAGATCGGTACAAGCGATAGAACTGAAATAGGTTAACTTGTAATAGCCGACAAGCCGCAACAGTTGACAACCTTATGAAGCTTTCTTCTAGAAAATATGCTATCTCTTAGCTGCAAGCTATACTTGAAAGCAATTCTATTTACAAACAGATGAACCCACTAGGGATTACACTGTAACTGAAATCTTTAACGACTCCATATTCAAATCACAGCATGAGTGGTTGCCACTGGAAACAGGTGACGTACCGCTTTAATATTATACGAATAGCACATATGACGAAAAGGCTCCGTAACTCGGTTTTAATGAAAAACAAAACCGCACATACCCGAGATGAGACAGAAGCGTGTAATCGATAAATGAAGTGCGCGCGTTTCTCCATTCCTAGTAGGTTAGCGCACATGTGAAGTGCACTTACACCGAGTTTTATAAAGTGAAAAACTTATATCCGCGAAAACAGCAGTTTAAGCTTAACCACAAAAAGAGATATAGCCAGAGACTCTGCATTCGCATCAGGACTATAACCACAGACTATTTTAATAGTGCATCAAGATTATCTTCTACACTACAACATTATTAACTTTTGACAACTTACGTTGTATTCAAAAACTTAAGTTCTTCTTGAGAAAAAAGCAAATCAATATATGTTAGCAAGATCCTTTGAAGGCTAATACTTCAAACTGGATTAATCGGAAAGTCTTAAGACAGAAGATACAAACTTTAAGTCACCAAACTACCAACTTACCTTTCTCGTAGTTTACAGTACACAAATAACATGGTGGTGGTCTACACAGAGAGCGTGATTCCAGATTATCCTGACCGTTCGAAAAGTACCCGCTAGACGGCGTCAACACGCCACAACAAGTACTATGTAAGTTTTCAGTGCAATAAAAAGTCGACCTGTTACATACTGGCCTTGCTTGGGTGTTTGACCCTTGACCACAATATTCAAAACAAAAGTTATCGTTCACATTGTTTTGATTTTCAATGGAAGACGTTTCGCATCCTTTCTCGATGAGTGTTTCTAGATCTGAGGGTTGTATTTTGGGTAAATTAACTTGATGAAACCGGCTTTCTGTTGAGGTGACTCGCTTGGACGGACCCGCTGTTCCCGGTGCAAAGCCGGTTAACTTTTTTGAACAGCGATATCTCATATTGTCACAACTATTCATCAGGGTTTTTGAACATTTCGATACTCGATGGGACGCTTTCCACTTCACGTCTTTCTCAATCCTCGAAATGCAACCGCTCTTAAGAACCTGACGTTTGTTTGATCTGTGTGGAACGTTAGAAAGCACAGACGTGGTTGTAGCATTCCGATGCACGTTTAATGGTTTACACAACGTTATCGGCGGCTTCGAGTCTGCTTGGGCCAAATGTGGGCTTAGAAACTTAACTTGCTTTTTAGCTTGTCCACGGAGAAATCGCTGATTAGACGAAGCTTTCGCAAAACTCTCATTGGCAGTTTTCTCATTACAACAAGCGACGTCGGATGGGTCGGAAAATGGCAGGGTCATGCGGTTCTTCAAATCGTCGGAGAGAACGTCGTCACAAACACAAGTGTCTTTATTTCTGCAACACAAACAACCCAAGCACTCGTCTCCGTTGCCCGCCTGCTGTTTAGTGTCCTGCGTGCAATTTCCCGGTAAGGATACAAATGAGTTTATGCTGTGATGAGTCGTCGGATGATATAAGCTGGAATCGACGTAGGAGCAAAAACTATGATTACTCGCCGCTTGTGCCTCCGCACAGAAACTTATGCTGTGTGTTAAACGGTGCGACTTACAATTTGGAAAGTGATTTGAACGAGGTCGACATCGGGAAACGAAAGAGTCGCCGCTGATGCAGGGATAGCAATCACATTCCTCACGAACGTTACA
The DNA here is from genome assembly GCF_947623445.1 of Clavelina lepadiformis. Classification (NCBI taxonomy): domain Eukaryota; kingdom Metazoa; phylum Chordata; class Ascidiacea; order Aplousobranchia; family Clavelinidae; genus Clavelina; species Clavelina lepadiformis. The sequence goes on along the minus strand of NC_135248.1, from coordinate 12,436,147 downwards.
AGTCTGAGGTACACTCCGCGAACAGGTTCCCGGGGTTGGGGAAAAATCCGATTGCGAGAACGACGCTGGTGCCTGTGCGTCCCAGTCACGTAACGAGTCGGCACAGTTGCTTGACATGCCATCGGAGAAAGAGACACATGTCTGGGGACATTTTTGCGTATCATTTTTGATGGCATTTGTTGAACCAGCAAGTGCAGGTCGACAACCGTGTCCGACGATTACACCAAAATTTATTTCCTCTTTAATTTCACCAGAAACGTTTTTCTTCGGACGAGATTTCTTTTGAACACGTTTTCTATGAAGTGATGGGTTGTCGCTTCGAAATTGCCTCGATTTGCATCTCGCAGTTGCACGGTTTTTCTTTACCGAATCGCCTCTGCACAAACATAACCCTGAGTTCCGGCGAACTTCGGAGACAGTGGGCTTCCTACGAAAGGCTACATGGCAAGCCGCACAATCCCGACGTCCATTTTGAGGAACAACGATAACTGATCTGCTTTTGTTTGGTATATACTGGTTCCATTTCGGTTGTTCGATACTTCGACAAGATACGGAATAATCGTAAGAAAAACCTTTCATTATTGTTGTGGTATTTGCAGTAGCCTCCAGCGGAAAACCCGCTAATTGAATGTTAACTAACGCTCGTTAAACAACCACAGAGATTCACGTGCCGATTGCAATTGGTGCTACAATCCGTCACTATACTTGCTTATGCTGATGAAATCTTTTGTAATAACAAGTCCAACAATTTCGTACATTTTCAACTTGGCTTGTTTGAGAACTATCAGTCAGTTACATGTAAAAAAGTGATGATTCCCAAACAGACACGAGACACTTCAAGGCGCCATCTGGCAGGAGTTACAGTATCGTGGACGAAGATTTATATCCAAACGGCAAATAACATTATCGAGTCTTGAGGACGCTTCAAACCACGACCTGGTGGGAGTGTTAAATCATCTTGTATTAAGTTTTACAACAAATACCAAGGTTAAGGGGTGTGTGATGTGGCCATCTTCAAGACAATGTCTTTAAGATTTAACAAGTGACAAGACGTCCCTTAGTTCAACAAACAACTGGAAAGTTTAAAGAGGGTGGAGCGGTTTTTCGCATCGTAAGTTTAGTCGATTTCTGGGAATGCTAAAGGAAACACATGTGTTGTGTTTCGAAGAGGTATGAAAGCTCCTTATCTCGGAATCAAAGCAACGCATAAAAAACAGTGACAGAATAAACACTGTCCATGACGACAAGGTGAAACCAAACATATGTTGCACAGATTTACAACTATGTTTGATCAAACATAGATGGCATAAAAACGTTTCTACAGTTTACACTGACGCAATCTTTTCCATAATGTCAAGGCACACACTATTTTATAATCCACGCCAATAATATCTGCAGATTCAACACGAAAAATATACCATGGTAGCTGACAAACGGATGTGAACATTGCACTTAAAAGCCATGTTTTTCGACTAAGGGCAAAAGTTTGTGTTGCAGTAATTACGATGTAAAATTGCAACGTAACACGACGTTTCAAAAATTCTGTTACAACATTAACAACGTACCAAGGGTTCAATTTAACAACAATTCGGTTCTTGACCTGTAACACCTGGTTCACCATTGACCAACGCCACTTACAATACAAAAGTCTAAGCCGGGGCTGCGTCGGAACAATGGGCAACTAGTTACAAGAAAGCACTTAATTGGATACAAGTTATAAAACAATCAGAAAACAGCGGGATGAAAAGAACTAGCTGCTTCCGTCAACACAAGTTAGATGTTAGCTTGATGTTTAAATATTTGTGATTTCAAGTATCGCACCAAGTGGGTTTGTGAAGTAGGGGCCTGTCAAATGGTGCTATTACACTTCACATTCGGATTAAATGGGACGTGACACATGGATATCGCAACGCACAAGGTCTTTATACAACTGCAGGATGGCGATAAGAATAACTTAATACCACTACTTCTCAAATATTCCTGAGCACAATAATATTCCCACAACGTGTGGCTACTCATGCGAAACGAGCAAAGGATAGGTTTTGACATCATATCTCTTTTTACCTTTCTAACAAAAAGTAAACCTACTGTGGACAAAGTAGTTGTGACGCAAGTGTGTTTGCAAAACATAGCAACCTGGCTGTTAATAAAAATATCTTTATAATAGGGTTTTGCGGGCAAGGAGCGAGAAAAGCTCGATCTATTACATTTACCTCAACAATTCTAAACAATCGTTTTAACAATATGACATGCAGAGAACCAGCTATAACTTTCAAACTTGGTACGACAATGAACGGTCGGAAATACTCACGTAAACGACCCCAGATATATTGCTTTCCGAGCAAAGGCGAATCCGCTTCGCCGTCTTCAGTTTCAAGATAAATCGGCATCACTTTGACCATAATAAATCAACTAAAAACCTATCCTCGAACATAGCATGCTAAGCCGGATGGGACCAGTAAAGTTTGATATTAGGATTAAAATATCAGTTAACACTCGACGGTATTTTGCGAAAGAACTCCATTGTTTTGAAATAGAATAGTTTCTTCCTATTTCCTTTAAACTACTTTTAACGACTGACCTTAACATGAACAGAATATTTCTTTTCCCTTTAAATCCATGCATTGCTACACTACATAACTACACATCGATCCTGCTAACATAAACGAACGTATCTAGTCGGATGAACTAGCAGCGTGTGTAAATAGCGTTATAGTGCTTGACGTATCGGCACGCCTATTGTTCAGGTCAAATACTCTGAAGGTTTTCTCTGTGGTAAGCTCGGGTTAAGGGCGAGAGTAAGCTGGAAAATTCAGACTAAAACCTTCTGAATGCAGATGCTGACGCGTTTCGGTTGTTGCTTTAACGATACCGCATAATGAGCGTTGTTGCCTTAGCGGTTATAAGTTTCATTCTGAAAGATTTCAGGATACAATGCAGACCATGCGAGCATAAGATCGTTCACTTGATTTTATCGCGACTTTAAAAATCGGATAAGCGGACAATAGGACCTTATTATTGTGCTCAACACAACTCAAGTGTATAGGCTTATTAAATTCTCTTTTGCTCTATTACATCAACTGGATTGATCGGAAATAGAACAAAATTCTGGGCGAATTCCTTCCCAAATCAAACAGTGGTCATTAACCGTTAGTAATAGTTTCATGCTTCTTACACACAAGGTCATATATTATATTAGAACGAATAACGCGATCGCTTTAGTTTAGTCACCTTCCCCATGCTAGAGTGAACAAGCGATCCTTAAACTTGCCCAATCGCAAAACATTTATCACTGAAGCGCTTGCCGAGCTCTGTTGAAATAAGTTAAAACTTCTACCGTTTCCATGATATACGAATTCGACCTTTTGACTGCCTCCACAGACGTCAACTCGGTATAGTAACATAGGAAGTCTCGTTTAAACCGATTATGTTAGAAAGTAGGCATCCATTTAAATCCAATTCGAGAAAACTTTCTTTGTGGGGCTTTATTGACGTCATTCAGTCCCACTCCTACAGGGTAAAACCACTCCTACAATGGGTAAAACAGGTTCTAATAACAAAGAAATTACCCATATAGACGAGGTAAAGTCACTTTGCTGAAAAAACAACCCAATCTTCAAAAGCTAACAGGGTTGAGCATAATTCAAAGGCCTACAGGAAATCTAAGATCGTTTTTATAAGAGCTTTAAACGACCCGATTTGAATTAAGCAGAAATATCTTTATCTGACAACGAACTATACACACAAACGATCAATTTGTACAAGGTTGTTATGCTACGTCTGTATAATAGTTTATATATCCTATTCTAGCTCGTAACAATTGAAAATCTTTTATTACAGCACCAAAATATACTTGCAAATTGAAGATAAAATACCATTAAAACATGCCGTGCGAATCAGTGAACAAGCATTTAAAAAAATTAACTGAAAATGATCGACGTTGTGTGTCGGGGGAAAATTGACCCGAACAATTTGGAAAAAAACGTAATCACGATTTTGTTTAAAGTTATATGAAAGTTTAGAGTTATTCCCGATATTTATCAAACAGAAATACCTTTATTTTGGGGTCTTAATAGGAAATGAGGAAGCCGAGTAATACGGTAAGTAATTTATCTTTCGTAACCGACTTATCATACTTCACTTGCGATTTCATAATTTCAATTTTCAGTAAATGTGACTGATTGATAAAAAAATTCAGATTATAGAAAAGCGAAATGCAGATATTCTTCTAATAATTAATGATTCCACATTTGGTACGCAAGCTATGATTGTGAAAGGAATCTCACCTGAAGTATCTTTAACGGCCTCGTTACCGTTTTCTTTTTTGATATTCAAACTTGGCTGCTTTCTTGCTTTTTGTACTTTCCTTTTGATGGTTCCAAGATGAATCGCTTTGGGAATCTCGTCCATTTTGGGAAATAAAAGATCAGTAAGATCAGACCCCATGTTCAGTTCAAAGCCTATGCAGTTACACTTTCGATTTTTCGCCTGGTCTCATAGTGAATATGCGATACTATACCAAGCCTTTTTGTCTCAGCATTGAGCTGTCACTGAATGTGGACGTTCGATAAGTAAATTAACTTTCCAACATTTGCTAAATATTTCCACCTCTGACTGGATAAAAAAAACAAGATACAGCTTAAATCAATAAGCAAGAAATGAGCTGCTACCCAATGTCCTATAGATCTATTTCAATCTAAGTGTAAGTCTTCTATTTTCTGATTTGGCATACATGCGTTTTAGCTGTATGCTGTTAAGGAACTCTCTTAGACAAATGGCATACAAAGCAGTGAATGATCAGTTTCACAATAATGAGATGGTATAGGCCAGAAATTTGATACTATGTATACCAACAACTCTCACAGTCCCAACTAAATATACTGACGTGAATAATTCACGAGTTGGACCAGACATTAAAGAATAAAAAAGAAAACTATTAGTTTCCGAGCAAGTGGGAATTTGACCAGAGTGATAATTAATAGATTCAAAATGTCGTACCTCACAACAATGGCTGAGTTAATACACGTTGTTTACTTCGAACCTCATATACTATGCCTTTGATGCACATGACACCTTCCTGAAAACCTGCATTCCTTGATGTAGTAACAATGTCAAAAAACTTGAAATATTAATGGTTTAGTATTCAGATTCAGAATTAAAGAGATAGGGTAAAATATCCAACCTTAATCTTAATTCAGCCAACACTAAATAATTCCCTATCTAATCATAATCTGATATTCTGTTATGTTATGTCTGTGTTATGCAGACCTTGTCTCTTCCCTTGTACAAACGTTGACTTTGCTTAAAAGCACTAGACAACACGACTAAAGGTAGGTATCTATGCAGGCTATTCTTCCATTTATAACCAAGACTTCCAGTGGCAAACCCCTCATTAAATAGACCACATTACTGCAAATAAAACCGCCCATTAAACAAGGTAGAAGAAACGTAACCGCTATTAGTCACTAGCACCCATGTTCTTCATAACCAGAATAAGGAACAAATGACAACATAGAATCATGGAACCATGTGAAAGTAAGCGGGGCGCACCAAGAAAATTGCGTTAAGACAAGACAGAATGAAGTAAATGATTAACTAGACTTTAATCGGTCGTGGCGTGAGGTAAAGCAGGGAACTGACATGGGAACGCGACAAGAACTAAGCCCTAACAATCTTATTAGTAATCGTATTCGATCAACGATGTCTTGTCGTAATACTCATGTAATACAAACATAATGAAAGTATGGGAAGAAATATTAACACAGACATGTGCAACCAGTGGCCCGACAGGTTGTTCCGTGCGGCCCGTGTGGTGCACAGCAAAATGTTAGAAGTGTATACTAGCCAATAGCCATCACTATTTGATGCGGTTTACATCAAAGCAAGTGAAATTTTCGCATTAAATTAAATTAGATTTTAAAGTTTTAAATAAAATTTTCTGCATTAAATCTGTTTCTTGCCTACTTAAACTACTTTCATAGGGAAATGATATTAATTTTTTTCTGAAATAATTCATGCGGCCCGCGTTATCATTCAAAATTTTGTATTTGGCCCTCCAGTGAAAAAGGTTGCACATGCCTATATTAACATATTAACTTTCACCACGAGTATAGTGCGGCAGTTGTTTATGTTTAAATGCAAGGTCATTGGTGTTGGTGGTCAAAAGTGATTAATGTCCATTTAATAGAAATAAAATCGAAACGATTTCTTAACCGTTGGATATTAATGCACCTTCCAGCAAATATAGAAAAATAGTCCCTTCAAGGATGCTTTTATGAGAACTGTATATACCATACGCTATGTTTTCTCTCACTACCACCACCCAGCGCCAATTTCGAACATATAAAAACGACACTAGCTGGTGTATAGAGACTTAAAAACTCGAAATTGACTAGAAAATATTGCAAAAGAGGCTTTACAAGTGGCTTTCGTCATCCACTCATTTAGAATACGCAATGCATTACACACGTACAGAATAAAAGAATGTTACTGAAGCAACACACCCATTACAAATGTAAATTTTGAAATAATAAGTTAACAAGTTGTGTATTTGATGTTTGTCAAATTCTTTCGCGTTCGATCAATTTCTATGAAAAACGTGAAATAAAGTATACACAATTCTTAAACATTCGAACGCCCAACCTCAAAGCAACATTAACAAACATTTTTAAAAATTTGAAATAAAATTCAACCCGATATGCACATGGACACTATACGGTTGAATTTTATTTCAAATGGGCAAATAAATATGGGCACTAGCGTTGTATCCATGGTAGCAACGCGCTTGCGCAAATGTTACGTAGTTGTTCTTCAAGAGCACTTGACGCACTCAGCATTGTTACGCGATATAATCTGAATTACGCGTTGTGCCATTATCAAAAACGCGGCCGAGGTATTAGAAATTAGCTGTATGGGAAAATTGAAAATGTCATTGTAATTTCTGAACGCTCTCGTTGTGCGTTTGAATATCAATATCCGCGAGTTAACAGGAATGACGCACACGCGATACAGTCATCGATAAAGAGTTCGATAAGGACCATGGCGTGAAAACTACTCGGAACATCTTGTTGCCATGGTAACTATTACATGTGCTAAAACAACAACGCAGTAAACTACACGACTTTCTTCACGCTGGGGTTAATAAACTGAGTGGTTGTAAAAACACAAGCCCAACATCAAAAAGTGACGTCGCTTTGTGTAGCACGTCAACAAACAACAAAAACTAAAGTATACAGACTTTTGGCGTTTTTTTTTTCAAGATAAAGAGTTGTTGATTTTAGGGAGGTCGAAAACTTTTTGTTAAATGTCCAAAATCCTACAGTTCTGGAAAATATTAACATTGCCATATTAAATCTTAGATGCTGGTCGTACAGTTTTTTGCAAAAACACAGCTGGGTTAATTTTTAATAAAATAAACGTTTAACCAACTTTATTGAAGGTATATTGATCATCAGACCTTGCGCGAACCGATAACAAAACACGTTTTGTGCAACGGTAAAACTCAGCAAATTTACTTTATATTTGTTTTTATCCAGAAACAAATGAAAAAACGATTTTCCAACAAAAATCTGGGTTTTGTAAGTTAACTCTATCCATTCAAGATAACAACTCAATAGTTTCGGAAAATCGGGTTTAGTAGATTTTGATCAACGAACAAATGACCATCCATTAGCTTTTATGGAAAATGTACGAACATCAAAGACTTAAAATTGGAGGTAAGCCGACGCAAAAATAACAAAAACACCACCACACTACTGTCGACTGTTTTGGAATTTGTTCTAGAATGCACTTCAGGTTATTGTTTCTCTCAAGAAGTGTCTTTTCCATCGACGAAATAACGTCTTTAACTTATACGAGCTCAACACTTAACAACCTAACTTCGAATTTCACAGAAGTTTGTTACCAAGCGAAAGCTTTCTACTTTTTAGCATACAAATCATCCTTTTAGTTTGGACTAAACTCGTTAAAATAGTCATGAATGCGGTTTTAAAAAATTCAACTTATTTTGTTAGTTCCTAATCAAACTACTAGAAGTCAAGGGACACACAAAAAGGTGTGTGACTCATGTTTCACTTCAGCGTTATGATACATAAAGTATTAATATAATTTTCTTTAAGACTGATGTAAATGTCTAACAAAAACCGCAAGAACTCACGTAAGTGATTTTGTGTCGAGTAGTGACCGTACTTGATTCGTTGAAATTTCTCAAATGATGCACAAACATAAGATTCACCATCTTTTAATTCTTCTATATCTTCAATAAGTGTACCACCTAAAAACACTGCTAGTAACAAATTGATCGATTTTCAGAAAACTTTTAAGAATATTTGAGAACAAACGTTTCACCTAAAATACAAAACATAGAGTTCAGTCACTACCAATAAGAAAAATATCAATAGTACTAACTACCAACATGACTATAGACTACATATAGTACCAATAGGTGTGTAGATTCTTCGAACTCCATAAGGTAATGACATGGATTTGGAAAGATCGGATAAGAGCTCCTCATAATGAAGATAACGATGAGGTGTGATGTGTAAAGTTTTTCCCTTGAAATACCTGATCAACATAATGCAAGTTGAGAGAAAAAAGACACTGAAATGAATCACGAATCACGAATTATGAATCACGGCATTTACCAAATTGAAATGCAAATCAATGAAAGCATAGCAATTTACAATTAAATACTTACAATGTAAATTTAACAAAGAAGGTTACAACAATCATGTTAAAAGATTCTGAATATTCATAGCCTGCATAGTATATACATAAGCATGTTTCTAAAAACTAAAAGATTCAAAAACCTACAACAGAAATAGATAAGCAAAAATAGAAAAAATACATGTTTTACAAACACTCTGTATGTGAAAAATATTTAAACTATTACCTGTCTCCGTTTTTATAAAACATAACAATTCTTGGTCTTCGTAAATCTCGAAATCTGCAGAAGTGCAACAAACTTGATTTCAAATATATACAGTATACACATAGCGAATACCACTACCACAGCAAGCCTATCGAAAACGATCAGCAACAAGAAACCCCATTGAGGGATTAGTTAGGAATTGCTTGTATATATACACATCTGAACTAGCACAACCACACAACACACTTGTAAGACGAAAGTGCAAAAAATAAAACGCTCAAATTTTTAACAATAGTTTTGTGAGTTAGGAAAATAGTAGGCCAGCGTATAACATCCAGCTACATAAATACATTAAAGCTAAAAGTGATTTGGGATGATCTGGCCTGGTGTTTGGATTAAAATAGTAACTCCTTAGTATTATGAAAGTATAAGTACATATTTCACTACCGCAATCATTGTTTGTACCACACATCCATTACCTCAAGTACAAATTTTACCTTCCACAAAAAGTAGTAAGTCCTGTTGTCTGAGAGTTAGCAATAATGAAAATATAAAAATGCTGTGTTGTAATAGATAGTAGGATGTTTTGCATATTACTTTATACTATACCTAACGACCTATTTAATAAAGATACTGTTAATGTAAAACTTTAACTACATCTAAATAATCATATAAACATCATATCATGCAATACCTGTCATCTGTAAGGTCCTGGAGTTCTTGTGATATCGTTGTCTTTGGAAACGATTTTCGTGCCATAGTCTCAATTATAACGCCATCACACATTCCCGCTTTTATTTTGGAGAAAGTCTTAACAATTCTGCTCCCAAATTCACTAACAAAGCTTGCAAATTTCTTCAAAGGCAAAGATGATTGACAAGTCAAGCTTAACAAGAGGTTTTGAGGTGTTCAGGTTTTAACAGTAGCCAAGGTGAGTTGTTATCTTTGTCTTATTGTAACAGACTGAAGACATTTAAAGAAAAAGCCCTTTTTAAACAACATAAATGTCAGAATCATGTGAAATGCACTAAGCTATGTCCAGTAAATACCAATTTATCAATTACAAGAATTTACCAGTAAATACCAATTTATTAATTACAATAATTTACCAGTAAATGCCATAGTTTGTCAAATTACAATTTAAATACTTACATATTTAGCTAAAACAAAAAATTTACATATAACATTACTTTGCAATTTATAAAAAACTAACATTTACGAAAATACTGGTAAAAACAAACTACAAGTAAATGCAACATGCGTCAGGTTACCGACACAATGACATGTCATACCAAACGCAAACAAAAAGTATAAAACATTATCCAATCCGAATAATGAACCATTGAATAGATGTGATCTATTTTTGTTATTCTCATGAAGACATGCGTTCCTGGCACAATCAGGATGAATTCTTTATCTCACATGAAATAAGAAAAAAAACAATAGCAAAATAGCAATAATTTCAGTTAAAATATGGACTTTAAAATAGTGAAATGAATGCAAGGACTTTTAGAAGTTTTTTAAAACAAACTGGTCATTCATCAAGTCGATGACATGTTTAAGCATAACAACTTGCTCATCAGATACTTTGATTTGAAAGCAAAATGGTTAAATTCAGCAGATTCAAATTGGATTCACGTATATATCAAAACCTAGTAATCATATCTGAACACAAAAATCTGAATCATTTTCAATTTGGTGCATGCCTTATAATAAACTTAAAAAGCAAAAAGATGAAACAATAACAGGATTTTTTTTTGCAAAATATAGCTTCAATTTTAAAAATTTAAGAATTCCTATAGAAAACTCTGCTGTAATTATTGAGTGCAAACTCAAAAAAAAACAAAAACAAACAAAGTAAAAAAGACAAAGGTAAGTTACAGTTAAGGTAAGTTAAGTCACCAAGTAAAAAAAGACAGAAAGAATGAACACAAACTTTTATAACAATAATTTTTTATCCAAAAAAGAGAAAGATTTCAGAGCTTTTAACCTGTAAAACACTGGTAGTAAAAACTTATGCACACATAAATCCAATGTAAATCTTGTCTATGGACACCATACATTACTACACACATCCTGCATATATACACACATGCATACATACATCAATGACCTAAGAGCAGATAAAGCAAACATTATGACAGCAATATAGTAACCGTATATATAGGCTCCCAACTGTACATATGTGACCAAAAAGACTGACTGAAGTTGGTTAGGTTTTGTTAAGTTTGTATGACAACTTTCTCGGCAATCCGATTTTATTAAAATGTTTATGCATGCTAGTATAGTTTGCCATTACTGTTTATGCTTTTTATGCTATTTTTAGCAAGCTGTTAGTAAATTTCTACATGTGGTCTACTACATAATATTATGGTCATGACTGAAGCTAAGTTTGTAGCGCATGGAAAAGATCCGAAATGAACAGTTTTGCATCTTACGTGTGGGTACTTTAGACTTTTGAACTGTAACGATACCGTATAGGTATATTATATATAAACCACTTGGCAAACATGGTGAATTTAGCAAGACTGTACAGCGTTGGGTTTTCACATATTATTACGTACAGTACCCAGATTAAAAATTTTGCTATTTTTGGGTGAGAAATCCCCTGTGCAACAAGATGAAACAATAGTAATGATACACACAATTAACACTTATCCCTTATCTGGAACAATACCAGTATTAGGCGCATAAGTTGGTATTAACAATAACCAAAGTTAGTATTGCGAAACGACTGAGAGCTTAAATTGTAAAACTAAACTCAAAACAGACTGCTACCTGTGTAAGAAACGCACAGACTTTTAAAAATTATGTACCTGAAATTCTGTGATTTAAACTGAAAAGTCATGAGCTGTTTACTTGACAGTATGGTATTCATCCCTTTATGGTACACGTTTACGTGTAAAAAGCACAAAAGTATTGTCACAAGCAGACAGATTAATTCAGGGTGCACTTTAAAATAACAAAACTACCAATACAGCAATATCTTAAATTATGGCTTGTCTCCTTATTTGCACTCCTTAACTTCTACATGTGAAGATCTGAAGGGGAAGAAGTTATGATTGACCGGTAATAACTTATTTCAAAATACTTGGTCGTGATATGGGAGAACAGAAGTATGAGAGACCCAAATTACTGAATTATCTGCATTCCATTCATCATAAGCTTATAGACACAAACGTTTAAAGAATTTAGGCCTAACGATAACCAAAACTTGCAATTTCTCGATTTATCTTAAGCACCTGAGTCAAATTAATCAAAAAATATATTCTTTCAGAATCATGAGATAAAATTCTTGCATACACACTGTTTCTGTTTCAGGAAAAGCAAAACTAACGTAAAGAACCAAGAAGGCTTTTAGCCTGCACAAATAAATGAACAACTTAGAGATGTAGCCTAGTAAACTTTGCCCATAAATTTTACAAGTCATGAATATGTAAACAAACATCATCCACGTGCTTATTACTAAACAGCTGTTTTATGCAAACACAGCCCAATCTGACCTTTATTCAGCTGAACAAGCTCCTATGTTTGCTTTACGCCGTGACAGCTTTCTCATCCCGAAACAGGCAAGTTCTGTTTTCAGACATTGCATTAAACAAAGCTCTGTAAGGACGCCTAGCGGACAAAAATTACGAGTTAAAATTTCGAAACCTGTTATGGAAGAAAACTACTGCAGTTGGAAATCACTGTTGTGCTTACTGCTAAAAGCGAACTACTGCGTTAATACTTCCATTCCTTATAATTTTCTTAACAGGTTTAGTTGTTCAAACTGAATCAATCAATCAGTATCCGTAATGCGTGTGAAACAACAACCCAGTAATAGCTTATAGGCTACATCGCTGTAGCTTACAATCGATCTCGGCAAAAAGTAAATCTTACTCAGACTTACGTATCCCAACAACCAATATTTGTGTTTTTTAATTTCACTAACATCGAATAAGTCTTGTTTACGCCTTTGTGTGCAATTGTGCATAATATAGCCAAATGAAAATCGTAAGACAATTGAAAAAAACTTTTAGAATTAATGGTTAAACGCCATGAAAACTGTGAGCAGTAGGCTAACTAGATCACATTGCGATCAAGATTTCATAACTTATAACGCGGTATCATTTTTTTTATTATGGCGTTCTTTCTGTGCCCATTAGCAAAAATTTTTAGTTTTTTTTAAACAGCTGTGCCAGTAGCCTTCGCTAATTAACGTCCTAAACCTAACTCATTCCACATAAAATCAAGCTAAAGAATGAAAAGTGTATTAACGGCATAACAAAGCTTCAATTCAGCGTGGTATGCCAATATGCATAGGCCTATGTTTAAAAATAAAATATCTATAATCAGAAGCAAAGGGCATGTTGTACATTAGTGCTTGCTGGTGGCGACAGTAGCAACGGTCACTATAATATTCTAACATGGCAGCTTAGCAATAGGCAATTAAGCAATAAGGAATACAACATAGGACCATGAAGAATACAGAATTCACAACCGCTTCACTTTCTGAAATTATTATCAGGTGGGATGTTTCTGTTAGTCAATAGATCTACAAGCTATACAGTGTCCTCCCTCTATAGTTTACTTATAAACATTTTGATCAACGAGTAGGCTAATACGGCAGAAAGCGGAAATCGATGTTATAGAAATAGGCTTACTAACACTACAACTAAGTCAAGCTTCGAGTCAACAAGAATTGACGTTATTTATGCTCAATCAGTTGAAACAATACAGTTCAAATCAACTTGTTGCCTAATTTTGTTGGCCTACATAAGCTACTAATACAGTAGGGTTCTATGCAAATGGCGTAAAGTAAAACAAACGGTAAAACAAAGTTTAAAAGCAAAAAGAATCTGTACCTTTTACGGTAAATATAATGTTACAAGGAAAATGTTCTATAAATAATAATCGATGATGTATAAATGGTCTAACACAAGTATGTAGGCCTAGTTGCTAACTTAATGCTGATGAAACAAATCAGACAAATATTACGTCGAATCAGAATAACATAGCCTAGATTTCATGAAATATTTATTGCTGTTTCTCAACTACGGTGCTAGGTGACGTCATTTTTCAAACTCGAAGCGGGAGGGCAACCAGAACTCTTCGATATCAAATGTAAACAGATTTCACCTCGTGACATCAAGCGAGAAGTTTGAGGAACCGAAACTTTACTCAGACAGGCTCAGACGTTGCAGCTTTGCTGGTACAGTGGCTCATCCTATACTTGCAAATCAGCTCAAAGTTTTCACTGTTTTAGAAGTTGTAATAAAGCTTAAGACAGCAGGTAGTGAACATCTAGCATTCTAATAGAACCCTAAGCAATCTATTTCAGCGAGTAAAACAATGACGTGGGCTACAAAAAGAAAGCTTATTTTCGTCAGTTTAAACTTTCACGCCGCACAAAAACAGTCCACCTGCCCGGTACAGTAACATGTGACCAGTTGCCGTTAACTTTACCATCAAAAACTTGCCTTTCAGGGCAATTAAAGCGATCAATAGTTTTGCAAGTGTATAACAATAGTTTGCAAGCAGCTGCAAAAACATGTAGTGGATGAAAGCCGCAAAATTACAATCGTGTCTGGCTTAGAGGTGGTAGCGGTGAGCTTTTACCAGGAAGTACTTGCCGTTATTTGAATCAAGTTAACAACTTCCTTATTTGCCCGTTGCCCACTTCTAGGTATACAAGCATTGATCTACACCACAATAGGCTTTTGTGGATTGCAAAAACATTTACATTATTACATAGGGCTGGACTAGTATTTGAAAAGTTTAGAATTGTTGATTTTACTGCTTTTAACGGATCGTAGTAATAAAGTATAAAGTATAAAGTATAAAGTATAAACAGATTGAATTCATACTTGAAAGGGTTGCAGCTTTCACAACAAAAATGAGCAGTAATCCTTTACCAGGTAAGAGCAAAGCGTTATTGCTGCGTTACAAATAGCCTATATACTGTACTGTATATAAGCAAGTATGTTCCTGATAAATTTCATTGTTTACAAGTTAGAATGTCAAGTCCTTTGATCATGTAAAGCCTATTAACCTCTATTTTGTGCCTGTGTATCAATTGTTTGTGCCAAAATACCGGTTTCAGTTGTTTTAATTAGTAACAATACTGGGGACCGGGTAAAAGCTGGACACGACGCAATCCACGGATCGTACATGCATGGGCGATTTAGCGGTTTTGCGTAAAAGCGTCCATGGATGCTTACTCAAAAATCGTCCATTTTCAACAGTCTATGGACGATCTGCGGATTGCGTCGTGTCCAGCTTTTACCCTGTGCCCGTTAATTTCATGCGCAACGTGTGGCATAGCCTACACCTATATATAACCTGGACCTAAATTATAATCTTGCTTTAAACTAAACGTTACAAAGAATTTGAGTATGGATTTTGGTGATTGACTTGTGTTTGTTTTTTGTATATAAATTACCCTATATATATTTTAGTTACATTTTTTTCGAGATTAGGCTTGTCCTTAAACGTATTTTGTCAGTTTAATTTCACTTTAAAAACATGCTGATTAAGTAAAGGCATAACCTTCTAACCTGAAAACGTTACGTTTACTTAAAAATCAAAATACCTGTATTACGTTTCAGGTACTTCACCACGTGTCGTCAATATCGTAAAAGAAGAAAATAAACGGTTAGTGTTGGATAAGAATGCGCTAAGAAGCGTTCTACTGGATGAAGAGGTCGCAGATCTCCCGGTTGCAATTTACTCTGCAGCTGGAGTTTTTCGAATGGGAAAATCGCTTCTTTTGGATCTTTTCGTCCGTTACATGGAAACCGGAGAAGTATAATGCTGACAGCTTAAAACTATTGTTTTAATTTTTTACTGCGTTTTGTACAAGTTCCGGCTGTTTGCAAAGCTTTCATGTATTAACATGGGAAATAATACAACTAAACACTAAACCTAAAGTCAAATATTTCAGAATTAATCCAAAAATTCAAGCCCAATTTGTTTTAATAGGAATCATGCTATTGCTCATTCTTGTATAAGTTGTGTGGTGAAACAATACGTTTGACAATGAAGTCACCATTGAAGCATTTTGATTTTAAAAGAGACCTTAAAAGTTTTTGGTTTTTTACAAGCTCAGTTTGATTTGATATTGGTAACCACAAACACAGTGACCCCCAGTACGTACTAAAAACAGAATTTTCACAGTTGTGTGAAAATATCTCTGATAATGACGTCATCAAGGGACCATTTGCGATTCAAGGTGGAGCTCTGGATGCTTGTACGAACGGAATCTATATTTTGAGAAAACCTTTCTCCATAGCAACGAAAGAGCATCGTAAGGTATAAGCTGTTTGCTACGAATTTTTTTTATTTTGTAAAAATAAGACAGGAACTCCATGTACAAATCCACGGGACTTTTGCTTTTCTCAAACACTCTTAAAATTCAAATAATTATTCAATTGTACCAATGTGAATGCCTTTGTATATAACGGTAGCAATTAAGCTGTAACTTCAAAGAATTCTTTTTATAGGTAGCTGTATTTCTCATGGATACTCAAGGGATGTTTGATCATTCCGCATCAACTGAGGTTACTGGTGACATCATGGGTTTCAGTTTATTACTTAGTTCTTATCAGTTCTACAATTTAAGTCAAAATATATCCTCCGACCACCTGACAACAATCTACGTGAGTTTACAAAATACACACGAAAAAACTTAAGTTAAATAGTATTTCCTTGCCAATATGATGTTGAATAATGTGTTGAATTAAGATTTCATCAAGTATAAAATGGAAATTTTAGTTATAGAAAGAAATTTGATTATAACTAATAGCAATAATATATAGCGATTTTTATTGACCAATAATTTTTCAATTTTGACATTATTGACATTACACATTGAAAAACTACACAGTGACGTTACCTCCTACATGCAAAATGTGATGCAGACACTTTGACCAAACGTTTATTGAGCACAGATTTTTTTCAAGGTTGTGCAAAATAGTCAAAATGCTGTAAGTGATATTAATGCACTTTGCAAAATAAAACCTTGCTTACAAGTATCTTTTCAAGAGAACAAAAAATACATAAAATAACTTCTTTTACTGGTGTTCTAACCACTTCTAATCTCACTCCTCCATGTGCCGAGTCTCTCGGTAGCAGTTTTCCCGGTAGTACACAATCTGCGCTTTCTAGATGACTGCCCAGTACTGCTCTGAAATCTGACCCATCAGCTAGCCCGAGTTCACAAAAAACTTCAGGCTGTCAATAGTGATGACATCATGTTCTTCCTGTTAAAAAGATATTCTGTTATACATAAACACTTTTATTCCGTAAAAAGTTATTTTATTTATTACTTTCTCCAAAGTATTTCTGTTACAGACCGTTTCATCGAAATTTCAGAACAAAATTCTTCCACGTGAAACGGTTGAGAATAATCATTTACGTTCAGCACGCTATTGCAAAATATTATGAACCGTAGTATGTCGTATGTCCACTTTGATGTATTGACTCCGTTATCCCATTTATCTGTTGCGTTATCTTATTTTAGATTGATTGATCCCATTTTGCGGAAACGATTAAGGAAAATGCATAGTCTCAATTAAGATTACGTAGTAGGTGAATGGGTTTACAGGACAATACACGATGCGGTTTATAAGTGCTGTATATTGTTTGAAATATCTAATATACAGCATTTCTTTACGATAAAGAGAAAGACAATGTATATATTGGCAACTGTTTCATAAGACGTTTCACAGAGTGTTTCCTGAAATCTTTATAAGACAGACTGCAAAGGAGGAAGCTTTAGATAAAGTTTTCATAGGTAACATGCCATTTCAAGAAAGGAGTGTTAACAAGTAACAGACTTTGTTTGCGAGGAAAATGTAACGACATCACATGACAAGTAAACAAGGATAAAAGTTTAACGGCGATTAGCTATAACGATAATTTCAGTGATTTTGGAAACGTTTACAGTTCAGCGGACTTTTTATTGCACAATAAACAGCCACGAATTTTATTGTGCGAATTTTTATTGTGCAATAAAAATTACATTATGTGACTCTATTAATGAAATGCAGGAGTAAGATTTGTTAAAGATTTGATTTTGTTAAATTTGTTAGCAAAGACACTTGGCTCTGGATGGCGAACCCTCTAATATATATATATATATATATATATGTGTGTGTGTGTGTGTGTGTGTGTGTGTGTGTGTCTCATGTGTATGCAAAAAAAATCTGTAATCAGCAATGGATATAACGTCTGTAGCACGAATTAAAATCACGATACAGGATTTGTCATGGACAGTATGTATTTATAACTATACACACACAACATTTGTGATGGTTATAGACATGATATCAATATACTACTAATATAGCATATATACACATGCAAATGTTTATTATTTCTTGCAGAAATTTGCTGACTTTGCCAGAAAACTGCAGAACATTAATCAATCAGACTCGCCCTTTCAGGTAAGTTGTGTGAAGAAATGTCGCTAACTATAGCATGCTGTTTTAAAAAGTCTATTATATGCAGTATAAATGATTGTACACTTCAAGAATTAATTAAGCAAGAGAAATTACCTGGTGGGCACATCTGACCATAGCTATATTGCAGAGACTCATGTTTTTAATTCGAGATTGGAAAAAATTAAGAAGTTTCCCACTTGGTCTCGACGGGGGAGAAAAGTTTTTGAAAGAAGTCCTTCAGAATGAAGAGCGTGGCTCCGAAGAGCACAAGGACATTCAAAGTCTTCTTCAACAAACCTTCGAAAAAATGTCCTGCTTTCTACTTCCCTCCTCTGGTGACGTCGTTGAAGCGATGGAGAAAGAGGATACATCCTGCTTGCTGAAAGGTTTTGAAGTAGTAATATTTCCTTCATAAAATGCTGTATATTAAAAGCTTCCAAAACAGCTATCAAAAGACGATGATTCCGTCATAAATGAACATTTATTGTGAAATCATTTCGACATTTCATTTAGATTAAATCTTACAGTATACGCATAAATATAATAATTTAACATACAAAATAATCCTTGTTTGTTTTAAGCGAATTGATCGATCAGTAAATTTAACCACCTTTCGAAGTCTAACTTTTAAAATACAAAGTTTATGTAACTCTCATAGTTTTGCGTCACGAAACAGAATCACATTGTTTAGCTTATTTTTGTTTTAGATATAAGCTTGGATTTTCGTAAAGAGGCGAGTTATTTGTTTGAACACTTTTGCCACCCTGATAACATTTGCTTGAAAATACTTGACAATAGAGAGGTGAGTTGCCGGCAGTTGTACAACCACGCTGTTCATTTAGATTTGGTTCTTGCAAGCGGATTGGTTTCCTCGGTGGATAGCTATGTAAAAGTAAATATAAACTTTTTTGATTTGATTACTTCCTTTTGCAACCACAAGTAATACAAATAGGCTACTAATACATTGTTGTAGTTTACATTGTCTTAAGTAACACAGAATATCAAGAAAGTAATCATATTTTGCCGTGCTTTGAAATCAAATGCAGATTTTATGAATGACATAAAAAACGATTGTTGAGTAGGAATGACGTAAACTTTCTTCTGTTACTTGCAGGCCACACAAAGAGGTGCGTCAGCAAATTTGATTCATGACCTTGTCTTACAATATCGTCAAGAAACGGATTATTCCAGCCAAGTTCGTTTCACCTAAATTATGCAAACATCATTCGATTTTTGATTCCTTTTATTTACAGTAAATCCATTTTAGAATAAAGATGA
Source organism: Clavelina lepadiformis (assembly GCF_947623445.1). NCBI lineage: Eukaryota > Metazoa > Chordata > Ascidiacea > Aplousobranchia > Clavelinidae > Clavelina > Clavelina lepadiformis. Next base: position 12,416,575 of record NC_135248.1, on the reverse strand, counting down.
AAACTTGGACGAGTTACACATTTTCAAAAAGAACATGATTCTGCAAGAATATGATGGCAAGGCTTGCGGAGGTGAAGATTTGAAACGCGAAGGTCGTCAAAAGCTTGCCTTCAAAATCGAGCAACAATTTACTGATGTAAAAGTATGTCAACTGTAACGAAAGGCAAAGAAAGAAATGTGTAAATGACTTAAACACACGATTATAATGTCTTCTTTTTCTTTTAACTTCTAATAATAAAAGCAATTGATAGTTAAAGACTAATAATATTGACGACGTAACAAGGGTATTTGTCCTGATCTTTTTCGTTGCATAAACGTTTAAAACCCTTTTTTTATTATAGCACAAAAATTGTATGGCTAAAATTGTTGATCAGTGCTTCAATTACTACCAGGATAAAATGGTAAGCTTTTTGTAATTCCTACTGTGCCAAGGTTAATTTTGATTTCATACGACTTATGTTTACATTGTCATCCTGCATCTTATAAAAACGGAAAAATGTTGTGGGAAATTTACCACAAATGTTGTTTGTAACTTAGCTTCAGTGGAAAGGCACCAAGTTGGAAGATTTAGAAAATGAACACCAGCGATTGAAAGATGAGTCCAGGAAGAAGTTTGATGATCTTGAAAAACCAGAGGGGGAATATTTCCAAGTACGAGCCAAGGATCTTCTCGAGAACAAGATAGAGCGTTTCTATCAACGAACAAAGGTATATAAACGGTTAGTTATATAATTTCAAGACGTGGTTTGTTTAACGTCTTTTTGCAAAATTGTTATTACCCTTAAGGTTTTAGTCGTTGTATTGATAACATAGACGAGTTAACTTTAAAAAAAAAGGATTTTTCCCCATAAGCTATATATATATATATATATATATAAGCCTTTGATTGATTTGTGTAGATTCGTGTAAATACGGAGATTGTTTTGAAAGAGGTCCTTGAAGAATACACAGCAGGTTTGAAAAAGGTAAGAAAATGCGTCATCAATCGCTCATTCTAAACTAAAGAAGTAAACATCTGTGCAACATTATGAAGGAGCTTACAGCGCGTGCTTTATTTGTCAGCGTTCCCATCTAAATCTCAACAGAGTTTTGAGGAGCAAGCATCACAAGCTGGTCTGGGAAAGTTTGAAGAAAATAGAAGAGGAACTTCCTCCTGGTCGAGCTGCTGAGATCTACGAAAAGTTTCTCGGCGAAACCAAAACCTTCTTCGCCGATGTGAAGAAGAGAAATTTGAAATGGAGAATAGGGTCAGGAATAGGGGGCACTATTGTCGGAGGTGCGGCCATTGCAGCTGCTGCAGTATTGCCCCCACTTTTACCTGCAATGGTTGCTGCTGAAGCTTCTACTGCATTATTGGTTACTGGGTTAATAGCTGGTGGAGCTGTAGGCGGTGGAGCGGCTGTTGGTGTGCCAACTGGTTTATTCTTGGGGTTTTCTGGGTCTTCAAACTTTGACTTCAAAAAAAGCCTCGTCACCGCCGGTCTTCTTCCACTGAAAGTTTCTCTCCCCGACGCATCAGCACTCATTGACGAGGAAGTTTTTATTTCAGCAATGATGATGAAACAAGAGCGTAATAACGTGAGGGAAAATTCGGATGAAATTGCTCCTACTGACTCGATTGATGGCGGACCCAGCAACGACAATGATGAAACCCACGATTGTAATTCACTGTTACGCCTTGTTCAATAAGTGCCTTAATTACCATCATTTCAGCAATGTTGATGAAACAATATGAAGACACGCCTGCAAACTCTGATGAAAACAAGTAACTCACCCTGGTTGATGGTGGACATAACCACACCAGAATTCACTCGGAAAGTCAAAGTCCTCAACTGTTAGTCACCACGACATATTTTTGACTTTTGCTCATCCTGGCACAAGTTTGTTTTCCAGAAACAATCTGCTTTTTGTAATGAACGTTTTTATTGCTTGGGGTACCACTTATTTTCATTGAATATGTTCCCATGTACGCCTGCATTACATGACAAACCAGACACGCGACAGCAGTTGATTACAATTGCAAGTAATTTAATAAAAAATAATGAAAATCCAAATCAATAAATCAAACAAATAATGTTTGTTACACATTTCGTACAACATTCTTATTTAACAAACCACCAGTAGAAACTTGGTTAACTTCTTCCTGGTTAACTAATCAGTTACTTCCACAAAACGTAGAGTTTTTTACCCGTCACTCAGTTGGTTTTTAATTCTGTTACTTATTCGCAGATCAACACGGTGCCATGCTATCTAAGTACTTATCCATCAATCTATTTGTTGTGAGCTATATGTGTAAATATCACGAATAAGTAATCATCGGGGAACTGATAACCAAAAACACTCCAGTTAACAAAATGACTTTTTTAAATTAAACCGTTAGGAGAGATGTGGGAGTGACTGGCCGCCGTTCATGTTGATGTCATCACACAAATGACAATTCTCAGTTATTATAATTTGTGTTATTTTTAACAGACGTTATCACTGATGATGCTTATCACTGATGCTTATCACTGTTCCTTGGCATACTGTTGAAGTTGTTTTATCATTTAATTGATTAATTATCTTATATCGACCTTATGACCTTGCAGTTATTAGCAAGTCAGCACCGATTTTGTATTCTAATAGGTTTTGGTTTCTCATGTTTGAAAAGCAATTTTGTATATGTACGGTAGCCGTACTTATCCAGTTTATTTCAACTTTTAGCTTGATTTAACTTTTTCTTGTTGTTGATTTTTCTGAATGAATGCTGCTTTTCCATATAAGATTATGCATATAATCCATATAAGTCTTCCATCCGTACTTGTTTTGTTGAAAATTTCTTTGCAAATATATCATATGACTTTAATCTTAACTTGGATATTCCAAAATTTTTCATTATCATTTTTGGTAATTGTAGAAGAAAACGCTTTAACAAAAAAGAAATTTAAAATCAGAGAAGTTCCAGAGGTCAATGAGAAGAATTTCTTCAATCACAAAAAAATTTGAAATGAGGCGATTACACTAAGAGTTAGCCTGGCCGTTTTTCTCATTACAAAATTGTGACTTATGTAAGATTACGCCATGAAAACAGGCCAATAAGATTTCCTGCGATGTAAACTCTGAGGAAATTTACAAAACACAAAAGATTACAACTTAGCAAGTTATTTATATGCTTAAGTCTTTCGATCGCCGTCTAGCGCCACCAAACCATCACATATGAAACAAAACCTCATAATCGTGATATACGGTAACCGAAGGCATGTTTCGTTTGTTGTTAAAACCTGAAACTGGGTGGTTACGACATTGCCTGCGAGTCAGTGTACACACAAACTTATTGTTTATTTGCTGGCATATTGATTGTCAAAGGTGAGCATGAAATCCTGCTATAAATCTTGTCTCCCAGCTTACTTTTTGCCTATATACATACATACATGTAGCACACAGAATTTGTAATTTCTAACTGGAGTTTTGATTGAGCTGATTGTTTGTTTTGATGTGATGTGGTCAAATTAGTTCAACAATGTTGCCCAGTAATTAAGGCACTCAACAAGGTGTAACAATGAACTATAATCGTTGGTTTCGTCGTTGCTGGGTCCGCCATCAATCGGGTCGGTAGAAATAATGTCATCCGAGCTTTTCCTCACGTTATTACGTTCTTGTTTGGTCGTTGCTGACACGAAAACTTTCTCGACCAAGAATTTTGCGGTGTTTGGAAGAGCAATTGTCAGCGGAAGAACACCGGCTGTGACGATGCTTCCTTTGAAGTCGAAGTTGGCAAACAACTAGACGGAGAAAAGGCCAAACCTAAAGCAGTTAGCACACCACCAGCGGTTCCACCACCTACAGCTCCACCAGCTATTGATCCAGTGACTAACGCTGAAGTAGAAGCTTTAGCAGCAACCATTGCAGATAAAAGTGGGGGCAATATTGCAGCAGCTGTAATGGCCGCACCTCCGACAATAGTGCCCACTACTCCTGCCCCTATTCTCCATTTCAAATTTCTCTTCTTCACATCGGCGAAGACGGTTTTGGTTTTTGAAACATAATGTAACATAATTGAAACAAAAACTTCTTCTTCCACCGATATAGGCTACTATGTGACCTTAAAATAAGTTACTTCTATGTATTTGGAAACTTTATTTGCTCTTAGTCAGGCTACAGCAGACAGTTTTTGGTAGAAATCTTTTCGTAAAAATCGCAGCAGCAATATTCACATTTAAATCTTTCTTTGCATATTAAAAACTATTTCTTCTAGGGCTACCATATGTCCTCTTTTAGGAGAATTTGTCCTCTTTTCCAAAGAAAAATGAATTGTCCTCCGGGGACACTGAAAAATGCCCAAGTGTCCTCCTTTTTTGCCTTTTGCCTTTTTCTTGCTTATATTTTCAACAGAATTATATGTTTATGTGACTTTTCGGCATGAGGTCTAAGTCAAGTCAAATGACTTTTCAGCAACAGCATGAAGTCTAATCATTTTTCTTATCATTGTTTTAATAAAGACAAACATAAAATCTAAAAAAAGCTAAGCAATAATGCCAAAGAGGAACACTGTGTTTGCTGATGAACTGTGACAAAAGTATCCTTGTTTCAGAAAAAGACATAATGATTTTGAAGCTGAAATCATTACTTGTGCATATGCGTATAATTATCCAAAAACATGTGATAAATTCTTTAAACTTAAAACGTTATTTGCATTGTACTTGCTGGAGATATTGTCCTTTTTTTTGGCGATGAAAATAAGGTAGGCCTAATTTCTTCACAAACTTCAATCAACCGACCGAACATGGTTATACTGAATTTCAATGATCACGTCAAAAGAATTCCACTGATTACAAACTTTGACGCTCAAAACGCCTGACTAAATTATGACGTCAGGCTGAAGAACGAGAGACATGCTGGGATTAGTGTCTCATTGCGGTTGAGCTACAGGGAACAAAACTGTTGCTAACGTGCGTTATTTCAGCTGCGTTTTCTGGGCGGGCGTTTTATGTACAAGCTTGTTTTTTATCTCTTTCGTTGTTGTGCTTAATAAACGAGTTTTTCAACTTGTGAGACGGTATGTACCGCATTGTCTATATAAAATGTGTATTCCTGTAGAAGAAAGATAGTAATGATGACAAAATGCGGAGCGGACAGCGAGCTGATAAAAAACTTGCGTACTTTGCATATGTTTTAAGTTGGCTTCCATCATATCAATTCAAAATCTGAGAGTTCATGTTAATTTTATTGCTTCATCAACGCTGAGTGGTTGTGCCTTTAACGTTCCTGAGATAAACGAACACAAACCGTCTATTTTAAGATTGAAAAACATTTATTCACATTTACTGCAAGGAGGCCGTAGGTATAGTGAACTAAATTTTATTTTAGCCTATTGATTTTCATGATATCAACGTTTCCGTTTGAGAAAACTACCCTTTTTGATCAGAAACATGTGTTTATTATTATTATTGGTATTAACTTTGTAGTTGCGCTAATTTTGCTCTTGTTCACTACAATGGAGTCATACAGCGTCACTTTGCTGGCACACTCACTATCTTAACGGCAACATTGACCACCTACAATCCTGTATGTTTGCTGCATGAATAGCATTAAGTTAAAGATTTTAGAAGAGCGTTTTTAAAAGCGGTTGATGAGCAGTAGGCTAACTAGATCACATTGCGATCATTTTTGTATTATGGCGTTCTTTCTGTGCACGTTAGCAAAAATTTTTAGTTTTTTTAAACAGCTGTGCCAGTAGCCTACGCTAATTAACGTCCTAAACCTAACTCATTCCACATAAAATCAAGCTAAAGAATGAAAAGTGTATCAACGGCATAACAAAGCTTCAATTCAGCGTGGTATGCCAATATGCATAGGCCTATGTTTAAAAATAAAATATCTATAATCAGAAGCAAAGGACATGTTGTACATTAGTGCTTGCTGATGGCGACAGTACTAGACACTATAGGCAGCAGTCACTGTTATAATCAAACACGACAGCTTAGCAGTAGGCAATTAAGCAATAAGGAATACAACATAGGATCATGAAGAATACAGAATTCACAACCGCTTCACTTTCTGAACTTATTATCAGGTGGGATGTTCCTGTTAGTCAATAGATCTATACAAGCTATACAGTGTCCTCCCTCTAAGTTATAGTTTACTTATAAACATTTTGATCAACGAGTAATACGGCAGAAGGCGGAAATCGATGTTATAGAAATAGGCTTACTAACACTACAACTAAGTCAAGCTTCGAGTCAACAAGAATTAACGTTATTTATGCTCAATCAGTTGAAACAATAAAGTTCAAATCAACTTGTTGCCTAATTTCCTTGGCATATATAAGCTACTAATACAGTAGGGCTCTATGCAAATGGCGTAAACTAAAACAAACGGTAAAACAAAGTTTAAAAGCAAAAATAATCTTTACCTTTTACGGTAAGTATAATGTTAAGGGAAAATGTTCTATAAATATTCGATAATGTATAACTGATCTAACACAAGTATATTGTTGTTAACTTAATGCTGATGAAACAAATTAGACAAACATTACGTCGAATCAGAATAACATAGCCTAGATTTCATAAAATATTAACTTAATTGCTGTTTCTCAACTACGGTGCTAGGTGACGTCATTTTACAAACTTGAAGCGGGAGGGCGACTAGAACTATTCGATATCAAATATAAACAGATTTCACCTCGTGACATCAAGCGAGAAGTTTGAGCAACCGAAACTTCACTCAGGCAGGCTCAGACGTTGCAGCTTTGCTGGTACAGTGGCTCATCCTATACTTGCAAATCAGATCAAAGTTTTCACTGTTTTAGAAGTTGTAATAAAGCTTAAGGCAGCAGGTAGTGAACATCTAGCATTCTAATAGAACCCTAAGCAATCTATTTCAGCGAGTAAAACAATGACGTGGGCTACAAAAAGAAAGTTTATTTTCGTCAGTTTAAACTTTCACGCCGCACAAAAACAGTCCACCTGCCCGGTACAGTAACATGTGACCAGTTGCCGTTAACTTTACCATCAAAAACTTGCCTTTCAGGGCAATTAAAGCGATCAATAGTTTTGCAAGTGTATAACAATAGTTTGCAAGCAGCTGCAAAAACATGTAGTGGATGAAAGCCGCAAAATTACAATCGTGTCTGGCTTAGAGGTGGTAGCGGTGAGCTTTTACCAGGAAGTACTTGCCGTTATTTGAATCAAGTTAACAACTTCCTTATTTGCCCGTTGCCCACTTCTAGGTATACAAGCATTGATCTACACCACAATAGGCTTTTGTGGATTGCAAAAACATTTACATTATTACATAGGGCTGGACTAGTATTTGAAAAGTTTAGAATTGTTGATTTTACTGCTTTTAACGGATCGTAGTAATAAAGTATAAAGTATAAAGTATAAAGTATAAACAGATTGAATTCATACTTGAAAGGGTTGCAGCTTTCACAACAAAAATGAGCAGTAATCCTTTACCAGGTAAGAGCAAAGCGTTATTGCTGCGTTACAAATAGCCTATATACTGTACTGTATATAAGCAAGTATGTTCCTGATAAATTTCATTGTTTACAAGTTAGAATGTCAAGTCCTTTGATCATGTAAAGCCTATTAACCTCTATTTTGTGCCTGTGTATCAATTGTTTGTGCCAAAATACCGGTTTCAGTTGTTTTAATTAGTAACAATACTGGGGACCGGGTAAAAGCTGGACACGACGCAATCCACGGATCGTACATGCATGGGCGATTTAGCGGTTTTGCGTAAAAGCGTCCATGGATGCTTACTCAAAAATCGTCCATTTTCAACAGTCTATGGACGATCTGCGGATTGCGTCGTGTCCAGCTTTTACCCTGTGCCCGTTAATTTCATGCGCAACGTGTGGCATAGCCTACACCTATATATAACCTGGACCTAAATTATAATCTTGCTTTAAACTAAACGTTACAAAGAATTTGAGTATGGATTTTGGTGATTGACTTGTGTTTGTTTTTTGTATATAAATTACCCTATATATATTTTAGTTACATTTTTTTCGAGATTAGGCTTGTCCTTAAACGTATTTTGTCAGTTTAATTTCACTTTAAAAACATGCTGATTAAGTAAAGGCATAACCTTCTAACCTGAAAACGTTACGTTTACTTAAAAATCAAAATACCTGTATTACGTTTCAGGTACTTCACCACGTGTCGTCAATATCGTAAAAGAAGAAAATAAACGGTTAGTGTTGGATAAGAATGCGCTAAGAAGCGTTCTACTGGATAAAGAGGTCGAAGATCTCCCGGTTGCAATTTACTCGGCAGCTGGAGTTTTTCGAATGGGAAAGTCGCTTCTTTTGGATCTTTTCGTCCGTTACATGGAAACCGAAGAAGTATAATGCTGACAGCTTAAAACTATTGTTTTAATTTTTTACTGCGTTTTGTACAAGTTCCGGCTGTTTGCAAAGCTTTCATGTATTAACATGGGAAATAATACAACTAAACACTAAACCTAAAGTCAAATATTTCAGAATTAATCCAAAAATTCAAGCCCAATTTGTTTTAATAGGAATCATGCTATTGCTCATTCTTGTATAAGTTGTGTGGTGAAACAATACGTTTGACAATGAAGTCACCATTGAAGCATTTTGATTTTAAAAGAGACCTTAAAAGTTTTTGGTTTTTTACAAGCTCAGTTTGATTTGATATTGGTAACCACAAACACAGTGACCCCCAGTACGTACTAAAAACAGAATTTTCACAGTTGTGTGAAAATATCTCTGATAATGACGTCATCAAGGGACCATTTGCGATTCAAGGTGGAGCTCTGGACGCTTGTACGAACGGAATCTATATTTTGAGAAAACCTTTCTTCATAGCAACGGAAAAGCATCGTAAGGTATAAGCTGTTTGCTACGAGATTTTTTTATTTTGTAAAAATAAGACAGAAACTCCATGTACAAATCCACGGGACTTGTGCTTTTCTCAAACAATCTTAAAATTCAAATAATTATTCAATTGTACCAATGTGAATGCCTTTGTATATAACGGTAGCAATTAAGCTGTAACTTCAAAGAATTCTTTTTATAGGTAGCTGTATTTCTCATGGATACTCAAGGGATGTTTGATCATTCCGCATCAACTGAGGTTACTGGTGACATCATGGGTTTCAGTTTATTACTTAGTTCTTATCAGTTCTACAATTTAAGTCAAAATATATCCTCCGACCACCTGACAACAATCTACGTGAGTTTACAAAATACATACGAAAAAACTTAAGTTAAATAGTATTTCCTTGCCAATATGGTCTATAATGTGTTGAATTAATATTTCATCAAGTATAAAATGGAAATTTTAGTAATACAAAGAAATTTGATTATAGCTAGTAACTATATATAGCGATTTTTATTGACCAATAATTTTTCAGTTTTGACATTATTGACATTACACATTGAAAAACTACACAGCGACGTTACCTCCTTCATGCAAAATGTGATGCAGACACTTTGACCATAAGTTTATTGAGCATAGATTTTTCAAAGTTGACATAGATTTTTTCAAAGTTGTGCAAAATAGTCAAACTGCTGTAAGTGACATTAATGCACTCTGCCCAGTCCAATCGGTTGCAACATAAAACCTTGTTTACTTTTTCAAGAGAACAAAAATGTGTACCGTAGTATGTCGTATTTCCACTTTAATGTATTGCCCCCGCAATCCCATTTATCTGTTGCGTTATCTTATTTTAGATTGATTGATCCCATTTTGCGGAACCGATCACGGAAGATTAATATTTTCAAATAAGATCACGTAGATGTAATACACAATGCGGTTTATAAGTGTTGTTTGAAATATTTGATATACAACATTTCTTTACGATAAAGAGAAAGTAAATGTATATATTGGCAACTGTTTTATGAGACGTTTCACAAGTGTTTCCTGAAATCTGTATAAAACAGATTGCAAAGTAGGAAGCTTTAGAAAAAGTTTTCATAGGTAACATGCCATTTTAAAAAAAGATTATTAATAAGTAACAGACTTTGTTTGCGAGAAAAATGTAACGTTATCACATGACAAGTAAACAAGGGTAAAAGTTTGACGACGATTAGCAGCTAGGGTTGCCATACCGTCCGGAAAATTCCGGACATGTCCGGAATGTAGGGTTAAATTTTGCGTCCGGGAGGAATTTTAAAAAATGCTCAAATGTCCGGAATTTTATGATGGGCGTTTTGGGGGAATTAGAATTGCGGGAATAATCCTGTAAATCAGGGGTGTCCAACACATGGCACGCGACGTGTCTGACCTAGACCCTAGCCTAGAGATCACCATAGCCTAACCCTAGCCTAGAGATCACCAGAGGTCAAATCAGAAATAGCCCAATAGCCTATTGAATTCACGACACTATGTTCAAAAATCCACTCCGGTATACAATGGATAGGCAAAGCATTGCTACTGTGACGTCATATTGACAGACAATGTGTTCATACCTCATTTTTAAAAACCGCTAGTGGGCACTAAAGAGTGTCCGGATTTTAGGCCACGAAAATATGGTAACCCTAGATTAGCTATAAAGATAATTTCAGTCATTTTGGAAACGTTTACAGGTCAGCGGACTTTTTATTGTGCAATAAACAGCCACGAATTTTATTGTGCGAATTTTTATTGTGCAATAAAAATTACTGTATGTGACGCTATTAATGAAATGCAGGAGTAAGATAAGAAATCTGTTAACAAAGACACTTGGCTCTGGATGGCGAACCCTCTAATATATATATAAATATGTGTGTGTCTCATATGTACGCAAAAAAGCTGTAATCAGCAGTGGATAACGTCTGTAGCACGAATTAAAATCACGATACCGGGTTTGTTATGGACAGTATATATAATTATACACACACAACATTGCTGATTGTTATTGACGTGATGTCAATATACGACTAATATAGCATATATACACATGCAAATGTTTATCATTTCTTGCAGAAATTTGCTGACTTTGCCAGAAAATTGCAGAACATTAATCAAGTAGACTCGCCCTTTCAGGTAAATTGTGTGAAGAAATGTCGCTAACTATAGCATGCTGTTTCAAAAAGTCTATTATATGCTGTATAAATGATTGTACACTTTAAGAATTATTTAAGCAAGAGAAATTACCTGGTGGACACATCTGACCATAACTATATTGCAGCGACTCATGTTTTTAATTCGAGATTGGAAGAAAGTAAGAAGTTTCCCACTTGGCCTCGAAGGGGGAGAAAAGTTTTTGAAAGAAGTTCTTCAGAATGAAGAGCGTGGCTCCGAAGAGCACAGGGACATTCAAAGTCTTCTTCGACAAACCTTCGAAAAAATGTCCTGCTTTCTACTTCCCTCCTCTGGTGACGTCGTTGAAGCGATGGAGAAAGAGGATACATTCTGCTTGCTGAAAGGTTTTGAAGTAGTAATATTTCCTTCATAAAATGCTGTATATTAAAAGCTTCCAAAACAGCTATCAAAAGACGATGATTCCGTCATAAACGAACATTTATTGTGAAATCATTTCGACATTTCATTTAGATTAAATCTTACAGTATACGCATAAATATAATAATTTAACATACAAAATAATCCTTGTTTGTTTTAAGCGAATTGATCGATCAGTAAATTTAACCACCTTTCAAAGTCTAACTTTTAAAATACAAAGTTTATGTAACTCTCATAGTTTTGCGTCACGAAACAGAATCACATTGTTTAGCTTATTTTTGTTTTAGATATAAGCTTGGCTTTTCGTAAAGAGGCGAGTTATTTGTTTGAACATCTTTGCCACCGTGATAACATTTGCTTGAAAATACTTGACAATAGAGAGGTGAGTTGCCGGCAGTTGTACAACCACGCTGTTCATTTAGATTTGGTTCTTGCAAGCGGATTGGTTTCCTCGGTGGATAGCTATGTAAAAGTAAATATAAACTTTTTTGATTTGATTACTTCCTTTTGCAACCACAAGTAATACAAATAGGCTACTAATACATTGTTGTAGTTTACATTGTCTTAAGTAACACAGAATATCAAGAAAGTAATCATATTTTGCCGTGCTTTGAAATCAAATGCAGATTTTATGAATGATTGTTCATAACGAAAAAACGATTGTTGAGTAGGAATGACGTAAACTTTCTTCTGTTACTTGCAGGCCACACAAAGAGGTGCGTCAGCAAATTTGATTCATGACCTTGTCTTACAATATCGTCAAGAAACGGATTATTCCAGCCAAGTTCGTTTCACCTAAATTATGCAAACATCATTCGATTTTTGATTCCTTTTATTTACAGTAAATCCATTTTAGAATAAAGATGAAAACTTGGACGAGTTACACATTTTCAAAAAGAACATGATTCTGCAAGAATATGATGGCAAGGCTTGCGGAGGTGAAGATTTGAAACGCGAAGGTCGTCAAAAGCTTGCCTTCAAAATCGAGCAACAATTTACTGATGTAAAAGTATGTCAACTGTAACGAAAGGCAAAGAAAGAAATGTGTAAATGACTTAAACACACGATTATAATGTCTTCTTTTTCTTTTAACTTCTAATAATAAAAGCAATTGAGAGTTAAAGACTACTAATATTGACGACGTAAGATGGTTATTTGCCCTGATATTTTTCATTGCATAAACGTAGAAATCCCTTTTTTTTATAGCACAAAGATTTTATGGCTAAAATTGTTGATCAGTGCTTCAATCACTACCAGGATAAAATGGTATGCTTTTTGTAATTCCTACTGTGCCAGGGTTAATTTTGATTTCATACGACTTATGTTTACATTGTCATCCTGCATCTTATAAATATGGAAAAATTTTGTGGAAAATTTACCACAAATGTTGTTTGTAACTTAGCTTCAGTGGAAAGGCACCAAGTTGGAAGATTTAGAAAATGAACACCAGCTATTGAAAGATGAGTCCAGGAAGAAGTTTGATGATCTTGAAAAACCAGAGGGGGAATATTTCCAAGTACGAGCCAAGGATCTTCTCGAGAACGAGATAGAGCGTTTCTATCAACGAACAAAGGTATATAAACGGTTAGTTATATAATTTCAAGACGTGGTTTGTTTAACGTCTTTTTGCAAAATTGTTATTACCCTTAAGGTTTTAGTCGTTGTATTGATAACATAGACGAGTTAACTTTAAAAAAAAAGGATTTTTCCCCATAAGCTATATATATATATATATATATATATAAGCCTTTGATTGATTTGTGTAGATTCGTGTAAATACGGAGATTGTTTTGAAAGAGGTCCTTGAAGAATACACAGCAGGTTTGAAAAAGGTAAGAAAATGCGTCATCAATCGCTCATTCTAAACTAAAGAAGTAAACATCTGTGCAACATTATGAAGGAGCTTACAGCGCGTGCTTTATTTGTCAGCGTTCCCATCTAAATCTCAACAGAGTTTTGAGGAGCAAGCATCACAAGCTGGTCTGGGAAAGTTTGAAGAAAATAGAAGAGGAACTTCCTCCTGGTCGAGCTGCTGAGATCTACGAAAAGTTTCTCGGCGAAACCAAAACCGTCTTCGCCGATGTGAAGAAGAGAAATTTGAAATGGAGAATAGGGGCAGGAATAGGGGGCACTATTGTCGGAGGTGCGGCCATTGCAGCTGCTGCAGTATTGCCCCCACTTTTACCTGCAATGGTTGCTGCTGAAGCTTCTACTGCATTATTGGTTACTGGGTTAATAGCTGGTGGAGCTGTAGGCGGTGGAGCGGCTGTTGGTGTGCCAACTGGTTTATTCTTGGGGTTTTCTGGGTCTTCAAACTTTGACTTCAAAAAAAGCCTCGTCACCGCCGGTCTTCTTCCACTGAAAGTTTCTCTCCCCGACGCATCAGCACTCATTGACGAGGAAGTTTTTATTTCAGCAATGATGATGAAACAAGAGCGTAATAACGTGAGGGAAAATTCGGATGAAATTGCTCCTACTGACTCGATTGATGGCGGACCCAGCAACGACAATGATGAAACCCACGATTGTAATTCACTGTTACGCCTTGTTCAATAAGTGCCTTAATTACCATCATTTCAGCAATGTTGATGAAACAATATGAAGACACGCCTGCAAACTCTGATGAAAACAAGTAACTCACCGTGGACATAATCACACCAGAATTTAAAGTCAAACCAATTAAAGTCCTCAACTGTTAGTCACCACGACATATTTTTGACTTTTGTTCATCCTGGCACAAGTTTGTTTTCTAGAAACAATCTGCTTTTTGTAATGAACGTTTTTATTGCTTGGGGTACCACTTATTTTCATTGAATATGTTCCCATGTACGCCTGCATTACATGACCAACCAGACACGCGACAGCAGTTGATTACAATTGCAAGTAATTTAATAAAAAATAATTAAAATCCAAATCAATAAATCAAACAAATAATGTTTGTTACACATTTCGTACAACATTCTTATTTAACAAACCACCAGTAGAAACTTGGTTAACCTCTTTCTGGTTAACTAATCAGTTACTTCTACAAAACGTAGAGTTGTTTACCCGTCAGTTGGTTTTTAATTCTGTTACTTATTCGCAGATCAACACGGTACCTAACGGTGCTACCTAAGTACACGGTGCTACCTAAGTACTTATCCATCAATCTATTTGTTGTGAGCTATGTGTAAATATCACGAATAAGTAATCATCGGGGAACTGATAACCAAAAACACTCCAGTTAACAAAATGACTTTTTTAAATTAAACCGTTAGGAGAGATGTAGGAGTGACTGGCCGCCGTTCATGTTGATGTCATCACACAAATGACAATTCTCAGTTATTATAATTTGTGTTATTTTTAACAGACGTTATCACTGATGATGCTTATCACTGTTCCTTGGCATACTGTTGAAGTTGTTTTATCATTTAATTGATTAATTATTATCTTTTATCGGCCTTAAGACCTTGCAGTTATTAGCAAGTCAGCACCGATTTTGTATTCTAATAGGTTTTGGTTTCTCATGTTTGAAAAGCAATTTTGTATATGTACGGTATCCGTACTTATCCAGTTTACTTCAACTTTTAGCTTGATTTAACTTTTTCTTGTTGTTGATTTTTCTGAATGAATGCTGCTTTTCCATATAAGATTATGCATATAATTCATATAAGTCTTCCATCCGTACTTGTTTTGTTGAAAATTTCTTTGCAAATATACCATATGAATTTAATCTTAACTTGGATATTCCAAAATTTTTCATTATCATTTTTGGTAATTGTAGAAGAAAACGCTTTAACAAAAAAGAAATTTAAAATCAGAGAAGTTCCAGAGGTCAATGAGAAGAATTTCTTCAATCACAAAAAAATTTGAAATGAGGCGATTACACTAAGAGTTAGCCTGGCCGTTTTTCTCATTACAAAATTGTGACTTATGTAAAATTACGCCATGAAAACAGGCCAATAAGATTTCCTGCGATGTAAACTCTGAGGAAATTTACAAAACACAAAAGATTACAACTTAGCAAGTTATTTATATGCTTAAGTCTTTCGATCGCCGTCTACCGCCACCAAACCATCACATATGAAACAAAACCTCATAATCGTGATATACGGTAACCGAAGGCATGTTTCGTTTGTTGTTAAAACCTGAAACTGGGTGGTTACGACATTGCCTGCGAGTCAGTGTACACACAAACTTATTGTTTATTTGCTGGCATATTGGTTGTCAAAGGTGAGCATGAAATCCTGCTATAAATCTTGTCTCCCAGCTTACTTTTTGCCTATATACATACATACATGTAGCACACAGAATTTGTAATTTCTAACTGGAGTTTTGATTGAGCTGATTGTTTTTTTTGATGTGATGTGGTCAAATTAGTTCAACAATGTTGCCCAGTAATTAAGGCACTCAACAAGGTGTAACAATGAACTATAATCGTTGGTTTCGTCGTTGCTGGGTCCGCCATCAATCGGGTCGGTAGAAATAATGTCATCCGAGCTTTTCCTCACGTTATTACGTTCTTGTTTGGTCGTTGCTGACACGAAAACTTTCTCGACCAAGAATTTTGCGGTGTTTGGAAGAGCAATTGTCAGCGGAAGAACACCGGCTGTGACGATGCTTCGTTTGAAGTCAAAGTTGGTAAACAAGTAGACGGAGAAAAGGCCAAACCAAAAGCAGTTAGCACACCACCAGCAGTTCCACCACCTACAGCTCCACCAGCTATTGATCCAGTGACTAACGCTGAAGTAGAAACATTAGCAGCAACCATTGCAGATAAAAGTGGGGGCAATATTGCAGCAGCTGTAATGGCGGCACCTCCGGCAATAGTGCCCCCTATTCCTGCCCCTATTCTCCATTTCAAATTGCTCTTCTTCACATCGGCGAAGACGGTTTTGGTTTTTGAAACATAATATAACATAATTGAAACAAAAACTTCTTCATCCACCGATATAGGCTACTATGTGACCTTAAAAAAAGTTACTTGTATGTATTTGGAAACTTTATTTGCTCTCAGTTAGGCTAGGCTACAGCAGACAGTTTTTGTTAGAAATCTTTTCGTAAAAATCGCAGCAGCGATATTCACATTTAAATCTTTCTTTGTATATTAAAAACTATTTCTTCACAAACCTCAATCAACGGACCGAACGTGGTTATACTGAATTTCAATGATCACGTCAAAAGAATTCCACTGATTACAAACTTTGACGCTCAAAACGCCTGACTAAATTATGACGTCAGGCTGAAGAACGAGAGACATGCTGGGATTAGTCTCATTGCGGTTGAGCTACAGGGAGCAAAACTGCTGCTAACGTGCGTTATTTCAGCTGCGTTTTCTGGGCGGGCGTTTTATGTAAAAGCTTGTTTATCTCTTTCGTTGTTGTGCTCAATTGACGAGCTTTTCTAATTGTGAGACGGTATGTACCGCATTGTCTATACTCTATATATAATGTGTATTCCTGTAGAAGAAAGATAGTAATGATGACAAATACATACGGAGCGGACAGCGAGCTGATAAAAAACTTGCGTACTTCATTTGTTTTAAGTTGGCTTCCATCATATCGATTCAAAAATACTTCTCAGCGTAGCTGAGAGTTCGTGTTAATTTTATTGCTTCATCAACACTGAGTGGTTGTGCCTTTAACGTTCCTGAAATAAGAGAGCACAAACCGTCTATTTTAAGATTGAAAAACATTTACTGGAGAAAACTGCCCTTTTTGATCAGAAACATGTTATTATTATTATTGGTGTTAACTTTGTAGTTGCGCTAATTTTGTTCTTGTTCACTACAATGGTGTCATACAGCGTCACTTTGCTGGCACACTCACTATCTTAACGGCAACATTGACCACCTACAAACCTGTATGTTTGTTGCATGAATAGCATTAAGTTAAAGATTTTAGAAGAGCGTTTTAAAAGCTGTTGATTGTCAACATTTAATTTAGTTGTATCTTCAAGTTGCATTGACAGTTATGTGCAACTTGTGATCAAATTCCACTTACAATCTACCGCGCAAAGTGATTTGGGCAAACGCTAACTTGTTGCAAAACTACGAAGCTGCAAACAAACAGCGCATTCCGAAAACACGGCGTGCGAAATCGAAAATAGAACCGTGCATTTGCTCCTTTGATTGGTTGCAAAGTTGCGGCGGTGGCAGCAATTTTGTTTGAGCAAGCTTATTACGAACTGGACGCCGACTCCCTAACGTACCGTGTTTTGCTAAACAACTTGCTTCTTTTTCTGCAGGCGTTGTTTCGTTTTCTTAGTTTTATCGGTGTAGCTAAGACTAAAGATTGCTGAGAGTACATTTTTCAACTTTAATCACCGAAAATATTTGTAAAAAATGTCTGGGCAGGCTCAAGAAGGTGAACTTACATGCGTTAAATGTGTTACAATAGTGGCAAATTGTGACACAAATCTTATTAACAATAACTACGCCAACTCATGAGAAATTACGACTTGTGTTTTGAGAGCAGGTTCCTCTCAAGATGTTGTCAAAATTGTCAAAGAAGAAAATGGGTGTTTTAAATTCGACCTTGAAGCGCTCAAAAGTGTTTTGTTACAGGAAATTGTTACAGATTTGCCGGTTGCAATATATTCTATAGCAGGGACGTTTCGAAAAGGAAAATCGTTTCTCTTGAACCTGTTTGTTCGATACTGGGAGACTGGAGAGGTAAGAATATTGACTAATATTTGAAATAGCAACTAGAATTAACACTCGGCCGCGGATTTCTCAAGGATGGTATGGACAGAAGCAAATTTGAATCTTGTACGAATGTACGGCGAGTATTTACCGCGTAATGTACAGCGCTGTTATTAAAATCATCTGTTCTCATCAGAGGAGGTCGGCTACTACAATCACTCGCTACTGCAGAAACTGGGTATAATTTTTTAGAGTATTACAGTAATGCAAGGACTCAATGCTAGTCGGCCATCCCATTCTGAACATTACACTTAAAGCGTTGACCGGGGTTCATAAGCGGTTTGGAAAACAACTACTGAGCTGTCGAAAAAAAGTGGCTTAGGCCCAAGTTGACTAAATGGAAAACAATTATCTATAATACAACATTAATTTCGCTGCTTGAAATCAAGTTAACTAAAAGTTACATCAAACTATATTTCTAGTTGTGCAACGACATCCAAAAGGATGCAGGTGACGACATCCAAGAGGACGTCGTTAACGGACCTTTTCGCTTTCAAGGAGGTGTCTTAAAGAAATGTACCGAAGGGATATTTATTTTGAAAAAACCTATGATGATTACTACAAAGACTCATCGTAAGGTGAGCTTTACAACTTTTCAATAGATAACTTTTCCGCGGCGCGTTTATGCGGTTTCATGTCAATATGGAGTAGCCTATAGGCTATAGTAACATGTGCTTTGTAGGTGGCTGTGTTTCTCATGGATACTCAAGGATTATTTGATCATTCTACATCACAAAAAGTATCCAGTCTCATCCTGGGTATCAGTTTTCTTTTGAGCTCTTACCAAATCTATAATTTAAGCTCCGGCATTGACTCTCAGAATTTGGAAACAATTTATGTGAGGTTACATTGAAGAAATCATTATGAGCTTAATTGTAAAAAGTTTGCATTTGTACAATGATTTCAAGTTTTATCGTTATCTATATCACCAGAAATTTGCTGAATTTGCCAAGAGCGTGAAAGATATTAACACACTCAGCTCCCCGTTTCAGGTCAGATTTACTAAAGCTTAATTATGCATTGGTCCTCCCTAAAACCCGGTAATTTAGCCTGTGTCTTCAGGCCGTACAATCAAACAAAATAATGTCATGGATTTAGTACTTGGTGCCTTGGTGCCGGGTACCTAATTTACTCTTATTTATTCAAGGTTAACTTTAATTCTTTCCGTGTAATCCTTTAAACCTTTCACGTATAACGTGTTGTAGGAGTCTGTAGTTTGGAACTCTGTGCAATATAAGTGATTTAATACGGATTGCATGCATTTTGATTTGAATATGGGTGTAGCCATTGAGTGAAATTATTAACTAATTAAGACAAAACATTTTTGTAAAGCTATTGTTCTCATTGTGATGCATCGACAAATGTTAATTTCTCGTTACAGGCTTTTATGTTCTTGATAAGGGATTGGAAAAACCTAGAATATCCTTACGGCTTCACCAAGCAAACAGAAACATCTGAAGCACACAGTGATTATTTGGAAGATGTCCTAGAATATAAAGGGTGCTCGGAGGAACACAAAGATATTCGACAACTTTTGCGGGAAACATTTTCCAACATGTCCTGTTTTCTCCTCCCTTCGCCTGGTGAAGTCGTCGAAACATTGACCAGCAGGGATTTCTCTTGCTCTTTACATGGTGAACGAGAACACTTGGTTACAGAATTATTTTCGTTTGATCGCCTACTTTAATTGAGTTAAAATTAAAGGATGATAGAATCCGGTTATGATCAAGGTGCCTGTTTGCTACTGTTTGCCAACCTACTATTTGCTTGTATAACCAACCGGTGGAATGATTTACAAACAAATTCAGACAGCTTACTTCGACTTTACCTTGTTTTTTAGATGTTAGCTTGAGTTTTCGACAACAGGCAAGTCAATTCTTTCAATATCTTTGCGATGAAGAAAACATCGTATTGAAGAAGTTTGAGAACGAAGAAGTTACTTGTCGCCAGTTGTATAACTACGCTGTTCATTATGACTTCATCTTAGCAAAAGGTTTGGTGACTTCCGTGGACAGCTTCGTCAAGGTAAAATCTGATACGTTTTAACTTTCATTATGCTATTTGTTATAAAAATGTTTTTAATTGTGTGAATGAATAAGTTAAAACTGCCTAAATTGGCAGTAACTAATTTCTCAGTTGATATACACATATTAATATTAAACTTTGTTCATTGATTGGCAGTGTCATAAAAATGCACTCGGTCGTGTAGAGCTTACTATCGTTCATTTTTATGACTCAATGTCTATTTTATTTCTAAATGCTTCATGTGATAGTGATTGAGTAAATGGAAATACCGAATGGCTTAGTTTTGTTAAGATTTTTGCCTTCACTTGTCTTACTAATCGAAAAATGTTACTCACGTGCGTATCAAATTGAAAATAGTTCAATAAGTTCCAAATAAGTAGAACGAAACTGCTGTCAATGTTCCACTCTCTTCTAAACACTGCGTAACTATCTTTAGGCCTAACTATCTTTTATCTTACAACTGTTTCTTCTAGGCCAAGGAAAGAGCCCAGGTCGATAATAGAATTCACAAATTGGTGTGTGAATATCGCCATGAAATGGATCTTTTTCCTGTAAGTCAAAACACATCTTATATGAATCAATAAACATTTTTGTGTTTTGTGTGATATGTGACAAAAGCAGGCCACACTGCATATAGAATATTCAATGATCGTGGGTGCAGTGTTGTGAAAACTACGCAAGTAAGTGCACAAAGATACCCAAATGAGGCTATGTAATTGAATTTATGGTAGTTGATATAAAGAGATAACAAAACAGACATTATAAATCTGGCAGAGTTCTATTCCTTATTATGTCAAATATCATACTTTTGCTTTCATTCAAAATATGCTATAGGTTGAAATACTTTGGCTGGAACATACACATTTCTTAAAGATGCACAAATACCTTTCCAAATATGAAGATTACCCATGCAGTGACAAAGCTTTAAAGAGAAAAGGTTATTTACGTATAGAGCTTCTCATCCAACAACAGTTCAAAGAAATAAAAGTAAGTTAACTCCGAAACACACTAAACTATAACTATAACTTTAATTCGCCTATACTGGGCAGGCTGGTTTGTAAATAAGTTATAGCACCGGTGCTAGATGTGAGCTTACACGTAGCGGCATGGCAATGAAAACATATCTCCTGTATCTTGTAATGGTGTAGTATGCTGGAATTGTGCCAACACGACAGGTAACAACACATTACGCAATCAAATGTGGGATGATAACGAAGATTTATCAACAGGAAAGTCGTAAAAATTTTTTCTCTTATGAAACGGTTTTGGCGGCATGTTTAAAGCATGTAGTCTAGTATAATAGGCCTAATAGTTTAATATAATAAATTTTTCTGAAATTAAAATAGCAAAGAGAAAGATAAGAATAGAAGTTTACAAAAAAGGCTGAATGCAATTTCTAAACAGACTAAACGAGAAATGGACCTGATAACGGAAAAGTGCTTCAAGTTCTATGAAGACAAATTGGTGACTTGTTTTCTGATAGTGTTTTCTGATAATACGACGTAAATCGTTCTTTGACATTGGCATAGTATTACAATTTGTTTCTCGCAGTTAAATTTTGCTTTCAATGCTCTTGTAGCTTCATTGGGAAGGAATCGATCCGGAACGCTTTAAAAATGATCACATGACTTGGAAGAAGGAGTGTATGCAAATATTTGCAATTAGCGAAAAACCGGGCGGTAAAGATTATCATATGAAAGAAAGAAAGAAGTTGGAAACCAAAATTAACCAACTGTTTCAAAGAAACAAGGTTTGTATTAATATGCTTACCTGCCATCTATAAGCTCCGGATGCGCATCCAATTCTATTTAGGTGTTGTTCAGTGCTAATGTCTGAGATTATACGTGTTGGTGTACACAAATCTTCATAGAACCATCTGTAATACGTATTTCATGACGAAAGTATTTAGAAAGTAATAACATAATCAGTATGCATACGCATGCATTATATATACAGTATAGGATACAGTCATAGAGCATTGTCATAAGCGTTTTTAACTAAGCAATAAGACAAATTTTATCGAAACACATTGTGTTGGTTTGACAAAATGATGCTGTGCAAACAAACCCTTTAAAAAACTAATTTTTGCAAATTTGCCAGATTCGCTTAGACATGGAATTGGTTTTCAAAGAGGTTCTTGAAGAATACACAGCGCGCTTGAAGACGGTAAAAGAATAAGACTAGACTTACTGAATTTCAGTTACATAAAAGAAGCTTCTGTAGGAGCTTTAAAAAAACTTATTCATTACTTTTTTGGTCAGAAATCTTACCTTAATCTCGACACGGTTCTAAGAACCAAACATCGCAAGTTGATCTGGGAAATTTTGGAAAAAATTGAAGGAAAACTCCCTCCTGGAGAATCTATACAGGTCTTTGAAAAAGTTCTCATCGAAACTGAAACAGTTTATGACGACGTTAAGAAGAGGAACTTGAAATGGAGAATAGGAGCAGGAATAATAGGGACAATTTTTGGAAGTGGAGCCTTGGCATTGAGTTCAATATTGCTTTCGCCTCTTGGTATATTTTTGTCGGAAGCCACGCTTGCATCACTCGTTTACGGCGGAGTGGAAGGCAGTGGAACATCAGTCAAAGATATTTTAACTGCCTTATTTGGTCCTTCCAACTTCAAAATGAGTCTCGTCAGAGCTGGTCTTCTTTCGCTGAAGATTGCTCTTCCCAACGCGGCAGCACTGATGGATGAAGAGGTTTTTCTTTCAGCCATGACGGAGCAGGAGTGCAACAAAGATCAGAAAGATAATGTGCTTTAACCGGTATAAGCAACCTGGCAAGAGTCTCCAAGAAAAATTACTTTGTTGAAAAGAATGAATGAACTGCTATTTGAATTAAATCAAACCCGTACTTTTACATGCTTGTTGTACATACAGTTATCTCTGCAATATTTCTAGTTTACTTTGTTCGATTTATGTTAATGAAAAGGTTTTTCGTGAATGACAACTGTATGCACTCTTGTCATAAGACGCAACATTAACTTTAATTCGTATTTCCTTTCCTTATTTCCGTATTAACTTTAGCTACATGCTGTACATTACTTACCAGTTTAAAATTGCTTGCTCCGCTCGGTAGAAAAAAATCAATAATCAATTATAGGGAATGTATGCGGCAATTGGTGCCGTGTCAACGCCATGCCATAAACTATTCACTTTAATTAGCTCGGTAGCGCAATAGACAAGCAACTGCCTATTCTTATAAAGTGGTCATTTTCGTAGGATTATAAAAAGAAGAAAACAGAAGTATGCCAGTATGCATACGTTTTATGTATATGTATACTGTAGTATGCATAGTATGTATAGTGAGCATAGTATGTGTAGTATGCAAAGTATAGTAGTAAGTAAGTATTGCAGTAAGTATGTATAATAGTATTGTAGCAAGCAAGAAAGCTTTAACCAGAACATTGTGTTCCTTTTGACTCCATCATGCTGTGAGCTCTAGGGAAATTACTAAAGACATTCGACAGTACAGTCACTGCATAGTCAGCCAACTTAATGCAAAGTGAATTACGGTGTCAGGCTCTATCTTAGTCTTATTTCAGTAAAAGAAATACTTGCGAGACACAAAGGTTTCTTCATTTGTATGCAGTTCATCAATGGATCGCAAAAGCAGAAGCTTTCACGAATTTTAGTGACAGTGAAGTAACAGTTGTCATAACAGTTTTCAGAATCTGTTTTCATGACAGTTTCATGTGCCTGTGCAGCATAGGCAAAAGCGTGCCCTGTGAATAGTGCAGGCGCATACAGTGCAAGTTGCCGTGAAACATAATGCATACACGTGGTATACGCAAAAATTGCACTTAATGTTGCGTCGAAAGTGTACTGTAGTTTGACATACGCAAATAACACTTGATAGCAACGGTTTGTACTGTATAGAAATAGTTACGCCTCATTTTTGTGTAAAAAATGACAATGTTCTATTTGAACCTTTTTGTCAAGACTGTGTTCTTTAATGGCTTCCCAACAGGGTAAATATATAAACCTAATTAAGCTACCTCTAGCTACCATTACCTACACCTACCATTTTAGGCCAAACAAACAGCTACAGTAGAAAATATTGTTCAAGATTGCCTGCTGCAATACCGCAAAGACATGGATGACATATATGAGGTAATAAGAATTATTAGCCGTCATTTGCAATAATTACGGTAACATTTATATAGTGCCTTTATCCGATAAAAAGAACCGCTTTAAAGCGCTTAACAATCACATTTAAAACAACAAAGACGGTGCTACTGTAAGTTCTAAAAGCATATGTGATAAGTTATCACTGATAACCTAAAAATAAAACCACAAAAGCTAGAGCATAAAATTAGGATATATTAGAACAGGACAGATAGATATATTACTATTATTATTAATATTATTATTATTATTATTATTATATACTACTATTATTTTTAACAAACCAGATATATTATTTCTGTTATCAATTTGAATGTTTACAAAATCATTTAATCAGACATTCAAGAAGTCTTAATAAACACTTAGTTATACCATAAACGTTGTCTTTTTAATTTTAGTTGTCACATACAGAACAGTTTAATGATCTCTTCGTCTACTTGTTTGTTTAAATGTATTTCAACGGGTCAGAAAAGTTTTTTTAATGATTGAAGAAAGTAACTGTGAATCTCAGGAAGATGATCAGACCTTGTATCAAATGCACGTTTTTACGAAGAAGAAATCCCTCGAAAAGTACGACAACACTGTCGGATGTATGAGAGAAGTTGATCAAAGAATGAAGACAGATACTCGAACGTAAAATCGATGAACGATTTATAGAAATAAAGGTAAGCGTAATAACCATCACTCTATAAATAATCTGGTGGTTTTCACTAAACATTTGAACACAATAAGCATAACATAACATCAAAAAATATATATAATATCAAAAAGGTTGAAAGAAAGTACACTTTGTTCATAACAGCTAAAGGCTAATAATAACAATAATAATATAAGTCAAAGGCTTATAATCTTTTGACAGGACAATATAGCAATGGACAAAGTGATAAAGGAATGCAATCATCTTTACGAGGAAAAAATGGTAAAAAGTTTGCGTGTAAAAAAGATGAATAAAGATTTATGCATATGAGATACCTTTAAAAAATCTGCGTAGATTTAGTGGCATCTCTTAATTTTAAACAAACAAGTATTATATTTTTGCTTCTGTAAAAGATATTTTTCCTGTTATTATTCATAGATATTCTCTGGAGACATTTGCAATTACATTCATTATACTTTCCAAATTTATACAATGCAGACTCAATGGGAAGGCGTTGAGCTTGAAGAATTTGTAACAGAGCACAAGCGTATGAAAGAAGAATCCATAAAGAAATTTGATGATCTTGAAAAGCCGGGTACAAACGACTTCCAAGTACGAGCAAAGAAGATTCTAAAAAACAAAATGGAACGTTTTTTTACCAGAAAAAAGGTACACATGTGATTCATGTTGTGAATATGTTCTTACTTTCACCGTTTTACATGTCGTTGTCATCAATGTTATTAGTTCAGTTGGGCTGGTTATAAGTTATAATTCAAATGAATTGTTTTAGATTATTCTATTTTCGTAGTTTACAGTGAATGCAGATCTTGTTTTTAAAGAAGTTCTCGAAGAATACACAGCATGCCTGAAGAAAGTAAGCACTTATGAACACTATACATCGGGAATGTTTGCTTGTCTTTTTGTAATGCATTCTATAATAGCGCTTATAATAAAAAGCACGAAATAATCGATTGTACAGTAAAGCCAACAGTATCGAGTTAATGATAATAAAAACAAACTTAAATATTTTTCAATTTTTAGAGATCTCATCTCAATCTCAACCGAGTTTTAACAACCAAACATAAGAAGTTGGTCTGGGAAAGTCTACAGATAATACAAGAGCAACTTCCTCCAGAATGTGCGCCTGAGGTGTACGAAAAGCTTCTCAACGAAACCAAAACGGTTTATGCCGACGTTAAAAAGCGAAACTTAAAATGGAAAGCAGGAGCTGGAATATTAGGTTCAGTTCTTGTAGCCGGCAGCATTGCAGCAACCGTATTACTACCTCCAATTTTGCCCTACTTGGCGGCTGCTGAGTATTCCACCGCTGGTCTGATCGCTGCGTTAATTGCTGGCACTGCTGCTGGAGGTGGGGCTGTGGGTGGTGGATTAGCTGGTATAGTTTTAGCATTAAAAGGATCGTCAGAATTCGACTTCAAACAAAGCATCGTTACAGCCGGTCTTCTTCCGCTGAAAGTTGCTCTTCCAAACGCCGCAGAAGTCATGGATACGGAAGTTTTCATTTCAGCAATGATGATAAAACAAGAAGAAGAAAGAGCATTAGAAGACGCCGACGAAGCAGGCCAAGTTGACGAGCCAAACGAAGAACCCGACCATACCAACAATGATACAAGCGATACTCGTCCAATCCTGTAATATATTGATAAAAAAACATAGGCTCAGTAACAGGATCATTGCGTCATGCCCAGTTATATAGCAACTTGTAGACAAACTACATGCCAGCAAGATGAATGCACTGTAGTCGCCAAATATAACGTGTTAAATTATCGTTTTGTGTTGTTAAGTAAAATGTACAGTAAGTTTGGTAGTGAATCAATAAATGCTCTCTGAAATTAAATTTATCTAATCATGAACACGAATAATTTTTACGGTGTATTGTAATATTTTATATTTTCTTGAAATATTTTACCAATGCAGTCTGTATAATAATATTGCTGACATACACTGTAATGTGGCTTTGATATACTGTATGTAGTCCAAAATCTCGCGCTGATGTGCATCTTGGTTTTATAGTGACATCATATATTCGATTGTAAATTCAAAAGAAACTGTTGAACAAAGTTTTCTAAGGCTGCAGCTGTTAGAGACCAACTGACCTCTTTGTGCATCGAAAATATATATAACAAGGGAGAATAATATATTCGCGGATTTGGAACCACCATGCGTTGCGCTTACGTATATTTCTCGCTTTTAGCGTCGGTTAAAGACTCGCTAAGGTTGTAGCGAGAAGAATCAGAAGAAAGAGAAAAAAAAGAAATCAGGAGAAGTTATCCGAGAAAACTACCAAAATCTTGCATGTTGTAAATAATAAAATCATCAAGTGTGCAGGTAAAATCATCAAGGCTTCATAAAGTTAAGGTCAACACAGATGGAGACTTCGATCATTCAAATCGCATATTTACAAAACTGATGCTGGATACAACTGGATAATTGATCTTTACGGGACTCTTTTCGTATTAGCAATCAAGTAATTAACAATGGCCATAAGCTTAAGTACGAAACGACAGTTGAGAATTTGGTTTTAAAAATCGCAATTAACTTTCATATATGCAGCCTGATGCCCGATTTTGCAAGTGTTTAAATATTGAACTTAACACTTTAACTTGAACTTCAGTCCAGTTTAGCTGGTTATTGTTGATTTATGAGACTCAACTGAGATTAGCTTTTTGCGTCGATAACTATGAAATGTATATTACTGTGTTTTGTTTAAAGCCTAATCTTGCGATTCAAATAAGCACAAATACGCTACAACTATCTCTAAACTGGAGTTTGAAACACAGTGTAAATAACTTATACTCAAGTGTTTCATCAACGGCTTTGTGACACATTTCATTGTGCTTCTTAGAGAAAGTTAGTAGCAAATACATCCTGACCTCTGTGTGCGGGGTGAAGGCAAACGTTTTGCCTTAAATAGTAAACGAATTTTCTTAAATTGCTTTACCTAAAGTAGTTTGAATTCTTTTGAACGTAAATTTGACTAATTATGCCTTTTACTGCGTTTTTAACAGTGATGATTTTACAGTCGTGATTTTTCCACACATTCCAAATCGAAGCGATTACGAGTTTAAACAAACAAATTTCTCTGGTTAGCTGTAAAGTTTTATGGTGTTTATAACAGTTATAAAAGCATTAAAAGGTTCACAAAAGTTTGGGAAATGTTGTTTCTAGGCCCTGGTCTATAAGGTATAAAATTATGTCAATCGGACATTTTCTGTTATAAACATCTGGTTTTATTTTCAAAATGCTAATTTTTGCTATCTACAAGTTTTTAAAAATGTCAATGCTTTAAAATCTGCAATTAATTATATAATGTGCTGTATTCTACCTCAATCACCTTGTTTTAATTTCGAAAATGCACACACATCTACATCACTTATACATGTCGATCGATTGACATTGTATAGCAATCAAATGCGGCATTACTGCGTCCATAATAAGCGCTGAGCTTTTGGTATTTATTGAAAGTGGCAATCCTTTTGTACTCGCATGATTCATATTCCGGTGAAGGTTCTTTGTTAAATCAATAAATCGTTACGGATATTGACAAGCCCATTTTACTTAGGCGAATTGAATATTCCAATTCAAAGCGCTATTTATTGTAATTACTGTAGTATTATGAAATCCTTTTACTGTTCGCTGCGCTTATAAATACGCCCACAACAGCTAAAAAGCAACTTTGTAACCTTAAGTAATACAGAACTTACAATATACCAGCGTAAGGTCTGGAATCTTTATCAGCTTGATTAGCCCAAGTCGCATGATGCTGTTAACAATGTCTAAAACTGGCAGTAGGCTACGAAAGTCCAACCATAGCCTATTGTAGGATTGTTATGGATCGCGCTTTTTTATTTAGGCTATCAGATCAGCTTTATTAAAATAAATCCTTCGATCTGGGGTCAGTCAGTTCGAGAAAAAGCCAATCACGCTAGATTCTAGAAGCTTGAACGTGACAAATGTTTTTGATGACCGACAAATCGGTCTAAATGTTTCAAATACTGGGCATCGTGGGCTGGTTTCCATGGACTTTGTGAAAGTCCTCTAGACAGGCGTTTCCAGGAATAACTTCAAATTATTACGTCAGTCCAACGAAATTTCACAAACATAAGCTGAGAAGCCGAAGCCATGCTTTCGCTTTATCTGTTGATAATGACATGCAACCCAGTCCTTGGCCTGAGATGATTTTCAGTATTTTTAGTATTTTTGTTTTCAGTTATTCAATATCTACGTATGAGACGTGTTGAATTTCAAAATCGGGAATGTTTAAGAATTTGGTTCAAGTCAGACGAAAGTGGAGCTTTCATACACACCTGGAATTTTGATGTGATCGCTTTGCTTCAAATTAAAAGATATGAGCCTATGACAGACATTATACTAAACATAAGCTTTTTTCCTGCAGACAACGAAATTGTACCATAATTTTTAGGGAATTCGCGTATTTCAGAAAGTTGCGTTTCTGAACAAGGCTAAAACGTCAAAAGTCGCCTGCTACTGTCAAAACCTTAAACGTTATGAACCCACTGAAACTAATATCAGAAATACCAAGCTTTTTTCAACAACAAGGTACATCTTGAACTTTCATACATTAATTTTACCAGAGATTAAAAAATTTAAGTGACACCGGGTATGGACAGGGTGACGCTCTTTATAATTGCTGCTGAAATTAAACGTTGACACAACAATGACAAATAGGATCAGTCTCAAATGAATCAATGAATGACTTTAGCTGAGTCACCAAAGTCACCTGAGTCACCAAAGGATTGCCTTAAATTCCGTCACCTATAAAAAGTATTACACGATACGGCACTTTTGCAGGTTCATCTCAAGATGTTGTAAATATCCTCAAGGAAGAAGATGGTCAGTTAATGCTTGACCTTGAGGCGCTCAAAAATGTTCTAATGCAAGAGAGCGTAGCAGATTTACCGGTTGCAATATATTCTATAGCAGGGACGTATCAAACGGGAAAATCGTTACTCTTGAACTTGTTTGTTCGATACACGGATACCGGAGAGGTAAAAATGTCATTTTCTTAAAAACATTTTCATTTCAAAAAGGTAGATTGGTGTCGTTTATCGTTAATGTTTCTATTCAAGTCGTCATAGAATCGTTCTTACTTTTCAAACTTTTTTCAACGCCTCTTGGCCACGCATTCTATTGAATCTGTAAAAACAAAATAAAATATAATACGTAAATTTGATAGTATATGTAATGGAATGTTAATTTACGTCAGTATTTGTGATTAATTTGTGATAGTAGTATTTGTGATAGTACCAACAAATGACAAAAAGTAAATCCCAAAGCAATTCCTTTGCTGTAACTGCAGGTAATCTTTTTCAGCATGTATTAGCCTATGACTTGCGGCCATTTGTTTATTTGGATTTGTGAACTGACTGACTGGACTTGCATTCAAATGAATGAATGGTTTTTACATCCCAAAACTCTGCAAATATCATGTTTTCAGTTACTATTCGACACTCAAGATGACATTATTAGTGGACCTTTCCCGTGTCGAAGAAGTCTCTTAACCGGTTGTACCAAAGGGATAGTTGTTCAGAAAGAACCAATTACGGTTGCAACGAAAACTCATCCCAAGGCGAGCACAAAAATTCGTGGCATGTTTGTTGCTGTTTGCAATTCGCATATATCATAGCACTATAAAGTAGCTGTTATTCTGTAAAGGTTGCTGTATTCCTTATGGACACTCAAGGATTGTTTGATCAATCCACATCGTCAGAAGCCGCAAGTTTAATTATGGACATCAGTCTTCTTTTGAGTTCTTGCCACTTTTTCAATCTAAAATCAAACATAGAACATTGGCACATTGACAAAATTAATGTGAGATTGTTCACTTGGCAACGTATTTTCTTTGTGAAAAAATCTTTTAATTTGCATTCTACCATTAATACAGTTGGCTATATGTTTTGTTTATACTACACTTGTACTTTTTACCAGACAATTGTTGAATTCGCCAAAAACTTAAAAGACATCGATAAACCCGTCTCACAATTTCCGGTCAGCGCCGTTAAACTAAACAATAAATTTCAATTGTATATACTAGAACAGTAGGCTACAGATTAGTACTGATTGCATGCACTTTGATTTGAGTCTAACTGTATTCGACTTGTTGAAAGATTAAGCGTTTACTACATTGATTATACTATTTGCTAAGGTTTTTCTAAAATAAAACTGTAGTTTTTTGCTGAAAAGTTGTAACTTTACAGGTCTTTATGTTCTTGATAAGAGACTGGAAAAATGAAGCATATTCCTACGGTTTTACCGGTGGTAAAAATAACCAAGCGGGGCAGAGAAACTATTTAGAAGACATATTGGAATATGAAATGAGTTCTGAAGAACACAGAAACAGTGCACGTCGTTTGCGGAAAACATTTTCTGCCCTGTACTGTTTTCTTTTTCCATCACCGGTTGAAGCAGTTAAAAAAATGGCTGAAAAAGACGTCATTATCACTTTGAATGGTACTCTTGTCTCAATCACATATAGATGTGCGAAGAAATGAATACTTTGTTGTCTACGCTAGTTCATGTTAAAGTTGTTTTTCAACAAATTTAGGTAAAATATTAAAGTCTTGTCTTTCTTTCTAGACATTGATAAGCTTTTTAAACAACATGCGAGTGAGTTCTTCGAATATCTTTGCGATGAAGAAAACATCGTATTGAAGAAGATTGGAAACAAAGAAGTTACATGTCGGCAGTTGTATAACTACGCTGTTCGTATTCCTTTTACTTCTGTCAAAAATAGCCACTAAGTTTAATTCTGTACTGAAACAATAAACCGACAACAAAAGATACGACCTTTAAAACAGGTGTATAGCAAGTTCTGTCGGCTTCACCCACTCATTTTGTATTTATATTTTTGCATAAGTTTGTCGTTGCTGTTACTTTGTCTCATATTCGTCCACGACTTAAACAACAAAAAACTTAACTTTTATTCAAAATATTTTGTTATTTGTTATACGAACAATTTTGTGTCATGATGTAATATAATTCCTAATTTGGAAATTCCTGGATATATGTTATTTCTGGAGGCGTAGTATTGAGCAAAGCGTGTCTTCCGATATCAATATGGCAAACGTTAATGTGAAAATAAAAGCAGATATGTAGAAAACATTAGCTTGTATACTGTCTGTTTTATAGCCTTCTGTAACAATGACAACTTAACAAATTCGCAAACAAAAAAAACTTTCCGCACTAAAAACTGATGTATCCTGCCGCTACCTGCCTATCAACAACCTTGAGCAAGAAAGCTGGATTTCAGCCGGAACAACAAACCGCAAAATTCTGACGAAAACGGTAAAGCCGACTTATACTTCATGGTGAACTAATCAACAACTAATCAATGGTGTTTTTGTCTTCTTCAGTAACTTTTTGTTCTAGGTTCAAATCACCCAGAAAGCTTGAAACAAATCCTTGATTATGCCAGTCAGTTAAAGACGCGAACCTTAAAGTTGTTCAAGGCTGCATTCCTACAGTAGCCCGCATTGAACATAGAAGAAAAGTGCTGAGAACCAGAAGTTAATCGAAGAATAAAGACAGGAGCAAAAAGCCACTGAGAATGTGGCGGCATTTATATATATACGGCACTA
This sequence comes from Clavelina lepadiformis, assembly GCF_947623445.1. NCBI lineage: Eukaryota > Metazoa > Chordata > Ascidiacea > Aplousobranchia > Clavelinidae > Clavelina > Clavelina lepadiformis. The sequence goes on along the minus strand of NC_135248.1, from coordinate 12,384,089 downwards.
AAGCAAAGACATAGAAAGGGTGAAAACATTTTTCTCTATATCCCCCCTTTCAATAATGACACCTCTAGATTGCTTTTATAGATTTAATTTAAAGTCCTTGAGCAGGGCAAGCTTGGACTGCCCTTGCATTCTTTGCCAACTCCATGGGGACTAAACGGGGGCATGTCAAGCTGTCTTTCGCCCTTCCACTTTTCACACAAAACAGCATAATTTAAAGTTGCTTGATTATGTAGTAAACTTCGCGCTGAAAAATTGAAGTAATACGATCGACTAAAACGAAACCTTGTGATATAGCCATGTCAGCAACATAATCTAGAACAAGGCATTGGACAAAAAATAAATGTTAATGCATAAATAATGCTATAAAAATTACGAACACAAAGCAACTAAAATTTAAAAATTGGTAATTGCGGTACAAGAGCGAGCTGGATGTGTACAAACAAACGTAGCAAGGCACAATGATGAACAAAGCACGTTTCACAATACTGCATCAAAAGTTTTGTACAAGGGGTGAGGAACGCGACAAATCAACGAAACATATGTCAGAAAATTTAGACAACAGTCAAACGGCTCAATGCTCAAATAAACAACTGAAAGAAATAAAAACTAGTTCCAATAACTAGCACAATCAAACATTGTGGAACTTTAAATCATGTCACAAACTAAACCATCGCGAGGGCGGTGCTAATCACGATAGTCGTTATGTCGTGACAGATCGGGCACTTCCGTTGTTTAACATCAAAACAAATGCCTTTAAAATGCTTTGAATGCCAGCTATACCGCTGTTTACACAAGGACGTGTTTTGTATTACATAACAACAAACAACAGAAACGAATCTTGTCTGTTGTACACTCGATAAGCAGTTGGAACTATTTCACTCGGCGATAGTTTTGTTTCGCTGTTTATCATTTTGTGCTGGTTATGATATTATTTCTTTGAAAGAATTATAAGGAGTGCCCAATTAATCTACAGTGCAAGATAAACATGCTCAATAGACACAAAGACAAAGCCACTACAGTTAAAGGCTCTTAGAATTTGCCAATCCAAACGTGATTACTTAACAAATATGGGACGATGTTGCTAAGTGAGAGGTCGGCCCCTGTGTCAATAAAATTTTGTTTGAACGGGACCACATTCATACGACCAACGCCTACGAGCACATTTTTCGGCCCGCCTTATTCAACCGTGAAAAACAAATCGCGTAATCAAAAAAAGTGATAAATTACCTTCAATTGAACAGAAAATCACGGTGTGTGTATGTGATTAACTTCAATTATTATCTAGCAAAAGATTTAAAGAGGACTTTGCTACTTCGATTGCTTTACAGCAGAAAAAAAACACAATATTAATCAATCCCCAACTCAAAACAGTTTTTAGGTAAAGAAAGTACACTAGTTAGTACAGCAAGCCTACTACTGCAAATCAACAGCTACGTTTACAAAATGCAAAGCAATTGCAGTACGGTTGTAACACTCCCAGGTGCTCTAAAGCACATGGCGATTCACGTTGTTATTAAGAGCAGATTTGAAACATCTAGATGTAAATACTAAAATATTAAAATTAAAAACAAACATATGCATAACACGAAGCTGTGACTCAAAAAACAGAGGCGCAACATGTGACGTTTGAAGCGAATCGAGGCCACTGTACGGGCTTACGCTTGAAGTGGGTGGCGGCGTAACGGGCTGTTGGTTATTTTGATAACAGAGCTTCATTCCAAACGATAGCTCCTGCAAGCTTCTTCCAGCGTTGTCAGGAAACTTGCAACACCGGTCTTTGCCGCCCAATTCACCACCACGGCCGGGATATGGCCCTTTGGGTTGTCATAATAGTGCATGTATACTAGAAACATAAACGGAGTTGTCGTAGTGTGTGGAAATAGTGAGTACAGTACATAGTTCTTAAATATAGCTTAGCACATAAAATAACACGTATGGACCCAGCAATATAGAAGTATCACAAAGTAGTGTTTGACATAGCATAAACACACAGGCTTACTTCTACTTGTGCCTTTGCCATTGTCAGCAATGACCATAGATTGCAGGTAATCATCGACACGAATAACTCCTCTTTTGGGATCGACCGTTTCTCTTTCTTCAAGTTCACCAGGTTTTGCTGATCTACGGATGTTGAAATAAATTTAGATCTTACATCATATTAAAATTGGTAACAACAAATCTGTTATAATCTATAGTAAAACATACATTTATGTTGACAACTTGTGCATTATACATTCAATATGCAAAGTAAGCTACTTAGAAATATACACGTGTAGTTAGTTGCGCATTAAAATTATTCAAAACGTCTTCTTAAATAAGGTGCTTCCCATCATTGCCTATATTTATGCTGAGAATACCTTCCCAAAATTGCATAGACATTTTTCTCGTTTTTGATCATCGTCTTCGCCTGTCTCAAGTACACGTACTGAACATATTAAAATAAAGCAATTTAATTTAAAAATCAGCGTGTATCATTTGTCTTGGTCTACTTTCCACTGTTGCAAGTGGGCATTGATTCATCATATAACACAAACAGACTTTCATAAGCACAATAAATCAAAGCTAGTAGAAGTAAAGAAAACGAAAAAATGCGTAAATATACATCTCTGTTTGACATCGGCCAGGGATAAGCAACTTCCCAGTAGATGACTTCTGGATCGCCCTTTCGCAAATATGTTAACTCTATAACAGACATGAAGCCCACAATTAATAATTCAAGCCACACCAGAACACATTGATATGATTGATTCTACACATTGATAAAACCAACTAGTATGCCTTGCACTGAGATGCTTAAAAATATAACAAAATACTGGAACTGTACCTTTATGCAATCTAATAACCAATATGATACCGTAAAAATTCATTCCATGGCTTACCAGTTAAGTGTAAACGGAATAACGTAAACCGATACAATTTACAATATTTACCTTTCACATAAGAGTCCCATGTCTTTCTGTATGCAATATCCATGTAAACTAATGCACACTTATCTGCATCCATATTGGTTATGCCAAAAACTTTGTATTCATAGAGCTTTGATTGCTGTAAAGAAATTACAAAATCACTTCTTATCTTGTTGGCAATAGAATGTGTTGAAAATGTTGTTTCAAACACTTACAACTCTGTAGTAGCGAAAAACTTTGATTCCATGCGTCTCTACAAACAGTTCCCATCCAGAAACATCTGGACATTCCATTTCCTTAACGGCAATGTCAAATTCTTGTTCTTTAAAGGAAGTAACCATAATTGTCAAATTTTATTCACTGGTGGCAACAAATGCTGAAATAAATGTTAACAAGTTATGAACTGCCTTAATTTACATGCTGTATTCTATCTAGTCAGTAAGTCCTATCTAGCTTTACTAGTAAAACTTTACATTTCCAACGTAAGCTAGAGGAGACTTAATAGGCTACAAGGAACTATTTCTGGCAAGTATTACATCTACAACTAACACGATATCTGACGTTTGGGAAGATCACGCAAGTAGTAGACAGGGTAAATGCCACTTTCAGACGGCCCAGAACAGAACGGTAGCTAAGTTTTAGACCACAAGGCATTTTTAAATATTATTTACTACACTACACTTGCCTTTGTTGGTAAAACGCCTAAAGCTTGTTTTGTCTGAAATGTACCCTGCAATTACTTGATCGTAACCTGGTTTCGAAGCATTCAAAACACAATCTTACGCTAGCTTATTGCCGGTACTGGAGATAACTGTTTACGTTCATCATGAAACGGAACCACATAAAGCGAATGAACCAACCAGCTGATCACGTGCATTGATGCGTAACATCGTGACGTAAATTTGCTTACAAACTGTGCTACGTAACGTCATTACTCATTACATTGAATTCTGATCAACTAACCTGCTGCTCAGGTTGACTCCAAAATGCTGTTGAATCACCGCCTGACAGTGGGCCTAAACGAAAACACAGAAACAACCAACGTCTACAGTTGTGAAACAAACTAGCGACGGGACAAGCTTTTTATGTGATGCATTACGTATCCCAGTAGAAACAGTATTAACTGTGGCGTAAAATGTTGATGTCTGATTGGGATTGACTTTGTGTAAAATACTGTTCACTTATTTTTACTTCAAGTGTTTGCCTTTTTCTAAACTGTAGACATCTTAGTCCTTGCTCAACAGATTTGTCACCAGGAAGTTAACTGTTGTAAATTTACTTCAAAGTCGAATAGAAAAGTTGTAGAAGATGTCCCACAAAATAACTCTGACCAGCGTTATACGCACACGTTCCACTTACGGCTACGAGCAGTGACCATTAACAGCGAACGCTTGTTAATCATTAATGCTAGTCATAAACTGACAACGGTCATACCCAGCCGCCGAAATGTGGGCGTTACCAAAGTGTGTTTAACTGGAATTTATCTGAAACGTAATGGCCCAATAAAAATAATTGCACAGGCGGCAATAATGGCGCGCGTATGTTTTGACCACACCTTTGTATAGGATAAATGTGTATTTGAAACAGAACACTAAAAAGATCTTATGTAGGAAACAATAACAACAGCTGTAAGGACGGCACAATATCATCTATGATTGCTACTGCAAGCGCAATTACACGAACACGCGGAAAGTATCTTGAAATAAAATATAAATTTCTTGAAGGCAGTTTGCGGGGACACATAAAAACAATTCATTTATGATCGCCGCTGTAATGCTAGAAACATTTCATAGCACAATTTGATGCCAATACCAGCAGGGAAAGTAAACATTACTTGATCGCTTTCAGGGTACTGCACCATTCCTACAGTGTTGAAACGTGAATAGATTTTCTTAATGTTACGGCTTGTTACTTTAAAAATCAGAGAAGTAGATTCGTTAAAAGAAACACATCTGAATCCAGAAAATGCATTCATTAACGGTAAGAAAAGCTTTTATCAAAAACACAGCCAAGAATATGTGACAATGTAACATAACTCTAACCTCTAGGTAAAAATCTTTCGACAGAAATGTAAAAGGGAGCACCATAGACATCGTACACAACACACAAGGTTAACGTTTTCTGAGAATCGCAGCTCTACGCGTCGCTTTTGCACAGTTAACCAGCACTTTCCCACTGTCTCCATCTTTAATTTTATCAACAGAAGATGGTAAAACCGTTTCGTTTATACTGCTCGGTGTCCTCGGCTTTAAAGGAAATGGATTCGAAACCTTTTTATCCTTCATCAGGTGCATCATTGGATAGGTGCTGCTGATGTCAGGTTGAAGTCGATCCGTTTCTTCCTCCAGTGAGTCGCAAAAGTCTGGATCTTGCAGCGTCATTTTGTGGTCGGACTTCCTTGAATTGTGCCGGACTGGCGTTGAAGTTTGAAGCTTTATGATCTCCTCATTGTTTAAAGTTTGATTAACTTTGTGGCAAGGCAGAGGAGAATTACCAGTTTCTGTGTCTAAATTACTTCCAGGAGATTTTGCATCTGACACAGTGCACGAATCTTGTGATGTACCCAAGGCAACTACAACATTAGCGTCTGTAGCATTCAAACTGGAACCTTGCAGGTCATTAGTTGTTGAATGCAAACAACTTTTATTTACTTGGGTACTGTTGCTTCTGGAAGTAACAGTCTTTAAGTTTTCATTGTTGGCTTGCTCAAGATTTTTTGGCTCTGAAATGACTTCACTTGAAACCAAAGGGCCTTTTATTTGATTGCTGAAAGTTAATCTTTCAAAACCATTGGCTTGATCACCGATGGTCAGTCTTGACAGACCCACTCTTCCGAGTGAACCCAAACGTCCAACTATGACATGTTGAGTGTTATTTAAAGAAGGACTGATGCGTCGACAGTACAACATGTTTGAAGTTTGACCCCCGACGGACCCATACATTCTTGGTTGCGGCAAAGGGGCGTCTGGTCCTGCCATAGTCTGATTCCAGTGCACTGTACCCCCTTTACTAGATGGAGAAGTCTTCATCACTTCGGGCACAGTTCTAGCGTCTTTCACAGTGGTAGTCTTGGACAAAAGCGATGATGCAGAACAGGATATGGTAGCGTTCAGCGACAACTTTGGTGAAAGCAATTGTGACCCTTGATTCTGAGCTGCTGTGGTCACAATCGAACCAACACTGCGGTCAATATTTGTAAAAACAGGCGATGAAGTTTGAGCGACTGATGTTGATGGAAGCACAACTGTTGGAGACGAAATTCTGTGCGTTTTAGAATGTTCTGTGGCTGGTTTCACAGCAGACTGTACAAGAACCGGTTTAGATGTTCCATTTGGTCCAAAAGATGGATTTTGCTGGTATGTAGCGATGCCTGCTTTTGTGGACATTCCATGACCTAAGTTTTGACATTGCTCTGTATAAAAAAAGCGATAAATGAAGCAATTAAGATCCAATTTGTAAATATAAAACCTTCCGGAAACAAACGAGCATGAAATGACTTGACAATATACCTTTTTCTGCTGGTTTTACAGTAGGTGATTGGTTTAGATTTGTATTAACTGGAACCGCACCTGCAACTATAACCAATGAAAATTCAGATCAATTTCAAAATCTTTTATTGCAACTAATCGTAAAATCCAACCAAACCTAACCCATGTGTTATTGTTTGTTACATAGAAACTACCAGTGGAAGAAAAAACACTGTTGTTTAGTTAGTTTTACAATTAACAATACACCAAAATATATCCCTAATTCTCAAATGCATTCACCACAGTCAACATTATAACCACATACAAGTTCAATTGTAAGTACTAAAACAGTAATTACCGCTAACTGAAGCCAAAGTCGTCTGCGCTCCATTCAAGATAAGCACTTGCTGACCATTACTCACTCCAGATAGCAAGGCATTTCCTCGTATTGGAATTATTGTGTTCATGTTTGGGCTTGCAGAATTGGCTTGTGCTGGAACTGCAAAAGCTATGCCAAGATTTTGGCCTGTGCCCTGTAAGACTGTTTGATTTGCGGTGCGTACAACAGCACTGACTGGTATTAGGACCATGCTTTGGTTGTTTACCTAGATAAAAACACACAAAAATACAGCAATCAATATTCATTAACCGCATGCAGATTATGACAACATATAAAGATTTATATCAATCAATACCCATGCAGAGAATCATGATATATCTATAGTTCAATGCACTGCTGCTGCACAAGATGAATATGGTTAAGTAGGAAGCTTACCGCACTATTCCCCTTTACTGACGCGCAAACTACATTACCAGTCACCAGTCTGGGTTGCATGCGAATAGACTGCGGTGAAAATGCAACTGTATGGGGAGTGTTCGCTGGAAAGAAACTGAAAACAAGTTGTAAATTGTTTTACTCTGCGATTATAACAAAAATGTTTCAGAATCTTCTTATGCAAATACCCACAACACTAAAGCAATTTCTGCGAATGAAGCACATTTTATGCAGAGAAATAATAAGTTATGTCTTACTTTGGTACTGGAGCAGTACATCTGGGTTTCTTGCCTCCTTTTGATTTCACACTGACCGAGTTCATTGCCGCTTTAATGACATTGGTAGGCTTTGCCTGGGTGGTTTTGCTGTTGTTTAAAATGCTTGTGTTGGACAATCTTCCTGGACCGGTTTTTAAGTTGTTTTCACTGAGTGAAGGCAGGATTTGGTCCATCGGTAAGTTTGACCTGTTGGCATTATTTGGTTTTCTTTTACTTGGGGTTCTGTTTTTGGTTTTGCGGTTTCCTTTTGGACTAAGACCCTTTGCTTTCAATCCAACATTGGAATATTTTATTCTAATCCCAGCATCATCAGTGCTAAGCACGGTAGGTTGTTGAAGTCTGTTTGTTTGTGTAAGGTTGAAAGTGATGTTGCTCGCCGTTGTTATATTGATATTTGCGTGTTCTGCAGGACTTGATGGTACGCTGCTCCATGACACGGTTTCTGGTGGTGGAGTAATTATTGGGCTGCTTGACAACGAAGAATGAAATGCCTTGTTTTCAGCATCCTGTAACAGTTGTATTGGATTTACAGATATATCAAGTGTATTTGTTTATGTAAGTGTACTCTGATCTACCAACCAGACTTTTGTGACATTTTATATAACACTATGATTGAAACTAGTCAACACCTAACATGCTACAACAGAAGAACTCGAATTGGAGCAACACAACTTACACAAGAACATTCCATTAAAGTGCAAACACCATACCATTGAAAGTTCTCTGGCCAGAATGCTGGTGTACTCATCAGCGTTTAATGAACTGGTGGATAACTCCCTGTTACATTGTGAGTTGTTTTGAGCAGTTTCGTCCTGTAAGCTCTGTATTACTCCTTCCAATTCATGCAGGTCTTCAACAATTGAAGAATCCAACGACGTGGACTCACCAGCTACACCTTGTTTTATAAAGTGTTCATATCTCGTTGTTATGACTGAGTTGCATTGAATCATACCAGACTATATATATCACAGAACCATGAAATGATTCAAGTTTTAGCTTTAGAATGGTAAACAGGACAATAAAAACATTTCATAGGATTTTTGCTGTGATTAAGTGATTGTGTTATTGCATCCACGCGTGATATTTTAACGATTTCAACTTATCTTTCTGTTGTTTCATAAACTTATAAGCTTTTCGAATGGACGACAGTTATGCATATATACAGCAACCGCTGACCAGCGGCACCAGTGTGTCGTAAGAAATTATCAGGTACGCCGACAAAGATTATCCAATTTTACCTGATTGGTAGTCTAACACTTGGGCTATATTTACATATATATATAATTATACGTTCTATGCCGATAATTACTTACAAGCCAATAATTAATGTTAAAATAAAATCGGTAGGGTAAGCAATTTAGGGTGTTGCTAACCAAAAAAGGTTTGGAACCGTTGCACTAGGAAACTACAATGATAAATCAATTTGGAGCACTCATATTTAAAGTAAAAAGGTTACGGTTGTTATGTTAAAGCTTAGTCTACAGAAAAAAAGCACATACTCAAGTTTTCTTTTTTCTCAGTCAGCACATTGTCAGAAAACTGGGTCCCAGGTAACCACTTTGAAATATCTTCATCTGAATTGATCTGCGGTGGCACAAGTGAAATCTGACTGCAGGAACTGCTTGACTGGCTTAATCCAATACTTTGTTGTGAGGCCACAGCGCATGGAGATGTGCTTCGAGAACCATTTGTACTTGAAGGTAAATTTGGGTTGTTTGTTTGTGCTGAAGACTCCGCAGAAGCTTTTGCACTTCCAATAGTAGTTGACGTGTCTTTCTGGTCATCACTGCTGTCTATTACAATGGTTTCATTTATAGCCGCATTACGTGATTCCATGCTGTTAATTGAGGGAAAAAATAGTCCATTTTCATTAAGTTCGTCAATGTTTATGTCAATATTTGAGTTTTCTGAATCTACAGCTCCTGCCAAAAGCAATGCGTTGTCCAAAACTTCGCTTGATTTTCCAGAAAATAAACCTAGTTCGGAAAACATGTTAGGCATAACATCATTCAGCAGCTCATTTCCGTCCAGGCTAAATGCTTCAAATACACCGCAGTTACTGTCATCATCAACTGCTATGGGCAAGCCGTTGCCAGACACATTCGAGGCAAGATTGGTTGTTCCATCTGCATTGTTGTTTTTATTTTCGTCAACACTGTCGCCCTGTAATTCGCTAGGAGTGTTCAAGCTTTTTTCTTTAGACGGAGATGGCAAGTCAGCAAGGACTTCTAACTTTGCAATCGGCTTTGGAGAATTATTCTCTTGATGGCTGTCTGAAGCTTGAGGGTCCGTTTTAGACAGTTTCCCCTTTTTAATGCGCCTCCTCTTTCGTTTGCTCAAAGGTGGAAGTTTAGTTTTCTTTCTTTGTTTTGCACTTGGTGGGTCCACATAGATGTCTGCAACTACATTCATGGAAGTATCCAGTTTGTAAAGTTGTTGTATCTCTGAATGCCAGATGTGGTTATGGCAATAACAAGCAAATGGTAGGGCTTTGTTTTCACACTGCCGAGCACCACTACGATCTGTAAGGGTACACAGCGATGGAACTTTGGCACATGTTTTACGCTGTGCTGCACAAGTAATTGGTTTTGTACCAAGTTTGCTTAACACAAGTGCTGTCTCTTTTGGGCTTGCTTTGGCTGCTTCTGTAAGAAGTTTGATTTGTTTTTTCTCTCTCTTGTATAACGCTTTCCACTTTTTGGTGTTTTGATTCAAACGACGGCAATGTCTACTGACAGAAGATCGTTTTGTTGGTGAAGCAGGATCGTCCGTAACACACTGTTTGCCTTGTGCTGTTGCTACTCCAGGCGATTCATGGCCACGCATTAGTTTTTCTACTTGTTTTGTTTCCATGCATGTCATAAAAGGAAAATGTAAATGTTTGTGAAAATAATTCTGAGATGGATCTGCATACAACATCTTTCTGCATGTTTCACAATCTACATTTTTGTGTCTTTTCGTAAATGGTTGAATGTTCTTTGATTTAATGACGGGTTGCACCTCGGACTGTGATGGCACACAAGTGCACAGACCTAAGCTTCCATCATCACAAAAAGGCCCCAATGGAAACAAGTCTTGGTTCCTTAAACTGTTGTCAATTTGCAAGTCAACATACTTTCTCAGTGCATTCACAGATGTTTCCACATTAAGCTTGTCTGAATTCTTGTTGCGGTTCACGGAAATGTTCACTGATGGCAATATAATTTGCTTGCTGAAGTCTAACTTTGTAGTAAGGCGACTGGAAGTGGAATTTAACTTGGCGTACTTGCTCTTGTTCAAAATTTTTGGCGTTTCCACTGTATTGTCATTCTTATGTGGTACAGTTAGGCCACCAACAGAAGCCAAGGCCTCCAGCACACGTCTATCCAGCTCACTTGACGACAAATGCTGCAACGAACTGGCAGTTGATGAAGTGCTTGATTTTTTGGGTTTCTTCGCATTACTTGGTGCTTGACCACAAGCATCAGCTTTACGTTTCAAATCAGAAGTCTGGGAAAACGGTTGTAATCCAGTGACGTTTACTTGATTGCTTTGATTCACAGTACTCATTGCTTGATTTGTGACGTGGTTAGTACCGTAACTTGATGTGTTCATAGAAGCTGGCATGTTATACACAGTTGTTTTGTGGCTGTTTTTAACAGACTTTTGAACATTGTTATTCACACGTCTGTGTGTCTGTTGCTTTTTAGAAGCACATATTCCATGTAGGTCCTCTGGATTTTTAACGGTTGCCACAGTTACTCCCAATGAATTGAGCAGTTCGATCTGTTGCTTAGCAGTCAAACGATCTTGATTTTGGTTGAGAAAATCCACAAAAGCTTGCAGAAATTCTCCATCCATCGCAAAAGTATTGCCACCAGCTGTTGATTGTGGCACCTACACGCCCAAAATATTTAATAGTTATCACTAGTTAGATGAACAATAAACAACACAATTTGAATGCGATCAACATCTATTTCATACATTTATCAAAGATGTACGAAACCTTAATGTATGATTGCATCACAATGGTGACAATATAGGCTAGCACAGCATGACATATATTCCAGTGGCCACTATATCACAAAAATACACTGCACATGCATTGTGCTCTAACAGGAAACCAGCGCTGGCGCTCAAATTTATATGTATATATATATATAGGTAAATACTAATATCTAATAATCATATTTTGAACGACATTTAAACACATAAGTGCATTATGCAATTCAATATTCAAGAATGTTATAACAGTCTCTACGTTTCTTCTAGACATTAGTATAACGATTTATTAAATATTATTTTCACGAATAATGTAATTATTCTACCACATACTTATTTACTACTTAGTGCTTACATTCATAGACGCTTGTATTTTCTTTTCTTTTGTGAGCCGATTGCTATCAGTGACCAGAGATGGATTAGAAAACAAAGAAACTGGAACTGCTATGCTAGAAGCGGCTGAGTTCTGTGACACACCTACGCTCCTGCTGTCTGGCTTATCTATCCCTTTTCCTCCACCAAGTTTTGGCGCAACAGAATTCCTATATAAGTATTAAGTATACAGTACATCGATGCCCCACTGTCTATAGAATGATACGTACAGTTATTGACGTGGAAACATTGATCAAAACAAGACTGATGTACCTTCTGGGTAAAGTGTCTGTAAATCCACCATTCAGTGTATTGAGAGTAATTCCCTGCATATTCCCTGAGGAGAAAGATATGATTAAAATGTTTATTAATTATTTAAAAACAATCAGAAAGAATTATTTCAATATTTAAAAACCTTCTTTGGGCTCAGAACTAACATATATCGTACTAATAAAAATCTACTGAGAGTGATGCTTCAAGAGATAAAATCTCGCAGCTAAGTTGTACTATTGTATAATCACCTGGTTTTGTGCCTGGGCAAGTTGAGCCATTGACCAAAACTTGACTCCTGTCAGCAGTTAAATACCTAAAAAACATTCAGTAACTGTTGAAAGCTCAAATTTGAAAACTTTTCTATGCTACAAATATTATTGCATTTCACAATCTACAACCTACTACATTTCAAGCATAAAGTCTGAAGGCGTTAACAGCCTACCTTTCATTAAGTTGTTGGGGGTGGACAGCAAAATTGGTTGAGCTCTTTTGAGGTATTCCATTAACAGTTATTTCTCCGGGTTTTGGCAATTCCAGATGATTACGACAAAAACTAAAATAAAACAGTCCCTTTAATGTCACAGTGAACAGAAAGTAAAGTGGCAAAATGCATTCCATAGCCTGTATGTGTGTATATATAAATATACAAAGAAGTGAAACTATGAAAGTAGTAAAATGAATTTTATACACAGCGGCTTTCTATTTGAGGCTATTATTGCATAATCTTGTTTGTAAGTGAACCTCTTTCCAATTCCACAAGTGGCAGCAGCTAAATTAGTACATCTGCTGTTGTCATGTGGTGACACATAAGAACAGAGTGTATTGCCATAGAAAGGACTACAGTTTCTGTTGTGAGGTGAGAATTCAGCAAGTTCAGAAAGCAGAATTGGTTGCTGACCACCATTGAACAGCCCAGTCTAAAAATCCAGAACAAAACAAACTTGTTTCTATTTAACATGCATAGATATATATAAATAGTAGGAAATGGATGATCTGAATTTAAGTACTTGGTCAAACATTCACACGTTTCACACGCATGGAGGCTTAACACCGATTATGCATGATACAATGCACCATATGCACGCTGAACACAGTAAGGAGTATTATACAGTATTGAGCTGCTACATTAAGCAGCACCTACTTTCAACTTCCCTGTTTCAAATGCAAAATCTTTAATTTTTGCAAAACCTTTAATACCTTAGTATTAGCTTTTCCAAACTTTTTAATGCAATTTGTTACAAAGACATAACATTTTCCTTTTAAAACTTATCACTGAACTTGAAATAAATCAACACTTTTTTGTTTTAATAGTTATTTAGTTTATGGCAACAACCCATATTACGTAACTGGAGCAGCAATCATCAAGCTACATAATCAACTTAACCGCAACACAGTAGAGCAGAAAGCAAATGCTTCGTCATTGAAGAAGTTATAAGTGGCTAATTTTGCATTGGAAAAATTTGCATATGTTCACTGCGTAGTCAGTTGCATAGAACGTGAAATATGACCAAACCGGTGAAAACTTACCAGCCGCATTATACTCTAAGTTTCTTTGTCTTGCTCTAGCAAGCAGCAGTGTAACTAACATTGTATGATGACTAAAACCGAAACTGGTAGGCTACTAACTGAAAATATTAACCCTTTCTATTGCGCAATGCATTTGACGTAATAATAGGTTGTTTCCCAATTCCTGTCATTATATCTTACGTGTAAACAATTAGGTTTTGGTAAGAATGCGCACGGGTCAAGACACTGTCCAGTCAACTTACTCATTTTTTCATATGAGCTTGCTACGGTCGTGCTCCGGCACACGTCAAGGGTCTCTTGTTTTCTTTAATTATATCTTGTGCAGGAGTTTAGAATACAACTACGTGCATTCTTAAAGTATGGTTAAAACTCGAGTAATCCAGAATATACTGGATAGGTGTGGGAATAATTAGACTGAAATGTTGGTAACTAAGAGACTTGATGTAAATAATGACATACCAGCCGAATACGGCAAATTACAAATTACCACAATGTCTGTACTCAGCCTCGGATTTGACCCGGTACATTCACTACCTACACCACAACAGCACAGGAAAAGTTTAATAACTTTCCACCTACCCATAATATAGCCTAATCACATATAGGCTATATAGCCTTTAAAATACAAATTCCAAAACTATAAGAAGCAGCTGCATAGACCATCCAACAAACATATCAAAGTAAGATTCAAAATGTAATCATGTTTAACCTGAGATTTGTATGGACTTGTCTGTATACTTTTTAAATGTCCACTTCCACAAGGCGGCGACTGAACAGACAAGGAAGCAGGTAAGTGATCATCAAGGCCTCCGGCTTCTCCAAATAATCCATTTAATGATATTGAAACTCTTGTTCCCTTTGTCGGTGATACTGTGTCTATTCCTGGTGTTTCTGAAGAATAGTTGAACATCAATTTAAGTAATCATTGATGATATAAAAGATATTTGTGTTGAGTACAAGGTGATACTGTAGATATATATATATATAACTCACCCATGTGTGATTTAATTGGAGAGTTAAAAGAGTACATGTTTGACAATCATAAACAAGAAAAATAAATTCTTCCAATTCTGATTAAATAGCCAACCTGGTGGCAAACACACGTGTACCATATTTCACCTTACATTTTTATTGGGCCTAGTCAAACTGACATCACTTAATGCAATTCTTAAGTTCTTGAAATCACAGCAAATGTTAGTGCCTGAAACAATTTTCTGTAACTTTGCTGATATCCGAATGGAAGAGTTTGGAATTTGACAGGTTGAATTTTTTTGGCAACAAATTTTATGCAGATTTTGCGTTAATTGCCAGACTAAACATTTTGGATTCAGATTCAGAGACAGGGCATGAAATAGCCTAACCTATACTTGCTATACTGTCTGCCGCTTCCCGAAACGTTTTGAAGTGACCAATAAACTACAAATGATGAATAAAAACTTTCATGTTTTCTACAACAAATATTTTCCTTTTTTATGGTATCTTCTTATCCCTAAAAGCATTAACTTCCCACAAAGTTGATTAAATTTTATCATAAATGCGTACGGTATCGATCGCTTCTGAATAAACAGGTCAGTAACAGCAAGCGCCCTCTAACGACGCATTCTGCCATCGACAACATTTTAATCATTATTTAAGGTCGAATCAATTGCATCGAACTCAAGATTGATTAAGAAATGAATGATTGTCATTATAGATTATAATGTAGTTTCTTAATAGTAGTTAAATCTGTTGCAAATATCAAGCAAAGATAAAAACTAAAATCAAAATGACAAATTTTTGTTTAAAAGTATGTATCGTGATCATTTCAGCAGCACTTTTCTGTGTTTTTTTTGTACTGTAATTTCAGATATTTTTAAGCACGACTATAGAACTTTGTGAAAGAAATAATCGTAAAGAGTTTACGTTAAATCAGTCAATACGATCAATGCAAAGTGGTTGCTTATGGCCATGCAATGAGTCATAGATAAATGTTAGCAAAGAAAATGTCTCCCTCAGGTCAGTTCATTAAGTAAATGTGGCGAATTACACTTTATTCAAAGATTTGATTAAATATTTTCTACATAAATTACTTTGACAAGCTACTAATCAACACATTTGAAAATCTCGTTGTGTTTCTAACGATAAGTGCTTGTTGCTTTTTAATAAAGCGGATACCAACATAGCAGTATGGTCGCGGATGAATATTATTGAAAACCGACCAATCGGAAAACAGCTGTTTTGACGTCACTCGATAGTTCTTTATTTTCATTCGTAGTGATGAGGACATAATACAGCGATGATTGGACATCGGTAAAATACGATAACAAGGCTATAATATGTTATTTGCAGCACCAATATCTGAATGGAACAAAGCTAAAACAAAATGTTACCTGACAAAAAGTCCCAAAGCGTTCAATATCCAATTCCGGCAGAGAAAATAACCCTTGCACAGACGCGGCAAAATTAAACAGAGTTGAGCAACGCGTATTCTCCATAGTTTGTAGGGAACCACTGATCGACATGGCCTACGGTCCATCTTATTCCTACAGAGCTGGTACAAATGACTACTTATGACACCAAGACACACGAACCACTGAACTCTATTTCAGGTGAAAACAATTTTTATAAAATGACTACGGCTGTTCAGTAATAGAAACTTTTTACGTGTTCTGCGCTATTTTACACCCTGCCCTCCGTGAGGCACACTCGCCAAACTAACATAGCTGAAACGCCCCTCTGCGTAGCACGTTCGAAAAACGCCGGAATGAACCATGGTTACGGTCCTGCTGCCATCTTGCCTGCAAATATGCGACAAATTGAACAAGAATATTTGGCATGGAGACGTCTTTCTGCTACAAGCTTAGAGAAATTCAATGAGACAAAAAAGCAAAACTTTAGGATGTTAAATTGCGTTTTACGACTATAAATGTTTACTATCACCTTAACGTAACTGCCTTCCTAACCGAACGACACAGCTGCATGTCAGGCTGGCAACTGATGGTCGCCGAACTGTATTCTTACGCATACATTTTGAGCAATCGTCATCGCTAACGTTTTCCATGATTGTATTTGGTTGACTAACCGAACCTCGGACAAATAAAGCACGTGACCAGTGTAGTAAGTCCTAAGTGTCGACAATGAACAACTCCTGGCTCGACGTTGGGTGGACTGCTTTTCTTGTTTTTGGAATCGGTTTCAAAGACAATTGATGACAACATTTTTGAACGGCAATGGTGCGTGGCGCTTTGCGTCGGGAATTTAGTTTTGCGTGAATACGTCATCACGTATGGACTTCAGAAGGAAACGTAGCGTATGTGTTACGTTTATAGCTTAAAACGTATGTTCCGCTATGCGTAAACTTTTGTCAGTGTGTTTCGTATCTACGTAAGACCTCACGTTTCGCCATGCTTGCGAACAAGCAATTATGAGCTTTATGCAATGATCAACAAGATGTTTCAACTTGTTTTCTTTGCAGGAAAGAAAATACACGTATCGCAACACCAGTACGCACAGATTAGAACAATTTTCATTGATTTAGATGCCCATGCCAGACAACCAAGACACGTTTAATAAATTTGTCGGTATATTTTTAAGTTTCGTATCTTGCATAATCTGTGGTTGTACTTTAACAGCAGCAGTCCTTCGTTGAAGTGAGTCGACTCACTCACAGTTGCTGAAGGTGCATGTATGTATTGTTAATATAGTACGTTATTATATTGTTTTGTTGTTACTAAAAAAACACAAAAAACAATCTATCATTGACAAAGATTGCATCGTGTTTCGAATCGAAATTGATCAGGTGAATAATATTTAATATACACTGTGACGTCTATCCGTTCTCAGCAATAATGTTCAACAGAACCAAACATTAAATCAAGACTTAGCTGTCTCTTGAGGAGATGCTTAATTGCTAAAAAGCTTCATTATAATGACTACACTTCAAACATTCAGAGATGTTTATATATCTTTTTATTTTTTCAGCAGCTATACTTAAGTTAATAATAGCAATATATGGATCACCATAGCGATTTTATGCCAGAAAAATACTGCACATACGAAATGACCTTATTTAACAAAACATCCACTGCAATCTTATTGTCGGCTCTCTAGCCGAGTGGTTCGCCTCGCAAAATATACGACTCAAGTCGCATGTTCGATACTCAGCGGCGCCATACCATTGTAATGCCCGTTTTTCAGAGCACTTTCTGGGCAGTTTCAGATCCAGCAAAATTATAAAAATCTAGTTGCAGATAAATTAATGCATATATATATAAATATAACAATTGCACGCCAAAAGTTGAAATGATGATTGAATGATGAAAGTCCGCATTATGTAAAACAACACATAATAATAATCCAGTCGAATCCGCTTAATTCGGACACCGGATAACCCGGACAACCGCTTTATTCGGCCAAAATGCTCGGGAACGGAACAAAAGTAAAAATTGAACGTAAAAAACTCCCGTTAATTCGGACAATTCTCCGCTTAATTCGGACACAGGTTCGCAATTCCATCGTTAGGTTATTAGTTATTACACAATAAACAGTACTTCCTTCGTTTTAACACAAGATAAAATTGCATTATGAGTGATTATGGTGAAACAATGACGATTGATGCGGTAACAATCGACAATAAACTCATATAAGGCCATGCCAGCTTCGATCATAGTCGCTTTTACTTCGGTACAATTGCGTCCATCTTGTAGGACAGAATGGTACAGAAAAGTTTAGCACAAAAAGTGAAATTGCTTACTAAAGTAAACGAAGACGTTTTATGCGATCAATGCCAATTACTGCAGTATAGCGCAGCTGCAATTCATTTATTACGCAACAGTACAGTATTTTAAATGAGTTTTCTGCCGTTATGCATGACCATGAAACGAACAATTGATTTTCCGCTTAATTCGGACAAAGCCGTTTCTCCGCTTAATTCGGCCAAAAGTGAGCGGAACCAAAGTGTCCGAATTAAGCGGAGTCGACTGTATAACTTTAGCTGGCTTTTAGTAAATGCCAATCAGTAAAAAATTTTTGAAGTAAGCTCATTCATGAACAGAAATGTCTTGGAATGAACAAGCGATCAGATTGATCAGTTTAATCAAAAGTGAAACTAAGTTGTTATTACATCAATTCTCTGTCAGCAGTATTTACCTCATTTTTAATTTTGGTCACGATCCCCAAATTCTGCATGATTTTTAACAATCATCCTATGTTAGCTAATAATCAAACTTGACACATTTTTCTCAAACGCCTAATCCTTTGGATTCATCTCAAAGAAGTGTAAAAGACAATCTCTTAGTTTCAAGTAATCGCTTCTACAATTGTAAATGTTGGCACTAATCCGCAGCCACAATCTGTCATTGAAAGAAGTAAAACAAGTTTGCACGGCATACTTCAACCAAAAGTCCACTGTAAGCTGATCCGCTGTCAAGTCTCTGCAAGAAAGTAAATGAAGCAGTCGAAAATCACAGACGATAAACCAACTTTGTAAACTCCAGTTTACCTGACACCATCAGGTAGTGGAGGCAGGCTCATAATCGCCATAACTGGTGATTTCATTGTACTTGGAATATCCAGTGGTTTTGTATTTAGCGCTTCACACAGCAATCTCACCGCCCATGATAATAATCCACTCGTGTAGCTGGTTAGTGCTTCCTGTAATAGGAAAGAGGTTTTAAGACATTTGCAATGTCATACTCATTACAAATGAACAGGAGCTAACCACAAACTGGTTAGTGGTTGCCGTAAGTAATTTCTTTGATGGGTTTAATATCATACAATACCCAATCAATGCAAACTTTCGCTGCAAAATTGCTGGTTTGTAATGCCATGTGAACATCACATAAACCATATTTAATAAAACTGTTGCAATTTTTTTGGTTAAAGTAGGTATTAATCTATGTCTAATTAAAACTGCATATCAATAACATTATGCAAATGACATGCAATAATGCATAATTGTGTCTGTCTTGGGCTCTGTTAAGTTGAATCAAATTTAAATGTGCAAAAATACCTGCAAGTGTGAACTTGCAGTAACGCTTAAATGCAACCAAGTATATTGTATGTAAAACTACAAACAGTAACGTTTAACCGTTACAAATTATTAAATGCTGAAGAATTTAAAATGGATGCACGTACCAACCCTCCAATGTCCTTGAAAAATTTGAGCGCCACCGGTATGGTATAAAATGCAGAATAATCACGTGTACCCATATAGGCAAATCTGTGATGCATGGTTTGGACGTAATTGGAAGAGATTGGTGGATAAATGGTACCCCTAAAGGCGGGTGATACCCACAGAAATCCAGTTGATCGGGCAGTGTAAACCCATTTGTGCAAGTTACCTTAACAAGGACTAAATAAGTCGCAAGAAAATTATGAAGTTTGCATAAGTTGAAGTCTCACGAGTCATGCATCATGATTTGAAATTTCTCGCTTAAAGTTCGCCTTCAAATATCTCTTACTTACCAACATAAAAGTCTGGCTGCATTTCATTCAAGTTGAGCTTGACCTGGCCGGGTGCATGGGCACCATCAATAACACTTAAAATGTTGTATTTTCTACACAAACCAATTAGACGTTCAACTGGCAATACAATAGCGGAGGGACTGGTAATGTGGTCTGCAGAACCAAAATATGTAATATTTGTAATGTGTAGTTCCCAACGTGGGGTTGGCAAGTTATACTTTAATTCTTCATAAATATCCTATATATTAAGTAACAGTTTTGAGGTTTAAGGGGTCAGTGCGAAAGAAACTCTTGCAGCTAAGAGTCTACAAGTTGAAAGTTTACACAAGCTTTCAAACATTGATGCTTGCTTTGTCATGCATAGCTAAAGAAAGCAAGCTTACAAAAGCACACTCAACTAAAAGAACAAATGTTAACCTTAAAGGGGCTAAGTTAACCAGCTATTGCTTTTATTAGAGGTTGCAAAGACTTTAAAACTTCTCACACTATGACACGCAACAAATGAAAAAAACAATTAGTAAACAAATTCAGTTACATATTATTTTGATTTGAACCATTGATTGAAAGTTTTACATTTACCGATAACTGCTATCTTGATGTCCGCATTAGTAGAGAAGTATTTCTCATAAAGGTCAATGATATCGCCTTCACTCTTAATAGGCACAGGAATATCCATAAAAATTCTTTGAAAGCCTGTTAACATACTTCATATCAGATCAGTTTTGTTCATATTCGACTTTGAACTTATGTATATACAAGTCCAAAATTGTAAAGGGTGTATAATGTGCCAATGTCTATGGAAACTACTCACATACCCGCACACACTTACCGCCATTCATTTCCTCAATGTCTTTTATTGTATTTTTCACGGCTAAGTATGTGTGGTTTGTCATAAGAACTTTAGTTCCGGCCTTGAATTTCAAAGATTTCATTATTGAGTTTATTCCTGCAAAATAGTAAAGCATGTCATATCGCAGAAAGTGTTCTGCAACAAAAAACGTCAGGTGGATCTCAGTTGGTCTACCATTGGCAGGCTTTAATCGATTTCAATCACAAAAAATGCCAAGTTTAACCAGAATCAAACGATCCATTACCCGTTGTTGCATTGTCAATCACAAAAATATCTTCCTTGTCTGCGCCAACAAACTCTGCAACAGCATCAACGGCTTCATGATAGTATTTGTTCATGTTCAGTCGAAACCAAACATCTGGTTGCTCGTCCTGCTCTTGAAGTAGCCTGATAAATATCAAACAGAAGATAAATGACAGGAATTATCACAGAATTCTTTGCCAATATATGTAAAAGGTTGAACATGGATGATGGCAGAGCTTTGGTAACTTTTTAAAGCAATAACAGAAGGAACTTAGAAAGCTAAGTATTTTTATTAAATAGAACGTTTTGTAGAAAATCTACGCCAGTGTTTTTCAAACTTTGTCTGATAGGGGACCGCCTAATGGCTTTGTTTGCTACATTTTGTACCCTCTGGCTACAGAAAAACTTAATTTGCTTTATCATAAATGAACCAACAAGAAAACACAATTTAATGTAAGTGATGCAACTGTTTCTTCTCCACAGACTGGTTTATGGGAGGAACACCACCAATTATATTACATCACAAAGGGGTTTTAAATTTGAAGCAAGTTGGGCAAGACACCGGTTTTCCCTAATCGCAAAAATTGCCTTTACTTCATACAACACGTCTGATGCATTACAGAGTTGCCGGATCATATGAATAGAGTGGGGTTTGATTGCAAAGTTCAGTAACAAGCCTATTCATGCTAAAAGTAACTTAGTTGTAATATAAGACTTCCCAAAATTTTGAACATAAACTGAAAGCTGCTCTTGAAGAGCACAGTTTGTGAATCACTACTGGTCTAAGCAAATAACAGCTCAATGTATTGAAAAATATAAAATTAATCTTTGGTGTGCCAAATTATATCCTGTTACTTATTTTACTATTTATAAATCTGATTAACACGGTTCAGACAACATAAACAGGACAAGAAGTTGGAGTTGAAAATCTGAAAGTTTAATCTAGGTCCGAAGAGGAAAGAGACTCTCAAATTATGGGTCACGTTATCTTGGTTGTACAAAAGAAAGCTCCAATTGTTGTGTGGTGTAATATGTTTTTTGCCAAGAATATGTATCTTCGGATTGTGGAAAGTTAATAAAACTCGGCGATATTTCCTCATCTCTCGAGCCACGGTTGTCCTGGTGTACAGTTCCAATTTTGGACTACATTAGCCTACATACAAAAAATATTGCATCTTTCCGAAAAGGCATGGGGCTACTTTTGTAAACAAAGCTTACGTGATGACGATGAAAAACCATCGCGTGTCCAATTTTAAGCCGCGTTTAAGTGCAAAAACTTTCCTTGGTCCAAGAATAAAGGTTTAAACACTATACCACAACGAAATGTGGCCATAGGTATTAATGTGCAGTATATATCAATCACCGCAAAGATTGAAATAAGATCCTGGTATTACTTAATGCTGTACCTTGACCTCACCGCCAGCCACAGGTACTTTCCGACACACCGTGACTTTAATGACGCCCGTGCACTGCCAGTTAATATTACCGACTTGGCCTACCGAAGGGGACTGGGTAAAACCTGGACACGACGCAATCCGCGGATCGTCCATGGACGGTTGAAAATGGACGATTTTTGCGTAAGCGTCCATGGACGCTTTTACGCAAAACCGACGTTTTCCCGTAATCGTCCATGGACGGTTGTTGAAATAGGCTTAAATCAGTTGTTTTTCGAGATCGTCCATGGACGACGTTTTCCCGTAATCGTCCATGGACGGTTGTTGAAATAGGCTTAAATCAGTTGTTTTTCGAGATCGTCCATGGACGGTTGAAAATGGACGATTTTTGCGTAAGCGTCCATGGACGCTTTTACGCAAAACCGACGTTTTCCCGTAATTGTCCATGGACGGTTGTTGAAATAGGTTTAAATCAGTTGTTTTTCGAGATCGTCCATGGATGGTTGAAAATGGACGATTTTTGCGTAAGCGTCCATGGACGATTTTAGGAAAAGCTTAAATAGCGGATATGAGGAAAGCGTCCATGGACAGTTGTGGGATTAGGCTTAAAAAGCGTCCATGGACGATTTTAGGATAAGCTTAAATAGCGAGATGATGAAAATGTCCGTGGACAGTTATGGAATAGGCTTAAATAGTGGATATGATGTAGTGTCCATGGACTGTTTTGGGGTAGGCTTAAATAGTGGATATGATGTAGTGTCCATGGACTGTTTTGGGGTAGGCTTAAATAGTGGATATGATGTACCGGTAGTGTCCATGGACTGTTTTGGGATAGGCTTAAATAGTGCATATGATGAAGTATCCATGGACGGTTATGGGATAGACTTAAATAGCGGATATGATGAAGTATCCATGGACGGTTATGGGATAGGCTTAAATAGTGGATATGATGAAGTATCCATGGACGGTTATGGGATAGGCTTAAATAGTGGATATGATGAAGTATCCATGGACGGTTATGGGATAGGCTTAAATATTGGATATGATGAAGTATCTATGGACAGTTATGGGATAGGTTTAAATAGCGAATATGATGAAGTGTCCATGGACGGTTATAGGATAGGCTTAAATAGTGGATATGATGAAGTATCCATGGACTGTTTTGAGATAGGCTTAAAAAACGTCCATGGACGATTTTAGGAAAAGCTTAAATAGCGAATATGATGAAAGTGTCCATGGACAGTTATGGGATAGGCTTAAATAGTGGATATGATGTCAGCATCCAGCAAGCATGGACAGTTTTGGGGTGATATGCAGAAATGATGGGACATGCAAAGACGTCCATGGGTTTTGGGATAGACTTAAATGATGTATTTTGGATTAACGTCCATTTAAGGGTTTTGGGATCTAGGTTTAAAATTAAATGATGGATATTGGAAAAACGTCCATGTACGGTTTTGGGTTAGGCTAAAGTGATACAGTTATAGGCATCTATAAGCTGGACACGACACAATCCATGGACTGTTGAAAATTTTGAGTAATTATTTCGTGGCATGACCAACTTTTTTATTTATGTGTCTTTACTGTAAATTGTTGTTATTATTCTGATTTAGATATAACATTACTGATCTCAATACATATTACTCTGATATTGTAAGTGTATTTTAGATCATTTTTACGTGCTAATGGCAAATGTTTTTGTGGCACTTGGGATAAATGGATGTTTCAGCATAGCAAACATGAAAGGCAACAAGACAGTTTGAATTGTGGCTCACTTGCTTTAAAGGTATTTTTAGAAAGGATGAATTCAAATTTGTGAAGATTAAGTATATATATAATCACTATTATTATTAGTATATATTATCACTAATTCAAACTATTTGACATCACAATGTGTAATCGTGTATATTCCTAAAATCAAATTGGATTGTAAAAAATAGCTTTTCTATCAATAAGTGGCATATTGCAGGAAGCTCAAAGAATCCTTAATGAAAGTTCTTCCGAGGAACAGATCGATACGGACAGCGAGTCCTGCAAAAAGTATCGCATGGACTTTGGCAATTTACTGCTTGATTCCACCGGTGAGAGGCTGTCGGGCTTTTAATTAGAACTGCAGTATTTGTAGCATGTTGTGACCTTGTTGTTGTTTAAGGTCGTTGAAGTACACCACATAATTTTCCAGAAGAGCACTAAACCATACTTATGTATAAAGTTAATGTAAAAGAGATTTATAGGAAAACCACCAACATTTTTAACCTGACTTTAAACAGATTAACTATTTTGTTCGTTGTTGTATTTGTAACTGGCACATTGTTGGTCTTGAATTTGTTAACTAAATATTTTTAAAAACTGTATACTTCTGTTTTCACAACAAAGTATTTTAATGTAAAAATGCAGATAGATTTATTTCATTTTGCAGACTATGATGTATTGTTGAGTTTTTGCAATATATGCCACAATCAAGACCCATCTGAAATTGACCAGCAAAAGACAGAATGGGTAAACCTTGTTCATCATATAATATATTAACTTAGGCAGATTTAACCATCATTGCATACAGTTTAGTAGGTATTATAAGCTGCAACTATTTTACCACTGTAGTGAAACTATTTCGAACTGGGCAGCGGCAGATATCAGATTTTGGAGAAGTTTATTTTCAGTTTTACTGTGGTCTAGGCCAAATTTTGAACTTTTTACTTTTAGCTTGATACTTCAACAGGACCATGATAATCTCTATCGTCGTTTCTTCGCATGACTTAAACCTGGCACTGATTGTGACATATTTTTTATTGGTTTTTGCATCATATTGCCCAAAATTCAAACTTTTTGCCAGTTTAAATAAAAAGACCTAGCGTCGTTAATGCATTGCAACTGAGTATGCAACTGCAACCGAACACAAGCCATGCACAAAGTTTGCTCATTTGTTTCAGATGTTACTCTATGTTTCTACATTCAGATAATAAATGTCTACGAGCACACAGGTCCAGCAGTGCATAGTTTTATTTTTGTATAATTCCTGTTCTACAACCAAAATTGTGTACATAAAAATTACTTAACTCAAACACAACTAGAAAATTTAAAATCACTTTTAAAATTCTAGTTGTTTTAATTTTGCACTCGTGGTTCCAAAACACTTATGAAAAAACTAAGTTAATGACTTGTGTTTTTTTTGATAGGTTGTTTTAACTTTATAGAACACCTATACCATGCTCAAGCATATGTGGGCAGTACTGCGGTACTATAGTACCGAATTACTTTTTTCAAGAAATTACAGTCAGTCCCGGTAATCAGTACTTTTCGTGTGATCAGTTAAAATTTAACAAGTTTATGTTCAAAAAACACATGTTAATTACTCCTTAATACCAATTGTAGCATCTGTTGATCTTTTTTAATCTAGAAGTGTCAAGCAAAATTGCGAACAAGTAACCTTTACCGCAGCAAATATTGCATTTGCTGCAGCATCTTTTACACGAAAAGTGCTGTCTGTTCACCTCTTTGCTTAAGAGATCACTTTACAGGATTTAATTGTCTATATTGTTTTTTCAGATTGAATGCAGTCTTTGTTGTCGATGGGTTCATCAGAATTGTGTACCATTAATACAGTATTTGTCGCAGGAATATTTTTGCAGCACCTGCAAAAAAGAATAAATGGATTAATACAAATTTTTGTGTTTGACGCGAAAGTGAATATATTCAATTTTAAGCAATATATGACGAAATAAAATCGAGATTAGGTGTTACGCTGCTCACAGTTATAGTAAAATATGTACAATTTAACACATTAAGCTTGAGTGATGATGAAAACAACTTGGTTAAAGTCTTTAATCACATAATTTAAAAAGTTTTTGGAATTGGAGTTTATTCAGACCCAGATTGGAAAGTTCGCTGTTCTTGGGTGAGAAATCCCCTGTGCTACATTATGAAAGAATAGCCATTGTACGCCCAATTAATTATATTCCTCCCCCGCGTTCACATTCAAATACTGAGTGAGTTTTTACTGGATTGACGATGATGGTCACTTCTCTCCTGTCAGCTCATCTTATAACAAAAATCGTTCATGGATGCTTTTTAAGCCCATCTCAAAACAGTCCATGGACACTTCATCAAATCCACTATTTCAGCCTATGCCATAACTGTCCAAGGATACTTTCATCATATGCACTATTTAAGCTTATCCTAAAATCGTCCATGGCCGTTTTTTAAGCCTATCCCATAACCATCCATGGATACTTCATCATATCCACTATTTAAGCCTATCCCATAACCGTCCATGGATACTTCATCATATCCACTATTTAAGCCTATCCCATAATGGTCCATGGATACTTCATCATCTCGCTATTTAAGCTTTTCCTAAAATCGTCCATGGACGCTTTTTAAGCCTATCCCACAACCGTCAATCGACGATTTCCCTATTTCCGCTATTTAAGCTTTTCCTAAAATCGTCCATGGACGCTTACGCAAAAATCGTCCATTTTCAACCCTCCATGGACGATTTCGAAAACACTGCTTTAAACTTATCCTAAAAACTACCCATGGACGCTTTGTTAAAAAATAACTCATTTAAGCCTATTTCAATAACCGTCCATGGACAATTAAGGGAAAACGTCGGATTTGCGTAAAAGCGTCCATGGACGCTTACGCAAAAATCGTCCATTTTCAACCCTCCATGGACGTTCTCGAAAACACTGCTTTAAACTTATCCTAAAAACTACCCATGGACGCTTTGTTAAAAAATAACTCATTTAAGCCTATTTCAATAACCGTCCATGGACGATTAAGGGAAAACGTCGGATTTGCGTAAAAGCGTCCATGGACGCTTACGCAAAAATCGTCCATTTTCAACCGTCCATGGACGATCCGCGGATTGCGTCGTGTCCAGGTTTTACCCAGTGCCCTACCGAAGTTGTCATTATTCTACCGATAAAAATCGTACGTTCGAAGCTGTTTGTCACAGTTTCTATAGTTAACCTAACTTAATTGTTATAGCATAGTAACCCAAATCAACCTTTTAATCTAACTTTAACTGAAAACTAAATCGCTAGTCTAACCTATAGCCTACCGGCCTATACCAATTCAGCCATTCTCGATTCTTCTAACGGCCTAGGCCTATAAGTCTATCTTTTACAGCGAGCTGAATGACTTACCTGTGTTCGTTGAAATAGACTAGTCACTCTCTTTCAGTTTTCTTGAGATCTAAGAGACCTAGGCTAGCCTATCTGCGTATAGTATGAAAGTAAGAGGAGCACTAATCTACCACAGTTCTTGAATTTACATTACCGGTGGCCTATTAGGCTAGTCTACGTCAGTAGAAACGTGCTGTGAGTGAAAGTGAAAAAGGTTTATTGGTGGTGCACTAGGCCCTAGCCTA
The DNA here is from genome assembly GCF_947623445.1 of Clavelina lepadiformis. Lineage (NCBI taxonomy): Eukaryota > Metazoa > Chordata > Ascidiacea > Aplousobranchia > Clavelinidae > Clavelina > Clavelina lepadiformis. The sequence continues at coordinate 12,356,208 of NC_135248.1, read as the reverse complement.
TTGCTGAAGTCAAAAATTTGTTTATATTAACAACACTAATCTGACGAAAGTGAAAAGATGCGTAACATCGCAACATTAAGTGTTCACCGATTTTGTGATTTTTGATAACATAACATTTAGTGTTGGTCCAGACTGCAGAGTATGGGTATTTTCAGCAAGATATTAGGTGTGCCAAACAACCAAAAATCACAAGTGGTGTGTGCAAAAATGGTCGGACGCAATAGAAGTGTGCTCCAAGGTGTGCAATTGCACAGTTATGTACACCTTTGGACTTATTCAATCTTAACGTTAATTGAAAATTAGTAGCACAAAAGTTCTGTCCAAGTCATTAAGTGCAAAATAACGCATCTTGAATGCACCATTGAAGCTCAACAAAAGCAGGGTTGAGTGAGTTTATGTCAAAGTCTGCAGTCTGGTTGGCCGTGCAAACTGTCCATTGATACCAGACTGCAGACTTTGGCATAGGCACACTCAATATTGCTCTTAAGTCGCGTTATCTTGCAGTAAATGACTTGAACAGTACTTTCCGAACTGTGCACTCAATTTTCAATTGATTTGAAAATTGAATAAGTCAAACTATGTACATTACTATGTAATTGTGCACCTTTGTGCGCACTTCCATTGCATCTGAGCATTTTTGCGCACCACACTTCTCAGTTTTGACTGTTTAGTGCATCCAAGATCTTGCTGAAAATGGCCATACTCTGCAGTCTGGCATCAATGCAGCACCATTGTATTTAGTTAACACCTGTCAGCCCGTGCACCTTTTATGCTTCTGGGCTTTGCCGCTTTTTTCCCGTTCGTTGATTGTTAGCGTATTTCTTGTTATGTGTTGCTATTTTAACAAAGTTAGCACTAATCTTCTCTTTCCAAGGTCAATGATGAAAAATAAACTTTTAACTTAAAGAATGTCAAGTCATAATTCCTTCTTATTCAGGTCTTCACACTAGGATGCAAAGTGAATGAGTCCTAGAATGCCAACTTTCACAATTTTAATTTTTCTTCTCTTTTATGTTGTAAATTGCAATGGAGATATTGATTTATATCTACCTGAAGATCAAGTTTATAAGTTGTTTGGTAAGAATTTGTTTGTTTAAATTTATGCCTATTCTAAGACCTTTTCATTGGAACTGTATGTATATGGCTATGCTATAGCAATAGTTAAAAGTTATATATCATAATTGTCCTTTTACATGGTCATCAGACTTATAATAAGCCAATTAGGTAGTTATTTGAATCCCATCCGGTATCATATACAATAAATAAAGAATTAAACGTCTAGTGAACGGTGTTGTCACATCAGAATTTTGTCTTTGCCTGTGGTTCGGTATATTTATGTAGCCTATGTTATGTTGCTTTATCTTGTTTTTTGATAAATATACAGACCCAGACTACTTAGTTCGATACAGAACTAGCTCTACTTCGATGTGCTTGACCTTAAGTCTTTCTGTTGACTCTTGTATAATTAAATCTAAGTTTTCTTTTGCTATCAAACATTTGACGTATTGATGATTACTTTTGGTTTCAATGGTGGAACAGGTATACAGGATGCTCAATTGTACTACATTCGGGATGGTCGCATTAATCAAAATGCATTAAACTTTGTCGCTCGTGTGCAGCCAGAGCATAGCGTGCTGAAATATATCTGGCATACCACCACTGTAGCAAATGCCTTTTACGAAATTTCAATGGATTTGTCACAGGTATTTTAACTGAAAAATGAATACATATGTATATATGTTTTGTGTTTGGTTCATAAACTAATTGTATATATATATCTTCAAAGGCATTGTTGTATTTTTGTTGTGTACCAATATCATACACTTCTTGTTTCAAAAAACAATTTCATTGGTATGACGTTGCATCTTACATATTGTTATAGTGTATATATGTTGTAATCTTCGTTGAGTGATTGCGTATCATGTGATTTGGTACTGCACTAATGATCCAATTTATTTAGAATGATTCTGATACATCAGGTAGTCTCGCCAACGACATGCAGAAACTTATCCAAAAACCATCAGTAAGATAACAAATAGAGCAAAACTCAGATCTAAACTTTCTATTACATCTACTTACTGTAATTTTGTAGAAAAAATTTGCCGTTACTTGAACATTGTTTTCATTTGATGATGTTGAAAAGCATTTTGAAGCTTTCCACTGGATAACTAAATATAGAAATCTGGAAATCAACGTTGGTATCTGTGATCTTTTCTTGAAACAGACTGAGTGTTTTCAGAAGTTGTTGTGTTTGTAGACTTCCTTAGGAACCAGCGGAACAGTACCAACCAGTCCAGAAATGTTTGAGGTGCATGTTGATTGTACTGGATTGAAAAAAGGAAACATAACCTTTGTCACGAAACTTATTATACGAATATCTTCAGAAGATTCTTCTCGAAACTTTCCAATTTTCATTAAAAGATTAAAAAAATGTGAAAAGAGTAAGTCTTCTTTTTCATTTAAATTGCTCCCGTTAATGTATCGAGGCTATAAAATTCTTGATATAATGAATTACAAAATTAAATTATTTTTCGGCTTAGACACTTTTTTTTAAATTTTAAAGCCCACAGTGATGAGGAAGACAAAGATCTGCAATTTCCGACTCAAGATCCAAAGCATAATCCAGGTGATGTAGAAGTTTAACAATATCCACTGGCAAAGTCCAAAAACCAACCTTCCATAAACTTTTTCCACAGATAGTATCTTTATTTATCCAAATGTTACACTGCTCAGTGGGCTTTCTTGTAAGATTTCTTTACTATATTTTACTCCCAGAAGATGTAGATTTGGTCCCACCTGGTAGCGGGATCCAGCAAAGCACATCGGCATTTTACATATCTGTGTCTGTCGTATCATCAGTCATTGTACTTATCGTTGTGGCCGTCAGCCTGTGGCATGTTAGAGTGAACAAAAGACATCAGGGTCACAGGTAAGTGTATTGTATTAACTCAGCACTTCTTAAACCATGGGTTGTGAGCTAGAAGGGGGACACAAGTATCATGCTTATGGGTTGAAAGTATCTTTTGCGTATAAACAGACACATCAACACAGCTATTATACTGTAACTTTTAAACAGGGAGGTGAGGTAACTACCATACTTTATTCCGAGTGTCAGGATGTGGTTATGTTATATAGTTGATAAGTCGTTGTCATTTGTGTGAAACTGCCTTCCAACAATTTTGTGTAGCAAAAAAAATTTGATTGCAAAACGCTGTGTTAAACATCTCATGTCACCTTCAAGTGAATTGAATGACCAGTTTTAGAAAAAAGTTTTTAATTTAGTGAGTTGTGCAGTTTTTTTGCTTAACCATTGTCACTTCATAGACGTCAAGCTGCTTCGTGATATGATTATATCAATTTGCATGTGTTGAAGCTTAGGATATACTTAATACTTTCGTACATTTTTGTTTGCTTTTAACAGACCAGAAACTCTACATCGCATGCAAGTTGCGCAACACCATGGCAACCAGTTTCTCAGGCTAGACTTGCCAAACAATGCACAAAAACCCCCCTGTAAGTTTCTATTGTTGCCGTAACTGACTTGTTAAATTGTCAGTTTAAAAAATTAATTTGAAGTTTGTATTCAGTGAAGTCAGTCTCCACCCAGCCAACTAGTCCGATAATGTAGTTTTTGTGTTAAATGTTAGTTTTTCATTTGGAAATACGTTTTTCTGCTGCTTGTTTCTTTTTCACCAGTGAATATGGTGTTTATGCATTCAAAGTTGTCCTTGTTTATGTCTGGTTTTTACGTTTAAGCTCACTCAAGCCTCATCCAATTTACTCCGCTGATCAACGATCTAGGAACTGATATAAGTGAAATACAGAGCAAGCTTGTTGACATTTCTTTGCCGAGGTGAGCTGCAAGAAGTATTATGTTTTCTAGGTTATCTGACCTGATCTGTAACTTGGCTCTAGCTTTAGTATTAAATATTAGAGGACATATATTTGATGTTGTATGACATAAATTTGTTTATGTTTAAGTTACTAAGTATATCTTGTTGTGTTTTCACAAAAAATAAACTATTAAAGCTATCGCCTGGTGGAACAAGTAATTAATGCAAATCCTACCTCAGAAAAAACACTCGGTGATTTCATTGTGCAGATCAGGAACAGGCTCTCGATATTGTGAAAATGTAGTAGCATGAATAGTTATGAATAAGATATACCAGTGTAAATGGTCATTTGAGCAAGTCTCTAAATACTTTTGTATAATAAAGTTTAAGTAACATTGAAGCTGTGATGTTTTGGATAAATGGTTTTGATTTTGTTAACCTTAAGTTTCTCATATAACCGGGATGAATTTTCAGAGCGAAGGTCACACTGGGTGAATTGATGTTAAAAGGCACATTTGCTCGTATATACAAAGGCACACTTGAAGGCGGAGCCGATGTTCTGGTGAAAACTGTCACTGGTCAGTCAATGTTGATACTTTCAATTTTTTCTCCAGTACTGACGCAACGCTTGTATCGGTTCTATGAATAAATAACCTTAGCAGTAGCTATTTTCACTGGATGTTTTTGCATGGAACATACCAAAAAATAAATGACAATACAGGTACCATCAGGATCTCCCCAGTCAATGATGGTTTCGATGTTACATGAACGGGTTTTTCTCACCAAAAAAATTTAATTAAACCTTTTCTTTGTGATCTAAACAATACTAAATTATTAACAGATGCGGCAACTGATGAACAAAAGAGATTGCTTCTCTTTGAAAGTTCTTTGCTTCGAGGCATGCAACATCGTAACTTACTCCCCATGAAACACGTGGTCCTGGAAGGCACTCCGCTTGTCCTCTTCCAACTAATGGAAGGTAAAGCTATGGCAAAAAAACAACACCCTAGTTACAATTTCAATAGAAATTCTCTAATAAGTTGTTCGTACTGTGCCTGCTGTGCAGTGAACGTTGGTGCATTGTTCACTAGGCCAGTGCTTCCCAACCTTTTTCTTGCGGCGACCCAGATATTAACTGTATATTAATAGCGAAGCTTTGGTGACCCTATTTCCCAAACTACATATCACACAACTTCTTCTAAGGATAAAGTTAACAATACACAAGTAAGACAATTTAACATAAACAGGAAAGTCCGAATTTAGTTTACATGTTCCTTGATATTGTATTGTTTCTACAATTTTGTCAAAATTTGAGGCAGTTTTGTTCAGTTTCAATTTCATGTTATCTTCAGACTGATGACATGTTCTCATCTTTGCTTTGATGTGAGTAACCACAGAAGACCCACTCTTACATAGGCAGGCAGTATCAAATGGCAAACTTTTATTGTGGGCATGCCAACAATACTCTTTTCACTTCTGATTTTTTTCTTGTTTGAAATCACCAACGTGTTCTCGCATTCTCTTCTAGAATGGATAAGAAAAAATATTACACTATACCAGCCACCATTGTTGTTATGTCACAGGGATATTAGTCAAGTATCAATTTGTTGTTACGAGCATTCGCCAGAATCGTCAAATGAATATGCAATAGAATGCGGTACTCGGTTATCAAAAAGCTCCGTGACCTGCATGTAGTCACGACCCAGGGGTTAAGAAGCACTGCACTAGGCCATAGCTAGAATATAATCTGGAATTTTTGCACCAAACATTTTTAGCGCTAAACGCTTAACCACTTGTTATACTTAACTCGAGCCGTACTTGACATATTTGTCTCGGCAAAGAATTTATCCTGGTCGGTCTTGGTTCATATTGGGAATTCACAATAGAAATATAATGTCGTGTTTCAGGAGGGAATTTAAAGCGTTATCTGCAAGCTATCAAACTGAATGAAGCACCTGGCCTAGTGCCAGGAATATTCAGCCCGAACCTCAAGAAGTATGAGCAGGTGACCACCCAGGACCTTGTGGAAATGGCCATACAGGTGATTATTCACAGTAACAGCAGCAAGACAATTTATCTCTAGTTTAATTCCAACCGTGTACTTTGTGCAATATGAACACTTACTTGTAAGAAAAAAATCCCACATGTCACCACACAGCAGGTAGCTGAAGCAAAGACTTTTTATTAATTGCATGCTTCTATTCAGTCTCTTCAAAAGGTTGCAATTATGCTGATTAAAGCTTAAACTTAAAGCTTAGTCTTACGATTGTACATCTCATAGACATCTTAGCTAATAACACAGAATGACAGCAATGTCTGTATACTAGTCAAACATCAACAATAACATATTACCTTGTTCACAACATGATACAGCTTGCATTTCAAGAGGTTGACACCAGATTAACACGTCAGAATAAGAACAAAGCGCATTGACAAAAAAGAATAATTACCACCAAACTTGCCAGTTCATACCTCACATTTATTCACTTCAATATATACACATTTTTCTTTGAATTTGTTCTAAAATATCGTCTAATGATGTCTTTAGCTAAAGCTTATGATTGGGCAATATTCATGTTATCATGATCAAGGCACAACGAACTGTAAATATAACAATAATAACACTTCCATGACATTAAGGATTGCAATACACAACATAACATAGTTGACCACTTGGTGTTGACAAAGAGCAATTGAGGTTGCATTCCAAACAGCAACCACTGTATCGCACCGGTGAGAATAGTCTGCTGCGTGATGACTCTTGTGAACTGGTTTGTTGTAAAGATTATTTTATAAAGCTGATAATGATTTATTATCAACATAATAGTTAATCAAGTGAGTGTATATGTAAATTATGTGTACTTCACATGGTTGCAAATTGAAGGGGACCATTCTACACTCAATGATTCAATTCCATTGCCACATCACAAACTGAAAACTTGGAGATTGTTGATAATCTTGATGTTTTAGAACGATTTTGAAATTTTCTGTTTGTTTTGGGAATGGTGCTGGGTAAAATGCAAAAATTTTGTAGTTGGGATTTTTATAATGTGAAAATAATTGAAATAATTTTATAATGTGAATTGGGTTATTCCAGTATTGAAACCAAGGCACCCATTTGAACATATGTAGATAAAAACTATCATACTAGTTTACCTATGACAGCAAAACACTTAAATTTCTTTAATTGCCTCATTCAGATTGCATGTGGAATGACTTATCTTTCAAAACGAGGCCTTGTACACAAAGACCTGGCGGCTAGAAACTGCATGTAAGTATGTGTTGGCTGAATTGAGATGTTTTGCTTGATAAAAACAACTAAAGTGATTGCATTTCAAACCATTTTCTGTAATATTGCTTCGAATTTGCTAAACAGATATTTATCTTCCAGGATCGACAATGACTTTAAAATTAAAATTACGGATTACGCTCTTTCACGGGATGCATTTCCAAATGACTACTGCTGTCTTGGTGATTATGAAAACAGACCTGTGCGCTGGTTGGCCCTTGAAAGTCTAATACATAAAGTCTACTCCTCTGCAAGTGATGTGGTATGTACAGCACCAACCCCATTTTTAAATAATTAATTTTAAACATTCACACAACTAAATTTTTGCCGTCCAGTCATCAACATTTCATACTTTAAGCTGTTTGTGAGATTCTTAATTTTTGGGAATTTGTCGTTCATGGGAAATTAACTTTCAGAGAATCATGTGATATACCTGATATATGTAATACTTTGTTTGTGTGTATGTACGCTGAATAGTTTTACAAGCACATAGGGGCTTAGTTGTTGAATCTTTGTGGCAGGATTGAAGTAGCAGCAATGTTTGTATTTTGCATTCAGTGGTCGTTCGGTGTATTACTTTGGGAGTTTCAATCATTAGCAGCAATGCCGTATGGAGACATCGACGATTTTGAAATGGCGGATTACCTGAGTGAAGGATTCCGTCTAAGTCAGCCAATTAATTGTCCTGATTCATTGTAAGTTGACCATTTTATTTACAGGAGCAGATTATAGACTGTTACAATGTGCCATTGTCAGAGTTGTAACCAAGTAATTTTTCTGACTCGAGTCATAAAAAAACATGACTCAAGTCAAGTCAAGGACCCGAATCATTACAATCCTGGTCATTATTGTCATGAAAGCACGTGCACTGATTGGTAATTATCTTTTAAATTTTTTACATCTGACAGGTACAATATAATGGCTGGGTGCTGGCATTATTCCCCTGATCAGAGACCGACTTTCACACAACTTTTCCAGATGCTCACAGAATTTCATGCCGAGCTGGGCGACTATGTCTGATGTTGTACACGATTAAGTAGAACCATCATTTTGTTGAGTCACCTCGTGTAATTTTTTGTAAACTACAATACGGGCTGATGATTTCAGTTTAATTATGATTTGGTGCAGACTGTTTTCAGAATTTTTTGCGTAGCGATTTTGGTATTGTGTTGGACTTTAAGAAAAATGGGGTTTAGTGCACGATCAAATCAAAATACCTAGTCAAGTTGTGCACAATCATAGGGATAAAAAACTTAAGCATTATATTATTTATAATATATATATTATATCTATTATATTGAAAGTATTTCAACTGTGCTAGATCCTCAAAATATTTTGGTGCTCATTACTATTAAGCATATGTGTTGATCAACGGTACAATAATTTATGTAGGAATGTCTCTGCTATAATTTTTCTTGCAGTTAACTGTTGTCGAATTAAGATTTTGTTGTTTTTTTATACCTTTTTTAACCTTTGTTCAGTATTATGCTGCCTTCACATTTCACTAATATTTTTAGAATGCATTTTTTCCATATACATTGAATAAAACTTTGTGGCTCTTCTACCAAAAGCAAACTCCCCTTCAGTTGAGATAATTGTTTCAAGATGAGAATCATTGGTTTACAGAAAAGCAGTATAATTATCACATGATCAAGGAGCAGGAAACATATTGCTAACAATTAATGAACATATATGAAGTTTTTCTGAAACAAAAGCAGAAAACACGGGGAAAGTTTGGCAAGCAGTTTTAGTTGATTGCAACATGAGCGGTCACTTTTCTTCCGGAAACTTAGCATACAGCTTTGCCACATAATCATCCCATTCAGCCTGAAAGCAAGCCCCTGCAACCGGTGATCCTAAATTAAATTTTGCAGCAAAGCTTTTTATTTTGTGACTGTATCGTCCCTTAGTGTTGACTGGGAGCTTAGGTTCATTGTAATCAATGTGAGTTTGTTGCTCATAAATGAGAATCACATAACGATGCAACCCTGCAAAATATACAAAAAATATAACGCAATTCAAATCATCTGTTCTAAAAGTATCCGACGTTTAGACATGAACAAGTTATACTTCATTACTATTAAAACTCGGTCCTTAGGAGTTAACACACTTCCCCCAACGGTTTTATCATTGCTAGTGAGTAACAGTTTTTCTGATTACAATCAATCATTTTACTTTTCGTCAAGCAAGCCAGTTCATTAGCATGGGTTAATGAATGGGAAAAAGTGACAAAGCTTAAAACGTGCTCAAAAAAGCGATTATTATTAATTAAAATGATAATTACTGGTAACAACTAGCATGGCCACTAAACTCATATTAGTTAAACCCACAATGATGTGAAACTCTGCCATCACTATTCCTATAACTTTTTCTCGTTTCAGAATGATTTTCAATATTGGACAGGACCTAACGTTGAAATTTCAGTTGATATGACTCGAGTTGCAAAACAAATTATTTCAAATCAGTTTTCATATTTGTGAAAGAATTTATTTAAAAATCACCATGCCAACACAGTATTACTGGTGATAAGAAAAAAAAACACTGTATACGGTTTGAACACATCAGATTTATACAATGGCAACTAATCAGGTATGCTCCATCAAAAACTAACCTGTTCCTTTGGGTGGGCCTGCTCCTATGTAGTCTGCAATTATCTGTCCCTCGTTTATCTTGGTCCCTGGGATATTCAAAACACCCCAGTGATACCATTCCCTATATTTTGGATCTTGTCTGCTCGGTGCATCTGGATCCATCATAAAAATTGAATATAGTTTTTCTGGAGCTGTAGTCCAGGACACTTCAGGTTGATTTTGCGCCTAAAACAAACATAAACGATGACAACCGATTGAAACCTTTGCACATTTCTGATAGCCTTTTTAACCAATTTAATGGAAATTATTATCTTAAATGCTACGTGTATACTTATCAGTTTTCCACGCGATGTAAGTCTTTTTTTAAATTGATTGTGGAAGAAAATGATGCATTGAATGCGATTATGCACTGATGCAAATCGACGACAACTGGTAAAAATGCAATATACATCATTCAAGAATCGGTTGAATATAGCTAGTATATAAATTCAAACCAGGACAATTCAACCCACAGATGAGTCATCCTGAATTTAGTTGTCTTCGTGTAAGGTTTCTGGACTGAAACCGTATATATAATTTACAATGAGATCAGACTAGAAAGTACTGTCCGTTTTCATGGAGAAATTGTACTTGCAAACACACAAATTTTGATATGACAACTCAATTCTTTATTTAAATATAAACTGGCATACAGAATTTTGCCTCATTTGTTCCTTAAAAACCTACATGAATGTGACAATTTTTTCGTTTATGTTGATGAACCTTATGCTTGTGCAAAGCAACACTTCCCACTATAGCCATGAATAAAATTTTGCGTAGACCAGATTGAAAAGTTTGCTTGGTGCGTAAGGCATTAAAATTACTTGCATTTGCAATGTCTAATGTTTCTTCTTGTTGTGCTGACCCGAAAATAGCAAACTTTCTAATCAGGGCTTAAGTATTTAGTTCTTAGAATAACTTTTACAGCATGTAACAGAAAAGCAAGCAAAATAAATGCAAATAAACAAGTATATACTTGTGTTGGAGTTAAAATTTGACAAATGTTTGTGAGTTCCACATTCCCAAACTTGACAATGGCCAGCTCTTTGGGGCAAGCTTCAACCTGCAACAGGTCATTACCAGTCCATCCTGACGTCAGCATTATTAAAAGTGATATTGAATGTGCAGAAATTACACAAAGCTGAAAATAGTTATTTATTTTGCACTGTAAAATACTCGGCTTTGCTTAGGCTAGAAAAATCAAGGTTGGGACAAAGATAATGAGGCGCTAAATTTTTATACCATACTTTCCTAAACTGGCAAAACAGTAAACCATATTTTCATGAAACTTTCGTGTTTAATGAAAAAATTGACGAAAAATAAAATGATCGATAGAAATAGTGATATGGAAAGTCGCTAAAAAAAACTGTGTGTTACACAAGGGTACTCATATTAAATCTGTTCACTGCACAGGCCCAACTACGGTACGATACAGTAGTTTTCAACAAAAATTTGTGCCTGAACTGAAGCCTCAATTCTTTGTCTATTTATTATAAACTGGCGTTCAAACCAGTTTTTTCTTTGTGTCTTTACTGTAAGTCAGTCGGCATGATGAGTAAAATATTTAGTGTGAATGTTGATGCATCTTATGCGTACAAGTGTCACACACTCTTCAAATTCAGTTCCACACCAAAACGTCCAATAAGGAACGCGTTGTGTATGGAATGAAAGCATTGCACATGGGACATATGTACGGTGTACAACATGAATCAATAAAGATGCATTGTAAGCTAAGCAATTCCCAAATAGTGATATTTGGTGCACACACAAGTCACATTCCATACTGGCAATGGCGCACAAGTGTAGAGGTTGGGGTCGTTTTAGGATGTAGAGGTTGATGCCGACAGATGCAGATACAGATGCAGAGTTTATCGGTCTTAGCTTACGTTACGTTATTGACTTAGTTAACCTACTACATTAGTATCTGACTCTATTGTTGCGTGCGGTTAGAATTCTCTAACCTTTCTGATAGCCGAACGTTCGTACTATATTATAACAAATACCGCTTGCCAGAAAAGGCTTTTATTGTAGGTGCTGTACACTTTCTCAATATTACAAATAACCGAGAACACAAGTCATGTGACTGTTTACACGATGTCTACTGATTCAATCACCACAACTACAGTAGTACGGTATTACATATGTCTATAACTTCGCGTCGGTGACTGAGGTTCTGAGGCTCTGAGGCTCTGAGGGAGTCTCACACAAAAGTTCAAGCTTATAAAACGTGCTGCGATGTGGCGGAAATATATGACAAAAAAGGCATGAACATTTCAAAGCGTGTGAACGTGAAAATCGGTGTGTTTGCAATGCAAATTAAATTTGGTTAAGTTGGAAACAGTTACTTGGAAGCGACCTGGTAACGTACTAAATAAGGAGCTTTCACACGAAGTTATTCGTAGCAAGTTTTCAAATATACCAACGGTAGTTTGCAGTGTTCTGAAAAGGCAAGTTTTAAACTCCATTTACTAGCTGGAAAACTCTTTCATAAGAATGATGTGGCGGGACTGAAAGTTTAAAAACTCCAATTGTTCTGGAAAACACATTTCTACGAAAGACGTAAGGATTTTACAAAAGCGAGCCAAGCCGCCACATTCCTCCCCCGCTACGGAAGGAAAAAGATGACAATTAACATGTAACGTACTGAAGGTGGCAATGGCGAGCAAGCACAAACAAAAAACTGAAGTTATATACAAATGAATGAACTGTAACATATGCTTAAAATAACTGATGGTAATATAGCTACATGTTGGAGGGTATCTCCAAGATTAACCGGGCATGCAAAAATTGTTTGAACTGTTCGTATTCCCGGGTTTTGTCCGTAACCCCGTTGGATATATACTTCATCAAGGGGGCCATGTGGAAAGCAGGTGTGGCTGCTACCATGGTAAGGATTTTGCTCATAAACTCAAAATCAGGAACCAGCTGGAACAGTTCATCCAGCTGCTGGAACCAAAGTAGTAGATCCTCAGCCGAAGTGGTTGGCGGCGCAGGAACCGCAAGGGTCGGCATTGTAACGGTTGTTTTAAACGGCCGAAATAGTCTATGTACTGGTTGTAACACCGTAGCTTGTATATCTGCTAGATCAGCGCTCTGGGGCATGGGGGCAGGAGCGCCTTGCTCCCCAGGTCTGACGATCGGCACATACGGCGCGGGAGATGATTGTTGAACCGGTGAATCGGGTGAGTCGGGAATCATCTCAGTAACTGAAGTGATTTCGTCAATTTGAACGTCAGCGGAGGAATCAGATACCGTCGACATACTGAAGTGGTTTTGGCAGCAATGGTAGTGGCAGCAAAGTCTGTGGAGAAACTAAAGGGGTAGAGGGTAAATTTTTTGCAACTGCACCTCCCCCTATTGAGGTGGGTTGAAACAGCTAAACTCATGCACAGGAATAGTTAGCATGCAATAAGGCGGGAAAAGTGAAAACGATACTAGCACAAGAATAAGCTACTAAGCATGCAACGAAGCAAAACGGTTACAAAATCGAAAGCGGCGACAAGGGAAAACGGCAAAATTGTACATGCAAAGGACATTATCGGTATTGAAGCAAGGTGATACACATAGTGAAACTTAAAGTGTGTGGGTGCTCGCG